>NC_141534.1:69330833-69965000 GCF_021556685.1 Rattus norvegicus | reverse complement strand
TGAACTCATACATTACATATGTCACTCTTTTATGTAACAATCAAGTCCAAATGTGAAAGCCAGAAACTTTGCTTTTACTGTTTATTGGCTTTAACAAATCTTTCATTCATTAATTACTTACTTATTCATTTATGTTTTATTGTGTGAGAGACAGACATATGGAGAGAGAGGGGATGAAAAGGGAGAAGGAGAGAGGGAGGGGAAGGGAGATGGATGGAGGCCAGACAGAGAGAGAGAAACAAAGACATAGAAAGACAAAATTTGGTGTGGGTAACACATTATGTGCATAGAAGGGAGTCAAAGGACAATTTTTGGAGGCTGTTCTCTATTTCCACCTTTATGTGTGTACTACCTTTCTAATACTAAATATCTGTTAGTGATAACAAGAAATAAATATAGTAAGTCAAGCTATGGTAGCATACAGTATATGAAATCCAAAAATTCTTTGTGTTGGAACATTTTACATGTGTGTAAATTGTTCTACATTCTGCTGTATTAATAATGGAATTGCATTAGAAAATGATAAATCAGAACAAGGTGGCACTTGTTAATTAAATTTTTCTGGTAATTATGGTGTTAACATATATTAATGTCTTTCATTTTGTGATTATAATATAAACATCAAATAAAATTTCCATTTATTAACTCCAAAACTTTTGACATAACCAAATGTTGTCTTTAAATATCATGCCTCTATTTTCATTGTTATTACATTCATATATATTCATATATTCATATATAGGATAATAATCTGATATATATATATTCCCAATTACAACCTTCTCAATCTATATATTGTGTGTTGAATGTGTGTTTTCTGGACTGAACAATTTGGTATTGGATAAACAATTTAAAGTGCTCTTCCTGGGAAGAATAATTTTTGCAACTCTCAGCATTTCTTAGTTGCCCTTAATGGTTTTCCCATTAACACCAGCATCTCTACTGGCGCCATTCTGATTCAATTCATTTTTATTAAATATTTTGTAGATTGGTAATTGTAATTAAAAAATTTCTGATTACCTGTGCTATAAGGCTACCAGTTTATCTGTTTTTGAATACAAGGAGAAAGAATTGTGGCAAAGATATGAGCTTAGAGAAAATAAAGAAAGGGTGTTTTAAAACTCATCTCTAGAAGAGGAGTGACTGTGTTAGCAGCAGAGACAGTTCACTCAAAATGCACATTGCTGGTTTGTGTTTTTGTGCTTCCTTATAGATCAGTTACACAGCAACAGGCTCTCCCATATCATGGTATTGTGCTCTTTATTTAGGCATGTTCCAATTGTTGCATACAGGGCAAACATCCTAGTCTTATTCTGCCAAGTAATCTCTTTGATATATTAATCTTGATGTCAGAAGCAATGGACAAACACTGATCACTGAATTAAAATTCCAGGTTTTCTCTGCCTTGTTTCTTATACAACCCTGCCCTGAACATATATCACTGTTGGTTGGAAATTCTCACATTAAGCATTCATAAAGGAAATGCATCTGTCTTACCCACAAGCTAATCTAATGATGGTATAAGCCCAATTAAGATTCTTTCCAGGTGGTCTCAACTTGTCTCAAATTGACAAGAAACTAACCATCACAGAGTTTAAAGCCTGGACACCACACAAAAATTTGCTCAACTACTGACTTAATACCATAGGTTTAAAAAATAAAAGAAAGTCTCTCTCTCTCTCTCTCTCTCTCTCTCTCTCTCTCTCTCTCTCTCTCTCTCTCTCTCTCTCCCTCTCCCTCTCTCGTGTGTGTGTGTGTGTGTGTGTGTGTGTGTTTGTGTGTTTAATAATTTTAAAACTTTGTGTCTCTCGAAACTTATCCTATGGTAAGCATATCAGTGACACTAAGAATTTCCAGCTAGAACATTTTATCATAAACAGATATGTGTTATTTGATTTCTACATGATGAGTTTTGCCTGGAGAACTCTATTATCTTCCTGATACAAAAAAGTATTATTAATTGAAATTGGAATCTCCTTTTCATTTATCCTGAAATCATATATATATATATATATACATATATATATATATATGTACAATTACACAAAATCCATGCAATGTATTCACAGTCTTTATCTGTGAATACACACAGATGTCTTCTTACCTCCCTTATGACCACTGTTTTTCAAATATTTCTTTAAAACAAAATTATTGCTTGCTGTTCTGAATCTTCTCACTTATTAGTCCCATGTAAGCAGATTTTTTCTGACACAATATGCATCAAGATAGTTATAAGAATGTACAATTAGAGACAGGGAAACCAACTTCCTTTTTTAAAAAAGTAACTGGAATGATTGAATTTCATATCATTGCCCTTGCTTTACATTCCTGCTGTAAGTCTCACATGATCATCAGGAATTTTTTCTTTCCTCTTTCATGTATTTTTTTTAATTTTTCATGTGTACTTTTGTATGTGACTTGCAAGTTAATATTCAACATATGAGGGCATATACCTGCAGAGTCCATAGAGTATCGAATACCCATAAAACTCACGTGTGGAATATGGGTGCTAAGAACAAAACCAAAGTTCTCTACAAGAGCAAGAACTCTTAAACACTGAACCTTGCAGCCTATGCTTGTTTAATTACCCTTATTCCATGCCTCAGTGTCCAATCATTCCTGTCTTTCTTTCTCTTTGTTTCATAGATAGGGTCTAATTGTGTGAACTTGACTGTCCTGGAACTCTCCATATCCACCAGCCTCACCTTGAGCTCCCAGAGAACAACCTGGCTTTTACTCCAAAATGTTTGGATTAAAGGTCTTCTACCATGACCTAGAACATTTTTTTCTTAGCTTAAATTTGTAGCCTAGTATCCTGACCAACTACAATAACCCATAGTTTGAGCTAGGAACAAAAGCTCAACTTTAACTTTGAAAAATTAAATGTCTGAGATCAATTTAAATGGTAATTCTCCATTATTAATTTTAAAACATGTATCTCATAAAAAGATGTCTAACTTTAAAGATTAAAAAACTCAAATAGAGAATTGTTTCAGAGAATTATGAAAAAAGTAATCAGAAGATAGAGAAACAGATTAACACCTTTCACTGTACATCTGTAAAATACTAGTTATGGTATATAGAGAATTTTAGTAATTTGAAAAACAATTCTAATTTAACTACAAATAATTTTTTCATCTTATGCTACCACTTAGTATAAATCCCCTGACATATATCTCTATAATATTATTTATTCCTTTAATTTATGGCATGTCTTAAGATGTATTATGTATTTATTTATTAAATTTGATTTCTTTGTTTTGAGATTGGGTATCACTATGTAATGCTGGTTGGGCAGGAATTAACTTGTTAGACACAGTAACTGCTACAAGAGATCCAACAATATTCTTTGTAGAGTCTCTGTAGTATTGGGCTTAAATACTTGTGCTGCCAGGCTCAATCAATTGTAAATTTGTAATTATCATAGTTTGCAAAACTGTCTCACACACAAGGCTCTAAATCCTTAGGAAGCAACACAAGTATATTAATAAGAGGCGTTACAGTCTGTGCTATCATCCATGATACTTAGGAAATATTCTTAACATGAACCATACATAACTTAATAAATAGTAGCCTAGACTGAAGAATCTAGAAAACAAAATTTAGACTTCTGGCTAGATTGAATGAGCAATATCTGAATATATTTTGTTGGTCTGTATATATGGCAATTTTGAATTCATTGATGTAGAATACGCTTAAATTCATTCACTGCCTCAAAAACAAAAGTTCACAAGGGAAGAAGACATTTTATACTAAAGGAGAAAAAAATTTAAAGTCTGAACTTGCAAGTAACTCTGGTTTCCCTACTACATTTTATGTGTTTTCTCTGATCCTGGGACAATGGGTTTTGATTTTATTCTTAGATTACTTTTCCTGGTAAAGAATGTAGTTGGGATACTGAGGAATGCCATTGTTCTTAAAGTCTATGCCTCCATGTCCTTTAATACTAGACAGGAATCAAGGCCCATTCATCTCATACTCACCAATATGGCTATAGGAAATTTCTTTATTCTTCTTTTCAAGGGGATTTCACATAGAATATATATCTATGGAATAACACACATTCTGGGAAGACATTGGTTCAAAGTCACTGTATATATGTACAGAATAGGTCAGGGTCAATCATTTTGTACTGCTTGTCTCTTGAGTAATTTTCATGCAATGTCTATCAATCCAAGAGTGGGTGAATGGATGGATTTCAAAAGCCAAGCTTGGAAGATCAGTATCTCTTGCCTTCTGTGTTGGATATCTAGTCTTCTGGTAAATATCTTTGATCCTGTACATATGGAATACTTTCAGCATAAACAGAATTCAACAAAGATGTGGGAGTATAGGCTCTGCTCTTCTCCAGTGTCAAGTACATCTGAAGGCAGACATAAGGTACTGATAGCTCTCTCAGATTCTATATTGATAGGACTCACAATTTGTGCCAGTATCTACAGGGTTCTTCTTCTCTACAGACACCAGCAGAGGGTGGGGATTTTTGATTCACTCAGAGTCTCCAAAAGATTGTCCTCTGAGGCTACAGCTACACAGAGAATGCTGCTTCTAACAAGCATCTTCATTTTGTTTTATTTCATCAAATCCATCCTGATACTTAACAATGATCACCCTACTCTGTGCAACATGCCACTACAATTCTGGCAACATGTTATTCCACTCTCAGCCCTTTGTTACTAATACTACAAGATCACCAAGTACCAACTTTTGGTTAATGATTAGAAAGAAAGATTTCAGATATCACTACTGCAACAATTCACAGTGGTCATCTCCTAATTATGCAAGAGTGTTTGTATGTCTATAACCTGGAAGATGAATGAAAGCATATTACAGAATTATTTATGTGATATTTATTGAGTGTTATGGAGGATTTCAGTCTCACTCAGGAGGCAAATGTGCAAACGGTTAAAATTGTGGTCTTTATTAACATTATTCATCTATTTTGTAGTATAATGTTTCCTTAAAGCAAGGTATAGAATCTTAGAGCCTATTCTTAACCCAATTAGATACAGTAAATTATGAATTACTATTTACCTACAGCAGCATCTATATACACAGCAAAAGTTTCCCTCAAACTCTCAGAAATACTTCCATAACTTTTTGAAAACACATATCATATGGTTTCACATGGCATTATGTGGCATAAACAGTAATGTAGGTTTGACCATGTTGATTCTTTTAGACTGAGGAGATACTTCCAAGCACTTGGTCCTGATAGAACTCTCCCAAAGAACTATCTATCCTTCCAGCACTTTTTTGTCTCTATTTTTAAAGAAGTTTAATTATACAGATTATCTTCACCTGTAAATAATATGTAGCTAAAACAGACAGTGGTCCCATTATACTCTTATCTTGGTCACTCAAAGGTTTTCATACTAGAGTTCTAGTTTACAAACATGCACAGCTGCAGGTAACTCTATATAATAGCTTATTTGTTTGTGTGCTACTGTCTATTCCAGAGGAAAAAATATGGAAGCACATGTTAGCTCAGAGTTTAGACAGCATGTACAGGACCAGTAAAAGCTTAGCAAGGACAAAATAGAAGTATGAAACAGGAAATGTTGGAAAAAAGACCAACCTCTCTAAATATCTCTTGGCATATGGTGACTGTTGTGAAAAAAAATGGGTTTGGTGTTCTTCAGTACTCTACCATTTGGTATATTGGTATATTGATCACATTTCAGGGCCATAATTGCACAAGAATATTTAGTCTAAACAAAACAAACAAAAGTCCCACAAATAATTAGATACAGAAGAAGAGACAGAGACAGATAAATAGACATATTGGAAGAGAGAGAGAGAGAGAGAGAGAGAGAGAGAGAGAGAGAGAGAGAGAGAGAGAGAGAGATTAAGTGAGATACAGACAGCATTGGATTTGGGATGAGATTCTAAGAAAAGTTAGGCAAAAGGCTGAATATGATTAAAAATTAGTGCCTAAACTTTTTTAATTAATACAACTTGTTAAATACAACAAAAAAACTGAAGGTGAAAAAAATACTCCTGTGAATCCACAGATGATAGTGACCTGAGACAAGAGATCTCACAGTATCAAAATATTAAATACAACGCCTATTTCTACCTGTCACATCCTCTAATTTCTGATCTGGAGCCTTCCTTTTAGACATGCTTTATTCATTAGCCATGTAGCTTCTTTTAAATAATGATAACAAATTTATGTTTTGCTGTGCTCATAAGGAAGCGAACATTAAGCATTCAAATTAACTGCTAGACTTTGATTCCTAAACTGAAATTCCAACAAAGGTCTATTTTTTACCCTGTTTTGTAATTCTGTTTAGGGGGGCCATGTCACCCAAGCAATATTCTAAGATGATAAGGGAAGAAAATTACAAGCAATACTTGAAAAATTAATATGGATTATCTTATTAATAATATTGAATCTACTACATGGTAAAATGAAACTTGGCTACATAAGATAAATGTTTTTAATATATATTAAAGTAATTTCAGATTTTATAGAGATTTCTATGTAGTTGAAGCAAATCTTAAACTTATATGCTTAAATATATGCTTAAACATATTCTTCACAAATGTTAAGATTACATGTGCATACCAACTTGCAAGATTTTTGTTTCCTCTCCCTGTTCATCCTCCATGCCTCTGCTTCTCCATACTCTTGGTTATTTGCTTCTTTGCATGTTAAAAGGGTCTCATGTACAAAAGGCTGACTTCAATCCTGCCAAAGAGAAGACTGAAATATCAATCTACCTGCCTCTAGTATTCCAGTTCTTAGATTATTTTCCTTTATTCCATGAATATTTTATGCCCAATTGAGAATAAAACGCAGGGCAGAACTTGTGCAGATTGAGCACTCTTCCAATGAAGATATTAATGTAGTCCTCTGGGTCCTTATTTTTTTAAATCATCTACTATTGGATAATGAAAATCTACATATGTGCCTCATATTACAAGTAAACTTCAGTATTTTTTCATACAACAAACCAAACTTCTGAATTTTCAGATTACAGATAATGGGCCACTGACTTATACTATGCAGAACCAATATAGCTAGGAAGGAAAATACATCAATTACTTGCTGCAGCTCACTTAAAAATTCGTTCTAAATGTGAATGCTTCACTCCTTCTTTAAATGAGGAAAAAGAATACCCTTGGCAGGGAAGGGAGAGGCAAAGATTAAAACAGAGACTGAAGGAACACCCATTCAGAGCCTGCCCCACATGTGGCCCATACATATACAGCCACCCAAGTAGACAAGATGGATGAAGCAAAGAAGTGCAGACCGACAGGAGCCGGATGTAGATCGCTCCTGAGAGACACAGCCAGAATACAGCAAATACAGAGGCGAATGCCAGCAGCAAACCACTGAACTGAGAATAGGTCCCCCGTTGAAGGAATCAGAGAAAGAACTGGAAGAGCTTGAAGGGGCTCGAGACCCCAAAAGTACAACAATGTCAAGCAACCAGAGCTTCCAGGGACTAAGCCACTACCTAAAGATTAAACATGGACTGACCCTGGACTCTGACCCCATAGGTAGCAATGAATATCCTAGTAAGAGCACCAGTGGAAGGGGAAGCCCTGGGTCCTGCTAAGACTGAACCCCCAGTGAACTAGTCTATGGGGGGAGGGTGGCAATGGGGGGAGGGTTGGGAGGGGAACACCCATAAGGAAGGGGAGGGGGGAGGGGGATGTTTGCCCGGAAACCGGGAAAGGGAATAACACTCGAAATGTATATAAGAAATACTCAAGTTAATAAAAAAAAATTCATTCTATCCCCAGTCTGCTGAGTAAAACTTGCAAATATCAGACCACCTCCAGGAAATCATTTTTCACCTTTGCTTTCCAAAATCCTTGTACTTTGCTCTGGACACTTCTATTATTCTCTCTTAAATGCCCTTCTTCTAATGGTTTCAGTGAAAGAAGTTTAAAAAATATGAAATAGAAAACAACTGAAAAAAGAATTAGGAATATAGTCATTAAAAACACAGTGACATCAAAATTAAATCATTATTACCTCTCATAAAAGTATTTGTAGGATGCAAAGTATCCTTCTAGAAACTCCACACCAAAACTTTAACACTTTCCTCCTCTTTGGTAGGAGCTACCACGTCAACCCTATAGATATCAGTGAGGAAAAACACTGGTTTTCTAAAAACACTCTGTCAGTGTAAGGATGGAATGAGCAAGTACTTAAATACTAATGAAAATTAATTGGGATCCTAAAGGAGAGGTTCTAAGGAAATATAATCTGGGTTAAACAGTGAATTCCTGGGATGGAAATGAGAGGCATAGGAACAAGAGACACAGAGCCAGGACATCAAATGTGAAGAGTTAATCCAGACACAAGGGATAAAACATTAACCACTCTAACATTTGTGGCCATAATACTCCAAGCTTCTTCTAATTCAATGTTTTGTTGATTTCTAAACGTTATAGTTTACAAACTTCCTGTGGGGAGGAAAAGTTACACAAATTAATGTATACGAAACTTACAATGATGTATTATAATAAAATAAATGGCATGCAGCATCATTTTGTATAGAGGATTGCCCGGGTGACAAAAAAAATTTAAAAAAAATCTGTCAGTAGGGATCAAACTAGATTGTTCAGTAGTTCAGTAATACTGGAAAAGTCATATAAATTGGAATGGGTAATTTCTCTAATGGTGAGATAGTAAATATTTCATATCAGAATGCTGTAATTGCCCCCATCTCAGCTGAATAATATGAATACCACAAGGTATTAGGTATTAGGTATACTAAGGGTGTTGTGCTGTGCTAAAACATCTTCATTTAAGACTATAGCATGAAGATTATACAGATCCTTGTAAAAATCACAATGTTCTTGCTGTTTTATTCAGCCAGTAAAATTAAAAATAAAAATAAATTTTTATGTACAGGCTCTATAAAATGTGTGGATTAATTGATGATTATAAATTATCAATCAGTTCACTTGTTACTTCAGATTCGTAGTTGATACAATTTTTGTTTATTAGAAAACAATACACAGGAAAACTGATGTAGCACCTGTAGAAGTATTTCACTACAATAAATAATATCTACATATTAGAGATAGAAAGCTTTCCTTCCCTAATACATATGTTTGAATATATTATATATTTGAAAATATTACATATAAAATTGCTTACATAAATATATATTTAAATTTTGTATGTATAGGTATTTATTTCTGTCCATATGTTGTGGTGGTCTGAATATATATGGCCCATGGCATGATATTATGAGGACTTGTGGCCCTTTGGAATAAATATGGCCTTGGTGGAAGAAATGTGTCACTGTGGGGATTAGCTTTATGATCATATTATCAAGATCTATGCTGTACAGAAGAAAGTCTCCTCCTGGCGACCTTCAGATCAAGATATAAAACTTTCAGCTCCTTCTCCAGTACCATGTCTGCCTACATACTGCCATGGGTTCTGCCATGATGATAGTGGGCTAGACTTCTGATACTGTAAGCTGGGCTCAATTAAATATATTCCCTTATAAGAGTTCTCTTGGTCACAGTATCTCTTCACAGAAATGAAATCCTAATTAAGTCATATATCAATATGCCAGATATATGCCTATTCCCCAGGCAAAACAGAAGGAGATGGCAGATCCCATGGAACTTGTATTACAGATAGCTTTAGGCACTATTTTGTTATGAGTATTGAACCTGAATCTGTACAATAGCAGTAAGAATATGTAACCTCTGACCCATACCTCTAACTAATAAAATTTTTCTTCTCTCCTGTCAGAGTACCTTCTTTCAATGTTTAATTTCATAGCTTAAATTTCTGTCAACCTATCTGTAATCTCTTTTTCAATCTCAACTTCTTTTGTTTCTCCTTACAAATCCTTGGCTCAAATGTTTTATCAGTAATACCTTCAGCATTCTTTACTCATTGATTTTTCATACCCACTACCCTATGTCACAGCTTAAGTTGAAGTTTCTTTCACATCAATATTGTATCCCTAATTACAGTCCGTCAAAATATAATTACTCAGAAGCAGAAGATTTTTAAAGTAATAATTAAAGCAAAATTGGACCCTAAAGACAGGATCACAATGACATATAGGTTGTGTCCTTTTACTCACAGGGAAGAGGAGGTGTGGACAGAAGGAGGCAATATCTACCTATACATGACAGTTAAAATATTTTAGGAGAAGATACCATTTTCGTCTTGGGCAACCAGTATCTACAGCTTCTAGAAGATAAATTGTTATGATATGAGATATCAGTTTATTTTTAATTTGTATGTAAACTTTTAAAAATTAATCTACTTGGATTTTCTCCAGATATGTCTACCTCCATTAAGACCAAAAATCAAGTGGATTACCAGAGTGTTGAAGAGAGTGACCATGTTCTGTATATGTAGTTGAGAGGGTACTGTGCAACAATATGGGTATGTGCAACACAAATATTTACTTAGTCACACACAGTGAATCACGGACAGACCAAATTAATGAATATCTAAAAATCTAATTAGTGAACCAATGAATCGGTTGGGGTTATATACAGAAGAATTCATAATAGGTCACCCTTAGAAGTAGAGAAAGTTCAAAGACATTTCCTCTAACTGGTTTTGTTAATACAGATTACCAGTTACACGGGTATGAAAGATGTAGTTTAAGTGTGGTAGAGGAAGACCTCAAAGGTCAGAACAACTTGAATTAAAACAGATTTTCTATCACTCTTCAAATAACTTTGTCTAGGTTTCACAATTGATCAAAACATTAATTTATTCTTAAAATAAAGAAATAATAAATCTGGTAGACTAACATATAAATGTAAATATCTGTGTAGATTATATAATGCATGCAGATTAAGGAGAGGACCCAGACCTCTCCCAAAACTTATTAGGTCTCTCTGTATCCCAAGTAACTAAATATACAGATATGCTCACTCTTAGTATAGGAAGCAAGGAGAACTTCATCTCAATAAGGAATAGGGGAAAATGCTCTCTGAAAGGTAGAGATGTTATCCACCCCTCACTGACTTCCTGCCTCTGCAAACCCTTAAGGAGTCATACATTATGATACAGAGGTTATAACTTTGCAACATTCTCTTCAACTCTAGATTCAGACAAATGCTTTGGATTAGCAATGCAGTTCCTCAGTTCACCTCTCCACTGAGAAGTGGCAACTCTGCCAGTCAGACAAAACAGAAGGCTCTAGGCTGCATTTTACCCTGGGCTGTCAGATGTCAGGCTAATGGACAGCTCAGGAGTGGGAGAACACATCCTAAGATGGGGGTCCCAGCCCTGGTGAGAAACAAAGCAGGCTGAGGCTAAGAATGCAGAGGTTCCCAAACTCCTGGATGTCCTGTGGCAGTGGCGTCATGGATAAGACTGGGGCTGGGGGAGGGGGAACTCCAGCCTACTCCATCATTGAGAATCAGGAGTGTAGAGGGGCCTTCTGTGGAAGACTTAGGCAGCTCTATATGATGAAGTCTTTTCCCCACATTAGATCTTGATGAGAGATAAACTTCCTTGTTCCGAAGAGTTTAATGATTGTTCATTGTAGAGAGTAGGTGAATAAGACTTACTAGAGGTGAAAAAGAGGTTGAATACCCTTTACAGTAAGGAATGACCAGGAAGGGATCCTTGTTGGCTAAAACCTCATTGGCATGGAGATCTCTGTGCTACATGACAAATGGTTACATTCTTCCCATGGGGCATGGTCCCGTGCTTTAGGACAGGAAGAAAAGGAGCCTGGAAGGGAATAGATGAAACTCCTATCATCTTCATGTCTGAGGGTACCAGGATTTCTGAACCCATTTGACCTTCCCATTTATTTTCTGGTGACACAATTCCACTTGCCCAAGAACATAATCCAAAATATATGCAAAGAGACTGTCTGTTAAACTAGGTCAGAAAGAAGGTGAATATATTGCTCAGTGTTTTTGCATTGTTTCATGAACAGAATTAGATTTAAACCTAACATGAGCTTAACAAGAAGCTAGAAGTAAGATTATCTGCTATTTCTTTGATAGTTGTCCCTTGAATTCCCCATTGTCAGGAGTCATTCTTAAAGACACATTTGAATTTTTCCATATCTATGTCTAAAATGTTACAAAATTTTGTTGTTGCCACATGCAAGACTATTATAAGGTCTGAGACCTGCCTGTGATATAAAATCATTTTTGTTCCTACCCTGTGGAAGACTCAGAAATATGATATGATTATACATCCTAAATGGAATCTGTGGCTTTGGGGATAGACCACTTCGTAAAGTCCTTGCCTTGAAAAATAAAAGTCTGAAAAATGGAGATCCTTTTTGGTCATTTTATTGGGGAGGATTTGATGTAGATTGTATCAAACTGCATAATGGCTGGTCATTTAGCCTCCTCCTTAAGTTCCAGCCAGTTAGAGGAATCTCTCCTATAGTTTAAATTGTTTGGCATATGGAAAATTCTAGGTGAGTTTATATGAACTATATAAACATAAGTATACAAACATGAACAAGCAATTATATAAACATTCAGACACATGTAAATACGGACAAAAAAGTGTTCTGTATTATGATTTGGGCAATGGTGACTTAAATGGTACCATGAAAGTGTTTTATATACCTCATAATCAGAAACAGCTCTTTGAAAATCACAATGTGAAAAGTAACAGAACTAAATTGACTACAATTACAACGATGTTATGGTCTTCACTGAGCAGTGTTGTCTTGTAACAAGTGTTCCTAGGATGATTGACTTAAGTGAGGAACCAACAGACAAAGAAAAATGCCAAAACAATTGTAACAATATTACATCTGGAATTAAAAGCACATCATTTACAATCTTTTTAAAACATAATCCAATATTCTCCCTAGCTACTAATTATGCTTTGCTTGAAAATAATCCTCAGCCTAAACCTTCTGTATGACTTAGCTGAATTCATTCCTACAAGAGCAAAGAAGTAATAAAAAGCAACGAACAATGGTATATATATATATATATATATATATATATATATATATATATATATATATATATATCCCAATGTTCTCCTCTTCATAGTAATCAGTTCCTTCCCCCTTCCTATCCTCAGTTCAATATCTGTGCAAGGTCAAGATGCATTTCATAATCAGTCTGAGGAGTAATAATGCTCTTTGATAAAGTATAGAACTAAGCTTTACATAACAGACATTCAACAGAGAATCATTTTTCCTAGATTACCCTCAGGATAGGTACTCTGTTATGAAAGGTAATGTTTGGGAATTTGAGTAAATCTATAATATGGAGCCACATCTGAAAAATGTCATTATTGAAATGTTACAGGTGCTGATAAAATGGAATCCAACTTCTCCATCCCTCAGAATGGATCAGAAGTGGTGTTTTATGATTCTACCACTCCCAGAGTTATATGGATCTTCTTAGTTGTGGTACTTTCTATAACCTTTGTCCTTGGTGTGCTAGGTAATGGGCTTGTGATTTATGTGGCTGGGTTCCGGATGGCAAGCACTGTAACAACAATCTGTTATTTGAACCTGGCTTTGGCTGACTTCTCTTATATGGCAAGTCTACCATTTCAGATCATCTCAATTGTCATAAATGGAGAATGGCCTTTTGGTTGGTTCCTTTGCAAATTCGTTCACATGATTATAAACATAAACCTTTTTCTAAGTATCTTCCTGATTACTTTCATTGCTATGGATCGCTGTATTTGTGTCCTGCACCCTGTATGGGCTCAGAATTATCGAACTGTGAATCTGGCAAGGAAAGTAATTGTTGGAGCATGGATACTTGTCCTGTTGCTTATATTTCCACATTTGATCTTCTTGACAACAGTGAGAGATGAAAGAGGGAAAGTGCACTGTATATGTAATGTTGAGTCCTGGGCTGCAACCCCTGAGGAGCAGTTGAAGGTGTCCATGACTGTAAGAATAATTTCAGTAACCATCAGTTTCCTTATTGGCTTCAGCATACCCATGATCTTCATTGTCATTTGTTATGGCCTCATGGCTGCCAAGATAGGCAGAAGAGGCTTTGTGAATCCCAGTCGTCCCTTACGTGTCCTCACTGCTGTAGCATTTTCTTTCTTTGCCTGTTGGTTCCCTTTTCAATTGATTTTTCTTTTAGGCAATATTGGGTATAAAGAGACAATGAATAGTATTCACACATGGGTGAACCCAGCAAGCACTCTGGCTTCCTTCAACAGCTGTCTCAACCCAATACTCTATGTTTTCCTAGGTCAGCAATTCAGAAAGAAACTGATCCACTCCCTGTCAGCTAGTCTGGAGAGGGCTCTGAGGGAAGATTCAGTCCTGAACAGTGACAAAGTCAGGAACTTGTTTTCACATACTAAAGACTCTGAGCCATAGGAAGTGGCAGGGGTGATGCCATGGAAATGTTTTCTGTGCCACCCTATTCTTACTTTCTGTCTCATTCTACTTTGCATAAGATCTTTGACTGTTAATCAAGAAGTCTACAAGAAATACTTGTTTGTCCTGTTTTAGAAGAAAAATAATAATGAAAACAAATATCACTGTTGTTATGGGAGCTTTTCAATTGAATTTGGAACATGGGCTATTAATAAGGTGGTACAACAGTACAAGACCCAAAACAAGACTATAACTATTATATCAGTTGAGGTGGGAAAACTTCCCTGTTGTGTGTGGGACCTACTTAGGAAGAAGAGCCATGATGGGTTATATAAGATTTCAACATGGTATCTGACACCTATAACACATTGTTTACAATGATTTCGGTGTTTGAGTGTGGAGATAATGTGACAACATATTTCAAGTTTCTGCAGCCATGAATTCCTACATTAGACACTATAATGTATAAATAATATTTAAAAACATCCCTTTTTCTTTTAAGGTACATATGTAAGTGTATTTTATATTTTCATAGCAGAAAAGAAATCTCAAAAAACTCATATTCTTTTCTGTAACAAAACTGTCCTTCCTTTGTTACATATAGTTTTTATTTATTTCTAATGCTATTGGGAGGAAGGTTAAACCTTTTAGAACCATGTGACGGAAAAATATAAAGTAATAACTAGCTTAAAAGATGAGGGTAGTAGAAAATAGATAAAAATATATTTGGGGAATATCAGGGGTATAAGCACACATATGGTGGGTATATTTAAACATAATAAAGGCTACATGAAAAATCCATATACACATATATCTTATAATGGAGTTGAAATATTTTAAAAGCATATTCTGTATATTTCTGTTCCCATAATCATAAATACCTAAGAAAATGTTTCCTTGTAATTATGATCAATTTAATTCTGTTAATTTTCATTTCTAACGGCAGAGTGGGATATTAATTCTTGATTTGTTGTTTATATGTGTTCCTGAAAACAGCCCAGGATAATTTTTTTTGCTGTTATTGGTGAAGAATGATAACTTCTAATTGTTGAAGGGGAAGAAAGGCATCAATCACATTACTCTTAAGTGAGGACTAGGAGCTCCATGATCAAAATCTAGGCAATATATGCCAATGTGTGCTGTACTGACATGAGTATTTTATAAGCTACAATTTATTCTCTAATTGATTGTGAGGACAATTTGCAGGGAAGGAATCTGTCTATGATACTATAAGATCACTCACAGTATATGAGTGGTGATTTAACAGGCACTTTCCTGGAATTTACTACTTTTGTCTACATAAAATAAATACCACCAAACTACCCTCTAAACATCTATGCAAATATAAATGCCACTCTCAGGCTTCTATATAGATGCCCCCCTTTGCAGTGAATAGCACTACTCAGAGACAGATGTCTGCTACTAGGATTGAGAATATATAATTGTTGATGGCTCTGCCTGAAATAGGATATTAATACTACTTCTTTTAAGTATGAAAGGTTAAAGAATAATGAATGAAAGAACATTAGACACTAGAAGATGAGGTGGAGAGAAGGGTTATAAAGTTGGGTGGGTATGAGGTAAAAAGGAGAAACACAATTGACCAAGCTGCCTGAAGACTGGAGCCATGAGGTATTGGGTTAAACTTTGTCCTGTGGCCTGATCCAGCTGGTGGAAATCCACTGATAAGCAATTTGGATTTTGGGATGATGGGGTAGTGAAATCACTCTGAGGATAAAATACTGGAACTATATCTTGTATCTGAGGTTTTTATGTTTTCTGTCAATTTCACGCAAACCTTGACATACCTGGAGAAAAATCCCTATTAAGTAATTATCTCAATCATGTTGACCTTTAAATTTTGGTAGGGACAATTTTGTTGCTATTTGATTAATGATGGCCCAACTCATAATGGATTATAATCACTCTGGACATTGGGCATAGGCTGTATAAGAAATACATCAAGAAAGACAGAGGATCCAAACAAAGAACAATCTCTTGTGATCATGATTTCTACTTCCAAATTCTATCTTCAGCTCTTGCTTTGGTTTCCTCAAATGAGAAACTATATCCTGTGTGATACTATGAATGAAAGAATCCCCCATTATATCATATATCTGAATGTTTATTTACCAGATGCAGGATTGTTTTTGAAGAATTAGAACTATTAGAATGTGAGAACTTAAAGTGTAGGTATGGACTTCTAGGAAGTTCATCTTGGGGAGTTTTGATATTCAAAAGCCCTTGTTCTACTGAGTCTTTCCTATCTGACTGAATAGCAGGATGCAATTTTTTAAAATATTTTTATTGGATAGTTTATATATTTACGTTTCAAATATTAGCCCCTTTCCTGGAACTTCCCTCTCCCATCCCCCTGCTCCTATGAAGATGCTCCACACCACCTACCCACATCCAACTCAACACCCTGGTGTTCCCCCACACTGGGAAAATGAGCCTTCACAGGGTCAAGGGCTTCTCCTCCTACCGACTCCAGATAATTCCATCAACTGCTAAATATGCAGTTGAAGTCATGGGTCCTCCCATGTGTGCTCTTTGATTGGTGGTTTATTCCCTTGGAGTTCTGGGGTGCCTGGTTGGTTGATACCTTTGTTCTTCCTATGGGGTTGGAAATCCCTTCAGCATTTTCAGTCCTTTCCTTAGATGGGATGTAAGTGTTGAGCTACTGTTCCAGCACCTGCTTGTGTGCTTACTATTCGTAACTGTTATGATAATGGACTAAGACCCTAACGCTTTAAGCAAGCAAACAGTTAAATGATTTTTTTCATTTTTTATGTGTTTTCTTGTAATTAAGTGATATCTCAATAAATCATTATTTTAAAATCTTTAGCCAATATATCTCATTTAGCTCAATTTTTGGGATGTAAATTAATAAAATAATTAGTAAAATTAAAAAAAATACCCAGAGGCATGTTTTCCCAAGGCATGACAGCCCATTCACAGTCTGGCAGATTTTGAGGTTTCAAGATCAATAGACAAGCATAAAATCGTTAAGCATGGATGGGAAGCTTGCCATGTCCCAACGGGTGTATTATCATCTTTTAATGGAACTAAGTACAAATTGTCATTGAGTCCAAGAAAAACCCTCAGATCAATACCGCTGTCACTATTTTTCAATTTCTAGCATAATACCATCTTTGATTTTTTTATATCTTTGTAAAATCTCTTTATTTGTATAATTTTGGTCTTATGTTGCTCCTTGGTCATTAAACACCAGAGTGACATTATGCAAGCCAACTTCTCCAAGAAAGAGTTACCAATAACGCGGTTTTTTATTGTTCTTCCAGATCATTCCTTTTCCCTCAACATAAGCCCTGTGTAAGGGAAAATTAATGCTAAACACTTTAAGTTTGTTTCTTTGCTGGAGAGGTATACCATATATGACCCCTCCAATTTCATATAACTGTAATTTGATCTTGGTTCACCTTTTCTAGCCCTCTCACTCTTGGTGACTTTTTCAAAGTTTACTTTTTTTCTGATTATTTTGTTTCTTTGTAAATCCAGAGGCAGTCCTTCCAAGCATATCTTGAACCAAATCATCACAGGAAGATCTATGACATTTTCATGTGTGTCATAAATTCCACAATGCAAAGGGAATTGTCAAGTAGACCCAGATAAAGATACCTTCCTAAAATTAGGATAGGTAGTATGCCTAGGAAATTTCTTAGGAAGCTTAGCAACAGTATACCAAAAATATGGCATAAATGATTCTGAGGAAAGTTCCCATTAATCTAATGTCCCCAAGTTTTAAAGATAATAAAAGCCTCCCTCAGGCCTAACATATGTGGAGATCCAGGACAAAACAGTAAAATAATTGATTATGATCTTAACATGCAAGTCAGCTTTGTTGGATCTTTGTCAAAGAACTGTGCTGGCTTTTTGACTTACACTGTTTTCATTAGATATGGGTGCCCCAATGTTATTTTAGTAATGTAGCAGCTATATGTTTCCCTCCAAGACTCACGGTATTTCTACTGTTGAGTAGACTTAAATGGATTTCCAATTAAGATATTATTTCTCCCTAGTTGAGCTGGTTATCTGCCAGATAGAAAAGTTACCAAGAAATTTTTGAAAGGCTATGGCCAGGGGAATAGTGATAAGAATAAAGGTAGACCAACCTAGGAGAAAAGTCATATGCTATGGTTCTAACAATTTGGTATTTGTTTTCTTTCGTGTAAAAATGGGGAAATAGAAAATTATTTTAAGTATAATGTCTATAATTATTTCAAAATAATAATAATGATGGCAGAATTAGCAGTAATAAAATAAAAGGCTTTAACTGACTTTCTAATTTTGATTGTGGATAGTATACCAATTTACAAAAAATTAGGTGAGAGAAGTTAAATGAATAAAAATCAAGTGAACAATTTATATCGAAAAATGATATAAAAATTCAACATGAACAAGGTGTGACACGAATAATTGTCAAATGAGTTGATGCACTAGAAAGGTGATTACTAGATAAAATGTGCATAAATGTCTAAATTTAAATACATTTGAGTCAGCTAACTTTTTAACAGCTAGACATGTCATAAATTTGGTCAAACTACTAATATGGATTTTAAGTTACCTCTTCTGGCTGATTCACATTTTCTTTGGGTAGTAAAATGCATTTCTAAATGATTCTTCACACTAAGTTCATATGCAAAACATTATGCCATGAACTACATTATAACCTTATAAAAAACTACATTTTAATTATGATACCTGGTGATTTTTTCTTTCTTTCTTTCTTTTTTATTATTTATAAATTGCTTTAGTAAGTGATCGTGGTTCACAAGATTTTCTTAAAGTCTTGTTTGTTCCTCGTTTTTTAATCGGGTATTATATTTATTAACTTTTCACATGTTATCCACTTTCTCAGTTTCCTCTCTGCGAATCTCCTATCATAATTCCCCTTATTCAGCTTCTATGAGGGTACTCCCCTACCTACCCATCCACTCCTGCCTCACTGCCATAGCATTCCTCTATACTAGCACATCAAGTTGCCACGGGACCAAATTCTTCCCCTCCCATTGATGTCAGATAAGATGCCTTCATCTCCTACAGTCCTTTCCATAACTCCTCCATTGGGATCCTTCTGATAAGTCTGATGGTGGGCATCGAGCCTCTACATGTGTATTGGTCAGGATCTGGCAGAACCTTTCAGGAGATAGCTATAAAAGGCTCCTATATGCAAGCATTTTTTGGCATCAGAAATAGCGACTGGGTTTGGTGTCTGCAGGTGGGATGGATCCCCAGGTGGGGCAACCTCTGGATGGCCTTTCCTTCAGTCTCTGCTCCACTCTTTGTCCCTGAATTTCCTTTAGACAAGGTCAATACCGAGATAAAAATTTTGGAGATGGGTGGGTGACCTGGTCCCTCAACCAGGGGGACATGCTTAACATCTGGATATGGTCTAAACAGGTTCTCCCTCCCCTTTGTGGGATACTGGGAGGCTCTTTCTTTCCTGGAATCAGGGACTTTATGGTTGCTAACACCAGTGCCCAATCCCCCATTGCCACATAACCCTGTTCAATTTTCTAATACTGTACATTTCCTCTATCATCTCCCATACCAGATTCTGTCTCTCTTTTACCCTCCCTTATTCCCTGCCTCCAAAGTTCCTCCCAACCTCTACTTCCCCTGATTATTTTGTTCCCCCTTCTAAATAGGACTAAAGCATAAACTCTTTGGTTTCTCCTCTACTTGAGCTTCATATGGTCCTTGAGTAGTATCATGGATATTCCAAGCTCCTTGCCTAATATCCACTTATCAGTGAGTACATACCAGGTACTCTGTTACCTCAGTCATGATGATGCATTCATTTACCTGCAAATTTCATGAAGTCATTGTTTTTCATAGCTGAGTAGTATTCCATTGTGTAAATGTACAACATTTTTGGTATCTGTTCCTATGTTGAGGGACATCTGGGTTGTTTCCAGTTTCTGTTCTTGTAACAAGTATGAGCTCACAAAAAAACTACCAAGAGTAAGATATAAAAAATATAAATAGATAGATAGATAGATAGATAGATAGATAGAGATAGATAGATAGATAGATAGATAGATAGATAGATAGATAGATAGATATGGCTGCTATGAACATGGTGGGGCAAGTGTCCTTATTATATGTTGGAGAATATTTTGGGTACATGCCCAGAAGTGATGTTGCTTGGTCCTCAGGTAGCACTATATTGAATTTTCTGAGAAAACATCATCAGACTGATTTCCAGAATGGTTATAACAGCTAGCAATCCTACCAGTAATGGAAAGGTGTGCCATTCTTGACATCCTGACCAACATGTGCTGTCATCTGAGATTTTGATCTTAGCTGTTCTGATTGGTGTGAGGTTGAATCTGAGTGTCATTTTAGTTGCATTTCCCGATAAAAAGTGATGTTGAACATTTCTTTAGATGCTTCTCAGTCATTTGTGTTTACTCAGTGAAGAATTCCCTGTTTATTTCTGTTCTCCAGTTTTAATAGTGTTATTTGGTTCTCTAAATTCTAACTTCTCGGGTTCTTTGTATATATTTGATATTAGTCCTCTATTGGATGAAGGATTGGTAAAAATCTTCTCCTAATCTATTGGTTGACATTTTCTCCCACTGACAGTGTCCTTTGGCTTAGAGAAACTTTTCAATTTTATGAGGTCCTATTTGCCGATTCATGATCTTAGAGCATAAGCCATTGGTGTTCTGTTCAAGAAATTTTCTCCTGTGCCCATTTGTTCCAGGTTTTCACCGCTTTTTTCTATTAGATTCAGGGTATATGGTTTTATGTGGAGACCCATGATGCACTTGGATTTGAGCTTTATATAAGAAGATAAGAATGGATCAATTTGCATTTTTCTACATGCTGACTGCCAAATGACCCAGCACCTTTTGTTGAAAAATTGTCTTTTTTTTCCACTGGATGATTTTAGCTCCTTTTGTCAAAGATCAAGTAACCATAGATGTGTGAGTTCATTTCCAGGTCTTAATTCTATTCCATCTATCTACCTGTCTGTCTCTGTATAAGTATCATGCAGTTTTTATCACTATTGTTCTCTAGTATAGCTTGAGGTCAGGAATTGTTTTTCCCAGAGATGTTCTCATACAGTTGAGAGTATTTTTTGCTATCCTGGGCTTTTTGTTATTCTGGAATCAGCTGCATGTAACACATAGGGCCTCTTCACACAAGCATCATAAAAAACACTTAGAAATCACTGCATTCAGTAATATCTAATATCACAGGAACAATTAAGACTTTCAAAATGCTATGAACAACAAGGGAAGGCTTACAATAAATAATTCTTCCTTAAAATCATAACATTGAAAATTACTCATGTATTGTGGCATAAAAAGGATGACAAATAAGAGGTTATGGTTATCAATCAAATGAGAAAATTAAGTGAATACAAAGTTATCATTTGATATTTTCCTAAGTATTTTCATCCAATATGAAAATAAAGTTGATGAAAATATCTTAGAAACACTAAGATTGAATTTAATAAATAAATAAAATAATAATAAAGAACAAGTAAATGCTTCTTAAAATAAGAAATAAAAATAAAGAATAAGTAAATTTTAATGACTATACCCACTAAGTCATAAGAATTCTGAACTAGAAAAATAATTTTACATACTGTATATAATTGTTCAATTATTGATAGGGTAGAAGAGATTGTGGTTTTTTCTCGGTATAAAAAGTATAAATAGGGGAGACCCAACCGCCTGGTCAGGTGGGCACTCCTGAGGCTGCAGAGCGGAAGAGACCACCAACACTGCTCACCCCTGCCCACATCCCTGGCCCAAGAGGAAACTGTATAAGGCCTCTGGGCTCCCGTGGGGGAGGGCCCAGGAGCGGCAGGACTTCTGCGCCTGAGACACCACCGGAACCTGAAAGAAACAGACCGGATAAACAGTTCTCTGCACCCAAATCCCGTGGGAGGGAGAGCTAAACCTTCAGAGAGGCAGACAAGCCTGGGAAACCAGAAGAGACTGCTCCCTGCACACACATCTCGGACGCCAGAGGAAAAAGCCAAAGACCATCTGGAACCCTGGTGCACTGAAGCTCCCGGAAGGGGCGGCACAGGTCTCCCTGGTTGCTGCCGCTGCAGAGAGCCCCTGGGCAGCACCCCACGAGCGAACCTGAGCCTCGGGACCACAGGTAAGACCAAATTTTCTGCTGCAAGAAAGCTGCCTGGTGAGCTTGGGACACGGAAGCAGAATTTCTCTAGGAGGCACGGTCTGTGTTTACCGGAAGTCCCACACCCGCGGATCCCGGCCCGCAGCAGCTCTCTGCTCCCAGACCCGGTGAGAGAGAGACCCAACCGCCTGGTCAGGTGGGCACTCCTGAGGCTGCAGAGCGGAAGAGACCACCAACACTGCTCACCCCTGCCCACATCCCTGGCCCAAGAGGAAACTGTATAAGGCCTCTGGGCTCCCGTGGGGGAGGGCCCAGGAGCGGCAGGACTTCTGCGCCTGAGACACCACCGGAACCTGAAAGAAACAGACCGGATAAACAGTTCTCTGCACCCAAATCCTGTGGGAGGGAGAGCTAAACCTTCAGAGAGGCAGACAAGCCTGGGAAACCAGAAGAGACTGCTCCCTGCACACACATCTCGGACGCCAGAGGAAAAAGCCAAAGACCATCTGGAACCCTGGTGCACTGAAGCTCCCGGAAGGGGCGGCACAGGTCTTCCTGGTTGCTGCCGCTGCAGAGAGCCCCTGGGCAGCACCCCACGAGCGAACCTGAGCCTCGGGACCACAGGTAAGACCAAATTTTCTGCTGCAAGAAAGCTGCCTGGTGAACTCAAGACACAGGCCCACAAGAACAGCTGAAGACCTGTAGAGAGGAAAAACTACACGCCGGAAAGCAGAACACACTGTCCCCATAACTGACTGAAAGAGAGGAAAACAGGTCTACAGCACTCCTGACACACAGGCTTATAGGTCAGTCTAGCCACTGTCAGAAATAGCAGAACAAAGTAACACTAGAGATAATCTGATGGCGAGAGGCAAGCGCAGGAACCCAAGCAACAGAAACCAAGACTGCATGCCATCATCGGAGCCCAATTCTCCCGCCAAAACAAACATGGAATATCCAAACACACCAGAAAAGCAAGATCTAGTTTCAAAATCATATTTGATCATGATGCTGGAGGACTTCAAGAAAGACATGAACACACTTAGGGAAACACAGGAAATCATTAATAAACAAGTAGAGGCCTACAGAGAGGAATGGCAAAAATCCCTGAAAGAATTCCAGGAAAACACAATCAAACAGATGAAGGAATTAAAAATGGAAATAGAAGCAATCAAGAAAGAACACATGGAAACAACCCTGGATATAGAAAACCAAAAGAAGAGACAAGGAGCTGTAGATACAAGCTTCACCAACAGAATACAAGAGATGGAAGAGAGAATCTCAGGAGCAGAAGATTCCATAGAAATCATTGACTCAACTGTCAAAGATAATGTAAAGCGGAAAAAGCTACTGGTCCAAAACATACAGGAAATCCAGGACTCAATGAGAAGATCAAACCTAAGGATAATAGGTATAGAAGAGAGTGAAGACTCCCAGCTCAAGGGACCAGTAAATATCTTCAACAAAATCATAGAAGAAAACTTCCCTAACCCAAAAAAAGAGATACCCATAGGCATACAAGAAGCCTACAGAACTCCAAATAGATTGGACCAGAAAAGAAACACCTCCCGTCACATAATTGTCAAAACACCAAACGCACAAAATAAAGAAAGAATATTAAAAGCAGTAAGGGAAAAAGGTCAAGTAACATATAAAGGGAGACCTATCAGAATCACACCAGACTTCTCGCCAGAAACTATGAAGGCCAGAAGATCCTGGACTGATGTCATACAGACCCTAAGAGAACACAAATGCCAGCCCAGGTTACTGTATCCAGCAAAACTCTCAATTAACATTGATGGAGAAACCAAGATATTCCATGACAAAACCAAATTTACACAATATCTTTCTACAAATCCAGCACTACAAAGGATAATAAATGGTAAAGCCCAACATAAGGAAGCAAGCTATACCCTAGAAGAAGCAAGAAACTAATCATCTTGGCAACAAAACAAAGAGAATGAAAGCACACAAACATAACCTCACATCCAAATATGAATATAAAGGGAAACAATAATCACTATTCCTTAATATCTCTCAATATCAATGGCCTCAACTCCCCAATAAAAAGACATAGATTAACAAACTGGATACGCAACGAGGACCCTGCATTCTGCTGCCTACAGGAAACACACCTCAGAGACAAAGACAGACACTACCTCAGAGTGAAAGGCTGGAAAACAATTTTCCAAGCAAATGGTCAGAAGAAGCAAGCTGGAGTAGCCATTCTAATATCAAATAAAATCAATTTCCAACTAAAAGTCATCAAAAAAGATAAGGAAGGACACTTCATATTCATCAAAGGAAAAATCCACCAAGATGAACTCTCAATCCTAAATATCTATGCCCCAAATACAAGGGCACCTACATACGTAAAAGAAACCTTACTAAAGCTCAAAACACACATTGCACCTCACACAATAATAGTGGGAGATTTCAACACCCCACTCTCATCAATGGACAGATCATGGAAACAGAAATTAAACAGTGATGTCGACAGACTAAGAGAAGTCATGAGCCAAATGGACTTAACGGATATTTATAGAACATTCTATCCTAAAGCAAAAGGATATACCTTCTTCTCAGCTCCTCATGGTACTTTCTCCAAAATTGACCATATAATTGGTCAAAAAACGGGCCTCAACAGGTACAGAAACATAGAAATAATCCCATGCGTGCTATCGGACCACCACGGCCTAAAACTGGTCTTCAATAACAATAAGGGAAGAATGCCCACATATACGTGGAAATTGAACAATGCTCTACTCAATGATAACCTGGTCAAGGAAGAAATAAAGAAAGAAATTAAAAACTTTTTAGAATTTAATGAAAATGAAGATACAACATACTCAAACTTATGGGACACAATGAAAGCTGTGCTAAGAGGAAAACTCATAGCACTGAGTGCCTGCAGAAAGAAACAGGAAAGAGCATATGTCAGCAGCTTGACAGCACACCTAAAAGCTCTAGAACAAAAAGAAGCAAATACACCCAGGAGGAGTAGAAGGCAGGAAATAATCAAACTCAGAGCTGAAATCAACCAAGTAGAAACAAAAAGGACCATAGAAAGAATCAACAGGACCAAAAGTTGGTTCTTTGAGAAAATCAACAAGATAGATAAACCCTTAGCCAGACTAACGAGAGGACACAGAGAGTGCATCCAAATTAACAAAATCAGAAATGAAAAGGGAGACATAACTACAGATTCAGAGGAAATTCAAAAAATCATCAGATCTTACTATAAAAACCTATATTCAACAAAATTTGAAAATCTTCAGGAAATGGACTATTTCCTAGACAGATACCAGGTATCAAAGTTAAATCAGGAACAGATAAACCAGTTAAACAACCCCATAACTCCTAAGGAAATAGAAGCAGTCATTAAAGGTCTCCCAACCAAAAAGAGCCCAGGTCCAGATGGGTTTAGTGCAGAATTCTATCAAACCTTCATAGAAGACCTCATACCAATATTATCCAAACTATTCCACAAAATTGAAACAGATGGAGCCCTACCGAATTCCTTCTACGAATCTACAATTACTCTTATACCTAAACCACACAAAGACACAACAAAGAAAGAGAACTTCAGACCAATTTCCCTTATGAATATCGACGCAAAAATACTCAATAAAATTCTGGCAAACCGAATTCAAGAGCACATCAAAACAATCATCCACCTTGATCAAGTAGGCTTCATCCCAGGCATGCAGGGATGGTTTAATATACGGAAAACCATCAACGTGATC
Organism: Rattus norvegicus; assembly: GCF_021556685.1. Classification (NCBI taxonomy): domain Eukaryota; kingdom Metazoa; phylum Chordata; class Mammalia; order Rodentia; family Muridae; genus Rattus; species Rattus norvegicus. The sequence continues at coordinate 69,938,836 of NC_141534.1, read as the reverse complement.
CATTATATAAACAAACTGAAAGAACAGAACCACATGATCATTTCATTAGATGCTGAGAAAGCATTTGACAAAATTCAACACCCCTTCATGATAAAAGTCCTGGAAAGAATAGGAATTCAAGGCCCATACCTAAACATAGTAAAAGCCATATACAGCAAACCAGTTGCTAACATTAAACTAAATGGAGAGAAACTTGAAGCAATCCCACTAGAATCAGGGACTAGACAAGGCTGCCCACTCTCTCCCTACTTATTCAATATAGTTCTTGAAGTTCTAGCCAGAGCAATCAGACAACAAAAGGAGATCAAAGGGATACAGATCGGAAAAGAAGAGGTCAAAATATCACTATTTGCAGATGATATGATAGTATATTTAAGTGATCCCAAAAGTTCCACCAGAGAACTACTAAAGCTGATAAACAACTTGAGCAAAGTGGCTGGGTATAAAATTAACTCAAATAAATCAGTTGCCTTCCTCTATACAAAAGAGAAACAAGCCGAGAAAGAAATTAGGGAAACGACACCCTTCATAATAGACCCAAATAATATAAAGTACCTCGGTGTGACTTTAACCAAGCAAGTAAAAGATCTGTACAATAAGAACTTCAAGACACTGAAGAAAGAAATTGAAGAAGACCTCAGAAGATGGAAAGATCTCCCATGCTCATGGATTGGCAGGATTAATATAGTAAAAATGGCCATTTTACCAAAAGCAATCTACAGATTCAATGCAATCCCCATCAAAATACCAATCCAATTCTTCAAAGAGTTAGACAGAACAATTTGCAAATTCATCTGGAATAACAAAAAACCCAGGATAGCTAAAGCTATCCTCAACAATAAAAGGACTTCAGGGGGAATCACTATCCCTGAACTCAAGCAGTATTACAGAGCAATAGTGATAGAAACTGCATGGTATTGGTACAGAGACAGACAGATAGACCAATGGAATAGAATTGAAGACCCAGAAATGAACCCACACACCTATGGTCACTTGATTTTTGACAAAGGAGCCAAAACCATCCAATGGAAAAAAGATAGCATTTTCATCAAATGGTGCTGGTTCAACTGGAGGGCAACATGTAGAAGAATGCAGATCGATCCATGCTTATCACCCTGTACAAAGCTTAAGTCGAAGTGGATCAAGGACCTCCACATCAAACCAGACACACTCAAACTAATAGAAGAAAAACTAGGGAAGCATCTGGAACACATGGGCACTGGAAAAAATTTCCTGAACAAAACACCAATGGCTTATGCTCTAAGATCAAGAATTGACAAATGGGATCTCATAAAACTGCAAAGCTTCTGTAAGGCAAAGGACACTGTGGTTAGGACAAAACGGCAACCAACAGATTGGGAAAAGATCTTTACCAACCCTACAACAGATAGAGGCCTTATATCCAAAATATACAAAGAACTCAAGAAGTTAGACCGCAGGGAAACAAATAACCCTATTAAAAAATGGGGTTCAGAGCTAAACAAAGAATTCACAGCTGAGGAATGCCAAATGGCTGAGAAACACCTAAAGAAATGTTCAACATCTTTAGTCATAAGGGAAATGCAAATCAAAACAACCCTGAGATTTCACCTCACACCAGTGCGATTGGCTAAGATCAAAAACTCAGGTGACAGCAGATGCTGGCGAGGTTGTGGAGAAAGAGGAACACTCCTCCATTGTTGTTGGGATTGCAGACTGGTAAAACCATTCTGGAAATCAGTCTGGAGGTTCCTCAGAAAATTGGACATTGAACTGCCTGAGGATCCAGCTATACCTCTCTTGGGCATATACCCAAAAGATGCCTCAACATATAAAAGAGACACGTGCTCCACTATGTTCATCGCAGCCTTATTTATAATAGCCAGAAAATGGAAAGAACCCAGATGCCCTTCAACAGAGGAATGGATACAGAAAATGTGGTACATCTACACAATGGAATACTACTCAGCTATCAAAAACAACGAGTTTATGAAATTCGTAGGCAAATGGTTGGAACTGGAAAATATCATCCTGAGTGAACTAACCCAATCACAGAAAGACATACATGGTATGCACTCATTGATAAGTGGCTATTAGCCCAAATGCTTGAATTACCCTAGATCCCTAGAACAAACGAAACTCAAGACGGATGATCAAAATGTGAATGCTTCACTCCTTCTTTAAATGAGGAAAAAGAATACCCTTGGCAGGGAAGGGAGAGGCAAAGATTAAAACAGAGACTGAAGGAACACCCATTCAGAGCCTGTCCCACATTTGGCCCATACATATACAGCCACCCAATTGGACTAGATGGATGAAGCAAAGAAGTGCAGACCGACAGGAGCCGGATGTAGATCGCTCCTGAGAGACACAGCCAGAATACAGCAAATACAGAGGCGAATGCCAGCAGCAAACCACTGAACTGAGAATAGGTCCCCTATTGAAGGAATCAGAGAAAGAACTGGAAGAGCTTGAAGGGGCTCGAGACCCCAAAAGTACAACAATGCCAAGCAACCAGAGCTTCCAGGGACTAAGCCACTACCTAAAGACTATACATGGACTGACCCTGGACTCTGACCCCATAGGTAGCAATGAATATCCTAGTAAGAGCACCAGTGGAAGGGGAAGCCCTGGGTCCTGCTAAGACTGAACCCCCAGTGAACTAGTCTATGGGGGGAGGGCGGCAATGGTGGGAGGGTTGGGAGGGGAACACCCATAAGGAAGGGGAGGGGGGAGGGGGATGTTTGCCCGGAAACCGGGAAAGGGAATAACACTCGAAATGTATATAAGAAATACTCAATTTAAAAAAAAAAAAAAGTATAAATAGGGAAATATACACCAATCGCAACATCTCTTCCATGGCAAAACGCTTTAGTGATTATGTAATAATACCTGCTGCTATTAATGGTGAAAAAAGCAGAGACAAATGTGGGAATCTGTAAGAGCAGGAAGATGAAAATCCAGGAGAACGTTCTATTAGTCCATTGGTCTGCTAGATGCAGAGCACGCAGTGAACAATACATATATGCTCAGTTCATGGTTTTTGTGACCATATATGTCTTGAATTTGTTGATGGCTCAGTCAGTCACACTAAACATTCCAAAGGATTGGGAATCCTATTGAAAAATTTGAACCTATTCCTTCCCTTGGACTATGCTGCTGAGTCCCTCTATTCAAGTGAAAATTAAGTTGTTAATTATGTTTGCTCTTAACCTTCAAAGTCAAAGTCAATGGCAATTTAGAAAAAAATACAACCAGCAAGAGTTCAGGGTTGATCTTCCCCTGGTATGAATTGGCTAACCATATGAGGCAAGAAACTTTTAATATGAAAAACAATTTAGGCTGATCTTCACAGGTTATATTAGAGGAGATCAAGTCAGTGAAAAAGGAAAAGGCTATAAAGAAAGCATTGGAGGTATAACCACTCAAATTAAGATATAGGAGAGCTTTTGGTGGCAACCAACAAGTGTTAATTATGGGAAACAACTTGCAAGCCATTTTATAGAATATGCATTGCTGTAGGTTATCTCAACATTCACTACTTACAGTCCAAAAAGGGGGTTTTATCTCTGTAAACGTATCTGTAAACTTTATACAGTAAAAAAATTATGAGAATTGTCATGGTAAGAATTATTTTTACAATGTCCAGTTTGTTTGTATTTAATAACTTTCAGCAAAGTATTTCTATACTCTTTCCTATCTTGTTGAATCCAAAGTTCAAGTGAACACAATGAAAAGTGCATTTAAAGATTATACTTACAAGGCAACCAAAGGAAATTTTAGTTTTGGGGCTTGAGACTATGAATATATTATCAGAATTTCACTGATTAATGTTAAGTTCTGGACTTATGAACGCTATCATTAGTCTAGTTTTCAAACCAATCAAAGACCTGAGAGGACAAAATTTAACCTGAGTAAGCAAGATGTGCAGACCAAGGAGCTGCTGTGTTAAATAAAATGACTGAGATTTACTGGCTACTTGGACAGTCACCCAAACTTTATCTACAGCAGAAAGAACATCCATCTCTGGCAACAAGGCCCAAAATTTCTGACACACCTGACTTTCACGCAGAAAATTTGGAGGAATGTCCTGGAATGTTCTGCAATGTCTAGGAAGCTCCAGGCAATTGATTATCTAGTAATTTTTCTGTCAAATGTTTGGACTCTACCATTATCAGTCAAGGCAAAGGGCAAGGTTTAGCCTACTGGCCAGTTTTGACACATTTGTAGCAAACTCACAGTGAAGATTGATGTTTTTTTTCCATAGTCTTTATTGGAGGAGAGTCAGAGTGCTTACCTTGACTTGATGTATCTCTCTATCACTAAAAGTTCTTTTTTCTAAACTTTGCCTCCCTATTCCCTCCCAAGGGTATTCTTCTTTGCCTAGAGCACCAGTGGAAGGGGAAGCCCTTGGTCCTGCCAAGACTGAACCCCCAGTGAACATAATTGTTGGGGGGAGGGAGGTAATGGGGGGAGGGTGGGGAGGGGACCGGCTTAGGGGATGCTGGCCTGAAAACTGGGAAAGGGAATAACAATTGAAATGTAAATAAGAAATACCCAATTTAATAAACATTGAGGAAAAAAAGGTTTTTTTATTAAAATATCTGAAAGTCACATACAGAAGATCTCTGAAGTGTGTGAGAACTACCAATTTATCTAAAATCTATCTAAATAGAAAACTATGCTTGTTTCTTGTTAATTGTTTAAACTGAAGTTGCAAAGTATATACAACTGACAATGTTAGGATTACATGTGTAATTAATACATATATTCTGAGCATGTCTACAATGGTAATTATGAATGGATTTAAGATTTGATTATAAAGTTACTGATATCCAACATGAATCTCTTAATTATTATTAACACTTTACTATTGTAACTTTTATATGTCTAGAAATTTAAAATAAGGATTTTAAATTAAAGCTCCTTTATTATCAAACTAAATGTTTAATCAGGGACACAGTCCATAAGGAATCAAGCCACTTACTGTCCATGAGAATAGGCATAATGAAGAAATGAAAATAATCACTACATGTGGTAAATAGAAAAGGATAGTCCTAACTTGCCAAACTGTCTTCCATAAAATCATGGAGATGTTCTAGTAGCCAGGATTAACCTTCACATGGCAATAGGTACCAGTCTTATATTAATGGAAAGGACACAATTTCATCTTCCCAGAGATAATGAAAATCACTCCCTTTTTACCAAGCAGGCACCTTCATCAAACTTCTGATGAATTGGAGCTTTTGTCTAAATCACTGACCTTGGAACTTCTTGGGGAACCAACAAATATATATTCTTACTGTTCTAAGTTATTTGTCAGCTTGGTAATGAGCAGATAGCAATGGCATAAGCAGTTAGACATATATCTTAAATTAATTGTTGTTAATCTAATTAGATCTTTAAAACTTAAATTTTCAATCATCTTCCAAAAATCCTTACCAATCTAAGATATTCCAGACTTTCGTTACTTTCTTATTCTAAAAGAAGACACAATATACTCCCTTTCTTTTCCTTTTCCCCACATATTTACCCCCAGTTTTGAGCCCTAACACTAGATAGAAGAGAAAGTAGACAGGACAAAGACAGGGAAAGAGTTCCATGAGTATATATATATATATATATATATATATTGTGCCTGACCATTAACAACCTCCCTATATGACCAAAAACTGACAACAGCAACCATCCACCCCACCTCTCAAAGGAAAGAGAATTGTTCTCAATAGAAATCTCCCTTTTATGTGGCAGTAACATGTTTGGAGACCCAATAAAAATTGGGATGTTGGCCACATCTTTAGAGACCTGGCACTTTCATTTACTGTACAGGCTCTTTGGGACCATCTGTGACTAGGAAACTGCAGGTTTATCTGACGCAGTCTGCTGAGAGTGAAATACCTAGGGCTAGCCTCTTGTAAGCTGTGTGAATGCAGAATTTGAGGAAACGCCTGTACCAGGCAAGACTATGAAAGAGACGTTGATCTTACCATCTTCAAGTTGAATCTTGTCAGAATGATAATAACTTTATTGGTTTCTGGTAGTTTTGCTCTGAAACTGCAATGACTTTTAAATGTGACATGGTAGGGATGTTTTTGCATTAATACAATATGAAATGTGTGTTGTTCACCAAGCAGCTAATGTCAGCTCTGCTTTAAGCATGAGCAGATGAACGTCATCAGACAATCTCTGTAAAACCGTTTGGACTGCATAAAGAAACTGTAACTGAGTTTTTGATCTTAGCCATTCTCACTGGTGTGAGGTGAAATCTCAGGGTTGTTTTGATTTGCATTTCCCTTATGACTAAAGATGTTGAAAATTTCTTTAGGTGTTTCTCAGCCATTCGGCATTCTTAGCTGTGAATTCTTTGTTTAACTCTGAACCCCATTTTTAATAGGGTTATTTGTCTCCCTGCGGTCTAACTTCTTGAGTTCTTTGTATATTTTGGATATAAGGCCTCTATCTGTTGTAGGATTGGTAAAGATCTTTTCCCAATCTGTTGGTTGCCGATTTGTCCTCACCACAGTGTCTTTGCCTTACAGAAGCTTTGCAGTTTTATGAGATCCCATTTGTCGATTCTTGATCTTAGAGCATAAGCCATTGGTGTTTTGTTCAGGAAATTTTTTCCAGTGCCCATGTGTTCCAGATGCTTCCCTAGTTTTTCTTCTATTAGTTTGAGTGTATCTGGTTTCATGTGGAGGAAAGGGAATAACACTCGAAATGTATATAAGAAATACTCAACTTAATAAAAAAAAAAAAGAAAGAAACTGTAACTGTGGACCATATCCTCAATTATGCCACATAAATAGATCATATAAAACAATAAATTAAGGAAACCAAGATTACCAAAAAGATTCATTAGCTACTGTAGAGACGTTTTTCTCCTCCACTCAACCCATTGATAGTTTCAGGTGTTCAAGAAAAAAATAATTGAACATTGTTACATGTATAGTTACCATAAGTACTATAACTAGGGAAAAGTTTTAAGCATTCAAAGGTTTTTTTCACCTCTCTTTCTTTTTAGCTGTTCCCATGTGAGGATATCAAATTTCACATCTTCATCTGCTTTCCTGTCTTCACAGTCTCCTCCTTTGTATTTTCCATGACAGTAGTCAAGATTTTTAAAACTGACTCACTCACATTCAAATTTTTTTAAGTTAATAAAGCATTATGTAATCTATCTCTAGGAGATCTCATATTCCTCTTCAGACTTATTATCTTTTTAATGTATAGTTAATTTTTTCCACAATTCTTTGATCTGTATGATTATACATAATACACAGAGTATGTTTTATGTTATGTAAAAATTATTTCATTTTACTGTATACATACACGTATACATAAACTGGAGCACTATAAGTTTTATTGTATAAAGGTATCCCCATGATAGTCATCAAAAACTTTGAGCATTTAATTCAATGGTAAACCAAAGGCAATTAATATCTCCCAGTAATTTTCTAAAATAATTAACAGACTGTAACTGATCTTGTATATCTGTACTTTATGGTACTGAAATTTCTGAAGACTTATCTTCCATCCCAAATAGTAAATAGAATCTCCTCTTTGTATTTTTCAGGAACAATTTGTAATCTCCAGAAAGGCAAAAATTTTTTAACTTCAAATAGTAATTATTTTTAAGTTATTTGTATTGTGATTATTCAATAGTGTAACGTCCATTTCATGATAAGTTGTAGATTTACAAAATTGTTTATTATTTTTTCTAATGTCTATATTAAAAAGTATTGAAAAAAGGCAAGGTTGTTTAGAATTGCTTATGCCAATCTTTTCATTGATATATTTTACAGGATGTTTTATTGTTGAATGCACAGTGAAGTGTATTTTTTATCTTGTTCTTTTAAGTTTGATATATATATATATATATATATATATGCAATATTTTAACTTAATCCCTAAGGTACACCATGACTTAGACAATAAAAATGTTAAGAATAATCCATGTTGTAGAGAACAAATAGGCTGAATTACCTTATTTATAGCTCATAAGTCTGTTAATATTCATAAATTTCTGAAATTTTTTAATGATACAGGACACTTCTACACATAGGTGGACTCCTCCATATCTTCAGTCTCCTGCTCTTCTTGGCCCAACTCTTCTAAGGCTGATAATTTTTTTCTTAGTTAAGGATAATTGTTCTACATTAATATGCTTGTTAATTAACCATTTCAATGGCAGATGGCAGTGACACATTTCATTCATTTGGAGAGTCTAAACATGACATACCCTCCTGATGGAAAGTCTTAATTGTTTTGATATCACTATTCAATCTTTATCAGGAACATGTCCTACTTTATGGGAAGAGCAGAAATATTAGCCTGCATTTCCCAATGTTACAATAGATTATCTACACACTATTCCAAGGTTATATTTGACACACAGTTTTCATCTCAATATGTTACCTTTACCTCCAGTACATTTAATGCATTTTACTCTCTTTTTCATGAGACAGTGTCCCAACCTTAGCAGAAGTATACATACATTTTGAGGTGGCCAAGTTGAATTCCATTAGTCTGTTCAGATTATTATGTCTGATATGTACTAGGCATTCAAATGCAATTACATCTAATTTTAGTTTAACTTTCTTCCCAAATCATTTACAGCATTTATAGTTTGCCAAAATATATTTCCCCATATCTTGAAAATCTTTTTCTACTCATTAGTGCCTCTCTGTCCCTGTCAAATGGCTTACATGTAATTAAGTTTAGAGCATATCACTCTGTAATATCAGGTATTAAGTTTTCAAGTTGCTTTCTAGAATAATGTCTCTATGGTGAATGGGGAACAAATACCTCATTTCATTTTTGCTGAGACCAGAGAAATGCTCCCAGGATATTTGGTAATATTAAAAATTTCCTCATATTTCTTTGATGAACTACATTCATAATATGGGCTTTCCCCACATCTCTTTTGTTTTATTCAATAGTTTATGTATTTACATTTAAAATGTTAATCCCCTTCCCAGTTCCCTCCTTTTCCAAAGTAAAGGGCCAGTAACTATCTTCAACAAAATTATAGAAGAAAACTTCCCTAACCTAAAGGAAGAGGTGTCTATGAACATACAAGAAGCCCACAAATCTGCAAATAGATTGGACCAGAAAAGAAATTCTACCTATTACATAATATTCAAAACACCAAATGTACAAAAAAGAAAGAATATTAAAAGCAGTAGAGAAAAATGAACAAGTAACAGATAAAAGCAGGCCTATCAGAATTACACCAGACTTGTCAGCAAAGAATTAGAAAGCCAGGGGATCCAAGGCAGATGTAATACAGACCCTGAGAGAACACAAATGCCAGCCCAGTCTACAACACCCAGCAAAACTCTCAATTATCATAGAAGGGGAGACCAAGATATTCCATGAGAAAATGAAATTTATACAATATCTTTCCTTAAATCCAGTTCTACAAAGGATAATAGATGGAAAACTCCAACACAAGGAAGGAACAACAACCTCAAAAGCAAAAAAAAAATTATCTTTCAAAAAACCCAAAAGAAGAGAGCCACATAAACATAATAACAAAAACAGCAAGAAAGAGCAATCACTTTTCCTTAATATCTCTTAATATCAAATGATTAATTCTCTGATAAAAAGACATAAACTAACAAACTGCATATGTAAAAATGACCCAAAATTTTGCCACATACAGGAAATGATCCTCAGTGACAAAGACATACACAACCTCAAAGTATAACATGAGAAAACAATTTTCCAAGCAAATGGTCCAATGAAACAAGCTGGACTTGCCATTCTAATATCGAATATAATTGACTTTCAACCAAAATTTATAGAAATAGATAAGGAAGGACATTTCATACACATCAAAGAAAATATATACAAGAATATTTCTCAATTTTTAATATCAGTGCTCCAAATGCAAGGGCAGCAACATTCACAAAAGAAACTTAAATAAACTCAAATCATACATTGTACCTCACACAATAATAGTGAGAGACTTCCACACCCCACTCTCATCAATGGACAGATCATGGAAACAGAAACTAAACAGACACAGTGAAACTAACCGACATTAGAAACTAAATGGATTTGACAGTTATCCATAGGACATTTCATCCTAAAACAAAAGAATATACCTTCTTCTCAGCACCTCATGGTACCTTTTCAAAAACTGACTATATGATCAGTCACAAAACAGGACTCAATGGATACAAGAAAATTTAAATAATACCATGCATCCTATCAGACCACCACAGACTAAGGGTGGATTTCAATAACAACAAAAACAACAGAGAGCCCACATACACATGGAAGCTAGACAAATATCTATTCAATTGTAAGTTGAAAAAAGAAGACATAAAAAATAAATTAAAGACTTTTAGGATTTAATGAAAATGAATGCACAACACACACACAAATTTATGGGACACAAAGAAAGCAGTGCTAAGAGGAAAACTCACAGCTCTGAGTGCCTCCAAAAAGAAACAGGAGAGAACAGACACTGACAGCTTGATAGCACATCTGAAAGCTCTAGAACAAAAAGAAGCAAATACACAAAGGAGGATTAGACAGTAGGAAATAATCAAACTCAGAGCTGAGGTCCACCAAATAGAAAAAAGAGTACTATACAAAGAAAAAAAAAACACTTAGGATCTGGTTCTTTGAGAAAATCCTTAGCCAGACTAACCAGAGGGCTCAGATACAGTATCCAAATTAACAAAATCAGAAATGAAATAAATAACAACAAGACTGGGGAAATTAAAATAAAATCAATAGGCTCTAATACAAAAGTTTATATTCACCAAAACTGGAAAATCTGGATGAAATGAAAAATTGTTTAAACAGATACCAGGTACTGAACTGAAATCAGGAACTGATAAACCATATAAACAGTCCCATACATCCTAAAGAAATGGAAGTTATTAAACATCTCCCAAGTAATAATAGGCTAGGACCAGGTGGTTTTAGTACAGACTTCTTCAAAGAAAATGCAATACCAATACTCTTTAAAATATTCCATAATATGTAAACAGAAGGGACACTACCTTATTCTTTCTATGAGGCCACAATTACTCTGATACCTAAACCAGACAAGGACCTAAACTATTAAAGAGAACTTCTGACCAAACTTGCTTACGAATATCCATTCAAAAAATAATCCATAAAATTCTTGCAAACCGAATCCAAGAACACATCAAAACCATAAATCACCACCATCAAGTAGGTTTCATCCCAGGGATTTAGGTTAGTTCAATATACAAAAACCCATTAGTGCAATCCACTATATAAATAAACTGAAAGAAGAAATCACATGAACATCTCCTTAGATGCAGAAAAAGCATTCGACAAAAGAAGAAGAAGAAGAAGAAGAAGAAGAAGAAGAAGAAGAAGAAGAAGAAGAAGAAGAAGAAGAAGAAGAAGAAGAAGAAGAAGAAGAAGAAGAAAGAAAGAAAGAAAGAAAGAAAGAAAGAAAGAAAGAAAGAAAGGAAGGAAGGAAGAAAGAAAGGAAGAAAGAAAAGAGAAAAAGACAAGGACAAGGATGTCCACTCTCCCCATATCAATTCAATAAAGTACTCAAAGTGCTATCTAGAACAAGAAGACAAAAGAGATCAAAAGGATTCAAACTGACAAAGAAGACAGAAAGATATCAATATTTGCAGTTGATATGATAGTATACATAAGCGACCCCAAAATTCTACAAGAGAACTTCTACAGGTGATAAACAACTTTGGCAAAAAGTGGCGGGATATAAAATTAACTCAAATAAATCAGAAGCTTTTCATTATACAAATGAAAAACAGGATGAGCAAGAAATTAGGACAACAACTCACTTACAATAGCCACAAATAATATAAAATATTGTGGGGTAATTCTAACCAAACAAGTGAAAGATCTGTATGATAATAACATCAAGTCTCTCATGAAAGGAATCGAAAAAGATCTCAGAAAATTGAGTGATCTCCCCTAATCTGGGATTGACAGAAATAACATAGTAAAAGTGGCCATCCTACCAAAAGCAATCTATAGATTCAATGCAATCTCCATTAAATTCCCAACACAATTTTTCAAACACATGGGAAAAGCAATTCTAAACTTCATCTGGAAAGGCAAAAACAGAGAATTGCAAAAACAATTCTTAACAACGAAAGAAAGTCTAGGGGAATCACTATCCCTGACTTCAAGCTCTACTACAGAGCAATAGTGAAAAACTGCATGGCATTGGTATAGATACAAACAGGTTGATCAATTAAATAGAATTGAAGTCCCATAAATAAAACCACACACTTATGCACACTTCCCCTTTGACAAGGAAGAAAAATATACAGTGGAAAAAAAAGAAAGCATCTTCAATAAATGGAGCTGGTTTAACTGACTGTATGTAGAAAAATGAAAATAGACTCATATTTGTTGCCTTGCACAAAGCTCAAATTCAAGTGGATTAAGGAACTCACATAAACTAATAGTAGAGAAAGTGGAAAAGAACCTTGAATTCATTGGCATAGAGGGAAATTTCTTAAACAGAACTCCAATGGCTCACGCTCCTATATCCAGAATTAATAAATGGGACCTCATGGAACTGGAAAGTTTCTGAAAGGCAAAGGACATAATCAATATGACAAATTGGCAAACTAAGACTGGGAACAAACTTCAGTAATCCCACATAAGTTAGAGGGCTAATATTAAAAAAGTTTAAAGAACTCAAGAGGAAACAACCAAAAACCCATACATCCCAATCAAAAAATGGGGTATAGAACTAAACTGACAATTCACAAAGGAGGAATCTCAAATGGCTGAGAAGCAAATAAAGAAATGCTCAAAGTTCTTAGAGATAAGAGAAATGCAAATCAAAACAAAGCTGAGATTCCACCTTACCCTAATCAAAATGGTTAAGATCAAAACCTCAGCTGACAGCACATGTTGGCCAGGATGTGGAGAATGGGGAACACTCTTCCATTGCTGGTGGCATTGGAAACTCATACAACCACTCTGGAAATCAATTTGGATGTTCCTCAGAAAATTGGAAATGGATCTATGTGAAGACCCAGCAATACAAATCTTGGAAATATATCCGAAAGATGCTCCATAATGTCACAGGGGCACATGTTCCACTATATACATAAGAGCCTTATTTGTGTTAGCCTGACTCTGGAAACAATCCAGAAGTCCCATAATAGAAGAAAGCACACATAAAATGTGGTTCATTTAAACAATGGAATACTAGTCAGCTATTAAGAATGAGAACATCAGCAGTCCAGACACCGCCCGGACCTGAAGGGACGCAGTCAAGAGATTTTTGCACCCAAATCCGGAGGGAGGGAGAGCTAAACCTTCAGAGCGGCAGACATGACTGGGAAGCCAGAAGAGACTACACTCTGCCCACATTTCTGACTCTAGAGAAAAACACCAAATGCCATCTGGCACCCCTGTGAATGGGGGCTCAAAGAAAAGGCGGTGCAGGCCCTACTGGTTGACGCCCACAAAGGAGCTCAAAAGCAGCCCCCCAATGAGCAACTTGAGCCCCGGGGTCACATGTAAGACCGATTTTCTGCTCCAAGTGACCTGCCTGGTGGAATCAGGACACAGGCCCACAGGAACAGCTGAAGACCAGTAGAAAAAAAGACTACACGCCGGAAAGAAGAACACTCTGTTCCCAGAACTGGATGAAAGAAAACAGGAAAACAGGTCTACAGCACTCCTGACACATAGGCCTATAGGACGCTCTAGCTACTGTCAGAAATAGCAGAACAAGGTAACAGCAGATACAACCTGATGGTGAGAGGCAAGCGCAGGAACCCAAGCAACAGAAACCAAGATTAAATGGCATCATCGGAGCCCAATTCTCCCACCAAAGCAAACACTGATTATCCAAACACACCAGAAAAGCAAGATCTAGATTTAAAATCATATTTGATCATGAAGCTGGAAGACTTCAAGAAAGAAGTGAAGAACTACTTTAGAGAAACACAGAAAAACATAAACAAGTAGAAGCCTATAGAGAGGAATCACAAAAATCCCTGAAAGAATTCCAGGAAAACACAATCAAACAGTTGGAGGAAATTAAAAAAGGAAACAAAAAAGAAAGGACACAGTGAAACAACCCTGGATATAGAAAACCAAAGGAAGAGACAAGGAGCTGTAGATACAAGCTTCACCAACAGAATACAAGAGATGGAAGAGAGAATCTCAGGAGCAGAAGATTCCATAGAAATCATTGACTCAACTGTCAAAGATAATGTAAAGCGGAAAAAGCTACTGGTCCAAAACATACAGGAAATCCAGGACTCAATGAGAAGATCAAACCTAAGGATAATAGGTATAGAAGAGAGTGAAGACTCCCAGCTCAAAAGACAAGTAAATATCTTCAACAAAATCATAGAAGAAAACTTCCTTTACCTAAAGAAAGAGTTGCCCGTGAACATATAAGAAGCCTACAGAACTCGAAATTGATTGGAACAGAAAAGAAACTCCTCCCATCACTTAATAGTCAAAACAGCAAATGCACAAAATAAAGAAAGAATATTAAAAGCAGTAAGGGGAAAAAGGTCAAGTAGCATATAAAGGCAGACCTATCAGAATCACACCAGACTTCTCAACAGAGACTATGAAACCCAGAAGATCCTGGACAGATGTCATACAGACCCTAAGAGAACACAAATGCCAGCCCAGGTTACTGTATCCTGCAAAATTCTCAATTAACATAGATGAAGAAACCAAGATATTCCATTACAAAACCAAATTTACACAATATCTTTCTACAAATCCATCCCTACAATGGAAAATAAATGGTAAAGCCCAACATAAGGAGGCAAGCTACACCCTAGAAAAAGCAAGAAACTAATCATCTTGGTGAAAAAACAAAGAGAAGAAAAGCACACAAATATAAGCTCACATCCAAATATGAATATAAAAGGAAGGAATAATGACTGTTCCTTAATATCTATCACCATCAATGGTCTCAACCCCCCACTAAAAAGACATAGATTAACAAACTGGATACCCAATGAGGACCCAGCATTCTACTGTCTACAGAAAACACACCTCAGAGACAAAGACAGACACTATCTCAGAGTGAAAGGTTGGAAAACAAATTTCCAAGCAAATGGTCAGAAGAAGCAAGCTGGAGTAGCCATTCTAAGATCGAATAAAATCGTTTTTCAACTAAAAGTCATCAAAAAAGATAAGGAAAGACACTTCATATTCATCAAAGGAAAAATCCACCAAGATGACTCTCAATCCTAAATATCTATGCTCCAAATACAAGGGCAACTACATACATAAAAGAAACCTTACTAAAGCTCAAAAAACACATTGCACCTCACACAATAATAGTAGGAGATTTCAACACCCCACTCTCATCAATGGACAGATCATAGAAACAGAAATTAAACAGAGACATGGACAGACTAAGAGAAGTCATGAGCCAAATGGACTTAACGGATATTTATAGAACATTATATCCTAAAGCAAAAGGATATACCTTCTCACCACCTCATGGTACCTTCTCCAAAATTGATCATATAATTGGTCATAAAAGAGGCCTCAACAGATACAGAAAGATAGAAATCGTCCCATGCATCCTATCAGACCACCATGGGCTAAAGATGGTCTTCCATAAAAATAAGGGAATAACGCCCACATATACATGGAAGTTGAACAATGCTCTATTCAATGATAAACTGGTGAAGGAAGAAATAAAGAAAGAAATTAAAGACTTCTTAGAATTTAATGAAAATGAAGGTACAACATACCCAAACTTATGGGACACAATGAAAGCTGTGCTAAGAGGAAAACTCATAGCTCTGAGTGCCTGCAGAAAGAACAGGAGAGAGCATATGCCAGCAGCTTGACAGCACACCTATTAGCTCTAGAACAAAAAGAATCAAATACACCCAGGAGGAGTAGAAGTCAGGATATTAATCAAATTCAGAGATGAAATCAACCAAGTAGAAAGAAAAAGGATCATACAAAAAGATCGACAGAACCAAAAGTTGGTTCTTTGAGAAAATCAACAAGATAGATAAACACTAAGCCAGACTAACGGGAGGACACAGAGAGTGTGTCCAAACTAACAAAATCAGAAATGAAAAGGGAGACATAACTACAGAATCAGAGCAAATTTAAAAAATCATCAGATCCTACTACAAAAGCCTATATTCAACAAAACTTGAAAATCTTCAGGAAATGGACAATTTCCTAGACAGATACCAGGTACGGAATTTAAATAAGGAACAGATAAACCATTTAAACAACCCCATAACTCCTAATGAAATAGAAGCAGTCATTAAAGGTCTCCCAACCAAAAAGAGCCCAGGTCCAGATGGACTCATTGCAGAATTCTATCAGCCCTTCATAGAAGAAATCATAGCATTATTATACAAACTATTCCACAAAATTGAAACAGATGGAGCACTACTGAATTCCTTCTATGAAGCCACAATTACTCTTATATCAAAACCACACAAAGACGCAACAAAGAAAGGGAACTTCAGACCAATTTCCCTTATGAATATCAATGCAAAAACTGAATAAAACTCTGGCAAACCGAATCCAAGAGCACATCAAAACAATCATCCACCATGATCATGTAGGCTTCATCCCAGGCATGCAGGGATGTTTTAATATACAGAAAACGATCAACGTAATCCATTATATAAGCAAACTAAAAGAAAAAAACCACATGATCATTTCATTAGATGCTGAGAAAGCATTTGACAAAATTCAGCACCCCTTCATGATAAAAGTCCTGGAAAGAATATGAATTCAAGGCCCATACCTAAACATAGTAAAAGCCATATACAGCAAACCAGTCGCTAACATTAAAATAAATGGAGAGAAACTTGAAGCAATCCCACTAAAATCAGGGACTGGACTAGGCTGCCCACTCTCTCCCTACTTATTCAATATAGTTCTTGATGTTCTAGCCAGAGCAATCAGACAACAAAAGGAGATCAAGTGGATACAGATTGGAAAAGAAAAAGTCAAAATATCACAATTTGCAGATGATACGATAGTATATTTAAGCGATCCCAAAAGATCCCCCAGAGAACTACTAAAGCCGATAAACAATTTCATCAAAGTGGCTGGGTATAAAATTAACTCAAATAAATCAGTAGCCTTCCTCTACACAAAAGAGAAACTGGCCGAGAAAGAAATTAGGGAAATGACACCCTTCATAATAGACCCAAATAATATAAAATATCTCGGTGTGACTTTTACCAAGCAAGTAAAGATCTGTACATTAAGAACTTCAAGCCTCTGAAGAAAGAAATTGAATAAGACCTCAGAAGATGGAAAGATCTCCCATGCTAACGGATTGGCAGGATTAATATAGTAAAAATGGCCATTTTACCAAAATCGATCTACAGATTCAAAGCAATCCCCATCAAAATACCAATCCAATTCTTCAAAGAGTGAGACAGAACAATTTGCAAATTCACCTGGAATAACAAAAAATCCAGGACAGCTAAAACTATCTTCAGCAATAAAAGGACTTCTGGGGAAATCACTATCCCTGAACTTAAGCAGTGTTACAGAGCAATAGTGATAAAAACTGCATGTATTGGTACAGAGACAGAAAGATAGGCCAGTGGAATAGAATTGAAGACCCAGAAATGAACCCATACACCTATGGTCACTTGATTTTTGACAAAGTAGCCAAAACCATCCAATGGAAAAAAGATAACACTTTCAGCAAATGGTGCTGGATAAACTGGAGGTCAACATGTAGAAGAATGCAGATCGATCCATGCTTATCACCCTGTACAAAGCTGAAGTCCAAGTGGATCAAGGACGTCCACATCAAACCAGATACACTCAAACTAATAGAAGAAAAAGTGGGGAAGCATCTCGAACACATGGGCACTGGAGAAAATTTCCTGAACAAAGTACGAATGGCTTATGCTCTATGATCAAGAATCGACAAATGGCATCTCATAAAACTGCAAAGTTTCTGTAAGGCCAAGGACACTGTTGTTAAGACAAAATGACCACCAACACATTGGGAAAAGATCTTTGCCAAACCTACAAGAGATAGAGGGCTTATATCCAAAATATACAAAGAACTCAAGAAGTTAGACCACAGGGAGACAAATAACCTTATTAAAAATGGGGTTCAGAGCTAAACAAAGAAATCACAGCTGAGGAATGTCAAATGTCTGAGAAACACCTAAAGAAATGTTCAACATCTTTAGTCATAAGGGAAATGCAAATCAAAACAACCCTGAGATTTCACCTCACACCAGTGAGAATGGCTAAGATCAAAAACTCAGGTGACAGCAAATGCTGGAGAGGATGTGGAGAAAGAGGAACACTCCTCCATTGTTGTTGGGATTGCAGACTGGCACAACCATTCTGGAAATCAGTCTGGATATTCCTCAGAAAATTGGACATTGATCTACCTGTTCCCCAGCTATAGCTCTCTTAGGAATATACCCAAAAGATGCCCAACACATAACAAAGACACATAATCCACTATGTTCATAGCAGTCTTATTTATAATAGCCAGAAGCTGGAAAGAACCCAGATGCCCTTCAACAGAGGAATGGATACAGAAAATGTGGTACATCTACACAATGGAATGTTACACAGCTATCGAAAACAATGACTTCATGAAATTCATAGGCAAATGGATAGAATTGGAAAATATCATCCTAAGTGAGGCAACCCAATCATCAAAAAACACACATGGTATGTACTCATTGATAGGTGGCTATGAGCCCAAATGCTTGAATTACCCTAGATGCACAGAATACATGAAACTCAAGAAGAATGATCAAAATGTGAATGCTTTACTCCTTCTTTATAAGGGGAACAAGAATACCCTTGGCAGGGAATAGGGAGGCAAAGTTTAGAACAGAGGCAGAAGGAACACCTATTCAGAGCCTGCCCCACATGTGGCCCTTACATATATAGCCACCAAACTAGATAAGGTCGATGAGGGAAAGAAGTTCAGGTTTACAGGAACCAGATGTAGATGTCTCCTGAGAGACACAACCAGAATACAGCAAATACATAGGCAAATGCCATCAGCAAACCACTGAACTGAGAACGGTAACCCCGTTGAAGGAATCAGAGAAAGGACCTGAAGAGCTTGAAGGGGCTCGAGACCCCATATGAACAACAATGCCAAGCAAGCAGTGCTTCCAGGGAATAATCCACTACCCATAGACTATACATGGACTGACCCTGGACTCCAACTGAATACATAGCAATGAATAGCCTAGTAAGAGCACCAGTGGACCCAGACCCCGTGAGAGAGAGACCCAACCGCCTGGTCAGGTGGGCACTCCTGAGGCTGCAGAGCGGAAGAGACCACCAACACTGCTCACCCCTGCCCACATCCCTGGCCCAAGAGGAAACTGTATAAGGCCTCTGGGCTCCCGTGGGGGAGGGCCCAGGAGTGGCAGGACCCCTGCATGAGACACCGCAGGAACCTGAAGGAAACAGACCAGATAAACAGTTCTCTGCACCCAAATAACGTGGGAGGGAGAGCTAAACCTTCAGAGTGGCAGACAAGCCTGGGAAACCAGAAGAGACTGCTCCCTGAACACACATCTCAGACGCCAGAGGAAAAAGCCAATGACCATCTGGAACCCTGGTGCACTGAAGCTCCCGGAAGGGGCGGCACAGGTCTTCCTGATTGCTGCCGCTCAGAGAGCCCATGGGCAGCACCCCACGAGCGAACTTGAGCCTCAGGACCACAGGTAAGACCAAATTTTCTGCTGCAAGAAAGCTGCCTGGTGAACTCAAGACACAGGCCCACAGGAACAGCTGAAGACCTGAAGAGAGGAAAAACTGCACGCCCGAGAGCAGAACACTCTGTCCCCATAACTGACTGGAAGAGAGGAAAACAGGTCTACAGCACTCCTGACACACAGGTTTTTAGTACAGTCTAGCCACTGTCAGAAATAGCAGAACAAAGTAACACTAGAGATAATCTGATGGCGAGAGGCAAGCGCAGGAACCCAAGCAACAGAAACCAAGACTACATGGCACCATCGGAGCCCAATTAGCCCATCAAAACAAACATGGAATATCCAAACACACCAGAAAAGCAAAATCTAGTTTCAAAATCATTTTTGATCATGATGCTGGAGGACTTCAAGAAAGACGTGAAGAACTCCCTTAGAGAACAAGTAGAAGCCTACAGAGAGGAATCGCAAAAATGCCTGAAAGAATTCCAGGAAAACATAAATAAACAAGTAGAAGCCCATAGAGAGGAGACACAAAAATCCCTGAAAGAATTCCAGGAAAACACAATCAAACAGTTGAAGGAATTAAAAATGGAAATAGAAGCAATCAAGAAAGAACACATGGAAACAACCCTGGATATAGAAAACCAAAAGAAGAGACAAGGAGTTGTAGATACAAGCTTCACCAACAGAATACAAGAGATGGAAGAGAGAATCTCAGGAGCAGAAGATTCCATAGAAATCATTGACTCAACTGTCAAAGATAATGTACAGCAGAAAAAGCTACTGGTCCAAAACATACAGGAAATCCAGGACTCAATGAGATGATCAAACCTAAGGATAATAGGTATAGAAGAGAGTGAAGACTCCCAGCTCAAAGGACCAGTAAATATCTTCAACAAAATCATAGAAGAAAACTTCCCTAACCTAAAAAAAGAGATACCCATAGGCATACAAGAAGCCTACAGAACTCCAAATAGATTGGACCAGAAAAGAACCACCTCCCGTCACATAATTGTCAAAACACCAAACGCACAAAATAAAGAAAGAATATTAAAAGCAGTAAGGGAAAAAGGTCAAGTAACATATAAAGGGAGACCTATCAGAATCACACCAGACTTCTCGCCAGAAACTATGAAGGCCAGAAGATCCTGGACTGATGTCATACAGACCCTAAGAGAACACAAATGCCAGCCCAGGTTACTGTATCCAGCAAAACTCTCAATTAACATTGATGGAGAAACCAAGATATTCCATGACAAATCCAAATTTACACAATATCTTTCTACAAATCCAGCACTACAAAGGATAATAAATGGTAAAGCCCAACATAAGGAGGCAAGCTATACCGTAGAAGAAGCAGGAAACTAATCATCTTGGCAACGACACAAAGAGAATGAAAGCACACAAACATAACCTCACATCCAAATATGAATATAAAGGGAAGCAATAATCACTATTTCTTTTTTTTTCTCTTTTTTTTGGGGGGGCTGGGGATCGAACCCAGGACCTTGAGCTTCCTAGGCAAGCGCTCTACCACTGAGCCAAATCCCCAACCCCACTATTTCTTAATATCTCTCAATATCAATGGCCTCAACTCCCCAATAAAAAGACATAGATTAACAAACTGGATACACAACGAGGACCCTGCATTCTGCTGCCTACAGGAAACACACCTCAGAGACAAAGACAGACACTACCTCAGTGTGAAAGGCTGGAAAACAACTTTCCAAGCAAATGGTCAGAAGAAGCAAGCTGGAGTAGCCATTCTAATATCAAATAAAATCAATTTCCAACTAAAAGTCATCAAAAAAGATAAGGAAGGACACTTCATATTCATCAAAGGAAAAATCCACCAAGATGAACTCTCAATCCTAAATATCTATGCCCCAAATAAAAGAGCACCTACATACGTAAAAAAAAAAAATCTTACTAAAGCTCAAAACACACATTGCACATCACACAATAATAGTGGGAGATTTCAACACCCCACTGTCATCAATGGACAGATCATGGAAACAGAAATTAAACAGTGATGTCGACAGACTAAGAGAAGTCATGAGCCAAATGGACTTAATGGATATTTATAGAACATTCTATCCTAAAGCAAAAGGATATACCTCCTTCTCAGCTCCTCATGGTACTTTCTCCAAAATTGACCATATAATTGGTCAAAAAACGGGCCTCAACAGGTACAGAAAGATAGAAATAATCCCATGCGTGCTATCAGACCACCAAGGCTTAAAACTTGTCTTCAATAACCTTCAAGGAAGTATGCCCACATACACTTGGAAATTGAACAATGCTCTACTCAATGATAACCTGGTCAAGGAAGAAATAAAGAAAGAAATCAAAAGCTTTTTAGAATTTAATGAAAATGAAGATACAACATACCCAAACTTATGGGACACAATGAAAGCTGTGCTAAGAGGAAAACTCATAGCGCTGAGTGCCTGCAGAAAGAAACAGGAAAGAGCATATGTCAGCAGCTTGACAGCACACCTAAAAGCTCTAGAACAAAAAGAAGCAAATACCCCCAGGAGGAGTAGAAGGCAGGAAATAATCAAACTCAGAGCTGAAATCAACCAAGTAGAAACAAAAAGGACCATAGAAAGAATCAACAGGACCAAAAGTTGGTTCTTTGAGAAAATCAACAAGATAGATAAACCCTTAGCCAGACTAACGAGAGGACACAGAGAGTGCGTCCAAATTAACAAAATCAGAAATGAAAAGGGAGACATAACTACAGATTCAGAGGAAATTCAAAAAATCATCAGATCTTACTATAAAAACCTATATTCAACAAAATTTGAAAATCTTCAGGAAATGGACTATTTCCTAGACAGATACCAGGTATCAAAGTTAAATCAGGAACAGATAAACCAGTTAAACAACCCCATAACTCCTAAGGAAATAGAAGCAGTCATTAAAGGTCTCCCAACCAAAAAGAGCCCAGGTCCAGATGGGTTTAGTGCAGAATTCTATCAAACCTTCATAGAAGACCTCATACCAATATTATCCAAACTATTCCACAAAATTGAAACAGATGGAGCCCTACCGAATTCCTTCTACGAATCTACAATTACTCTTATACCTAAACCACACAAAGACACAACAAAGAAAGAGAACTTCAGACCAATTTCCCTTATGAATATCGACGCAAAAATACTCAATAAAATTCTGGCAAACCGAATTCAAGAGCACATCAAAACAATCATCCACCATGATCAAGTAGGCTTCATCCCAGGCATGCAGGGATGGTTTAATATACGGAAAACCATCAACGTGATCCATTATATAAACAAACTGAAAGAACAGAACCACATGATCATTTCATTAGATGCTGAGAAAGCATTTGACAAAATTCAACACCCCTTCATGATAAAAGTCCTGGAAAGAATAGGAATTCAAGGCCCATACCTAAACATAGTAAAAGCCATATACAGCAAACCAGTTGCTAACATTAAACTAAATGGAGAGAAACTTGAAGCAATCCCACTAAAATCAGGGACTAGACAAGGCTGCCCACTCTCTCCCTACTTATTCAATATAGTTCTTGAAGTTCTAGCCAGAGCAATCAGACAACAAAAGGAGATCAAAGGGATACAGATCGGAAAAGAAGAGGTCAAAATATCACTATTTGCAGATGATATGATAGTATATTTAAGTGATCCCAAAAGTTCCACCAGAGAACTACTAAAGCTGATAAACAACTTCAGCAAAGTGGCTGGGTATAAAATTAACTCAAATAAATCAGTTGCCTTCCTCTATACAAAAGAGAAACAAGCCGAGAAAGAAATTAGGGAAACGACACCCTTCATAATAGACCCAAATAATATAAAGTACCTCGGTGTGACTTTAACCAAGCAAGTAAAAGATCTGTACAATAAGAACTTCAAGTCACTGAAGAAAGAAATTGAAGAAGACCTCAGAAGATGGAAAGATCTCCCATGCTCATGGATTGGCAGGATTAATATAGTAAAAATGGCCATTTTACCAAAAGCAATCTACAGATTCAATGCAATCCCCATCAAAATACCAATCCAATTCTTCAAAGAGTTAGACAGAACAATTTCCAAATTCATCTGGAATAACAAAAAACCCAGGATAGCTAAAGCTATCCTCAACAATAAAAGGACTTCAGGGGGAATCACTATCCCTGAACTCAAGCAGTATTACAGAGCAATAGTGATAAAAACTGCATGGTATTGGTACAGAGACAGACAGATAGACCAATGGAATAGAATTGAAGACCCAGAAATGAACCCACACACCTATGGTCACTTGATTTTTGACAAAGGAGCCAAAACCATCCAATGGAAAAAAGATAGCATTTTCAGCAAATGGTGCTGGTTCAACTGGAGGGCAACATGTAGAAGAATGCAGATCGATCCATGCTTATCACCCTGTACAAAGCTTAAGTCCAAGTGGATCAAGGACCTCCACATCAAACCAGACACACTCAAACTAATAGAAGAAAAACTAGGGAAGCATCTGGAACACATGGGCACTGGAAAAAATTTCCTGAACAAAACACCAATGGCTTATGCTCTAAGATCAAGAATCGACAAATGGGATCTCATAAAACTGCAAAGCTTCTGTACGGCAAAGGACACTGTGGCTAGGACAAAACGGCAACCAACAGATTGGGAAAAGATCTTTACCAACCCTACAACAGATAGAGGCCTTATATCCAAAATATACAAAGAACTCAAGAAGTTAGACCGCAGGGAAACAAATAACCCTATTAAAAAATGGGGTTCAGAGCTAAACAAAGAATTCACAGCTGAGGAATGCCGAATGGCTGAGAAACACCTAAAGAAATGTTCAACATCTTTAGTCATAAGGGAAATGCAAATCAAAACAACCCTGAGATTTCACCTCACACCAGTGCGATTGGCTAAGATCAAAAACTCAGGTGACAGCAGATGCTGGCGAGGTTGTGGAGAAAGAGGAACACTCCTCCATTGTTGGTGGGATTGCAGACTGGTAAAACCATTCTGGAAATCAGTCTGGAGGTTCCTCAGAAAATTGGACATTGAACTGCCTGAGGATCCAGCTATACCTCTCTTGGGCATATACCCAAAAGATGCCTCAACATATAAAAGAGACACGTGCTCCACTATGTTCATCGCAGCCTTATTTATAATAGCCAGAAAATGGAAAGAACCCAGATGCCCTTCAACAGAGGAATGGATACAGAAAATGTGGTACATCTACACAATGGAATACTACTCAGCTATCAAAAACAACGAGTTTATGAAATTCGTAGGCAAATGGTTGGAACTGGAAAATATCATCCTGAGTGAACTAACCCAATCACAGAAAGACATACATGGTATGCACTCATTGATAAGTGGCTATTAGCCCAAATGCTTGAATTACCCTAGATCCCTAGAACAAACGAAACTCAAGACGGATGATCAAAATGTGAATGCTTCACTCCTTCTTTAAATGAGGAAAAAGAATACCCTTGGCAGGGAAGGGAGAGGCAAAGATTAAAACAGAGACTGAAGGAACACCCATTCAGAGCCTGTCCCACATTTGGCCCATACATATACAGCCACCCAATTGGACTAGATGGATGAAGCAAAGAAGTGCAGACCGACAGGAGCCGGATGTAGATCGCTCCTGAGAGACACAGCCAGAATACAGCAAATACAGAGGCGAATGCCAGCAGCAAACCACTGAACTGAGAATAGGTCCCCTATTGAAGGAATCAGAGAAAGAACTGGAAGAGCTTGAAGGGGCTCGAGACCCCAAAAGTACAACAATGCCAAGCAACCAGAGCTTCCAGGGACTAAGCCACTACCTAAAGACTATACATGGACTGACCCTGGACTCTGACCCCATAGGTAGCAATGAATATCCTAGTAAGAGCACCAGTGGAAGGGGAAGCCCTGGGTCCTGCTAAGACTGAACCCCCAGTGAACTAGTCTATGGGGGGAGGGCGGCAATGGTGGGAGGGTTGGGAGGGGAACACCCATAAGGAAGGGGAGGGGGGAGGGGGATGTTTGCCCGGAAACCGGGAAAGGGAATAACACTCGAAATGTATATAAGAAATACTCAAGTTAATAAAAAAAAAAAAGATAAAAAAAAAAAAAAAAACAATGAGTTTATGAAATTCGTAGGCAAGTGGTTGGAACTGGAAAATATCATCCTGAGTGGGCTAACCCATTCATAGAAAGACATACATGGTATGCACTCATTGATAAGTGGCTATTAGCCCAAATGCTTGAATTACCCTAGATCCCTAGAACAAATGAAACTCAAGACGGATGATCAAAATGTGAATGCTTCACTCCTTCTTTAAATGAGGAAAAAGAATACCCTTGGAAGGGAAGGGAGAGGCAAAGATTAAAACAGAGACTGAAGGAACACCCATTCAGAGCCTTCCCCACATGTGGCCCATACAAATACAGCCACCCAATTAGACAAGATGGATGAAGCAAAGAAGTGCAGACCGACAGGAGCCGGATGTAGATCGCTCCTGAGAGACACAGCCAGAATACAGCAAATACAGAGGCGAATGCCAGCAGCAAACCACTGAACTGAGAATAGGTCCCCCGTTGAAGGAATCAGAGAAAGAACTGGAAGAGCTTGAAGGGGCTCGAGACCCCAAAAGTACAACGATGTCAAGCAACCAGAGCTTCCAGGGACTAAGCCACTACCTAAAGACTATACATGGACTGACCCTGGACTCTGACCCCATAGGTAGCAATGAATATCCTAGTAAGAGCACCAGTGGAAGGGGAAGCCCTGGGTCCTGCTAAGACTGAACCCCCAGTGAACTAGTCTATGGGGGGAGGGCGGCAATGGTGGGAGGGTTGGGAGGGGAACACCCATAAGGAAGGGGAGGGGGGAGGGGGATGTTTGCCCGGAAACCGGGAAAGGGAATAACACTCGAAATGTATATAAGAAATACTCAAGTTAATAAAAAAAAAAAAAAAGAGCACCAGTGGAAGGGGAAGCCAGTGGTCCTGGTAAGACTGAACCCCCAGTAAACGTGATTGTTGAGGGGAGGGCGGTAATGAGGGAAGGATGGGGAGGTGTTAGAGGGATTTTGGCCAGGAGACCGGGGCGGGGAATAACCATCAAAATGTAAATAAGAAATACTTAAGCTAATAAAGATTAAAAAAAAGAATGAGGACATTAAAACAATCCTAAGATTCTACCTCAAATGAGTCAGAATGGTTAAGACTGAGAAAAAGAAAACTCAGGTGACAACAAATGCAGAAGAGGATTGCTCCATTGTTGGTGAGATTGCAAACTAGTTCAGACACTCTGAAAATCACTCTGGATATTCCTTGGAAAAGTACACATGCTCCTCTACGTTCATACCAGTCTTATAATTTATAATAGTGAGAAACTGGAAGGAACTCAGATGTCCTTCAACAGAAAAGTAAATGCAGAAAATGGGGGTACATTTACATAATGGAGTAGTACTCAGCATGTTTTCATGAAATTCTTTGGCAACTGGATGGAAGTGGAAAACCTGAGGGAGGTAAGCAGTCACAAAAGAACACATGTGGTATGCACTCACTGATAAGTAGATATTAGTGCAAAAGCTTGGAATACCCAACATCCTATGCCTAGACTATATGAAGTTCAAGAAGAAGAAAGATCAAATGTGGATGCTTCAGTCCTTCTTAGAAGGGGCAACAAAATAATCACAGGAGTTTGAGGATGGGAAGGACTTGGGCAGAAAGTTAAAGGGGGAGGGGCAAAAGGGGGGACATGTGGATCAGTTAAGGAAGAAGACAGGGATAATATACAGAGGGTCAGGATTTTGAAGAGTTGTGCCTCAATGGGGGATAGTGAACCAGTGGTAGCCACCAGAAAGTTCCAGATGCCAATACACAAGAGACTCCCAGGACCCAACAGGCATGAGACTAGCTGAAATGCCCAACACATGGATGGAAAACCTCTAGAGACCATATCCAGAGGTGAGGCACTTCTCCTGGTTGAGGGATGGAGCCACACACTAAACTCCTAATGCTTAACCCAGAATGTAAACTTCTGTCTAAAGGAAATATGGAGACAAAGTATGGAGCAGAGACAGGAGGAAAGACCATTCAGAGACTGCCCAACCTGGGGATCCATCCCATATACAGACACAAAACCCAGACCCTATTGCAGACACCAAGAAGTGCATGCTGACAGGAGCCTATTATAGCTGTCTCTTGAGAGGATCCACCAGAGACTGACAAGTGCAGAGGCAGATGTTCACAGCCAACCATTGGACTGAGCATGAAGACCTCATTGGAGAACTTAGAGAATGGATTGAAGGAGCTGAAGGCATTTGCAACACCATAAGAAGAACAACAATATGAACCAACCAGACCTCCAGAACTCCCAAAGACTAAATCACCAACCAAAGAGTAAACATGTAGGACTCATGGCTCCAGCTGCATATGTATCAGAGGATGGCATTGTCTGTCATCAATGGTAAGCAAGAACCTGAGTCCTGTGAAGTCTCAACTTCCCAATGTACGGGATACTAGAGCAGTGAGGTGGGAGTGAGTTGGTGAGAGTGGGAGCATCCTACTAGAATTGGAGTGGGGGGGGCATGATGATGGGATATGTGGTTTCTGGAAGGGAAACCAGGAAAGGGGATAACATTTAAAATATAAATACATAAAATATCCAATAAAAAATCTTGTATTTGTTGAGGTTTGCTTTGTTTTGTTTTGTTTTTGACATTATAGATTGTTTGTCTGGACTAGATAAGAACTCCAGAGAAAGACCAATAAAGTCAAATAATCTGGACTCTTGGGGCTCTCAGAGACTGAACCAACAACCAAAGAAGATACATGGTCCAGACCTTGGCCTGTGTGCAAACTTATAGTACATATGCAGCGCAGTCTTCTTGGGAGTCCTGAATAATTGGAGTGAGTCATATCCCAAAGATTTTGCCTGTTGTGGGAAATGTTCTTCTAACTGAGCTAACTTGTCTGGCTTCAATGGGAGTAGATGTATATAACATCAAAGTCTTGATATGCCAAGGCCGTGGGATACCAAGGGGGAAATCTCATTGTCACAGGAGAAGAAGAAGTTGGCAGGAGGAGAAGGATTTTTGGAGAAGGTTACCTGGAGGGGACACTGAGTGGGATGTAAAGTGAATAAGTTAAACAAGCAAACAAACAAACAAACAAAACTCAAGAAAAAAAGAAAAGAATATCTTTGCACATTATATAGGCTGCCCTTTTGGACTCTTGACATGGTCTATTGCCTAATAAAAGATTTTGAGTTTATGAGGTTCTGTTTATTATTTGTTGATCTTATTGAATGTGCCCTTTGTATTCTGTTAGGATGTTGTCTCCTATACCAATGTATTCATGACTCTTCCCAATTTCTCTTCAATCAAATTTATTGTATCATGTTTTATCTTGTTGCCTTTGATCCACTTGTGTTGTTATAAAAATATAAAAAATAAAATACTGTCTTTTATCCCCTACTAGTTCCAGCACTGCAGTGCCCAAGGTATCTGGTAGATATTTTACCAAAAGCACTCATCCCAATTCCGCAGCGGCCCAGTGTCTCTAGCTGCCACACACTTTCTTAAAGTCAAATCGCCCCATGAAAGAACACACAACACAACAACCTTAGATCCAATTGATAAGATATAATTGCCCACCTAAATATACAATGTCCAGTACACATCCATCCCTTAAGAACATTCATAACAACTTATAAATACACAGAGTAGAATCTTAACATCAGCTTGCATTTTCTCTCTGCCACAGCTTCTCTGCAGCACCCTGTCTCTTCCTTCTTTCCATTCCAGTCTCCTCCCCTTCCTTCAAACTTCTCCCATCCATCCTTTCTTCTCCTCCAATGATAGACCTCATTTTATCTTGTGCCTGCCTCACCTGTGACATCATCCCACACACTTGGACTTGAGTTTT
Organism: Rattus norvegicus; assembly: GCF_021556685.1. NCBI lineage: Eukaryota > Metazoa > Chordata > Mammalia > Rodentia > Muridae > Rattus > Rattus norvegicus. The sequence goes on along the minus strand of NC_141534.1, from coordinate 69,909,285 downwards.
CTGCAGGGTTATAAATATGAATCTCGATTCATTCTTCAACATGCAGAGATCCAATTAGACTAGTAACAATTGTTGAAGATGCTTTTTTCTTCATTGTATATTTATGGCTTCTTCATCAAAAATCAAGTGGATCTTCAATTCAGTTTTATTAATCAGTATGTCTATTTCTATACCAATACCATGTAATTTTTTTATTATTTCTCTGTAGAACACCTTGATATCTGCAGGGTGATAACACTAGAAGTTCTTTAATTGTGCATGATTGTTGCGCTGTCCTGACTTAGTTGTTTTTCAATATGACACTGATAACTTTTCTTTCAAGGTATATAAAAAATTGTGCTGGAATTTTGATGGAAATTGAATCAAATCTGTAGATTGCTTTTAGTAGGATAGCAATTTTTACTGTTAATCCTGTCAAACCACAACAGGGGGATCTTTCAACCTTCTGATATCTTTACTTTCTTTCTTCACTGACTTGAAGATCTTGTCACACTGGACTTCCTAGAATTACAACAAAATATTTTTTATATTACTTGTGGTTACTGTGAGGGGTGCTGTTTTATTGATTTCTTTTAAAGCCCAATAATAATTAATATAAAGAGAACTACTAATAATTCTGACATGATTGGTCATAAACTTAACTGAGTGGTAATTTGCTCAAAGGTCACCACTCCCATAATTTAATTTAATATCCCTGAGTACAGGATTCAACACCATTTTGTTTCCTAGTGCTCTTTTAATACTCAAACCATATGTTTTATATTTTTTTCCTTTCTAACTTGTTATGCTTATTCAAAATGCTCTTCAAGAGGCTGAACCAGAGAACACAGTTTCTGCCTGGACATTTTGTCAATGCAATTAATATAAACTTATACTCTTTATACTCTAACACTTATACTCTTTATACTATAAAGCTTACTCTTCAAACAAAGGCAGAAAGCAGCCACATTCTTTAAGTAAATACCACAAAAAGTCTATAGGCCACATACTGAAATTCTTCTCCACTGTACCCTCTTGAGCCAGGTCTGCACAGGTCAAATCAATCTCAGCAACAAAGTCGTTCATAATCTTACGAGGACAACACACTAAGCATCCCTTAAAGTATTCCACTGTTTTCCAAATCCAAAGTTCCCAAATCCACATTTTTTTTCAGACAGAAGGATTCCCAGGCCTATCACAAAAATACCCCAATGCCAGATATCAACTTTTGTCTTAGTTTGGGTTTTTAGTGCTGTGAACAGACACCATGGCCAAGGCAACTCTGACAAAAACAACATTTAACTGGGCCTGGCTTACAGGTTCAGAGGTTCAGTCCATAATCTTCGAAGCTGGAACATGGCAGCATCCAGGAAGGCATGTACTTGAGAGTTCTACATCTTCATCTGAAGGCTGCTAGCAGAATACCAGCTTCCAAAAGCTAGGATGAGTGTCTTATAGCCAGACCCATAATGAAACACCTACTCCAACACAGCCACACCTTCAAATAGTGCCACTGCCTGTGCCTAGCATATACGAATCATCACAGCGAGGTAACCCAGATACAAAAAACACACATGGTATCTACTCACTGATTAATGGATATTAGCCCAAAGCAACTCATAAAATTAACATTTAATTGGGATTGTCTTACAGGTTCAGAGGTTTAGTCCATTGTGATCAAGGCAGGAACATGGCATAATCTAGGCAGGCAGGGTGCAGGCAAAGCTGAGAGAGTTCTACTTCTTCATATGAAGGCTACTTGCAGAATACTGCCTTTCAAGTATCTAGGACTAGGGTAAAGACCATTCCCACAGTGACATACCTACTCCAATAAGGCCACTCATCCCTGGGCCATGTATATACAAACTGTCAGAATTATCTAAAAAAACATTGCCCAATTTTTAGATATTTTCCAAATGTGTGAACTACATGTTTTTGAAGTAGTACCCAAAGTTTCTTAGGATTTCCTTGATTTCACTTGTTCTGTTACCAGTTTCATTGCTGATCTTGTTAGTTTTGATTTCCTCTCTATTACTTTTAGTTAATTTGTGTAAGGATTGCTGTATCTTGTTGCTTTTCAAGAAGAACCAACCTTGTGGGTTTTGTGGGTTCTTCATATTGTTCTTTTTCTTTCCATTTTATTTACTTTAGTCCTGACTTTGATTATTTCCTGCCATCTATGTCTCTGGAGATTGCCTGCCTTTTTCCATTCTATAGCTTTTAGGGATACCGCTAATTGCTAGTATAGATCTCTCAGTGTTTTTGTTGTTGTTGTTGTTTTTTATGAAGGTCATTAATGCTTTGAACTTTGATCTTATCACTGCTATCATGGTGTGCCCTGAGTTTGGGCATGCTGCTCATTCACTTTCACTTAATTTTGAAGTCAGTACTTTCTGTCTTTTTTTCATTGATAAGAGCATTGTTCAGAAACGATGTGTTGCTTGACCTTCTGTTGCTTGTTGTTGTTGAAGTACAGCATTAATTCAAGGTGCTCTGTTAAGTTACAGGGTATGATGTCAAATTTCTTGTATGTGATTAGAGTTTTGTTGTAACTGAGTGCATGGACAGTTTTGGACTGTTATTTGAGATTCTGAGAAGAAGACATAGCATATTATATTTCATTAAAATTTTCTGATAGTGTCCATTTGGTCCATTTGATTCAAAAGTTTGTTTCTTAGTCCCATTATTTATTTTATCATTTCCCTCAATACAACCACTCCATTTATTAATGTGGAGTAGTCAAGTGTCCTATTATTAATGAGAAGGTGTTATTGTGTGCATTAAAATTTAATGGGCTTTCTTTGTATTCACTTTCACTTGGAACATAGATATTCAGAATTAAGAAGTCATCTTGGTGAATATTACATTTGATGAAGTGAAATGTCTTTTCCTTCTACTTTGATTAATTTTGGTTGAACAACTACATTGTTAGGAATTATTTCTTGCATTTATTTGCTAGAAAAGTCATTTCCAAAACGTATTTCAGAGGAAATGACTGGCATTAATGTATAACTTTGTTTCTTTTATGCAGCAGAGTGATTGATCCAGTTTTCATGTTAATATTTTAGTTTGTGTTTATAAGTTAAGAATTGAGACTAAGTTGAGATGAATAAATGAAAAATAATGGTTAATTCTTGTTATATTGAGGGTGGTGGTTGTGGTAGTACTTATGGTGGTGGTGGTGGTGTGTGTGTATGTGTTTGTGTGTGTGTGTGTGTGTGTGTGTATCATTTCCTTTGGTTTTACTAGTGGGAAATTATTTATTTACCATTATTTATTTTAGTTACCCTTCTTTTTTTGCAGTTTTCCTTCTAATATCTACTGTAGGGATGAATTTGTGAACATATATTGTATAAATTTCATTTTGGCATGGAATGCCTTGATATCTCAGCCCATTCTGATATAAAATGTTACTGGGTGAGTCATGCCTGGTGTCTGTGTCTCCTTCATACTTCAAGACAGCTATAAAGGCCCTTTTGTATTTTAGATTCTCTCTTGAGAAATCAGGAGTAAATTTAAAAGGTCTGCTTTATATGCTATTTGGAAATTCCATACTCTCTAATCTTCTTGTAGGCATATACACATCTCTTTATGTTAAAGAAATTTGTATTCTATGGTTTTGTTGAGAATACTTTCTGTGTCATAGATCTAGGACTCCTCTGTTCTTGTGATTGCATTCCTCTTTGACTTTATCTTTTCATAGTGTCCCAGATTTTCTCAATGTTTTCCTTTTCTTTCAGGACCTTTTTATATTTATCTTTTTCTTTGACCAGTGTATCAATTTTTCCATTGTAACATTTACACCTGACATTATCTCTTCCATAGCTTGTATTTAATTGATGAGGATTTTGTCTCATACTTCTGTATACTTACTTATATTTGCGACCTCCAGATTCTCTTTTTATGCTTTCTTTATAATTTCTATTTCTATTTTCATGTCTTTAGTAGTTTCACTTATTTCAGTTATCTGTTTATTATAGTCTTCTTTTTTTCTCCATCTTTATTAAATTGGGTATTTCTTATTTACAATTCAATTGTTACTACCCTTCCCAGTTTCCAGGCAAACATCCCCCTAACCCTACACCCTCCCTTTCTATATGGGTGTTCCCCTACCCATCCTCCTCCCATTACCTCCCCACAACAATCCTGTTCACTGGGGGTTCAGTCGTTGCAGGACCAAGGGCTTCCTCTTCCACGGGTGCCATCACTAGGCTCTTCATTGCTACCTATGCAGTTGGAGCTGAGTCAGTCCATGTATAGTCTTTGGGGAGTGGCTTAGTTCCTGGAAGCTCTGGTTGGTTGGCATTGTTGTTCATATGGGGTCTCAAGAGCCTTCAAGCTCTTTCAGTCCTTCCTCTGATTCCTTCAATGGGGGTCCTGTTTTCAGTACAGTGGTTTGCTGCTGGCATTCGCTAATGTATTTGCCATATTCTGACTGTGTCTCTCAGGAGAGATCTACATCTTGTTCCTGTCAGCCTACACTTCTTTGCTTCATCCATCTTATCTAGTTTGGTGGCTGGATATGCATGGGCCACATGTGGGGCAGGCTCTGAATAGGCATTCCTTCAGCCTGTTTTCTAAACTTTGCCTCCCTATTCCCTGCCAAGGGTATTCTTGTTCCCCTTTTAAAGAAGGAGTGAAGCATTCACATTTTGATCATTCTTCCTGAGATTCACCTGTTCTGTGCCTCTAGGGTAATTTGTGGGTTCTTGATCTTAGAACATAAGCCATTGGTGTTTAGTTCAGGAAATTTTCTCCAGTGCCCATGTGTTAGAGATGCTTCCCCAGTTTTTTTTTCTATTACTTTGAGTGTATCTGGTTTGATATGGAGGTCCTTAATCAGCTTTGTACAGGATGATAAGCATGGATTGATCTGCATTCTTCTACATGATGACCTCCAGTTGAACCAGGACAATTTGTTGAAAATGCTATCTTTTTTTCATTGGATGATTTGGCTCCTTTGTCAAAAATCAAGTGACCATACGTGTGTGGGTTCATTTCTGGGTATTCAATTTTATTCCACTGGTCTATCTGCCTGTCCCTGTACCAATACCATACACTTTTGATCACTATTGCTCTGTAATACTGCTTGAGGTCAGGGAGAGTGATTTCCCGGAAGTCCTATTATACTTTTAGCTATCCTGGGTTTTTTGTTATTCCAAATGAATTTGAAAATTGTTCTGTCTAACTCTCTGAAGAATTGGATTAGAATGTTAAGGGGATTGCATTGAATCTGTAGAACACTTTTGTTAAAATGGCCATTTTTCCTATATTAACCCTGCCAATCCATGAGTATGAAAGATCTTTCCATCTTCTGAGATCTTCTCCAGTTTCTTTCTTCAAAGGGTTGAAGTTCTTATCATACAAATATTTCACTTGCTTGGTTAAAGTCACACCGAGGTATTTTATATTATTTGGGACATTATGAAGGGTATCCTTTCCCTATTTCTTTCTCAGCTTGTTTCTCTTTTGTGTAGAGGAAGGTTATTGATTTATTTGAGTTAATTTTATACCCAGCCATTTTGCTGACGGTGTTTATCAGGTTTTAATGTTTGGGATCAGGTGGAACTTTTGGGATCACTTAAATGTACTGTCATGTCATCTGCAAATAGTGATATTTTGACTTCTTCCTTTCCAATCTGTATCCCTTTGAACTCCTTTTGTTGTCTGATTGCTCTGGCCAGAACTTCGAGAACTATATTGCATAAGTAGGGAGAGAGTGGGCAACCTTGTCTAGTCCCTAATTTTAGTGGGATTGCTTCAAGTTTCTCTCCATTTAGTTTAATATTACCTACTGCTTTGCTGCATATGGCTTTTACTATGTTTAGGTATGTGCCTTGAATTCCGATTTTTTTCCAGGAATTTTATCGTGGAGGAGTGTTGAATTTTGTCAAATGCTTTCACAGCATCTAATGAAATGATCATGTGGTTTTTATACTTCAGTTAGTTTATATAGTGGATTACGTTGAGGATTTTCCGTATATTGAAACATCCCTGCATCCCTGGAATGAAGCCTACTTGATCATGATGGATGATTGTTTTGATGTGCTCTTGGATTCAGTTTGCAAGAATTTTATTGAGTATTTTTCCGTCGATATTCATAAGGGAAATTGGTCTGAAGTCCTCTTTCTTTGTTGGGTCTTTATGTGGTTTAGGTATAAGAGTAATTGTGGCTTCATAAAGGGAATTCAGTAGCACTCCATTTGTTTCATTTTGTGGAATAATTTGAACAATAATGGTATGAGGTCTTCTATGAAGGTCTGACAGAATTCTGCATTTAACCCATCTGGACCTGGGCTGGTTTTGTTTGGGAGACTTTTAATGCCTGCTTCTATTTCTTTAGGAGTTATGCAATTGTTTAACTTATCTGTTCCTGATTTAATTTCAGTACCTGGTATCTGTCTAGGTAATTGTCCATTTTCTCCAGATTTTCAAATTTTGTTGAATATAGGCTTTTGTAGTAGGATCTGAGGATTTTTTGAATTTCCTCTAATTCTGTAGTTATGTCTCCATTTTCATTTCCGATTTTGTTTATTTGGACGCACTCTCAGTGTCCTCTGGATAGGCTGGCTAAGGGTTTATCTATCTTGTTGATTTTCTCAAAGAACAAGCTTTTGATTCTGTTGATTCTTTCTATAGTCCTTTTTGTTTCTACTTGGTTGATTTCAGCTCTGAGTTTGATTATTTTCTGCCTTCTATTCTTCCTGGGTGTATTTGCTTCTTCTTCTTCTAGAGCTTTTTGGTGTGTTCTCAAGCTGCTGACATATGCTCTCTCCTGTTTCTTCCTGCAGGCACTCACAGCTATTAGTTTCCTTCTTAGCACAGCTTTCATTGTGTCCCATAATGTGGGTTTCTTGTACCTTAATTTTCATTAAATTCTAAGAAGTCTTTAATTTCTTTCTTTATTTCTTCCTTGACCAGGTGATCATTGAGTAGAGCATTGTTCAACATCCATGTATATGTGGGCATTGGCATTCTTTCCTTTTTGTTATTGAAGACCAGCTTTATTTAGCCCATGGTGGTCTGATAGGATGCATGGGATTATTTCTATCTTTCTGTATCTGTTGTGACCTGTTTTATGACTGATTTTATGATCAATTTTGGAGAAAGTACCATGAGGTGGTGAGAAGAAGGTATGTCCTTTTGTTTTAGGATAGAATGCTCTATAAATATCTGTTAAGTCCATTTGGTTCATGATTTCTCTTAGTCTGTCTATGTCTCTGTTTAATTTCTGTTTCCATGACATGTCCACTGATGAGAGTGGGGTGTTGAAATCTCCTACTATTATTGTTAGAGGTGCAATGTGTGCTTTGAGCTTTAGTAAGGTTCTTTTATATATGTAGGTGCCCTTGTATTTGGAGCATAGATATTTAGGATTGAGAGTTCATCTTGGTAGATTTTTTTTCCTTTGATGAAAATGAAGTGTCCTTCCTTATCTTTTTTGATGACTTTTGGTTGAAAATCGAACTGATTCAGTATTAGAATGGCTGCTCCAGCTTAGTTCTTCAGATCATTTGCTTGGAAAGTTGTTTTCCAGCCTTTTACTGCGAGATAGTGTCTGTCTTTTTCTCTGAGGTATGTTTCCTGTGGCACCAGAATGCTGGGTCCTCATTGCATATCCAGTTTGTTAATCTGTGTCTTTTTATTGGGGAATTGAGTCCATTGATGTTGAGAGATAATAAGGCATAGTGATGGTTGCTTCCTGTTATCTTTGGAATTGGATGTGAGATTATGCTTCTGTGCTTGTATTCTCTTTGTTTTCTTATGAGATGATTAGGTTCTTGTTTTTCTAGGGTGTAGCTTGCCTCCTTATGTTGGGCTTTACCATTTATTATCCTTTGTAGGGCAGGATTTGTAGAAAGATCTTGTGTAAATTTGGTTTTGTCATGGAATATCTTGGTTTCTCCATCTACATTAATTGAGACTTTTGCTGGATACAGTAACTTGGGCTGGCATTTGTGTTCTCTTCAGGTCTGTATGACATCTGTCCAGGATCTTCTGGCTTTCATAGTCTCTGGTGAGAAGTCTGGTGTAATTCTGATATGTCTGCCTTTATATGTTTCTTGATGTTTTTCCCTTACTGCTTTTAATATTCTTTCTTTGTTTTATGCATTTAGTGTTTTCACTATTATGTGATGGGAGGAGTTTTTTTCTGGTTCAATCTATTTGGAGTTCTGTAGGCTTCTTGTATGTTTATGGGCATCTCTTTCTTTAGGTTGAGGGAAGTTTTCTTCTATGATTTTGCTGAAGATATTTTCTGGTCCTTTGAGATGGGGATCTTCACTCTCTTCCATACCTATTATCCTACAGTTTGACTTTCTCATTGTATCCTGCATTTCCTGTAAGTTTTGGGCCAGTACCTTTTTCCATTCAACATTATCTTTCACAGTTGTGTCTATGATTTCTATGGAATCTTCTGCTCCTGAGATTCTCTCTTCTATCTCTTGTATTCTGTTGGTGATACTTGTATATACGGCTCCTTGTCTTTTCCTTTGGTTTTCTATATGCAGTGTTGTCTCCCTTTGTGATTCCTTTATTCCTTCTATTTCCATTTTTAATTCCTTCACCTGTTTGATTGTATTTTCCTGTAATTCTTTCAGGGATTTTGTGATTCCTCCCTACAGGCTTCTACTTGTTTATTTATGGTTCCCTAAGTTTCTCTAAGGGAGTTCTTTATGTCTTTCTTGAAGTCCTCAATCATCATGATCAAATGTGATTTAAAATCTAGATCTTGTTTCTCTGGTGTGTTTGGATATTCAGTGTTTGCTTTGGTGGGAGAATTGGGCTCCAATGGTGCCATGTAGTCTTTGTTTCTGTTGCTTGGGTTCCTGCGCTTGCCTCTCACCATCAGGTTGTATCTGCTGTTACCTTGTTCTGCTATTTCTGACAGTAGCTAGAATGTCCTATAGGCCTTGTGTCAGGAGTGCTGTAGACCTATTTTCCTGTTTTTCTTTCAGTCAGTTACGGGAACAGAGTATTCTGCTTTCAGGCGTGTAGTCTTTCCTGTCTACTTGTCTACAGCTGTTCCTGTGGGCTTGTGTCCTCAGTCCACCAGCCAGGTCACTTGGAGCAGAAAAGTTTGTCTTACCTCTGGTCCCGGGCCTGAAGTTGCTCTTTGGGGCCTGTGTTTCAGCTGTCTGTGAGGCCAGCAAGCAGAGGGGCCTGCCCCGCCTTTTCTCAGGTCCCTGTGCACAGGGGTCCCAGATCGTGCTATACATTTTCCTCTAGTCAGAAATGTGGGCAGAGTGTAGTCTCTTCTGTCTTCTGAGGCATGTCTGCCCCTCTGAAGGTTTAGCTCTCCCTCCCACAGGATTTGGGTGCAGGGAACTGTTTGACCGGGTCCCTTCAGATCTGGCCAGTGTCCTGGACCGCCGGGGACCTGCAGCTTGAGTGCCCCCTGTTTATTATATTCTTATGGGTGAATTTTTAAAGTCTTATTCATTTCCTTTTTAATTACCCCTATTATCTTCATATCATTGGTTTTAATGTCATTTTCATGTTCTTTAGCTTTATTGAAATTATCCATGTCTTCTGGCCTCAATACTTCCCTGAACCTCCATCCAATGTTTTACTTGGGTTTCTGCATATGTTTCTTAGCTGCTGGGTGGAGCCTCTCAGAGGAGAACCATGCTAGACTCTTATCTGAAAGAATAAGAGAGCCTGATTATTAGTGTCTGAGATTAATATTTAGCCATGGGATAAGTCTCTAGTTGGACTTCATATGTCATGAGCATTACCCCAGTCACTGTTCCATCCCTATCCCAGCCTTTCCTGTAGACAGAAAGCATTTTGTATCAAAAGTCTTCTGGGGGAGTTGGTATCCCTATTGTTCCACTGGAGCTCCTGCCTAGCTATAGAAGGTAATTTTTTCATAGTCCATATCCCTTCTGTTGTGAGTCTCAGATAAGGTCACCCCCACTACTTCTTGGTAGCCTCCACTATCCCACATCTCTGGCACATCCTTTAAACTCCTCCCACCCCCACATCCTGGCAAGGTCCACCTTTCCATTTAGTCTCATTGATATCTGACAATATTCTGTCTCTTTCCTCGCCTAATCCTGAAAGCACCATCATTTCTGTGCCATCTATTCAACTGCCCAGTTGACTCCAACCTTCTGCCTCCCAAGGCTATTTTACTCCCCCTTCTTAGTGATATTTCAAGCGTCCTTGGTTGAACAAGCATTCTTGCTTAGCTTTTTATATCTGTGGATTGGGGCATGGTTACTGTGTATATTATGACTATGAATCAATTATTAGTGAGTACGCACCATGCATATCATTTTGGATCTGTGTTACTTCACTCAGAATGATATACTCAAGTTCTACTGATTTGAGTAAAAATTTCACTATGTTTTTGTTTTTAATCGCTGAATAGTGTTCCATTGTGTAGATGAATTACACATTATTTATCCATTCTTATGTTGATAATATCTATGGAATGAGAGAAGATAATTGCAAAGGCTGCTTTGTCTCTATAGGAACAGTTTCTTTTGCTGTGGATAAACTAATTTTATGAAGTCTCCTTTGTTGGTGTTTTGAAGATGATCTTAGCACTACTTACTAAAATTTCTTTCACAGAGTTGTATCTCAAGCATCAAGCACATTCTCCCTATTTTCTTATGGACATTTCAATGTTTCAGACATGGAGTGAATAGCACTACCCTTATTTGAATTTATCTATGCACTAGGTAAAAGATAAGCAGGTAATATCATTCTGCAGGGAGATGGAGAGTTTTATCAGTGATTCTTGAGCAAAGAGTATTGTCACCAAGTTATGTTTTTCATTTATTCAAAAAAGTGGGAAACTGTAGCTCTTCATATGAATTTTGAGAAAATGTCTCGCACTGAAATTTGGGCTAATTAGAACTTGTCTGGTGGGCACAAAGTACAACTTTACTGAATGTGAAACTTTGGCTTTGGAGAGAAGAAACAAATTCCTAGATGTATACAATCCTGTATCTCATAAGAATATATCAAATTAGGCTCAGAGCAAAAGCAAATGTTTGTACTAGGCTAATAATTATTTGGGGAGTTTTAACCAAGGCAAGTCTTATAAGGACAGCATTTAAATAGAGCAGGCTTACAGGTTTAGAGGTTCCATACAGCATCATCAAGGCGGAAGGAAGCATGGCATCATCCAGGCAGGAATGTTGCAAGCAGAGCTGAGAGTTATACATCTTCATCTGAAGGCATCTAGTGGAAGACTCATTTCTGGGCACCTATGGATGAGGGTCTTATAAACCACAGTCACATTAACATACAAACGGAAACAGGGCCACCTCTTCTAAAAGTGCCACTCCCTGGGCCAAGCATATAGAAACCATCAAAATAACCAAAGCTATAAAAGAACAGGAAAAAATAGAGAGTAGAAAATGAAGATTTTAAGCAAGGTTTTGAGTATACGGTGAGAAATCACTGGAAATAAATGATGTCGGCTTCCCACAAGAAGTTTATGTCCAGGTGAGACATCTGGAGATCCACTAACAAGCAGTGATAAGATCTTTCATGAAAGACAAGTGCAAAATCTGGAAGTTACATTAATTCTCTGACTGGTAGTGGACATACTTTATGTTATTTCTTAAGTAAATTGATTGAAGTAGTGCCAAAAAGCCTCCATCTAAGTCACACTTAAAATTTTTATGTGTAAGTCTCCATAATGAACTGTGTGGGTGTATACACATGTCACACATAGAGGCTTGTGAACAACTATGTAGCCACCAGTCACTCTTTACATGCTTATATCGGTTCTTTGAAGGAAAATACATTTTTCTAAGGTTTCACACTCAGAACCTCACCTAATGAAACAGTCATGGCATTCCTATTACATCTTTTCATTGGTTCCATTATATTCTGGCCCTTTCCTAGTAAACTGAATTACACTGAACTTAGCAAACAATTTACAAAACAGGCACCTTAGTCAGCTAATATGTACTTCTCACTGTTATGATTCAAGACTACAGACAAAGCAATCTAGTTATCATATATTGTATAAACACAGAAATCAATGAAAAAGGAGACTACGAAATTTGAGAGTTGCAAAAATGTTTTTGAAAAATAATTTAATGTGACAGCAATTAATAACATTACAAAAAATTAGTCTATATTGCTTTCCTTTGGATAATCTTCCCCTAGTTCAAAAGGTGATTTTATCCTCAATAGAGAAAGATGTGGCTTATCAAACTGCACTATGAGATGCCAAGGCTAATTCAAATGCATGGAAGGCCTCCCCATTTCTGAGGATGTAGCAGCCATGGTCAATGGAGAAGAGGAGGTAAGATGTGGGGACTGAGAGTAGAGGAGAGAAGGAAATCTGTGATCAGGATATAAATGTTATATAATTTAACCAATAAAATATAACATGGAAAAAGAAAGAGAATAACCTTATATAACAATATCATTGCTTCAAAAATAATTTTCTGAATCTCTTGATAAATTAAAATGCATTTACAACAAAAAAAGTACAAAAAAGAACAATTATTCACTATTTCCATTAAGCTGGAGAGCTATTTCTTTGCTCATGAAAATAGCAGAGCATTCCTTAACCCTCTCTGACTGCAGTACTCTGGAAAGAAGAGCCGGTACTTCACATGAGTAGCACAGTAGACATGACGCTGTTGGTGTAGGCAAAGGTGAGTAACCTGTGACACTGTGATTGTATACTTTATGGACCTGTAGTTTGTTTATTATGCATTGGTGTTGACTATGGATAGACGGCAATAAGCTATTCCTTTCCACCAACTGTGGCAGACAAGAAGGGTGGCTGGAAGTAATGAAATCAAGAAAACTATCTCTATCTCTCTCTAGCTACAATACTTGGAATAGTATGGCCAGCATCCCTCTTGTGAGCACAGTAGAGTTGGTCATGACTCTGCATATTAAGGAATAGATAGCCCTTATGACATGAGAGCAGGAGTGTTTGCTCTGCCTCTTACTGGTTTCAGCATTAACTAAGGTATCTAAGACAGAGTGGGGGAGCACTTCCTGGTGGTGTGGGTATGGTTCAGCAAGTACCCAGTCATAGATAGATCCAGAACTTTTGGTTGGTCCTCCCACACATTTACTTTATGATCTGCTGGAGTAAATGAAAGGCCCAGACCTACAGATCCAAAGCTGCATGATGTCAGTGACACAGGGCAAGAACATGATATTGAAGAACAGTACTGGTAAGTAACCCATATGGTTGTTATAGTACAAGCCATTGTACTCAGAGCCAATAAATGAGTCAATACATTGAACATGTGTAAGTAAAAAAATGTAGGCAATATTGTATGCAGTGGGACATATAGACTATTTCTTCTACAAATATTTTTTTCCATTAGTGGGGGGAGTGTTACAAGGTCAAGGGTGATAGAAATGGACAGGGAAATAAATAGAATTGGGGTGCCTGATTTTAAATTGGGGATAAATCAATAAGAAGTTTAAGGATCTGAAGAGGTTTGCAACCCCTGCTCCCCCCAAAGAAAACAATACGAACCAACCAGAGCTCTCAGAGACTAAACCACCATCCAAAAAGTACACATGGACAGACCAATGGCTCCAAATGCATATGTAGCAAAGGATGTCCTTCGGCGCTTTGATGGAAGGAGAAGCCCTTGGTTCTGCTAAGGCTCAACTCCCCAGTTTACAGAAATGTCTGGGCAGAGAGGTGGGAAAGTATGGTTGGGTGGATGGGGGGACACCCTCATAAAAGCAGGGGGAGGGGTAGATGATAGGGGATATGCATAGGAAACTGGGAGAGGGGATAGCATGTGAGATGTAAGTAAAAAAATCCAATAAAAAGTTTTTTTAAGGGAATACAAGAGCACAGAATACATAAAGTAAATTATCTTTCTATCAAGGTTATCTGGTAGTGGCTCTTTAATTGGCTCAAAAGTTTCAAATAGTGATGGAAACAAGTGAAGAAATCTAAAAGCATTTTTCATGTCTGTTAATACTTTGGCAACAGAATTCTACACCATCTTAATTCCTATATTTTAGGAGAAACACATTGTTCTTACAACTGATGTTTATTCCCAGGTACACAGTGTCGAGTATTATATGAAATGTTCCACTCCTTGGAATGAAAGACTGTGTAGTTTCAAAGGTCTAAGGAATGTTTAGAGAACACAGAGGACTTGGGATATAGGATAAGCCTAGACTTCCAAACTAAAATATTTTCATACTGGAGAGATGTTCTTCATGACTCAGAAAGTTCTACCTTGAACATTCCAATACACGTAGTAACTTCTTTATGCACAGAGTTAAACAACTCACATGACTAGAATGCTATTACATTAAAAATATAACACATAAATTCAAACAAACCATTATAAATTAGCTAAATGCCTTGAGAGCTTTACATATACTGTGTCATTCCTTTTCAAACATGGTACTTTGAAATATACATATATAATAAATTTACATACTATTTGAATGGCAGTTAAGTTTCTAGTATATTAATTAATGGACATTAAATAACTATATTCCAATGGACTTTCCAAATAATATTTTGCTTTTTCAGGTAGAAGAAAGAATACTTATGAACTTCAAAAAATTAAAACATTAAATAAAACGGAAGAGTTTATATCAAGAAAGTATACAAACATTTGAAATGATCCAGGAATGGAGTGATCAGGTCTTACACTCAGATAAGTAGAATGACCAGAACAAATATGCTTTTCAAACATGGAAAATAAACGGCTTTCCTACTAATTCTAATAATAATACTAATAATAGGCACTATAATATGGTTGGGTAAAGAAAAAACCTAATATAATTGCATTCATACTATAATTGTATAACATATTTCAGAATGATATATGAATGACTCCTTTTATGGTGTTGTTAACATACAAGCTAAATGAACTTTTTCAACTATATTTTAGGAGAATTCTTCCATCTAGAATGTGCTTTCTTCTTGATATGTTTAAATGAATTCTTGTCTGGTCTCAACAAGATAATGTAACACTTGGGAACAACTATGAAGGCAAGGAGTGCTGTGCTAGAAGCCAAGAGAGACAATACTTCCATAGCCACCATTACCTTCCCTGTAGTGCTGTGGTAGACAGGAAGAAAGGTGACCCAGACACAAAAAACACCAGCATACTGAATGATAGAAATTTGGATTCATTGAATGTATCAGGCAAATTTCTAGACAAAATGGCCATGGTATAACTCCAAAGGGCCAAGAAACAGAGGTATCCCAGTACAGCATGGAAAACAAGAACTGAACCCTTGTTGCACAAAATGATGATGTGTCCATGTTCAGTGTAAGCATCTTGGTCAATGAATGGTGGTGACATATTCCACAAAGAAGAAGTTGGATTGAGGTGCAGATAGGAATGATGTAGTTTGGAGCTTTTGATATCATTAGCCACCTTACCATTCTCCCTGGAAAACTGACCTTAAAGGCAAGGACCACAGTAATAGCTTTGGCTAACACAGTGGCAAGAGCCATTGTGAAAGCAACTCCAAAGGCAGTCTGCTGAAGAATGCAAGTAGCTGTGTGGGGCTGAACAATGAAGGTCAGAGAACATAGAAAAGAGAACTCGAGTGTGATGAGCAAAATATAACTCAGAGCTCGATTATTGGCCTTGACAATAGGAGTGTCTCTGTGTTTCACAAAGATCCCTATAACAAAGGCAGTGAGTGCAGATAAGCATATTGATGTGCTGGCTAGTACCATCCCCAAGGGTCCTCATAGTCCAGAAAGCTCACAGATTTATGGAAGCAGTGGTTCTTCCCTTTATTTGTATAATGACTCCCTGGGCACTTCACACACTTGTCTACAGCTGGTCATAAATGTAGTTTATCATGAGATCATGAGTCCAGGCTAAGTGATTCTTTTTTTCTGTGACATTTCAAACTACAGAGACTGTTACAGAAGTCACTGAACTTTGTTTTCTCAGAGACATGGCAAATATTATACTGGTATGCATAATTGTAGATTTATAAACTACACCTTGTTACTTACATATCTCTTCCTGTATTTATGTTAACATATAATAGGTTTTGATCCACTTTTTCTTTAATTATTAGCACCACATTCTTTCCCTTTTCCTAGTTTTCACTCACAACTCAATAGTCTCTCTCTCTCTCTCTCTCTCTCTCTCTCTCTCTCTCTCTCTCTCTCACCTTTTACATTTTAATAAACAGTTCATTCAGTAGAACCTGTGTATGTACTACTGGGAATGTCTTCAGTAGGAAAATACGTAGCCTTTCAAGCTCTACCTTTGTAAAGAATAGTATTATATCTTTTCAGGTATCCATAAATTTCCAATAAATTCCTTAACAATATTAATTGTAATTTAAATTGTAATAGATAAATGCCTTTGTTCCCTTTTCATACAATATTTCTTTAGTGACAATGCCTTACCGCTTTTGAAGAAAACTAGAATACTAAATTACATTGCCAAAACCTACCATCAACCTGGTAATATTCATAATTCACATGTCCTTTTTCGTTTGGACATGGGAAATCTAGAATATAGAAAGTATTTTTTGTAAAACTTTTCAGACAGTGCTTTCTTATATGTGAATCCTAAATTTACTATTCTCCTTAAAATTAATTGTGTTCTCAAATTCTGTTCATTCTCTATGGTAGTTTATGGAATAGAGTCTATTACATTAGGTTATGTTCAAAAATCAATTGATAGGGTTTTCAAACCATTTAAAGCAAACATATTTTCACATAAATAGAGTAGTATTAGAAGATATCAGGAATATTTGAAAAAATATAATACTCTGCTCTGGATATGTTTTAGTTATTTGTAAATATTATGATTAACAAAAATATATGCTCTAACATTCATAAATTACATTGCTGGATGTAATAATTTGAATATGCTTGGCCCAAAGAGTGGCACTTTTTGCAAGTGTAGCCTTATTAAAGGAAGTATGTCACTGTGGTGTGGACTTTAAGACCCTCATCCTAGATGTCAGTCTTTTCTTAAAAGCTTTCACTTGAAATGTAGAACTCTCAACTTCTCCTGTGCCATACCTACCTGTATGCTGTCATGCTCCTGACTTGAGGGATAACTTACTGAAACTCTCAACTTTTATGTCAGTCCCAAATAAATATTGTTCTTATAAAAGTTGACTTTGTTGGGGTTGGGGATTTAGCTCAGTGGTAGAATGCTTGCCTAGCAAGTACAAGGCCCTGGGTTCAGTCCTCAGCTCCGAAAAAAAAAAGTTGACTTTGTCAAAGTGTTTATAGAAGTAAAACACTAAGTTGTAAGTTAGTAGGAGTGGAGCATTGTTGTGATAGGCTTGGCCATGTTTTTGGTTTGAAGAATGTATATTTTAGATTTCAGAATTTGGAAAGTAGTAGAATGATTTGAGTGGGAGTTAATGAACCATCCTTCTAGGAATATGGAAAACTCTGTTGCTGAGGGTGATTTGGGCTGTGAAAGCCTTGTTCTGGAGGTGCCAGAGGAAAGGAACTTTTACATGGGGCTGTTCTTGTTATACTTTTGTGAACTATGTCTGCCTTTTGCTCTTGTTTAAGGAGCCTAACTGAGGCTAAGAGAAAGTGATTTATATTAATTGAATTGACAAAGGAATTTCAAAAAGTTTAACAGAGACTTTGATCTCTGTTTAAGTCTCATGTAGAATATTTTCATACAAGCATAGCAAGCTTAGAAAGGAAAACTATAAAATACATGGTTCAAGTACAAATAAAGGGGCAACAGGAAATGAAATGAAGCCGAAAACTATGTTCACAGAGAGAAAGAATTAAGAGCATGGTGATCTCTGGACAAAATCCCACCCAACCAAACTTACTGTTTGTGTTTTCAGTTGGAAAAGGAATACTTTGGAGTTTTAATCTGGAATCAACTACAATCCAAAAATACAGGACAAACTTGTGATCCAAGTCGTGAGGTTGGTAGACACAGACTTTTGACCCAGATCATGGGGAACAGTGGCCAGGAAAAGCTTAGGCCAGTGCATGATGGTACACTCCTTTAACCTCAGGAGACAATGACAAGCAGATCTCAGAGATTAAGACAAGCTTGTTCAGAGCAAGTTCCAAGTATAGAAAAGCTTAAATCCAGTTGTTATAATATATGTATTTCATTTTAACATTCAGGAGACAGAGGCATTTAGATCTCTGAGTTCATGGTCTATCTATAAAAGTCCCAGGACAGCCATGCTTACACAGTTAAAGACTTACAAAAAAACAAAAGAGTAATGCAAAGTTCCAAGTCTCTTTGAATAGACTTTTTGGTAATAGAATAAGAGAAGCCATATTCCAGACCCAGGAATCAAATGAACTCGGCAGTATTGGCGATGTTGCTCTGGTTTATAAGGCAATAAGGGAAGGAGATTACTGGAACAATTGATGCTACCTCTGGAGCTAAGAAATTAGCAGTAATTAAGAATAGGCAAGCATCACTGAGGTGAAATCATCTGGGAAATATTTTCTAAGAGAACAAAGAATCTGTGTTCCAGAGATAGACAAGGTTCTATATAGTGCTCCAACTGGACATGATATTAAATTACCCAGGTGGTACTGATTTTGAAAGTGTGAAGGGGTCCTGGAGAATATCTGAGGCTTAGCACTATGAGAGGTGAGAAAAGGTCATTGATGAATGTAAAGCCTCAATTGCAGTTGATGGCCCAGGACTGGAGTTATCATGCAAAGAATTTGAGATTTATCACTATGAAAAGAGCCTATGAGAGGCTATTGATGAAGCACAGCTGCAGTGAAAGACCCAAATATACTGGAAATGCCAGTACCACAGGATGATTCCCAAGAACACCAGCAGCAGTAGAGTGGTGTCAACCAGAGCTTACAGTGTTACAGAGGGCAGAGCTGGAGAAGTAATGCAAGTCTTTTAGAGGATCCTAGAATATAATGTATGGATACTAGATATTAGAACAAGAAGCTATAGTGATGAAGATTCCTTGGAAACACCAAAATGTTTAAGATTCCAGAGTCATGAACCAGCCAAGGAAAAGAAGTTTGTTACAGTCAACAAAGATGAAAAAAGAATGAATATCTGAAGACCTCCTTGACATCAAACAAGGAGATCTAGAGTTTGTGGTTTGCACAGGTGGTTTGTGTCTTGCTTTGGGGATTACAATTAAGAGTCTGAATGATTCTCAGAAGAGACTTTGAACTTTGCATTTTTAACATTGTAGAAACTGTTATAGACAATGTGGATGTTGCAATTTGGACAAAATGTACTTTTTTATAATACTATGGATAAGTATTCCCTCCATAGGCTCAAGAGTTTAAACATGCCTATGGGTACCAGGGAGTGGAAAGTCCTAGGTTCAATATGTTTGGTCCAGAAAGTGACACTATTTTTAAGTTTGGCCTTGTTGGAGGAAATATGTCATGGTGAGCATGTGTTTTTAAGACCCTTGTCCTACTTGCCTAGAAGCTAGTCTTTTTCTGGCAATTTTTCAGAAGAAGATGTAGAATTTTCTGCCTGACTTAATGATGTCAAGCTCCCAACTTGATGATAACTGACTGGGCCTCTGAACTGATAAGTTGTCCCCAATTAAGTTTTGTCTTTATAGGAGCTGCCTTTGTCATAGTGTTTGTTCACAGCAGTAAAACCCTAACTAAGACAGTGGATTACATAATATTTCTATATTAATAAAAATATAATTGTAATTACAATGTCAATTTTATTTCATTAATAATATTGAATTGATATTGTAACAGGTAAAAGTATTATCTTACTGTTCAACTTTCTATTAGCAAAATTTCCAAATTTACAGTTCAGCACTTCCTTGAGTTGCATCCTGTTGTACAATATAATTAATTAAAATACACTGGCCAGATATGTTCTTAGCGTGGACCACTGTTATTATACATATACAGGATATACTCGTGTGTGTGTGTGTGTGTGTGTGTGTGTGTGTGTGTGTGTGTGGTAAAACTGTGACAGGAAAATTTATTTTATAAATTATATATTTATTACATAAATTTGATATTAAAAGAAAATGGTGAGAGACCTCACTGCCTGGTCTGGTGGGCACTCCTGAGGCTGCAGAGCAGAAGAAACCACCAGCACTGCCCACCCCTGCTCACATCCCTGGCCCAAGAGGAAACTGTATACGGCCCCTGGGTCCCCGTAGAGGAGGGCCCAGGAGCAGCAGATCCACTGCATCTGAGATACCACCAGAACTGGAAGGGATCGACCTGATAAACAGTTCTCTGCACCCAAATCCCATGGGAGGGAGAGCTAAACCTTCAGAGAGGCAGACACGCCTGGGAAACCAGAAGAGACTGCACACTGCACACATCTCTGACGCCAGAGGAAAACACCAAACGCCATCTGGAACCCTGGTGCACTGAAGCTCCCGGAAAGGGTGGCGCAGATCTTCCTGGTTGCTGCCGCTGAGAGTTTGTAAGCAGCACCCCACGAGCAAACTTGAGCCTCGGGACCACAGGTAAGACCAACTTTTCTGCTACAAGCGACCTGCCTGGTGAACTCAGAAAAACACAGAGGCAAAATTCCTCTAGGACCGGGCACTTCCAGTATTTAGTGTGTGTGGGGGGGAGTCCCAAACCGGCGGATCCCTGCCTGCAGCAGCTCTCTGCTCCCAAACCCTGTGGGAGAGAGACCTCACCACCTGGTCAGGTGGGCACTCCTGAGGCTGCAGAGCAGAAGAGACCACCAGCACTGCCCACCCCTGATCACATCCCTGGCCCAAGAGGAAACTGTATACGGCAGATCCACTGCATCTGAGATACCACCAGAACTGGAAGGGACCGACCTGATAAAGAGTTCTCTGCACCCAAATCCCGTGGGAGGGAGAGCTAAAACTTCAGAGAGGCAGACACCTGGGAAACCAGAAGAGACTGCACTCTGCACACATCTCTGACGCCAGAGGAAAATACCAAATGCCATCTGGAACCCTGGTGCATGGAAGCTCCCGGAAAGGGCTGGGCAGATCTTCCTGGTTGCTGCCACCTCAGAGAGCTCGAAGGCAGCACCCCACTAGCAAACTTGAGCCTCGGGACCACAGGTAAGACCAACTTTTCTGCTGCAAGTGACCTGCCTGGTGAACACCAGACACAGGCCCACAGGAACAGCTGAAGGCCTGTAGATAGGAAAAACTACACGCCCGAAAGCAGAACACTCTGTCCCCATAACTGGCTGAAAGAAAACAGGAAAACAGGTCTACAGCACTCCTGACACACAGGCTTATAGGGCAGTCTAGCCACTGTCAGAAATAGCAGAACAAAGTAACACTAGAGATAATCTGATGGCGAGAGGCAAGTGCAGGAACCTAAGCAACAGAAACCAAGACTACATGGCATCATCGTAGCCCAATTCTCACACCAAAGCAAACACGGAATATCCAAACACACCAGAAAAGCAAGCTCTAGTTTGAAAATCATATTTGATCATGATGCTGGAGGACTTCAAGAAAGATGTGAAGAGCTCCCTTAGAGAACAAATAGAAGCCTACAGAGAGGAATCGCAAAAATCCCTGAAAGAATTCCAGGAAAACATAAATAAACAAGTAGAAGTCCATAGACAGGAGTCACAAAAATCCCTGAAAGAATTCCAGGAAGACACAATCAAACAGTTGAAGGAATTAGAAATGGAAATAGAAGCAATCAAGAAAGAACACATGGAAACACCCCTGGATATAGAAAACCAAAAGAAGAGACAAGGAGCTGTAGATATGAGCTTCACTAACAGAGCACAGGAGATGGAAGAGAGAATCTCAGGAGCAGAAGATTCCATAGAAATCATCGACTCAACTGTCAAAGATAATGTAAAGCAGAAAAAGCTACTGGTCCCAATCATACAGGAAATCCAGGACTCAATGAGAAGATCAAACCTAAGGATAATAGATATAGAAGAGAGTGAAGACTCCCAGCTCAAAGGACCAGTAAATATCTTCAACAAAATCATAGAAGAAAACTTCCCTAACCTAAAGAAAGAGATGCCCATAAACATACAAGAAGCCTACAGAACTCCAAATAAATTGGACCATAAAAGAAAATCCTCCCATCACATAAGAGTCAAAACACCAAATGCACAAAATAAGGAAAGAATATTAAAAACAGTAAGAGAAAAATGTCAAGTAACATATAAAGGCAGACCTACTAGAATTACACCAGATTTCTCACCAGAGACTGTGAAAGCCAGAAGATCCTGGACAGATGTCATACAGACCCTAAGAGAAAAAAATGTCAGCCCAGGTTACTGTATTCAGCAAAACTCTCAATTAACATAGATGGAGAAACCAATATATTTGATGACAAAACAAAATTTGCACAGTATCTTTATACAAATCCAACCTTACAATGGTAAATCCCAAAACAAGGAAGCAAGCTACACCCTAGAAAAGCAAGAAACTAATCTTTTTGCAAGAAAACAAAGAGAAGAGAAGCACACAAACATAATCTCCCCTTCAAATACGAGGATACACAGGAAGCAAAAATCACTATTCTTTAATATCTCTCAACATCAATGGACACAATTCCCAAATAAAAACACAGGGATTAACAAACTGGGTACATAATGAGGACCCAGCATTTTGCTGCATACAGGAAACACAGCTAAGAGACAAAGACAGACGCTATCTCAGAAGAAAAGGCTGGAAAACAACTTTCCATGCAAATGATCTGGAAAAGGCAAGCTGGAGTAGCCATTCTAATATCAAATGAAGTCAATTTTCAACCAAAAGTCATCAAAAAAATATACAAGGACACTTCATGTTCATCGAAGGAAAAATACACCAAGATGAACTCTCAACCCTAGATATCTATGCTGCAAATACAAGGGCACCTATGTACATAAAAGAAACTTTACTAAAGCTCAAAGCATACATTGCACCTCACACAATAAAAGTAGGAGATTTCAACACCACACTCTCATCAATGGAGGGATCATGGAAACAGAAATTAAACAGAGACATAGACAGATGAACAGAGGTTGTCAACCAAATGGACTTAACAGTTATTTATAGAACATTCTATCCTAAAACAAAAGGATATACATTTTCCTCACCACCTCATGGTACTTTCTCCAAAATTGACCATATACTCGGTCACAAAACTGGCCTCAAAGATATAGAAACACAGAAAAAAATCCCATGCGTCCTATCAGACCACCATGGGCTAAAGCTGGTTTTCAGTAACAATAAGGAAAGAATGCCCACAAATACATGGAAGTTGAACAATGCTGTACTCAATGATAACCTGGTCAAGGAAGAAATAAAGAAAGAAATTAAAGACTTCTTAGAATTTAATGAAAATGAAGGTACAACATACCCAAACTTATGGGACACAAGGAAAGCTGTGCTAAGAGGAAAACACAAAGCTCTGATTGCCTGCAGAAAGAAACAGGAGAGAGCATATATCAGCAGCTTGACAGCATACCTAAAAGCTCTAGAACAAAAAGAAGCAAATGCACCCAGGAGGAGTAGAAGGCAGGAAATAATCAAACTCAGAGCTGAAATCAGGTAGAAACAAAAAGGACTATACAAAGAACCAACAGAACCAAAAGCTGGTTCTTTGAGAAAATCAGCAAGATAGATAAACCCTTAGCCACACTAACCAGAGGACACAGAGAGTGTATCCAAATTAACAAAATCATAAATGAAAAGGGAGACATACAAAGAGAATCAGAGGAAATTCAAAATATCATCAGCTCCTACTCCAAAAGTCTATATTCAACAAAACTTGAAAATCTGGAGTAAATGGACAATTTCCTAGACAAATACCAGGTACCAAAGTTAAATCAGGAAGAGATAAACCATTTAAACAATCCCATAACTCCTAAAGAAATAAAAGCCATCATTAAAAGTCTCCCAACCAAAAAGAACCCAGGTCCAGATGGGTTCAGTAAAGAAATCTATCAGACCTTCATAGAAGACCTCATACCAATACTATCCAAACAAGTCCACAGAATTAAAACAGATGGAGCAGTACCAAATTAATTCTATAAAGCCACAATTACTTTTATATCTAAACCACACAAAGACCCAACAAAGAAAGAGAACTTCAGACCATATTCCCCTTATGAATATTGATGCAAAAATACTCAATAAAATTCTTGCAAAACAAATCCAAGAACACATCAAAACAATAGTCCATCATGATCAAGTAGGCTTCATCCCAGGCATGCAGGAATGTTTTAATATACGGAAAACCATCAACGTGATCCACTATATAAACAAACTGAAAGATAAAACCACATGATCATTTCATTCAATGCTGAGAAAGCATTTGACAAAATTCAACACCCCTTCATGATAAAAGTCCTGGAAAGAATAGGAATTCAAGGCCCATACCTAAACATAGTAAAAGCCATATGCAGCAAACCATTAGCTATAACATTAGACTAAATGGAAAGAAACTTGAAGCGATCCCACTAAAATCAGGGACTAGACAAGGCTGCCCACTCTCTCCCTACTTATTCAATATAGTTCTCAAAATCCTAGCCAGAGCAATCAGACAGAGAAAGGAGATAAAAGGGATACAGATTAGAAAGGAAGAAGTCAAAATATCACTATTTGCAGATGATAAGATTGTATATTTAAGTGACCCCAAAAGTTCCAGCAAAGAACTACTAACCTAAAAACACCTTCAGCAAAGTGGCTGGTATAAAATTAACTCAAATAAATCAGTAGCCTTACTTTATACAAAAGATAAGCAAGTTGAGAATGAAATTAAAGAAATGACACCCTTCATAATTGTCCCAAATAATATAAAATACCACAGTGTGACTTTATCCAAGCAGGGAAAGATCTGTATGATAAGAACTCCAAGTCTCTGAAGAAAGAAATTGAAGATCTCAGAATATGGAAAGATCTCCCATGTTCATAGATTGGCAGGATTAATATGGCAAAATTGGCCATTTTACGAAAAGCTATCTACAGATTCAATGCAATACCCCTCAAAATTCCAATCGAATTCTTAAAGAGTTAGACAGATCAATTTGCAAATTCATCTGGAATAACAAAAATCCCAGGATAGCTAAAACTATCCTCAACAATAAAAGCACTTCTTGGGGGAATCACTATCCCTGAACTCAAGCAGTATTACAGAGCAATAGTGATAAAAACTGTATGGTATTGGTACACAGACAGGCAGAGAAGTGAAGACCCAGAAATAAACCCACACAATTAGGTCTCTTGTTTTTTGACAAAGGAGCCAAAACCATCCAATGTGAAAAGGATAGCATTTTCAGCAAATGGTGCGGGCTTACCTGGAGGTCAGCATGCAGAAGAATGCAGATTGATCCATTCATATCACCCTGTACAAAGCTTAAGTCCAAGCATATTAAGGATCTCCACATCAAACCAGATACACTCAAACTAATAGAAGAGAAAGTGAACATCCTGAACACATGGGCACTGGAGAAAATTTCCTGAACAAACACTAATGGCTTATGCTCTAAGATCAAGAATTGACAAATGGGATCTCATAAAGCTACAAAGCTTCTGTAAGGCAAAGGACACTGTCGTTAAGACAAAATGGCATTCAACAGATTGGGAAAAGTTCTTTCCCAATAGTTCAACTGATAGAGGGCTTATATCCAAAATATACAAAGACCCCATGAAGTTAGACTGTAGGGAGACAAATAACCCTATTAAAAATTGGGTTCAGAGCTAAACAAAGAATTCACAGCTGATGAATATGGAATGGCTGAGAAGCACCTAAAGAAATGTTCAACATCTTTAGTCATAAGGGAAATGCAAATCAAAACAACCCTGAGATTGCACCTCACACCAGTCAGAATGGCTAAGATAAAAATCCCTGGCAACAGCAGATGCTGGTGTGGATGTGGAGAAAGGGGAACACTTCTTCATTTTTGGTGGGATTGCAGACTGGTAGAACCATTCTGGAAATCAGTCTGGAGGTTCCTCAGAAAATTGGACATTACACTACCTGAGGACACAACTATACCTCTCTTGGGTATATACCCAAAAAATTCTCCAACATATAACAAAAACATATCATCCACAATGTTCATAGCAGCCTTATTTATAATGGCCAGAAGCTGGAAAGAACCCAGATGCACTTCAATAGAGGAATGGATACAGAAAATGTGGTACATCTACACAATGGAATACTATTCAACTATCAAAAACAATGACTTCATGAAATTCATAGGCAAAATGGAATTGGAAAATATAATCCTGAGTGAGGTAACCCAATCACAGAAAAACACACATGGTATGCACTCATGGGCAAGTGAATATTAACACAAATGTTCAAATTATCCAGGGTGCATAGAACGCATGAAACTCAAGAAGGATGACGTAAATGCAGATGCTTCACTCCTCCTTTAAAAGGGAAACAAGAATACACTTTGGACGGGATAGGGAGGCAAAGTTTAGAACAGAGACTGAAGGAACACCCATTTAGAGCCTGCCCCACATGTGGCCCTACATATACAGCCACCAAACTAGATAAGATGGATAAAGCAAAGAAGTGCAGGCTGACAGAACTCGATGTATATCTCTCCCGAGAGACACAGCCAGAATATGGCAGATACATAGGCGAATGCCAGCAACAAACCATTGAACTGAGAATGGGACCCCTGTTGAAGGAAACTGCAAAAGGACTGAAAGAGCTGTAGTGGCTTGAGACCCCATATAAACAACAATGCCAACCAACCAAAGCTTCTAGGGACTAAGCTACTACCCAAAGACTATACGTGAACTGACCTGGGCTCCAAATTCATAGGTAGCAATGAATAGCCTAGAACGGGCACCAATGAAAGGCGAAGCCCTTGGCCCTGCCCAGGCTGGACCCTCAGTGAATGGGATTGTTGTGGGGAGGGTGGTAATGGGCTGAGGATGGGGATGGGAACACCCACATAGAAGGGGAGGGGAGGGGTTAGGGAGATGCTTGCCTGTAAACGGGGAAAGGTAATATCTTTTGAAATGTAAATAAAAATACCCAATTTAATAAAGAAGGAGAAAAAATAAATTTCAATATTGTTTCATATTAATCCCACATGAGAGATTTTTCTCCAGCAAATTAATACATGAGTCATTTGGAGATGGAAATTTCTTATCACCTGTCCCATCCCTAATTTGTGACAAATAAAGGAAACATAATCCTCATATGAGTTAACAGTGGGGAACTTATTGACCACTATATACTTCCATTGATCTGAATCAAGGAAACTGAATAGCCAGTATACTAGTATGGTATTTTATACTGATACTGAAATTGGAAAGGACTTGAGTCAAGTATCATTATATCAGAAAACATAATTGTGTTAATAGTATAAGCACAAAGCATTTAAATAATGCATAACATATCTTTGAAAGTATTCCGGCCATTGAATCATCTGTTCAGATAAAGACAACTGTTGATCCTTGGGAGCATTTGCAGAAAAGGATCCTATTTTCACTTTTAGTCCAAGACCCTTTGATAAATTCCAAAGGTTAAGAATATTATATTCTGCATCTATTGTCTATCTCCAATCTAAACTCCTATTGTCTCCCACGTCAAGGTCCTTCAGGAAATTGTTAAGCTGAAAGACAAACATAATTTTATATTACATTGTGACCAAGGGGCAGAACAAGATGTGGGTTTTGGAATGTGCCTTACTGTTTTTAACTTCTCATGTGACCATCAACAATAATGAAGCTTCAAGTATAGTTTAGTAAGTGACAACCTAAGTGTATAGAATATCATTTTGCTTCTTGATTATTGATCTTTAGGTGAAAATTTTGAACCAAGCTCAAGTAGGCAATTGGTGACAAATGACCGATGAAAAGCTCAAATTTCTTGAAACCTACCGACAAACATTGGCTTTCAGAATAACTTCAGAGGGTCAGTGTCTAAAATGAGAGTGGTGATATTTAGAAATTAATTAAAGGCATCATTTAAGTGTAAATCCACAATTAGTGTTGCATATAAATGTCCCTGTTTTTATTTTACTTGTAATAAACATATAAAGTGTTGTTTTTATTGCAACTATTATCATGAGTAGATTATAGAGCTATATATTGATGAAATGAACTTGGTGTTGAATGAGAAGATTTGCTCCTGGTATCTTACACATTTTTTCACAGCAATGTATAATTGAACCTGCATTAATGTCTAAATAAGGTTAGAAACACAAAATTTTCTGTAATTGTGGACAACATAAACTGATTTTTTTAAGATATAAGTTAGTGTCATTGCAAATCTCATATGTTAGTGTAGTGTCAATACAATACATGGCAGTTATTACCTGCCCTGGGGCAAAAACATCCCTTCTCCATTTTCACATAGTTGCATTTACTACATTTTACAGAAATTTCTGTTAAGCCTGTAACTTTCAAGAATTTACCTGGTTTCATTTACGACACCCAACCTTTCTCATATAAGCAAAATATCTGAATTGAACTCTATGTGTCTGGGTATGTCCTTGGTGTTTGGATAATTGATCAGTTGCTCTTTCAGTTTAAAGACACCTATAATATGAACAAAGAGAATTGACTCTCAGTTTGCACAATCCAAATTTTCTCACCTGGGGAAATTTAAAGGGTTGAAGCAACATCCCAATTTGAGCAGATGTAGTCCATGATGTTCCTGTGAGTGCAGCAGAATTTTTTTATTTTTACAATTGTAACTAAGTAAAGCCTTTCTCTGCATATGAGCAGTGAGCCAAATAACAGCATTCATAAGTGTTTCCTTCTCAGTGAATCTGACATTGTAGAAATCAAATCCAAGAGATATGTTGGGTAAAAGACTGGTGTTCCCATTGACCTCCTCAATGACAAATTGCAGAGACAGAATATACTGGTAGTTCTTAATGTCATACCTGTGTAAGTGACAAAAAACAAGAGGATAATCATATATACTACACACATTCACATATTTAGTACACTAAATGTTATAGTTCAACTTTGATTCTATAGAACATGTAATTTAATGTCTTCATTAAGAATTGATGAACTAGGTTAGGTAAATGTGTTAGGATTAGGTAATATCTCATTAGTTATAGATCATATATTATTTATATATGATCATATATTATTTATATTTTATAAGTTGATTCTTTACACATTCTGTTTACAAATCAGGAATCGTATTTCTCCCAATAGCAGATTTGTTGAAATCTAGATCTTTAGCCTTCTCAGGTCTTCACTTATGAAAATCCACTATTCTATTGTCAACCCAACAACTTTTAAAAAACAATATCTTAATTAAATAATATTCCAAAGTTAATCTCATTGCATATGTGGCCATTGTAGCTATTTCTCTGATATAATTTTTGATTATGGCAGCATGGAATTACTAGTGTCATAGAACAAGCATAGAAAATCCTGCTTCTGTGTCTGAATAGATAAAGTTAAAAAGAATACAGCACCATACACTTTATATTTTTATCATTATGAGTATTATGTTGTTTGTGTGTGTGACTGTGTGCATGTTCATCTCTTAATATATACAGTTGTATGGATTTCAGGATGTATGAATTCAAGACAAACCATTCTCAGGTTGATTCCTAGCTATTCACCTTATTTATAAAGAGTTCAATTTATTTATGTATGTATACATATATTTAATTATGCATTCATGAATCTATACATTTCATTCATTTAGTGCTCAGTTGCTTGCTTGGTTTATTTAATAACACAGAGATATGATTTTACTGTATGTTGTTGTGTATATCATGCTGGTCTTGAACTCAGAAATACCCACCTATCTCTTTCTGTAGACTATTGGGAATAAAGTTTTGCATCAGCATATCTGCCCGCTGGGTTTCTTTATTTTCTAATCACCTATAGGTATAGGTGCTTTATAGACTGCTATAAAGCAAACTTACAGAGATTCTCTTGTTTCTCTCTCTTGCTTTCCACATAATCACTAGATTACAAGTATATACTCATATTCTTTTGAGAGGTATAAAATCAGTTCTTCACACTTACATTTCATTCTCAGCTTCTTACTTTTCTTTATATGCCTTCATATAATTAAGCACTAATAACTGCAGACAATGGTCAATAAGAGGCTATGTTGACATTTCCTCTGCAAAGGTAATAAACCTATAGCTCTACACTTTAGCCTGAGGCACATATCTTAAACTATGTCAAAAATGCAGCATCATTCTTATCCAAGATATCTAAGCAGCAATTTCTATGTAACATACTAATTGCAATCTCCCTTGTGTCCACTTGATCCAGGAACTCAAAGATCAAATCATACTCAGCAACATTTTGTTTCATATACTTCTATGGATGGCTCATTAAGCAACATTTAAAGGATTTCACTGTTTTCCTAAAAGAAAGTTCCAATGTCAATATTCCTCCAAACACTTAAAAACAAGCCTATCTTCCTTGGGTTTACTGAATGTGAAGACACACAATGACCATAACAAATCTTAAGAAGGAAAATATTTGACTGCAGCTAACTTACAGTTTGAGAGATTTTGTCCATTTCATGATGCTGGGAAACATTGCCGTATGGAGGCAGAAATGGTATTGGACAAGGAGCTGAAAGTTCTATATTTTTATCGACAAGCAGCAGAAGTAAAGACACTGGGCAAAATTGAACTATTTAGAGTTCTAAACCATTCCTGCTTAAGGAAATACTAACTCTAGCAAGGCCAAATTTACTCCAAGTCCACTCAGTATGAGCCAGGCATTCACACAAATAAGGCTGTGGGGTTCAATTCTACTAAAAGCACAAAAATATTGCTATTTGATTACTTGTAGAAGAAGTGTCAGGTTTCTTCAATAATGTGGTTCTTTTTCTCACAAGTACTATTCTGGGATGGCCCCACCCTCAAAATTATTAGTGCAACACAATATGAACTTAATTGAGAAGTGTATTAAACTTTGTCAGGAGCAATTTCCCTGAGTGGAGAGGTGATTTGATGATGTTGCATGATTTTGCTAAGTTTTGTCAATGAATTAAATTTTTCATTATCTTCATGCAAAGGATGAGAAATCAGAATAAGTGTGAACATGTCCAATAGAGAAAGGCAATTTCTAAACTGGACCAAGAATTGTAATTCTGAATATTGGGGCTAAACTTGTGAAATAGGTATAAAACAGTGACATAGGTTTGTTTTTTTTTTTTTAACGAGTATTTCTTATGTACATTTCGAGTGTTATTCCCTTTCCCAGTTTCCAGGCAAACATCCCCCTCCCCCTCCCCTCCCTTATACGTGTTCCCCTCCAAACCCTCCCCCCATTGCCGCCCTCCCCCCAAAAGTCTAGTTCACTGGGGGTTCAGTCTTAGCAGGATCCAGGGCTTCCCATTGCACTGGTGCTCTTAATAGGATATTCATTGCTACCTATGAGGTGAGAGTCCAGGGTCAGTCCATGTATAGTCTTTAGGTAGTGGCTTAGTCCCTGGAAGCTCTGGTTGCTCGGCATTGTTGTACATATGTGGTCTCGAGCCCCTTCAAGCTCTTCCAGTTCTTTCTCTGATTCCTTCAACGAGGGACCTATTCTCAGTTCAGTGGTTTGCTGCTGGCATTCGCCTCTGTATTTGCTGTATTCTGGCTGTGTCTCTCAGGAGCGATCTACATCAGGCTCCTGTCGGTCTGCCCTTTTGGCTTCACCCATCTTGTCTAATTGGGTGGCTGTATATGTATGGGCCACATGTGTGGCAGGTTCTGAATGTGTGTTCCTTCAGTCTCTGTTTTAATCTTTGCCTCTCTCTTCCCTGCCAAGGGTATTCTTGTTCCCCTTTTAAAGAAGGAGTGAAGCATTCACATTTTGATCATCCGTCTTGAGTTTCATTTGTTCTAGGCATCTAGGGTAATTCAAGCATTTGGGCTAATAGCCACTTATCAATGAGTGCATATCATGTATGTCTTTCTGTGATTGGGTTAGCTCACTCAGGATGATATTTTCCAGTTCCAAACATTTGCCTACGAATTTCATAAAGTCGTTGTTTTTGATAGCTGAGTAATATTCCATTGTGTAGATGTACCACATTTTCTGTATCCATTTCTCTGTTGAAGGGCATCTGTGTTGTTTCCAGCTTCTGGCTATGATAAATAAGGCTGCGATGAACATAGTGGAGCACGTGTCTTTTTTATATGTTGGGGCATCCTTTGGGTATATGCCCAAGAGAGGTATAGCTGGATCCACAGGCAGTTCAACGTCCAATTTTCTGAGGAACCTACAGACTGATTTCCAGAATGGTTGTACCAGTCTGCAATCCCACCAACAATGGAGGAGTGTTCCTCTTTCTCCGCATCCTCGCCAGCATCTGCTGTCACCTGAGTTTTTGATCTTAGCCATTCTCACTGGTGTGAGGTGAAATATCAGGGTTGTTTTGATTTGCATTTCCCTTATGACTAAAGATGTTGAACATTTCTTTAGGTGTTTCTCAGCCATTCGGCATTCCTCAGCTGTGAATTCTTTGTTTAGCTCTGAACACCATTTTTAATAGGGTTATTTGTCTCCTTGCAGTCTAACTTCTTGAGTTCTTTGTATATTTTGGATATAAGGCCTCTATCTAGGATTGGTAAAGATCTTTTCCCAATCTGTTGGCTGCCATTTTGTCCTAACCACAGTGTCCTTTGCCTAACAGAAGCTCTGCAGTTTTATGGGATCCCATTTGGCGATTCTTGATCTTAGAGCATAAGCCATTGGTGTTTTGTTCAGGAAATTTTTTCCAGTGCCCATGTGTTCCAGATGCTTCCCTAGTTTTTCTTCTATTAGTTTGAGTGTGTCTGGTTTGATGTGGAGGTCCTTGATCCACTTGGACCTAAGCTTTGTACAGGGTGATAAGCATGGATCGATCTGCATTCTTCTACATGTTGCCCTCCAGTTGAACCAGCACCATTTGCTGAAAATGCTATTTTTTTTCCATTGGATGGTTTTGGCTCCTTTGTCAAAAATCAAGTGACCATAGGTGTGTGGGTTCATTTCTGGGTCTTCAATTCTATTCCATGGTCTATCTGTCTGTCTCTGTACCAATACCATGCAGTTTTTATCACTATTGCTCTGTAATACTGCTTGAGTTCAGGGATAGTGATTCCCCCTGAAGTCCTTTTATTGTTGAGGATAGTTTTAGCTATCCTGGGTTTTTTGTTATTCCAGATGAATTTGCAAATTGTTCTGTCTAACTCTTTGAAGAATTGGATTGGTATTTTGATGGGGATTGCATTGAATCTGTAGATTGCTTTTGGTAAAATGGTCATTTTTACTATATTAATCCTGCCAATCCATGACCATGGGAGATCTTTCCATCTTCTGAGGTCTTCTTCAATTTCTTTCTTCAGTGTCTTGAAGTTCTTATTGTACAGATCTTTTACGTGCTTGGTTAAAGACACAGCGAGGTACTTTATATTATTTGGGTCTATTATGAAGGGTGTCGTTTCCCTAATTTCTTTCTCGGCTTGTTTCTCTTTTGTGTAGAGGAAGGCTACTGACTTATTTGAGTTAATTTTATACCCAGCCACTTTGCTGAAGTTGTTTATCAGCTTTAGTAGTTCTCTGGTGGAACTTTTGGGATCACTTAAATATACTATCATATCATCTCCAAATAGTGATATTTTGACTATTTTCCGATCTGTATCCCTTTGACCTCCTTTTGTTGTCTGATTGCTCTGGCTAGAACTTCAAGAACTATATTGAATAAGTAGGGAGAGCGTGGGCAGCCTTGTCTAGTCCCTGATTTTAGTGGGATTGCTTCAAGTTTCTCTCCATTTAGTTTAATGTTAGCAACTGGTTTGCTGTATATGGCTTTTATTATGTTTAGGTATGGGCCTTGAATTCCTATTCTTTCCAGGACATTTATCATGAAGGGGTGTTGAATTTTGTCAAATGCTTTCTCAGCATCTAATGACATGATCATGTGGTTTTGTTCTTTCAGTTTGTTTATATAATGGATCACGTTGATGGTTTTCCATATATTAAACCATCCCTGCATGCCTGGGATGAAGCCTACTTGATCCTGGTGGATGATTGTTTTGATGTGCTCTTGAATTCGGTTTGCCAGAATTTTATTGAGTATTTTTGCGTTGATATTCATAAGGGAAATTGGTCTGAAGTTCTCTTTCTTTCTTGGGTCTTTGTGTGGTTTAGGTATAAGAGTAATTGTGGCTTCATAGAAGGAACTCGGTAGTGCTCCATCTGTTTCAATTTTGTGGAATAGTTTGGATAATATTGGTATGAGGTCTTCTATGAAGGTCTGATAGAATTCTGCACTAAACCCGTCTGGACCTGGGCTCTTTTTGGTTGGGAGACATTTAATGACTGCTTCTATTTCCTTAGGAGTTATGGGGTTTTTTAACTGGTTTTTCTGTTCCTGATTTAACTTCGGTACCTGGTATCTGTCTAGGAAATTGTCCACTTCCTGCAGATTTTCAAGTTTTGTTGAATATAGGCTTTTATAGTAAGATCTGATGATTATTTGAATTTCCTCTGAATCTGTAGTTATGTCTCCCTTTTCATTTCTGATTTTGTTAATTTGGACACACTCTCTGTGTCCTCTCGTTAGTCTGGCTAAGGGTTTATCTATCTTGTTGATTTTCTCAAAGAACCAACTTTTGGTTCTGTTGATTCTTTCTATGGTCCTTTTTGTTTCTACTTGGTTGATTTCAGCTCTGAGTTTGATTATTTCCTGCCTTCTACTCCTCCTGGGTGTATTTGCTTCTTTTTGTTCTAGAGCTTTTAGGTGTGCTGTCAAGCTGCTGACATATGCTCTTTCCTGTTTCTTTCTGCAGGCACTCAGCGCTATGTGTTTTCCTCTTAGCACAGCTTTCATTGTGTCCCATAAGTTTGGGTATGTTGTACCTTCATTTTCATTAAATTCTAAAAAGTCTTTAATTTCTTTCTTTATATTTTCCTTGACCAGGTTATCATCGAGTAGAGCATTGTTCAATTTCCACGTATATGTGGGCATTCTTCCCTTATTGTTATTGAAGACCAGTTTTAGGCCGTGGTGGTCCGATAGCACGCATCGGATTATTTCTATTTTTCTGTACCTGTTGAGGCCCGTTTTTTGACCAATTATATGGTCAATTTTGGAGAAAGTACCATGAGGAGCTGAGAAGAAGGTATATCCTTTTGCTTTAGGATAGAATGTTCTATAAATATCTGTTAAGTCCATTTGGCTCATGACTTCTCTTAGTCTGTCTACGTCTCTGTTTAATTTCTGTTTCCATGATCTGTCCATTGATGAGAGTGGGGTGTTGAAATCTCCTACTATTATTGTGTGAGGTGCAATGTGTGTTTTGAGCTTTAGTAAGGTTTCTTTTACTTATGTAGGTGCCCTTGTATTTGGGGCATAGATATTTAGGATTGAGAGTTCATCTTGGTGGATTTTTCCTTTGATGTATATAAAGTGTCATTCCTTATCTTTTTTGATGACTTTTAGTTGAAAATTGATTTTATTTGATATTAGAATGGCTACTCCAGCTTGCTTCTTCCGACCATTTGCTTGGAAACTTGTTTTCCAGCCTTTCACTCTGAGGTAGTGTCTGTCTTTGTCTCTGAGGTGTGTTTCCTGTAGACAGCAGAATGCAGGGTCCTTGTTGCATATCCAGTTTGTTAATGTATGTCTTTTTATTGGGGAGTTGAGGCCATTGATGTTGAGAGATATTAAGGAATAGTGATTATTGCTTCCTGTTATACTCATATTTGGATGTGAGGTTATGTTTGTGTGCTTTTCTTCTCTTTGTTTTGTTGCCAAGACAATTAGTTTCTTGCTTCTTCTAGGGTATAGCTTGCCTCCTTCTGTTAGGCTTTACTATTTATTATCCTTTGTAGTGCTGGATTTGTAGAAAGATATTGTGTAAATTTTGATTTGTCATGGAATATCTTGGTTTCTCCATCTATGTTAATTGAGGGTTTTGTAGGATACAGTAACCTGGGCTGGCATTTGTGTTCTCTTAGGGTCTGTATGACATCAGTCCAGGATCTTCTGGCCTTCATAGTTTCTGGCGAAAAATCTGGTGTGATTCTGATAGGTCTGCCTTTATATGTTACTTGACCGTTTTCCCTTACTGCTTTTAATATTCTTTCTTTATTTTGTGCGTTTGGTGTTTTGACTCTTATGTGACGGGAAGTGTTACTTTTCTGGTCCGATTTATTGGGAGTTCTGTAGGCTTCTTGTATGCCTATGGGTATCTCTTTTTTTAGGTTAGGGAAGTTTTCTTCTATGATTCTGTTGAAGATATTTACTGGTCCTTTGAGCTGGGAGTCTTCACTCTCTTCTATACCTATTATCCTTAGGTTTGATCTTCTTATTGATTCCTGGGTTTCCTGTATGTTTTGGACCGGGAGCTTTTTTGCTTTACATTATCTTTGACAGTTGAGTCAATGATTTCTATGGAATCTTCTGCTCCTGAGATTCTCTCTTCCATCTCTTGTATTCTGTTGGTGAAGCTTGTATCTACAGCTCCTTGTCTCTTCTTTTGGTTTTCTATATCCAGGGTTGTTTCCATGTGTTCTCTCCTGATTGCTTCTATTTCCATTTTTAATTCCTTCAACTGTTTGATTGTGTTTTCCTGGAATTCTTTCAGGGATTTTTGTGTCTCCTCTCTATGGGCTTCTACTTGTTTATTTATGATTTCCTGGAATTCCTTCAGGGATTTTTGTGACTCCTCTCTATGGGCTTCTACTTGTTTAATTATGTTTTCCTGGAATTCTTTCAGGCATTTTTGCGATTCCTCTCTGTAGGCTTCTACTTGTTCTCTAACGGAGTTCTTCACGTCTTTCTTGAAGTCCTCCAGCATCATGATCAAATATGATTTTGAAACTAGATCTTGCTTTTCTGGTGTGTTTGGATATTCCATGTTTGTTTTGATGGGAGAATTGGGCTCCGATGGTGCCAGTAGTCTTGGTTTCTGTTGCTCGGGTTCCTGTGCTTGCCTCTCGCCATCAGATTATCTCTAGTGTTACTTTGTTCTATTTCTGACAGTGGCTAGACTGTCCTATAAGCCTGTGTGTCAGGAGTGCTGTAGACCTGTTTTCCTGTTTTCTTTCAGCCAGTTATGGGGACAGAGTGTTCTGCTTTCGGGCGTGTAGTTTTTCCTCTCTACAGGTCTTCAGCTGTTCCTGTGGGTCTGTGTCTTGAGTTCACCAGGCAGGTCACTTGCAGCAGAAAAGTTGGTCTTACCTGTGGTCCCGAGGCTCAAGTTCGCTGGCAGAGTGCTGCCCATGAGCTCTCCGCGGCGGCAGCAACCAGGAAGATCTGCGCCGCCATTTCCGGGAGCCTCAGTGCACCAGGGTTCCAGATGGCGTTTGGTGTTTTCCTCTGGCATCTGAGATGTGTGTGCAGAGTGCAGTCTCTTCTGGTTTCCCAGGCGTGTCTGCCTCTCTGAAGGTTTAGCTCTCCTTCCCACGGGATTTGGGTGCAGAGAACTGCTTATCTGGTCTGTTTCCTTCAGGTTCCAGCGGTGTCTCAGACACAGCGGTCCTGTTGCCCTGGGCCCTCCCCCACGGGAACCCAGAGGCCGTGTACAGTTTCCTCTTGGGCCAGGGATGTGGGCAGGGGTGGGCAGTGTTGGTGGTCTCTTCCGCTCTGCAGCCTCAGGAGTGCCCACCTGACCAGGCAGCGAGGTCTCTCTCCCACGGGGTCTGGGAGCAGAGAGCTGCTGCGGGCCGGGATCCGCGAGTGTGGGACTACCGGTAAACACAGGAAGTGCCCGGTCCCAGAGGAATTCTGCCTCTGTGTGTCCCAAGTTCATCAGGCAGGTCTCTTGCAGCAGAAAAGTTGGTCTTACCTATGGTCCTGAGGCTCAAGTTTGCTCGTGGGGTGCTGCCCAAGAGCTCTCTGTGGTGGCAGCAACCAGGAAGATCTCGTGACATAGGTTTTTAAAACAACGGTATTATCTGTACTATTTAAAAGACAATAAATATTGTCATTACATTTTTTGTTATCCAAAGGTTTCTTGTGAGAAAAATTATTTTAAGATGTTAATAATTGAGGTAAGCTGTTTGAGGAGGAGTCATGAGTAAATATTGTTGGGGAGGTTCAGTCCTGTACTGCCAGAGTTTGCCTGCAGGAACTGTTAGATAGTTCTCCATTGACAAATGAATTGGTTGCCTGAGGCTCTTGAATTACTTCTGTTGTTTGAGGGGCCTGAGGTAGGATTCTCACAAAGATTTCTGATTTAATAAGATTACTGTATTATTGGGTCTTACAGCACCAGATAAGGGAGTGCCTTTTTTTTAATTTCTTTTTTTTATTGGATATTTCGAATGTAATTTTTTTGAAAGCTAGTTTGGAACTCTTTTAGCCAGTGGTACCCTTTCAGTCAAGGAGGGTAACTAGTTTGAGTTTCTGCTTTGATTGGAGCAAGAAGCATTAAAATTTATGGTACCTCCTGCCTTACTGGGACATTATTTGATGATACGTCCAGGCTGGTTAATTGAATAATTTTTTTGAGCAAAGCCTGATTTAATAAATATTTTCTGTCCTTGATTAGTAAGATTTTTGGATAGTGTTCTGGCCTTGTGAGGTTGTTGTTAGGGGTACACACCAAAATTATGGAGTAACAACCTCAGCATTCTCTTTAAATAAATTACCAGATTTTTAAATTATCTTTAGGAGAGATTAGCAAGTGGGTATAGGCAAGATGTTTTAAAATAATATCTTCAGCTTTAAAACCTCTATCATCTGGGCAACAGAGTTTTCAAATTTTTTCTGGTTTCTGTATCATATTAACAAACCTTTTAGTATTTGTATCTCTGTTAGACAAGCATCTCCATGCTCTTAGAGCTGCAGCTACTATTTTTACTAGAAATTCCTTTGTCATTTTTGGGGGAGTTGTTTCTTCAAACTTTTTCCCCATACCCATAAACATTTCATATGTTTACTTTTTTCTTTTTTAATTTTATTTTTCTTGAATAATTTATGGATTTATATTTCAAATTTTATCCTCTTTCCCCTCCCTTTCGATAACACCATGCTTTTATGAGGAGGCTCTCATTTCCACCCACCCATGCTCGACTCAATGGCCTGGCTTTCCCCTACATTGGGGAAACGTGCCTTCATGTGACCAAGGGCTTTTCCTCCTATTGATGCTGGACAATGCCATCCTGTGTTACATATGTGGCTGCAGTCATCGGTCCTTCCATGTGTACTCATTGGTTGGTGATTTAGACCCTGGGAACTCTGGTTGGGTTTGGGTGGTTGATATTGTTGTTTTTCCTATGGTGTTGCAAATCTCGCCAGATCCTTCAGTCTTTAGTCTAACTCCAAAATTGGCATTCCCTTGTTCAGTCCAATGATTAACTGCAATCATCCTCATCTGTATCAGTAGGGCTCTGGAAGAGCTTCTCAGGAGACACCCATATCTGGCTCATGTTAGCAAGCATAATAGTGACTGGCTTTGGTGGCTGCATGTGGGATGAATCCCCAGGTGGGGCATTCTCTGGATGACCTTTTCTTCAGTTCCTGCTCCACACGTTGTCCCTGTATTTCCTCTCATGAGTATTTAGTTCTCCTGTCAAAGAAGGAATGAAGCATCCACATTTTGGTCTTCCCTCATCTTGGGCTTCATATGATCTGTGATTTTTTTAAATACTCCAAGCTTTTGGGCTAATATCCATTTATCAGTGAGTGCACACCATGTGTGACTGGGTTACCTCACTCAAGATGATATTTTCTAGTTCTATTCATTGATGTGGAGAAATAGGAACACTCCTCCATTGATGGTGGGATTGCAAGCTGGTAGAACCACTCTGGAAATTGGTCTGGTGGTTTCTCAGAAAATTGGACATAGTACTAAGGACCCAGCTATACCACTCCTTGGCATACACTCAAAATATACTCCAACACATAACAAGGACACATACTCCACTATGTTCATAGCAGCCTTATTTATAATAGGGAGAAGCTGGAAAGAACCCAGATGCCTTTCAACAGAGGAATGGATAAAGAACATGTGGTACTTTTACAACATGGAGCACTACTCAGATACTAAAAACAAAGACTACATAAAATTCCATATATATATATATACATATGCATATTAA
Source organism: Rattus norvegicus (assembly GCF_021556685.1). Lineage (NCBI taxonomy): Eukaryota > Metazoa > Chordata > Mammalia > Rodentia > Muridae > Rattus > Rattus norvegicus. Next base: position 69,869,448 of record NC_141534.1, on the reverse strand, counting down.
TTTCTTTTTTGTGTTAGCTTGCTTCTCAGAGGTTGATGTTTGCTTTTTGATTTATCACTACCTTCTTCTGAGCTACTTTTCTCAGACTTTTCTGTTGAAGAATAAACAGTGTCCTTAGATCCTGAGTGACACAGTAGTAAAAGATGTTCCCCCACAAGGAGGTGAATCTATTGTCTCCTGAACACATGTGGCTTTTTTTTTTTTGGTTATCAGCCAATGCCTTCCTAAGCACATTCCAAATTGCAAATGCTATAAGGGACACACCTAATCCTGTTATCTGTAAACCAGTTTTTAATCTCTAACCCTGTTTTCTCCCATGTATCCATATCTAAAATTCTCCTTCCTAGAAACTGAGGACTGACCATTTATACAAACTGAAGAAAGTCAGTCAGCTAGCTAGAGCTAACCTTAATCCCTTTTTTCTTTAAGGGTATGCTTAATAACATCTGTAAAGAACTCTCTGTCAATAGGTCCAGTTTGTCCCATCCTGAGAGATACAAGAAGTGCACACAACCTGAAACTGATGGTTCCAGACCTAAGATTGGTGCTGATAGCTCCCAAAAGAAATGCTTTGAGAACTGCCTGGTGCAGCAGAAAATTGAAGCCAGAGCTGATGGTTCCTTATGTACCCTGGGCATTGATGGTACTCAACCAACCCAACCAGGTTCTGATGACACCTACTATCTGCCTCTGCAGATGGCAGCAGTCATTTTACAGCCAGAGATGATGGCTCCTGGCATAACTCAGGTACTTATGGTACATAATTTCAGCCTTTGCTGATGGCAGTTGGCAATATCAACTCCTATTTCTCACCCTCTATAAACAGGTTTGAAAGGTCTAATTGAGAGTCCAATCTGTGTGGACTTACCTTCTTCAAAGTCCCTGCCTTTTTCAAGGTGCCAATTTAGATGCTGGGAGCCTCCTGACATGGAGAAGTTAGAGACAGGGCACAGAATAGGACTCTAGTGTGGCTTTGAAGTCTGAGGGTTTCCAGACATTCTAGTTCACTAACTATACTGACATGCTGACAATAACTTTGAAAAAGTCTTAAAACTTTCTTGCTCTTTCTGAGTGCAAAAAGCTGATCGTTTAGGAGATTGACATCTGTAGCCTGGCAGCAAGGAAGTAAGTAATGTGGCCTTTGATCTATCTCACCAGAAACTGCTTTGCTCTAATTTTTAGTCTGCTAGTTGGAAGTCACAGGAAGAAAAAAAAGAAGGAATGGATACAGAAAATGTGGTACATTTACACAATGGAGTACTACTCAGCTATTAAAAACAATGACTTCATGAAACTCTTAGGGAAATAAATGGAACTAGAAATTACATCCTGAGTTAAGTAATCCAATCACAGAAGAACATACATGATATGCACTCACTGATAAGTGGATATTAGCCCAAAAGCTCAGAATGCCCAAGGTGTACCTTTTGTGAATTGTAATTCACAAACTACATGAAGCTCAAGAAGTAAGACCAAAGTGTGGATGTTTCAGTCCTTCTTAGAAGGGGGAACAAAATACTCACAGGAGAAATACACAAAATATAGAGCAAAGACTGAAGAAAAGGCCATCCAGAGACTGCCTCACCTGCAGATCCATCCCACATGCAGACACCAAACCCAAACAATATTCAAGATGCAAAGAAGTGCATGCTGACAGGACCCCGATATAGCTGTCTCCTGAGAGGCTCTGCCAAAGCATAAGAAATACAAAGGTGGATGCTCACAGCAAACTATTGGACTGAGCACAGGGACTCCAATGGAGTAGTTAGAGAAAGGACTGAAGAAGCTGAAGGAATTTACAACCCTATAGGAAGAAAAGCAATATCAACTAACCAGTCTCATCAGAAATCCCAGGGACTAAACGAGCAACAATGGATGGATCTATGGCTGCAGCTGCATAAGTATCAGTGGATGGACTTATCTGGAATCAACAGGAAGAGAGGCCCTTGTTCCTGTGAAGGCTCTATGCCCCAGTGTAGGGGAATGCCAGGGTATGGAGGAGGGAGGGAGGGAGTGGTTGAGTGGAGGAGCACCCTCATAGAATCAGGGGGAGGGAGAATGGGATACAAGGTTGTAGAAGTTGAAACCGGAAATGGGAATAACATTTGAAATGCAAATAAAAATATCCAATAAAAGAAAAAATAAGAAAAATGATTATAGACTTTATATCTAAGTTGTAAAATGTTTCAAATGAAATCTATCTAAGAAAGCAGGAAAAGCAGAACAATCCAAAGCGAGTCAAGGACATTTTTTTCTCACTTCTCTTTGTCTAAGCCCTCTTCTCTTTATCCTTAGTACTTATACATCTTTCAGTAACATGATCACATGTTAAAAAATTTATCATAAGTTCACACATATAATCAAATCATAAGTTGAAATAGAAGTTTAAAACAAAAATGTTTACATGCATATTGATTAGGAGTAATTATATGGCAAAACATTCATCATCACTCACAGTTTCACAGGTTAAAAAACATAGCTAAGTTATTCATGAAGTTTTGTATAAACTCAGTCTTCTGTCTTAGCATCTATAGTAAAGTGTAGTTCCCTTTTTATGACCTTTGCTTAATTGTTTTACAACCTCTTGGAATGTTCTCTGAGTGGTAGAAAGTCTGGTTAGTATCTATAACCAATTAACTGGTAACACATGGGAGACTGGCAGAGTTCTCATTGCAGAGGTTTTTGTTTTGTTTTGTTTTGTTTTGTTTTTGTGAGTTTGGATGACATGCTTTTAGTTATACTAGTAAAAACAAACAAAATAAAAATCCTAACAGCATAGTAAGTATAATTTATATACTTTTCTTTTTTATTGAATATCTTTATTTATATTTCAAATGTTAATCCCTTTCCTGGTTTCCCAGACATAAGACCCCTCCCCCATAACCCTCCCCTTCTTCTACAATGGTGTTCCTCTGCTCAACCAAAACGCCTTCCCATCTGCTTACATTCCCCTACACTTGGGGGGTCCAGCCTTGACAGTATCAAGATCTCACTGCAGTTTTAGCTATCAGAAAAGGCCCTAAAAGGAATCTCACTGGTGCTGTAATTAATTAACTAATTAATTAATTAATTTTAAAATCTTAATAAACACCAAAACAATTTTAGAATCACCATTAAGAATTAAGAAGTCATCCTTCTTGAGTTTCATGTGTTCTGTGCATCGAGAGTAATTCGAGCATTTGAGCTATTATCCACTTATCAATGAGTGCATACTCTGTGTGTTTTTCTGTGATTGGGTTACCTCACTCAGGATGATATTTTTCAGTTTCATCCATTTGCCTATCAATTTCATAAAGTCATTGTTTTTGATAGCTGAGTAATATTCCATTGTGTAGATGTACCACATTTTCTGTATCCATTCCTCTGTTGAAGGGCATCTGGGTTCTTTCCAGCTTCTGGCTATGAACATAGTGGAGCATGTGTCTTTGTTATATGTTGGGGTATCTTTTGGGTATATGTCCAAGAGAGGTATAGCTGTGTCCTCAGGTAGTGTAATGTCCAATGTTCTGAGGAACCTCCAGACTGATTTCCAGAAGGGTTGTACCAGTCCGCAATCCCACCAACAATGGAGGAGTTTTCCTCTTTCTCCACATCTCTGCCAGCATCTGCTGTCACCCGCATTTTTGATCTTAGCCATTCTCACTGGTGTGAGGTGAAATATCAGGGTTGTTTTGATTTGCATTTCCCTTATGACTAAAGATGTTGAACATTTCTTTAGGTGTTTCTCAGCCATTCAGCATTCCTCAGCTGTGAATTCTTTGTTTAGCTCTGAACACCATTTTTAATAGGGTTATTTGTCTCCTTGCAGTCTAACTTCTTGAGTTCTTTGTATATTTTTACAAGGAAATTATATTCTTGCTTTCTGTACAGTGTAGTTTCTCTCCTGTGTTGGAGTTTTCCATCTATTATCCTCTGTAGGGCTGGATTTGTAGAAAGATGTTGCGTAAATTTGTTTTTGTCTTGGAATATCTTGGTTTCTCCATCTATGTTAATTGAGAATTTTGCTGGATACAGGAACTTGGGCTGGCCTTTGTGTTCTTTTAGGGTCTGTATGACCCTACGACATCTATCCAGTATCTTCTGGCTTTCATAGTCTCTGGTGAGAAGTCTGGTGTAATTCTTGTAGGCCTGTCTTTGACCTTTTTCTCTTACTGCTTTTAATATCCTTTCTTTATTTTGTGCATTTGGTGTTTTAACTATTATGTGACAGGAAGACTTTCTCTTCTGGTCTAATCTATTTGGAGTTCTGTAGGTTTCTTGTATGTTTATGGGCATCTCTTTCTTTAGGTTAGGGAAGTTTTCTTCTATAAGTTTGTTGAATATATTCACTGGCCCTTTAAGTCTTCACTTTCTTCTATACCTATTATCCTTAGGTTTGATCTTCTCATTATGTCCTGGACTTCCTGCATGTTCTTGGGGTAGGAACGTTTTGCATTTTACATTGTCTTTGACAGTTGTGTCAATGTTTTCTGTGGTATCTTCTGCCCCTGAGATTCTCTCTTCTATCTCTTATATTCTATTTGTGATGCTTGTATCTACAGCTCCTTGTCTCTTCCTTAGGTTTTCTATATCCAGGTTTGTCTCCCTTTGTGCTTCCTTTATTGTTTTTATTTCCATTTTCAATTCCTTCACACATTTCATTGTATTTTACTGTAATTCTTTCAGAGATTTTTGTGTTTCATCTCTAAGGGCTTCTACTTGTTTACTCATGTTTTCCTGCATTTCTTTAAGGAAGTTCTTTATGTCTTTCTTAATGTCCTCCATCATTATCAAAAAACATGATTTTAAACTTAATCTTGCTTTTCTGGTGTGTTTGGATATCCAGTATTTTCTTTGGTTGGAGTACTGGGCTCTGATGATGCCATGTAATCTTAAAGAAAATGTAATAATGGGTCATATTCCCAATGAATAACATGAAAAAATAAACACTGTTACCCCGATCCTGCTTGGTTAATTTTTTTATAGCAACAAAAATGTGACACCACCCTATCAAGGTAATCTTAGATAAGTGTGTAAAGATCTTACTCTTTTACACAAAATAATCAAGGATAACATATCATCCATAATTACTCACTTTTACTTCACCACTCAAAATGGACAAGTAAACAGGCATGAGTGCCCATAAGGGAAAGAAAGAGAAAGACTTGTCTTAAGAAAAGAGGACCAACAAAGATTTCTCTCCCATATTTTCCGAAATTTACAAACATTTTTAGAAGTTGTGGCACAATATGAAATATGCCCCTTGCCCAGTTTTCTTTCATTTTATTTTATATTTATGTACATATATGAATACTGTTCTTGCATTTGTATATAAGTCAAGCATTAATGATAGATATCTTTCTCAATGGCTCTACAGTTTCAGTTTGTTGGTTTGTTTGGGTTTTCTAGGGAGGAGTACTTTGTTTTGAGTACTTTATTGTGTGATTTTCTCTGTTTTATAAAAAGAGGGGCATTGCTTCTTGGCCTTTTGGCTAAGATCAAGTGTATAAAAAGAGGGGCAATTATTCATGTAGACTAATTATAAATAAAATTACTTCATTTGCTTTAAAGTGTGTGTGTGTGTGTGTGTGTGTGTGTGTGTGTGTGTGTGTGTGTTTATTGTTGCCAAAATCATAGGGCAATTAGTTGGAGGCAATTCTATACTTCTGTGAGTCTTTGTTTTTTGTATTATTATTATTGGATATTTTATTTATTTACATTTCAAAAGTTATCCCCTTTCCCGATTTCCCCTCTGCAAACTCTCTATCCCTTCCCACTTCCCCTGATTCTTTGAGAGTACTCCCCCATGGGTGGATCTTGGTTAACAATAGTTTGTGCTCAGTCTTACCGGAAAATGATTTTAACTCATTAGCCACCTTACCTTGCTCAAATATTATTTTCTTTTTGAAAAAAATTACATATTTATTTCATTTGCATAAATATATTACAAGATAAATGTAAGTGTACCATGGGCATCCAGTACCAGAACATGTTAAAAAATAAAAAGCTTCAGATCCTATAGAATTTTCTTAAAGATAGCAGGTAAGTGCTGGTATTACTATACTAGAAGCAAGTGCTCTAACTCAGCTGAGACTTCTTCTGGCCATCCCTGTCATTTTTAGATAATTTTTGGTAGCTTTAAAGAATGAGGTAGTTTTCTGATAGTTTTCAAAAAATTCAGTTTTGTCATTTCCATTCCCTCTGTCCTTTGACCCAGTCTATGCTTTTGGCCATTAGAGAGTCCTTCACTGAAATTTTTCCATTTATAATTTGGGTTATTTGGTTTGTTGGTGTCTAATTTCTTGAGTTCTTTATAATTTTATAAATCATTACTTTGTCAGATGTATAGTTCACGAAAATATTTTCCAATGAGTGTTTAAGTTTTCTGGTGCTTTTGTTGTTGTTGAAGTCTAGCTTTAATCCATGGGATTCTGAAAAAAATACAATGAATTATTTTTAATTTCTTTATTATTTTTTAAAAGAATCAAAAAGTACTTTATTTTCTCTTTATCATATGAAGTTATAAATAGTCACTACATTTGTTAGTTCATTCCTCATTTTTACTAAATCCAAACAGTGAGGACCTGTTGTGGTTTGCCCTGAAGTTATCTGTATTTTGATGCTAATTCCACTGCCCCAAGGATAGCTGCCTAGTCACCTACTCAGAACCCAGGTGACTTCACCAGAACCACCTCCCCATTGAATTTGTAAAGTACAGTTGAGGGGCAGGTACAGGATAGAAGGAGGCCTTTCATTGGAGGAGAAGGAAGGATGGGCGGCGGGAGAGAAGTTTGAAGGAAGAGGAGTAGACTAGAGGAAAGAGGACACTGGAGAGAGAAGAAGGTGAGAAGCCATGGCAGGTGATGTTAAGATTCTGCTCTGTGTATTTACAGGTTGTTATCAATATTCCTAGGGGATGGATGGTACTGGGCTTTGTATCTTTGAGTGGGCAATTATATCTTACCAATTGGGTCGAAGATTATTGTGTTGTGTGTTCTTTTATGTGATGGTTTGAGTGTAGGAAAGTGTGCAATGAAAGGAGACAACGGGCCTCCGTGGAGTTGGAATGTGATTCTGCCAAGATATCTAGCAGATATCTTGGGGCACACGGTACAGACCTAGCGGGGTAAAAGACAACCGACTTTTATTATTATTGTTTTTTATATTTTTACAACAACAGGGACCCACCTCTTTGAAGTTGCTGTGCTTATGGTGAACCTCAAGGACCAAAAACAAGCAATTCTTCCCTGGATGCTAGGTGATGTCTTTCCCACTTCTTTCATTTGTAGAGAAGAACTTCCCTGAAATATAATTCCCACACCATACAGTTCACTGAAAGTTCTAGAATCAGTTTTTTTAACATATTTCCAGTAATACTAAGTAGCATCAGTATTGATACTTCGTCAACATTCCTAAAAGAAATCATTGCCATTTGCAGAAACAGCTCACTTTCTATGAACTATCCTGAGGTCAGACAGTGATGGATCTGATTTGTCCCCATATATTTGCCTCTTCTGCTCCTGTCCTCCTAAGTAAATGAACAACAACATTTTGACTTCTAAACTGAGCATTTTCAATTACCAGGTTTCAATATTTATTTGTATCAGTGTGCCATTCCCAAATAATATTCAAAATAAGATAATATTTTATTTACTTACTCTTGAGTTAGTAGATAATTCAGTTTCCTTCTATCTCTGACTGTTAAATATAATATAGCAATAGACATCTATATACAGGTTTTGGGTAGATATAATGTTTTTATGACTATTATATGCATGCTTGCAGTACAATTAAGTTTTTTGATAATTATGTGTAAGCAGCTGACAACTTCTCTAGTCATATAACAAACAGGCAGATAGAAAAGGCAGAGAGGTTAGCATGATCAGTTTTTTACACTGAATCTTATCATGCAATCTGTTTTTTTTTTGCCAGTGCTACAGAAATAAGACAGACAATAAAGAAACATACTTAGCTATTTAGAGTGAATAAAACTATTTCCCCTTTTAAGGGAAGAATATTCTTTGTGGGTGGATAAAGAAACATTAGTTACCTGAGGTAAATGAAAAAGACCACTGTTTCTATGGAACCAAAGAACATGGAAAACAAAGAAGCAGGCACTGAGCATACACCATTTCCGTACTTTTGCCTATGTCCTGTCTTTCTCTATCCAAGAGCACATCATAGCTTTTCTGAACTGCCAGACTACTGAGGGCATTGTGTACAGATCCCTGTACCCACAGATCTCCAGAGAAACCATGAAGATTTGTTTTGTTCCTGATTGTCTTTTCAGTGGGAAAAATGAAAACAAATGAACAATAAACCAGTTCTTCCATCCAGAAAGCTGAAAATTGGAAACCTAGCAATCTGTGTTGGGCCAGGCCATATCAAGTGCTTATAACCATGACCAGAGGTAGCAAGTAATTTAAATGACAAGTACAGCCAGGCAATCCACAGGCTTCCACAACCAACACCAGATGTAGCTAATTGCCAAAATGACATCTGCATTCTTTGTATGACTGAGATCAAGCCATATACTTAGGCCCTTAAGCTAGTACATGTAGCCTGTCTCTAGAGCCCATCTTCTTGGAGGAAACAAACCTGAGTCCAGTTATGATGTAATTACAATTCTTTGTGTATATAGGATTGTATTAGACCAGCAAACTTTTTTTCCAAATTGTACTGTGCATAAATTTGTTGGGAATAAACCACCTAATATCAGACACTTTAAAATTTTTGACTAGGTTGATAAGTCAATCTGAACTGAGTTTCATTCTCATCTATTCACAGTTTGCTTCTCTGTCTGACACCTGCAGACACCTCACATACCTGACAATTCCCTATCCCTCAGCAGTTTGCTCCTCAGTTCTTTCTATAGCCTAATCCTATGGTGAAAAAGAGTCATGAACTCCATTGGTACAAGCTGTTTTTTATGAAACTCTTCCAACTGGTCTTTGGGAATTTAAAGTGAGAAATCTATATAGGCAGGTTTGCTTTGGAGTGACTCTGTTCTTTGAAAAATGTCAGTCTTGGAATGACTGACACATCAATAAAATTAGCAAGTGTTTATTGTTGTTCACAATAAACAATGATTTATTTTAAAATTTTCCTTTCTTATTTTTTATTGGATACATTCTGTATTTACATTTCAAACATTACCACTTTCCTGATTTCCTCCCTGGAAATGCCTTATTCATCCCCCTCCCCCTTCTTCTATGAAAGTGCTCCCCTACCCAGCCACCCACCCACCCACTCGCACTGCCCTTCCCTGGCATTCCCATACACTGGAGAATTGAGCCTTCAAAGGACCAAGGGCATTTCTTTTTATTGATGCCCAATAAAGCCATCCTCTGCTACACATGTGACTGGAGCCCTGGGTTCCTTTACCTGTGTTCTTTCTTTTAGTCTCTGGGAGCTCTGGGGTTCTAGTTAGATGATATTGTTGTTCTTCCTATGGTGTTGAAAACCCCTTCAGCTCCTTCAGTCCATTCTCTACCTCCTCCATTGGAGACCCCATTCTCAGTTCAAGTACCTGCATCTGTATTTGTCAGGTTCTGGCAGAGCATCTCAGGAGACAGTTATGTCAGGCTCCTGGCAGCATGCACTTGTTAGCATCCAGAATATACTCTGGATTTTGTGACAGTATATGTGATAGATCACTGGGTAGGGCCATCCCTTGATGACCTTTCGTCCATCTCTGCAACAAACTTTGTCTCTGTATTTCCTCCTGTGAATATTTTGTTCTCCCTTGAAGCACTGAAACATCCACTATTTGGTCTTCCAACTTCTTGAGCGTCATGTGGTCTGTGGATTGTATGTTGGATAATTCGAGCTTTTGGGCAAATAGCCACTTATTAGTGGGTGAATACCATGTGTGTTGTTTTGTGATTGAGTTACCTTACTCAGGATAATATTTTCTAGTTCTATCCATTTGCCTAAGCATTTCATGAAGTCATTGTTTTTAATAGCTGATTAGTATTCCATTGTGTAAATGTACCACTTTTTCTGTATTCATTCCTCTGGTGAATGAAATCTGGGTTCCTCTCAGCGTTTGGATATTATAGATAAGGCTATAATGAACACAGTGAAACATGTGTCCTTGTTATATTTTGGAGCATCTTTTGGATATATGTCAAGGAGTGATATAGTTGGGTCCTAAGGTAGTACTATGTCAAATTTCCTGAGGAACCTCCAGACTGAATTCAAGAGTGGTTGTACCAGTCTGCAATCCCACCAACAATGAGGAGTGTTCCTCTTTCTCCACATCCTTTCCAGCATCTGTTGTCACCTGAGTTTTTTGATCTTAGCCATTCTGACTGGTGTGAGGTGGAATCTCAGCGTTGTTTTGATTTGCATTTCCCTGATGACTAAGGATGTTGAACATTTCTTTAGGTACTTCTCGGCCATTCAATATTCTTCAGTTAAGAAGTCTTTGTTTAGCTCTGTATCCTATTTTTAATAGGGTTATTCGGTTCTCTGGAGTCTAACTTCTTGAGTTCTTTGTATATATTGGATATTAGCCTTCTATCAGATGTAGGATATGTAAAGATCTTTTCCCAATCTGTTGGTTGCCAGTTTTTCCTATTGACAAGGTCCTTTGCCTTACAGAAGCTTTGCAATTTTATAAGGTCCCATTTATCAATTCTTGATCTTAGAGAATATGCCATTGGTGTTCTGTTCAGGAAATTTTGTCCTGTGAGTATGTGTCTGAGGCTCTTTCCACTTTCTCCTCTGTTAGTTTATGTGTATCTGTTTTTATGTGGAGGTCCTTGATTCACTTGGATGTGATTTTTTGTACAAAGTGATAAGAATGGGTAGATTTGATTTCTTCTACATGCTGACCTCCAGTTGAACAAGCACCATTTGTTGAAAATGCTGTCTTTTTTTTTACTGGATGGTTTTAGCTCCTTGGTCAAAGATCAAAGATCATAGGTGTGTGGGTTCATTTCTAGGCCTTCAAAACTGTTCCATTGATCTACCTTCCTGTCTCTCTACCAATACCATACAATTTTTATGACTATTGCTCTGTAATACATCTTGAGGTTAGGGATGGTGATTCCTCCAACATTTTGGGGTTTTTTTGGTTGTGTGTGTGTGTGTGTGTGTGTGTGTGTTTGTGTTTGTGTGTGTGTGTGTTTGTGTGTGTGTGTGTGTGCGTGCATGCGCATGTGCGTGCGCATTAAGAATAGTTTTTGATATCCTGGGATTTTGTTATTCCAAATGAATTTACAAATTGTTCTTTCCAACCCTATGAATAATTGAGTTGGATTTTGATGCTGATTGCATTGAATCTGTAGATTGCCTTTGGTAGGATGGCTATTTTTACTATGTTAATCCTGCCAATCCAAGTGCATGAGAGATCTTTCCATTTTCTGAGATCTTTGATTTCTTTCTTCAGAGACTTGAAGTTTTTGTCATACAAATCTTTACTTTCTGGTTTAGAGTCACCCCAAGATATTTTATATTGTTTGTGACTATTGTGAAGGGTGGCACTTTCCTAATTTCCTTTTCAGCCTGTTTATCCTTTGAGTAGAGGAAACTACTGATTTCTTTGAGTTAATTCTGTATTTGGACAACTTGCTTAAGTTATTTTTCAGATTTAGGAGTTCTCTGGAAGAATTTTTGTAGTCACTTAAATATACTATCATAACATCTGCAAATAGTGATTTTTTTACCTCTTCCTTTCCAATTTTTATACCTTTGACCTCTTTTTGTTGTCTAATTGCTCTGGGAAGGAATGCAAGTACTGTATTGAATAGGTAGGGAGAGAGTGGGCAGCCTTGTCTAGTCCCTGATTTTAGTGAGATTGCTTCAAGTTTCTCTCCATTAAGTTAGATGTTGGCTACTGTTTGCAGTATGATGCTTTTACTATGTTTAGGTATGAGCCTTGAATTCCTGATCTTTCAAAGACTTTTATTTATCATGAAGAAGGGGTGGAATTGTGTCAAATGCATTCTCCCCATCTTATAAGATGAAAATGTGGGGTTTTTTACTTTGTTTTAATAGTGGATTAAGTTGATGGATTTCCACACATTGAACCATCCCTGCATCACTAAGATGAAGCCTACTTGATCATGATTATCATTTTGACATGTTATTGGATTCGGTTTGCAAGAATTTTATTGAGTATTTTTACATTAATACTCATAAGGGAAATTAAATCTCTCTTTGTTGGATCTTTGTGTGGTTTAAGTATAAGCGTAATTGTGGCTTCATAGAAGGAATTGAGTTGTGTTCCTTCTGTTTGTATTTTGTGGAATAGTTTGCACAGTATTGGTATTAGATCTTCTATGAAGATCTGATAGAATTCTCCACTACACCCATCTGGTCCTGGGCTTTTATTGACTGCTTCTATTTCTTTAGGAGTTATGGGACTGTTTAGATGGTTTATCCTGATTTAACTGTGGAACTTGGTGTCTGTCTAGAAAATCATCCTCTTCATCCAGATTTTCCAGTTTTGTTGAGTATAGGCTTTTCTGGTGATTTTTTGAATTTCCCCAGTTTCTGTTGTTTTATCTCCCTATTCATTTCTGATTTTATTAATTTGGATACACTTTCTGTGTTTGGTCTGGCTAAGGTTTTATCTATTTTGTTGAATTTTTTCAAAGAACCAGATCCTGATTTTGTTGATTCTTTGTATAGTCCTTTTTGTTTCTACTTAGATGATTTCGGCCCTGAGTTTTATTATTTCCTGCCTTCTACTCCTCCTGGGTGTATTTACTTCTTATTGTTTGAGAGCTTTTAGGTGTGCTGTCAAGGTGCTGATATATGTTCTTTCCTATTTCTTTCTGCAGGTACTCAGAGCTATGAGTTTTCCTCTTAGCACAGCTTTCATTGTGTCCCATAAGTTTGGGTTTGTTGTGCCTTCATTTTCATTAAATTCTGTAAAGTTTTTAATTTATTTCTTTATTTCTTCCTTCTCCAAGTTATCATTGAGTAGAACACTGTTCAGCTTCCATGTGTTTGTGGGCTTTCTGACATTATTTTTGTTATTGAAGACCAGCCTTAGACCATGGTAATCTGATAGGGTGCATGGGATTATTTCAATTTTCTTATATTTGTTGAGGCCTGTTTTCTGACTGATTATATGATCAGTTTGGCAGAAGGTATCATGACGCTGAGAAGATGATATATTCTTTTTGTTTTAGGATAAAATGTCCTATAGATATCTGTCAAATCCATTTGGTTCATAACTTCTGTTAGCTCCACTGTGTCTGTGTTGACTTTCTATTTCCATGATCTGTCCATTGATGAGAATGGGGTATTGAAGTCTCCCACTATTACTGTGTGTGGTACAATGTATGCTTTGAGCTTTATTAAAGTTTCTTTTATGAACGTAGTTTCCCTTGCATTTGGAGTATAGATATTCAGAATTGAGAGTTCATCTTGGTGGATTTTTCCTCTGGTGAGCATGAAGTGCTCTTCTTAATCCTTTTTGATAACTTTTGCTTGAAAGTCAATTTTATTCGATATTATAATGGCTACTCCAGCTTGTTTCTTGGGACCGTTTGCGTGGAAATTGTTTTCCATCCTGAAGTAGTCTCTGTCTTTGTCACTGAGGTGCATTTCCTATAAGAAGTAAAATGCTGGGTCCTCTTTCAGTATCCAGTCTGTTAGTCTGTGTCTTTTCATTGGGGAACTCAGTCCATTGATGTTAAGAGACATTAAAGAGTAGTGACTGTTATTTCCTGTTATTTTTGTTGTTAGGGGTAGAATTATATTTCTATGGCTCTCCTCCTTTGGGTTTGCAAAATTATTTTCCTGCTGTACTAGGGTGTAGTTTCCCTCCTTGTGTTGGAGATTTCCATCTATTATCCTCTGTAGGGTCAGATTTGTAGAAAATATTGTGTAAATTGTTTTTTGTCAAAGCATATTTTGGTTTATCCATCTATGTTAATTTAAAGGTTTTCTGGGCATTTTCACCTGGGCTGGCATTTGTGTTCTCTTAGAATCTGAATGGCATCTGTCCAGTATCTTTTAGCTTTCATGGTCTCCGTTGAAAAGTCTGATGTAATTCTGATAGGTCTGCCTTTATATGTTACTTGACCTTTTCCCCTTACTGCTTTTAATATTCTTTCTTTGTTTTGTGCATTTGGTATTTTGACTGTTATGTGACAGGAGGAATTTCTTTCCTAGCCCAGTCTATTTGGAGTTCTCTAGGTTTCTTGTATGTTCCTGAGCATTGCTTTCTTTAGGTTAGGGAAGTTTTCTATAATTTTATTGAAGATATTTACTGGCCCTTTAAGTTGGGAATATTTGCTCTCTTCTATACTTATTATTCATATGTTTGGTCTTCTCATTGTGTCCTAGATTTCCTGGATATTTTGGGTTAAGACCTTTTTGCATTTTGCATTTTCTTTGATGGTTGTGACGTCATTATCTGTGGTATCTTCTGTACCAGAGATTCTCTCTTCTGGCTTGTGTATTCTGTTGTTGATGTGTGCGTCTATGATTCTTGATCTCTTTTTTAAGTTTTCTATCTCCAGGGTTATTTCCTTTTGAGATTTCTTTATTGTTTCTATTTTGCTTTTTGAATCCTGAATGATTTTGTTCAATTGCTTAAACTTGTCTGTTGTGTTCTCCTGTATTTCTTGAAGACAGTTATTCATGTCCGTCTTAAAGTCCTCTATTATCATCATGAGATATAATTTTAAGTCTGAATCTTGCTTTTCAGGTGGGATGGGCTATCAGGGCTTGCTGTAGTGAATGAACTAGATTCTTATGATGCCAAGTAGCCTTAGTTTCTTTTGTTTATGTTCTTGGGCTTGCCTCTCTCAATCTGGTTATCTCTTGTGCCTGCCCTAGCTGTCTCTGACTGGAGTCTGTCCTTCTGATCCTGGTGGTGTCAGAACTACCCAGAGTCCAGATATCTTTGTGATTCTGTGGTCCTGAGATCCTGGGATCCTGGGATCCTGAGTGTTTCAGAGCTCCTGGAAATCAAGCTTAGACTGAGATACTGAAGTCCTGTTGTGAACAAGCTCCTGAATTCCTGTTGAGTGAGAGCTCCTGGGAGTATTGCAGGAGTAGAAGGGGAAAGGCCAGATCCCCGAGTTTTCTTAAAGCACAGATAATACTTGTAAGGAACCTGTGCCTCTAGGTAAGTGGGAGTTTGTGTTTCCCAGGTTTCTAAGTGGGCCCCAATTACGTTGGGTGTTGGGAAGAAGTTGGGGCCTCAAATGTGACCTTGAGCTTCTCAGAACTCCAGTGCTGATGGATGTGTTGGATCTCCTGGGAGATGAGCTTCTTCTGTGATTCTGTGCTCTTCTGATCCTGGGCCTGTTATCACCCCTGTGATCCTGTGATCCTGTTTTCCTGTGATCCTGGGCTTCTTATGGCACCTGGGTGACAGGCTTCTTCAGGTGTTGTGGAAGTGGATGCAGACTCAGCTCCTAAGGACTGCTCAGGGCACAAGTTCAGATCAGAAGGGACCAACCCCAGTAGCTAGGTGAGGATTCTTGCATCACTGGATCCCGAGGGACCCAGTTTCTCCAACTGTTGGGGCAGATGTTATGCCAACCTCACCTGTGATCCTGGGTGTGTTAGAGAACTTGGGTGACAGGCTTCCTCGGGGTGTTGTGGGAATGAGTATGGGACCAGTACCCAAGGTATGCTCAAGGTACAAGTCCAGAAGGAAGGGCTCATGTGTACTCTTTGGGTGATGAATTAATATCTGGGAGCTCCGGAGATCTGGTTGATTGCTATTGCTGTTCTTACTATGGGGTTGAAAAACCCTTCAGCTCCTTCAGTTCTTTTTGTAACTCCTCTATTTTGGACCTCATTCTTATTCACATGGTTAGCTGCTAACATTGGCCTGTGTATTTGTTAGGCTGTGGCAGAGTCTCTCAGAAGACAGCTATATAAAGCTTCTGTCAGCAAGCACTTCATGGCATCTGTAATAGTGTCTGGGTTTGGGGATTGTATATAGGATGGATCCCCATGTGTGGAAATCTCTGGATGGCCTTACCATCAGTCTATTCCAAACTTTGTCACCTTATTTCCTCTTATGAGTATTTTATCCCCCCTTCTAAGAAGGACTGAATCATCCACACTTTTGCCTTCCTTTTTCTTGAGATTCATGTGGTCTGTGAACTGTATCTTGGATATTCTGGGCTTTCCAATTAATATCCACTTATCAGTGAGTGCATACCACATGTGTTCCATTGTGATTAGGTTACCTCACTCAGCTCAATATTTTCTAGTTCCAGCCATTTGCCTAAGAATTTTACATAGTCATTGTTTTTAATAGCTGAGTAGTACTCTATTGTGTACATGTACACATTGTCTCTTTCCAGTCTTCTGGTGAAGGGCATGTGGCTTATTTGCAGTTGCTGGCTATTATAAACAAGGCTGCTAGGAATATAATGGAGTGTGGATCCTTGCTATATTTAGGAGCATCCTTTGGTTACATGCCCAGGATTGGAATACATGGGTTCTCAAGTAGTACAATGTCCAATTTTCTGAGGAAACTCCAGATTCATTTCCAGAGTAGTCGTACCAGCTTTCAATCCTACCAAAAATGAAGAGCAGTTACTCTTTCTCCACATTCTTGCCAGCACCTGCTGTCACCTGACTTTTTGATTTTAGATATTCTGACTGTGGAGAATTAGAATCTCAAAATTGTTTTATTTGCATTTCCCTGATGACTACAGATGTTGAAACTTTATTTAGTTTTTATCAGCCATTTAATATTTGTCAGTTAAGAATGGTAGATCAATGGAATAGAATTGAAAACCCAGAAATGAATCCATATATGTACAGCCACTTGATCTTTGACAAAGGAGCTAATACAATCCAGTGGGAAAAAAGACAGCATTTTTAATAACTAATGCTGGTTCACCTGGTGGTCAGAAGAATGCAAATCAGTACATGCTTTTCTAGGACCAAGCTCAAGTACAAAGCTCAATTAAAAATGGATCAAGGACCTTCACACAAAAAAACAAATACACTGAAACTAATAGAAGAGGAAGTGAGGAAGAGCCTCAAACACATGGGCAAAGAGAAAAATTTCCTGAACAGAATACCAATGGCTTATGTTCTAAGATCAAGAATCGACAAATGGGACTTCATAAAATCGTGAAGCTTCTGTAAGGCAAAGGACACTGTCAATAGGGCAAAAAATGCAACCAATAGATTGGGAAAAGATATTTACCAATCCTATATCTGATACAGGGCTAATATCCAATATATACAAAAACCTCAAAGTTAGATTCCAGAGAATCAAATGACTCTATTAAAAATAGGGTAAAGAGCTTGCCAGTCTTCTGAGTGCTGTGATTAAAGTGTGTCCCACTATGCCTAGATCTAAAACTTGCTGCATGCAGACCTCTGCTTTCCTCAGTCTCCTAGAATTAAAGACATATACTCCCATGTCCGGTCCTAAACTTAGCTTTGTGTGATCTTGCCCAAGGTCACCCACTCCCTTAATTTAAAATCACTGAGTACAGAATTCATCTCTGTTTCACTTCCCAGTGCCCTTTTAATTACTGAATCATATATTTTATATTTTTCCTTTCTGAGGTTGCTATGTTTGTTCAAAATGTATTTCATGAAACTTACCAGAGAAGAAAATTTCAGTTGGGCTTTTTTTGAAAATTTTTGACAATGCAATTAATATAAATCTATTACCATAGTCTCAGGTAAATTCTTTAGCCAAGGGCAGAAAGCAGCCACATTCTTCAACTAAATATCACAAAGCAGTCTCTAGGCCACATACTGAAATTCTTCTCCACTGAACCCTTTTGGGGTTCCTGTCTGCACAGTTCAATTCAAATTCAGCAACAAAGTCTTTAATATTCTTACTAGGATAGTTCATTAAACCTCATTTAAGCATTCCACTGCTTTCCAAATTCAAAGTCCCCAAATCTACATTTTTGCAGACAAAAGCATGACCAGTTCTATCAGAGCAATACCCCAATCCCTGATAGGAACTTCTGTCTTAGTTTGGGTCTTTGTGCCGGGAATAGACACCATGACCAAGCAATTCTTATAAAAACAACATTTACTTGGGTCTGGCTTACAGGATATGAGGTTCAGTCCATAAACATCAAGGACAGAACATGTAAGCATCCAGGCAGGCATGTTACTTGAGGAGCTGAGAGTTTGACAGCTTCATCTGAGGACTGCCAACAGAATACCAGCTTCCAGTCAGCCAGCATGAGGGTCTTATAGCTGGAATCACAGTGAAACACCTACACCAACACAGTCATACCTTCTAATAGTGCCACTCCCTTTGCCTAGCATATACAAATTATCACAGTGAGGTAACCCAAGCTGCTGATGTTAGCCTAAAGAAACTCGTAAATTAATATTTAATTCAGGTTGACTTGTAAGTTCAGAGTTTGAGTTCATTATCATCAAGGCAGAAACATGGCAGAATCTAGGCAGGCATGGTGCAGGCAAAGCTGAGAGTCATTGTTTTTGATAGCTGAGTAGAACTACATTGTGTAAATGCACCACATTTTCTATATGCATTTCTCTGTTGAGCGACATCTGGGTTGTTTCCAGCTTCTAACTATTGTAAATAAGGCTGCTATGAACATAGTGGAACATGTGTCCTTGTTATATGTTAGAGCATCTTTTGAGTATCATCCCACTAGTGGTATAACTGCATCATCAAGTACCAAGTACAATTTTCTGAGGAACCAGCAGACTGATTTCCTGACTGGTTGTAGCAGCTTGCAATCCTAGCAACAGTGGAGGAGTTCTTTCTCCACATCCTCGCTAGCATCTTTTGTCACCAGAGTTTTTGATCTTAGCCATTCTGACTGCTATGAAGTGGAATCTCAGAATTGTTTTGATTTACATTTCCCTGATGACTAAGGATACTGAAATTTTCTTTAGGTACTTCTTAGCCAGTCGATATTTCTCAACCGAGAATGCATTGTTTAGTTCTGCTCCCCATTTTTTAATAGTGTTATTTGATTCTCTGGAATCTAACTTCCTGAGTTCTTTGTATATATTGGATATTAGCCCTCTGTCAGATGGGCCTAATTATCCTTAGGTTTGATCTTTTCATTGTGTCCTAGATTTCCTGGTTGTTTTGGACTAGGGACTTTTTGAGTTTTACATTTTCTTTGACGGTTTTGTCAATGTTTTCTGTGGTCTCTTCTGTCCTGAGATTCTCTAATCTCTCTTGTATTCTGTTGGTAATGCTTGCATGTATGTCTCCTGATGTTTTTACTAGGTTTTCTATCTCCATGGTTGTCTCTCTTTTTGATTTCTTTATTGTTTCTATTTCTACTTTTAGATCCTGGATGGTTTTGCACAATTTCTTTACCTGTTTGGTTGTGTTTTCCTGTAATTTCTTTAAGGGATTTTTGTGTTTCCTCTTTAATGGCTTCTGTCTGTTGAGCTATGTTATCATTGTTTCTTTAAGGGAGTTATTTGTGTCCTTCTTAAAGACTTCTAACATCATCATGACTTGTGATTTTTTTTCATCTTTATTAACTTGGGTATTTCTTATTTACATTTCAATTGTAATTCCCTTTCCTGGTTTCCAGGCCAATATCCCCTAACCCTTCCCCCACCCCTACTCTATGGGTGTTCCTTTTCCCATCCTCCCCCCATTACCGCCCTCCCCCCAACAATCATGTTCACTGGGGATTCAGTCTTGGCAGGATCAAGGGCTTCCCCTCCAACTGGTGCTCTTACTAGGCTATTTATTGCTACCTATGAGTTTTGAGCCCAGGGTCAGTCCATGTATAGTCTTTGGGTAGTGGCTTAGTCCCTGCAAGCTCTGCTTGGTTGGCATTGTTGTTCATATGGGGTCTCAATCCCATTCAAGCTCTTTCAGTCCTTTCGCTGATTCCTTCAACGGGGGTCCCGTTCTCAGTTCAGTGGTTTAATGATGGCATTCGCCTATGTACTTGCTGTATTCCAGCTGTGTCTCTCAGGAGAGATCTACATCCGGATCCTGTCAGCCTGCACTTCTTGGCTTCATCAATCTTATCTAGTTTGGTGTCTATACATATATGGGCCACATGTGGGGCAGGCTCTGAATGGCTGGCTGTTCCTTCTTCCTCTTTTCTAAACTTTGCCTCCCTATTCCCTCCCAAGGGTATTCTTGTTCCCCTTTTAAAGAAGGAGTGAAGCATTCGCATTTTGGTGATTTTAAATCAAAATCTTGCTTTTCTGGTTTGTGTGGGAACTGGGTTTTGATGATGCTAAGTGTCCTTGGTTTCTCTTTCTTAGGTCCTTGCCCTTGCCTCTAGCCATCGGCTTATCTCTGGTGTTATCTGGTTTTGCTGTCTCTAACTGTGGTTTGTCCCTCCTATAAGCCTGTGTGTCAGAACCACTGGGAGACCAGCTCTGTCCCAGTGAAATCTGGGTACAGAGAGCTGTGGCATTCCCTCATTTCTGGGTGCAGTCCTCTTTTTCTATTCTTAAGTTGAGGGATAACTAGCTTGTTTCCAGTTTGCTGTAATAATGTCTATCTTTATTACTTTCTGTTTCTTCTCTTCTTCTCTGATCTTCATACCTGATGGTTTGTATAATCAGTAAATACTCAGGTCCAGTAAGTGTGTCTCCACTGGATTCATTTTGCATTTGTTTTGTTTTGATTTGGCCTACATTGACCCTGGCATGTTGCCCCTGAGAACCTTAAATTGAGTGTGGTCTCCTGAAATGCAGAAGTCATCTGAAAAATTTTTGTGCCAGAATATGGGGCCCAGGTTTTGGTATAGAGGATAATTCTATTGGGTGTACTTTAATGGGAGGTGTGGCATATAACAGGATTATTAATTGGGTCTGTGGTGCTGGCATGGTCTCCAGCAAATACTTTGATATTTGGGATGGAATATCGAGTCATGATTACAGTCATTTTTAACACTTTAACAATTTTTGTGTATATCTATTATAGTTTTCTTATCTATTCACTTTTTTATGAATATCAGTTGGGCACTGATGCATAGAAATATTTTAGCAAAGAACATAGATAAGTTAGTATTCCTATGTTGGATAAAGACTACTTTGGCTTTTTTGCTTAGAAATGGTGTTGTGGTAAAGCTTTTAAAAATTTTCACTAATGTTTCCATAATAACTCTGTAATCATTAAGTCGGTCAAGGCTGGATAAGTATTCTGATATTTCAAAATGCTACACTCAATATGATCTCTTTAATGTCTTTGAAGTAGCCATTTCTACAGTGATGAAATGGAATAGAAAGTTAGTATATTTTAGTTTTCTCTGATAGTTAATAAAGTTGAATATTGCAAAGAAATATTTATTGGGCTTTATGTTTCCTTATTTTACAGCTGTCTTTTTATTCAATTACAGTACTTATTGATGAACAAGTCTGTGTTCTAAGTATTTGTCTTTGTCATTTCATTGTATATTATAGATATGAAACACTCTGAGATATATACTTTGAAATTATTTTCTCTCATTCCATAGGCTGCTTTGTCTCTATAGAAACAGTTTCTTTTGTGGTGGATAAACTAATTTTATGAAATCTCTTTTGTTGGTGTTTTGAAGATGATTTTAGCACTACTTGCTAAAATCTTTTTCAGAGAGTTTGTATCTGAATCTTCAAGTACATTCTCTCTGTTTCCTTATGGAAATTTCATTCTTTCAGACATGGAGTGAATAGTTCTAGTTGTATTTGAATTTACCTATGCACTGGGTAAAAGTTAAACAGGTAATATCATTCTGTAGGGAGAGGAATAGTTTTGTCAGTGATTCTTGACCAAAGAATATTGTCACCAAGCTACGATTTTCATTTCTTCAAAAAAAAAGTGGAAACTGTAGCTCTTGTGAATTTTGAAAAAGGGTCTCTCACTGAAACTTGGGATAATTACAACTTCCCTGGTGTGGTACAGGAGGTATAACATTGATGAATGTGAAACTTTGTACATGTAGAGAAGGAAAAAACCCCAGATGTATAGAAAGCTGTATCTCATAAGAATATATCAAAATGAACTCAGAGCAAAAGCAAATGTTTGTACTAAGTTAATGATTATTTGGAGAGTTTTGTCTAGAAGGGGCATTCATGGACAGGCATAAATCTCTATTTGGGACTCTGAGCCACATGGACCTTTTAGAAGATGTATTCCAGAAAACAGATACAGTGTTAAATAAGTTTAAGAGAAGAGGGAACAAATCACTTAGAGCAAGGATGATTAGTTTCAGAATCCATATTATTCCTAACATAACTGTCTTATTTGGGGTTTTACTACTGTGAATAGACACCATGACCAAGGAAAATTTTATAATGACTCCATTTAATTATGGCTGGCTTATAGGGTTAGAGGTTCAGTCCATTATCATAAAGTGGAAACATGGCAACATACAGGCAGGCAAGGTGCTGGCAGAACTGAGAGCTATACATCTTCATCTGAAGGCTTCTAGTGGAAGACTCATTTCCAAGCATCTATGGTTGAGGGTCTAAGAGACCACAGCCATAGTAACACACCTTTACAAACAAGGTGGCTCCTTCTAAAAGTGCCACTCTCTGGGCCAAGCATATAGAAACCATCACAATAACCAAAGCTAGAAAAGAATGGGAAAAAATTGGCAGGAGCCATTGAAAACCTTAAGCAAGGCTTTGAGTAGATCATTTGAGAAGTCGATGGAAACAAATGATCTTTGCTTGCTATATGAAGCTTATGTCCAGGTGAGACATCTGGAAATCGATTAGAAAGCAGTAATAAGATCTTTTAGGAAGACAAGTACAAAATCTAGAATATTGACTACTTCTCTGGCTGCTAGTGGACAGACTATATGTTATTTCTTAGGCAAAGTCACTGAAGTGGGCAAAAACCTAAGTCACACTCAAAATTTCATAAGTATAAGTCTCCATAATAAACTATGTGGGATTATGCACAAGTCACACATAGAGGCCAGTGAACAACTATGTACACACCAGGCATGTTCAGTGTAGGACAGGAGGTAAGATATGGGGACGAAGAGTAGAGGAGGGAAGGGAGACTGTGATCAGAATGTAAATGTTATATAATTTAACCAATAAAATATAATATCAAAAAAGGAAGAGAATAACTCTATATAACAATATCATTGCTTCAAGTATATTTTTCCAAATCACTGTTTTAATAATTTACATGAAAAGGCATTTGTAACAAAACAAACAGTACAAAAGAAAAGGACAATTGTTCACTACATTCATTCAGCTGGGAACCTATTTCTGTGCTCATGAGAATAGCAGAGCATTTCCTAACCCTCACCCACTGTGCCACTCTGAAAAGAAGAGCCCGTACTTCACATGAGTAGCACAGTAGAGATAAGGTTGGCAGTGTGGACAAAGGTAAGTAACCTGTGATGGTGTGATTGTATCATTTCTGGCCCTGTAATTTGTTTATTATGCATTGGTATGGGCTATGGATAGACGTCAATAAGGTATTTCCTTCCCATCAACTATGGCATGGCAGATTGCTGACATGAAGTAATGAGAGCAAGAAAACTGTCACTATCTCTTCCTGGATACAACACTTGGAAGATCATGGCCAGCATCTCTCTTTGTTAGCACACTACAGTTGGTCGTGGCTCTGCATATTAAAGAACAGATAACCCTTAGGACATGAGAGCAGGAGTGTTTGCTCTGCCTCTTACTGGTTTCAGCATTAAGTAAGGTATCTAAGACATAGCTGGGGAGCTCTTTCTGATGATGTGGGTGTGGATTAGCAACTATCCAGTCATAGATAGATCCAGAACTTTTAGTTTGTCCTCACACACGTTTGCTTTATGATCTTCTGGAGTACATGAAAGACCCAAACTTACAGATTCAGAGCTTCAGAATGTCAATTACATATGGGAAGAATATGATATTGCAGAGCAGTCCTGGTAGGTAGCCCATATAGATAGTATAGTACAAGTCATAGAACTCAGAGTCAATACATGAATCAATACAATGAATATGTGTAGGTAAAGAAATGTGGGCAAATGTTATGCAGTGGGACATACTGGCAGTCTATTCTTTCCTCATAGACATTTTTGTTTATCTTTGTTTGTTTGTTTTTCATTTTGAGGGAGAATGTCACAAGGGAGATGGTTGTACAACTGGATAGGGAGATGAATGGAATTTTGTGTGCCTGATTTTAAATTTAGGATGCATCAATACCAAGTTTTTTAAAAGGGAATGCAACATAAGAGAAAATATGAAGTTATCTTCCTCACAAAGCTATCTGGTGGTGGTTCTGCAACTGGCTCAAAAGTTTCAAATGATGATTGAAACAAGTAAAGATATCAAAAAAACCATTTTCCATATCTGTAAATACTTTGGAAACTTAAACTCTTAAATTCTATATTTTAAGAGGAACACATTCTTCTTAGAACTGATGGTTATTCCCAGGTGATACTGTGGAATATTATATACTGTGGAAATCTTCCACTCCTTGGGATGACTGTGAACTTTCAAAAGTGTAAGGACTGTTTACAAAACACAGAGGACTTTGGATATAGGGTAGGCATAGCCTTCCAAACTAAAACATTTTCTTCCTGGAGAGATGTTCTTCATGACTCAGAAAGTTCTATCTTGAAGCATTCCATTACACATTGTAACTCCTTTAGACAGATTTAAATAACTCACTTGACTAGAAAGCCATTATATTATAAAAGATAACATTTAAATTATGACAGATAGCTGTTGCTTTTCAATATAAAAACATAAATTCAAACAGACCATTATAAATTAATTAAATACCTTGAGAGCTTTACATATATCTTGTTCATATTCTAACATGATATATTGAAAATTAAATACATGATAATTTTATATGCTATTTATGTGGAAATTAAGTTTTTAGTATGATTAATTAATGGACATTAAGAAAATATATTCCAATGGACTTTCCAAACTAAATGTTTTGCTATTTCAAGCAGAAGGAAGAAAATTTATGAAGTTCAAAATAAAGTTGAAACAATAAATAAAAAGGAAGAGTTTATTTCAAGAAAGGATACAAACATTTGAAATGATCCAGGAATAGAGCCATCAGATCTTAGACTCAGAAAAGTTGAATGACCAAAAGCATGAAAAGTAAATGGCTTTTATACTATAATATTATAATATAGTTAGGTAAATAAATAAACCCTGTTATAATTGCACTCATATTATAACTGTATAACATATTTTAGAATGATCTATTAATGATTACTATGAAGTTGTTAACATAAAAGCTACACTTCTTTTTTTCAACTATATTTTAGGAGAATTCTTCCGTCTAAAATGTGCTTTTTTCCTTACATGATTAAAAGAATTCTTGTCTGGTCTCAACAAGATAATGTAACACTTGGGACCAAATATGAAGGCAAGGAGTGCTGTACTGGAAGCCAAGATAGAGAATACTTCCATAGCCACCATGACCTTCCCTTTAGTGCTGTAGTAGACAGGAAGAAAGGTGACCCAGACACAGAAGAACACTAGCATACTTAATGACAGAAATTTCGATTCATTGAATGTATCAGGCAAATTTCTAGACAAAAAGGCCATGGTATAACTTCCCAGGGCCAAGAGACAGAGGTATCCCAGTACAGCGTGGAAAGCAAGAGATGAACCCTTGTTGCACAAAATGATGATGTGTCCATGTTCAGTATGAGGATCTTGGTCAATGAATGGTGGTGACATTGTCATCCATATTCCACAAAGAAGAAGTTGGATCAGGGTGCAGATAGGAACAATGTAGTATGGACCCCTTGATATCATTAGCCACCTTACCATTCTTCCTGGAAAACTGACCTTAAAGGCAAGAACCACAGTAATAGCTTTGGCTAACACAGTGGCAAGAGCCACAGTGAATGCAACTCCAAAAGTGGTCTGCTGAAGGATGCAGGCAGCTGTGTTGGGCTGACCAATGAAATTCAAAGAACATAGAAAACAGAATTTGAGTGTGATGAGCAAAATGTAACTCAGAGCTTGATTATTGGCCTTGACAATGGGAGTGTCTCTGTATTTCACAAAGATCCCTATAACAAAAGCTGTAAGTGCAGATAAACACAAAGCTATGCTGGCTAGTGCCATCCCCAAGGGTTCTTCAAAGGCCAGAAAGCTCGAAGTTTTTTGGTAGCAGTTGCTCTTCTCTGTATTTGGATAATGACTTTCTGGACACCTCACACACTGGTCAGAATCTGTTCGGAAATATATGTTATCATGAGGCCATGAGTCCAGGCTAAGATTTTATTATGAGACATTTCTAAATACAGGGATTGTCACAGAAGTCACTGTACTTTGTTTTCTCGGGGACAAATTAATTAAATACTGGTATGCATAATTCTAATTTTATAAAGGACACCTTGTTCCTTATTTCTTTCCATTTTTATATTCACATGTAATAGGATTTGATCCAATCCTTCTTTAATTACTATCATCACACTCATTTCCTTCCCTAACTTTTTACTCACTACTCAATGTGCTCTGTATCTCTACTTTTTACATTTTAATAACTACTCAATCCATTTACTAGAGCTGGTGTATGTACAACTGGAATGGTTTCAGTGGGAAAATATGTAGACTTTCAAGCTCTAACTTTGTAAAGAATAGTATTGTTATCTTTTCAGGTACTGATCACCTTCTAGTAAATTCCTTAATGATGTTCTTAATTGTAATTTAAATTTTACTAACTTAATGATTTTGTTCTCTTTTGTACTATTTTTTTACCTTTAGTGACAATGCTATACCTCTTGTGAAAGTAACTGAAATAATAAATTATACTGCAAAAAGCTACCTGGGCCCTGATAGTACTCATAAGTCACATATCCCTTTTAACTTAAACATAGAAACTCTAGATAAGAGGACGTATTCGTTACAAAACTTTTCAGATAATGTTTTCTTCTATGTGAATCCTAAATTTACTTTTTTTCCTCAAAACTCTTTGTGCTCTCAAATTCTGTATATTCTCTGCTGGAGCTTATGAAATACACGCTACTACATTAGGTAGTACTCAAATATCAGTCAATAATATGTTTTCTTACCATTTGAAGCAAGAATATATTTTCTCATAAATAGATTATTCCCAGAAGATGTGACGGATTTTCAAAAACATTATAATCCTCTGCTGTGAATCTTTTTAAATATTTTTGGAAATATTATGATTAACACAAAATAGATGTTACTATATTTATAAATTGTATTATCTGGGTATGTTAGTTTGAACATACTCGGTCCAGAGAGTACCACTATTTGGAAATGTGGTCTTGTTGAAAAAAGTATGTCACTGTGAGTGTGGATTTTAAAACCCTCATCTTAGGTGCCTGGAAGTCAGTCTTTTCTTAGAATCTTTCACCTGACAATGTAGAACCCTCACCTACTCCTGTGTTTGACTGCCTGGATGTTGTCATGCTCTTGACTTGAGGATAACTTACTGAAAATTTGTAAGATAGTTCTAATTAAATGTTGTTCTTTTAAAAGTTGACTTTGTCAAAGTTTTTGTTCACAGCAGTAAAAACCAAACTACAACATAGGCAATACCCCATTTGTGAGGTATTGTTGAAATAAGATTGACTGTGTTTTTGGTTATAAGAATGTGAAACTTGAGATTTTGATTTGGAAAGCAATACAATGCTTTAAGTACGGCTTAATGGGCCATCCTTGTAGGAATATGGAAGACTTTGTTGCTGAGGGTGATTTGAACTGCAGAAGCTTAGTTCTAGAAGTAACAGAGGAAAATAATATTTAGATGGGACTGCTCTTGTGATATTTTGATGAAGTATGTGTCTTCCTTTTTCCCTTGTCTAAAGAGCCTAGCTGAGGCTAAGATAAAAAGAATTATATTAACTGGATTGGAAAAGGAAGCTCCAAAGAGCTGAACATATGCTTTGATCTCTAGTTAAGTCTCAAGAAGAACATTTTCATGCAAGCATAGCAAGATTAGAAAAAAATATATAAAACACATGGTTCCAGTAAAAATAAAAGGGCACCAAAAAATGAAATAAAGTTGAGTCCTATGTTCAAAGAGAGAATGACTGTATTAAGAGAATAGATCTCCAGGTAAGATCCCACCCAACAAAACTTATTGTTTGTATTTTCAATTGAAAAAGGAATGGAGTACAATCCTGAAATACAGGGCAAACTCGAAGACACAGGCCTTTGACCCACATGTGGTGAACAGTAGCTATGAAAAAACATAGACCAAGGCATGGTGACAAAGAAAAGCAGGTATTTGAGTTTAAGTCCAGCCTGTGACAGACTCAAATCCAAGTAGAGAAAATGTAAGTATGATAGCATATTTTAGCAATCTGGAAACAGAGCCGTGGCAGACCTCTGAGTTAAAGATCAATCTACAGATCAAGCCCCAGTACAGCCAAGCTTATGCAGCTAGAAAATTGTAAAACAAAACCTGGTAATAGAAATGGAGAGCCATATTCCAGTACTAGTAAGCAGACAAACTTGGCAGCATTGGCCCTGGGGCTCTGGCCTATGGGTTAATAAGAGAAGGAGATTACTGGAACAATTGAGGCTGGTTAGCTGGAGCTCAAAAATTAGCAACAGTTAAGAAAAGAGCATCATCACTGCGGTGAATTCATCTGGGAAGTGTTTTCTGTGAGAACATAGAAGCTGTATACCCAAAGTTTTACCTAGTGCTGCAGCTGGACTTGATGTTAGAGTCACACAAGTGATACTGATTTTGAAAGTATGAAGGAGTCATGGAGAGTAGCTGAGACTTGGCACTATGGAAGGCCAGAAAAGCCATTGGTGAAGATAAAGCATCAGTGGCAGTTGTTAGCCCAGGCCTGCAGGTGTCGTACAAAGACATTGAGGCTTAGCAGCATGAACAGAGCCTATGAAAGGAAATTAATTGGTGAAGCCTAGCGGCAATGGGAGACCCAAATGTTCTGGAGATGCCAGAAGCATGGTATTATCACCAAGAACACCAGTAAGAGTAGAGTGGAGTCAACCAGAGCCTGGAGTGCTACGGAGGGCAGAGCTATAGAAGTAATACAAGCCCTTCAGAGGAGCCTATAAGATCATATATGGATCCCAGACATTGGAATGAGAAGCTATAATGCTGAAGATGCCTTGGAAACACCAAAAAACAGAGCCATAGGATATATGCTGAGGAAAGCTGCTAACAGGGATTGGAACCAGATAAGAAGAAAAGACGTTTGTTGCAGTCAACAAAGATGAAAAAAAGTGTGGAGGTATGAAGACTTCCTTGATATCAGACCTGGAGATCCAGAGTTTGGAGTTTGCCTTGTGTCTTGCTTTGGGCATTACAGTTAAGAGTTTAAATGAATCTCAGGAGAGACTTTGACCTTGCACTTCTCACATTAGTGAAACTGTTATAGATGATATGGATGTTATAAATTGGATAAAATGTACTTTTTTATACTGCTATGCCTAGGTATTGCTTCCATAGACTCAACTGTTTAAATAAGCCTATGGAAACCAAGGAGTGGAATGTCCTTGTTTGAATAAACTTGGACTAGGGAGTGTCACTATCTGTAGGAATGGCCTTGATGGAAGAAATATGTCCTATGTGCATAGGTTTTAAGACCTTTGTCCTACCTACCATGAAGATAGTCTCTTCCTAGCAGCCTTCAGAAGATGTAGAATCTCATCTCCTGCTGCATCATGCCTGACTGGATGATGCCATGTTCACACCTTGATGATAGCTGTCTGAACCTCTGAACTGGTATACCAGCCTCCAATTAAATGTTATCCTTATAAAAAGTTGCCTTTGTCATGGTATTTGTTCATAGCAGTAAAACCCTAACAGACACAGGGGGGTATGAACTAATTCTATATTTCTTAAAATAGAATTGATAACAAGATATCAGTTTTATTTCATTAATATTATTCAATTGGTATCTTAACATATAAAAAACAGTATATTACCTTACTGTTAAACATTCTATCTATAATATTTTCAAATTTATAAAATTTAGCATTTCTTTGAGCTGCATCCTGTTGTACAATATAATTAACATGAACTGCACAAGTTTGTTCTTAGTGTGTGAACTATTATCATTGTGCACAGGATACATTGAAAAATTCACTTTATATATTCGTGTGTGTGTGTGTGTGTGTGTGTGTGTGCAAGGATTTCATTGGGTGAAATTGTGACAGTAAATTTTATTATTATATAAGGTTTGTATTAAAATAAAGATAGTATAGATAATTCATGAGAATCAGAAGTTTCCAAATGAAGTTGAAAATTGTTGTTTCAAATATGGAAAAAATTGTGTGGAGTTTTTATAGGGATTGCAATAAATCTGGGCATTGCTTTTGGTTAGATAGACATTTCCAGTATGTTATGTCTACTCATCCAAAAGCAAGGGAGATAGTTCCAACTTCTGATATCTTCCTCAGTTTCTCTCTTCAGGGACCTGAAATTTGTGTTATACAGATCTTCCACTTACTTGCTTAGAGCTACATGAAGTTGATGTTATTTGTGTTTTTTTGTGAATGGTATTGTTTCCTTATCATCACTATCAAATATTTTATTCAGGTTACTGTTTCCTTGAGTTAATTTTATATTCAGCCACCTACTTGAATGGTTATATCTGCTGTAAAAATTCTCTTGTATAATTTTTGGGGATGCAAAGATGGTTCAATATACAAAAATCTATTAATGTAACCCACTATATAAACAAACTCAATGAAAAAATCACATAATCATCTCATTGGAAGCTGAAAAAGTATTTCAGAAAATATAACACCCCTTCATGTTAAAGTTTTGGAGAGATCAGGAATTTAAGGCCCTTACCGAAACAGAGTAAAGCAATATACAACAAACCATCAGCCAATATTAAACTAAATGGAGAGATACTTGAGGTGACCCCACTAAGTTAAGGGAAAAGACAAGGATGCCCACTCTCTCCATCTCTCCTACATATATTAATCAAAGTTCTAGATGTAGCAATAAGATAATAATAATAGAATGGGGACATAAATTTGAAACAAAATAGTCAAGGTATCACTATTTGTGGATGATACAATAGTTTAAAAAGGTGACCTCAAAAAAAAATCTACCAGTGCCCTTCTACATCTAATAAGCAACTTAAGCAAAATGGCGGGATAATAATTTAACTCAAATAAATTAGTAGCCTTCCTCTACACAAAGTATAAACAGATGATAAAAAGATCAGATAAACATCACCCTTCACAATAGGCACAAATAATACAAAATATCTTGGTGTAACTCTTACCAAGCAAGTTAAAGTTCTGAATGAAAAGAACTTCAAAATTTTCATGAAAGAAACTGAATGACGCCCTTCAAAATATTCACAAACAAAACAAATAATTTGGTGTTACTCCAACCAAGCAAATGAAAGATCTGTATGACAAGAACTTCACATCTCTGAAGAAAGAAATCAAAGATCTCAGAAGGTGAACTGGTTTCTGCCCATGACCAGAACTGAACTGAAACAGCCCAATAGCTCCCAGCACCCAAATCTCTTGGAAGCTTGGACAATCCTGAGACCTCAAGAGAGACAACTATTTCAGTCCATATTTCTGACCCAAGAGGAACCTTCCTAGTTCCCTCTGTATACAGGAACCTAGGAGCAGTGAGGGTCAGGTTTCTATCTGAGCCCAGAGCTGAAAGCCAGTCACCAGGAGCACCTACACACCTGAAAGCAAAGCTAAGACCAACTTTTCTGCTCCAAGGGAGCCACCTGGTGGCCTCAGGGCACACAAAGGGAGAAGTCATCTTGGACAGGACATTTCCCATTTCTGACTGTGCTTGGGGCTGAAGCAGGCCCACATCTCCCTGCACCCAAATCTGAGCTAGACCCTCAGAAATGCTAAGGATCCTGAGACCTCAAGGGAGATCACCACTTTTCTCACATTCCTGACACAAGAGAATCCCACCTAGTGCATTCTGAACTCTCTGGGCACAGAGACCTAGGAACAGTCATGGGCAGGACCTGTCGGGTTTCTCCCTGTGCTGAGAGATGAAAGCCAGTTGCCATGAGCACCTACACATCTAAGAGCAGAGGTACGACCAAAATTTCCTTACCAAGGAACCCACCTGGAGGCTTCAGGTCACACAAATCCAGGAGTAGCTCTCTGCTCCAAGATCCAGCTGAAAGAAAACAGGTCTACAAGAGTGCTGACACAGGCCTACAGGATGGTCAAAACACTGTCAGAATCAACAAAACAATCTAACACCAGAGACAACCTGATGGCAAGAGGCAAGCACAGGAAACTAAGCCACAGAAAGCAAGACTACCTGACATCATCAGAGACCAGTTCTCCCACCAAATCAAATACTGGATATCAAAACACACCAGAAAAGCAATATTTAGATTAAAAATCACATATCATGATGATGATAGATGTCGTTAAGAAGGACATAAATAAATCCCTTAAAGAAATACAGGACAAGAAAGGTAAACAAGAAGGGGCCTTTAATGAGGTAACACAAAAATCCCTTAAAGAATTAGAGGAAAACACAAGTAAACAGGTGAAGGAATTGAACAAAACAATACAGGATTTAAAAATAGAAATAGAAATAATAAAGGAAGCACAAAAGGAGACAACACTGGAGACAGAAAAACTAGGAAAGAGATCAGGAATCATAGATGCAATCAAGAGCAACAGAATACAAGAAATAGAAGAGAGAATCTAAGGGGCCGAAGATAAAATAGAAAACATCAAAACAACTGTCAAAGATAATATAAAACGAAGTCCCACACCCGAGGATCCCGGCCCGCAGCAGCTCTCTGCTCCCAGACCCCTTGAGAGAGAGAGACCCAACCGCCTGGTCATGTGGGCACTCCTGAGGCTGCAGAGCAGAAGAGACCACCAACACTGCTCACCCCTGCCCACATCCCTGGCCCAAGAGGAATCTGTATAAGGCCTCTGGGCTCCCGTGGGGGAGGGCCCAGGAGCAGCAGGACCCCTGCCTGAGACACCGCTGAAACCTGAAGGAAACAGACCGGATAAACAGTTCTCTGCACCCAAATCCTGTGGGAGGGAGGGCTAAACCTTCAGAGAGGCAGACAAGCCTGGGAAACCAGAAGAGACTGCTCTCTGCACACACATCTCGGACGCCATAGGAAAAAGCCAAAGACCATCTGGAACCCTGGTGCACTGAAGCTCCCGGAAGGGGCGGCACAGGTCTTCCTGGTTGCTGCCGCTGCAGAGAGCCCGTGGGCAGCACCCCACGAGCGAACTTGAGCCTTGGGACCATAGGTAAGACCAACTTTTCTGCTGCAAGTGACCTGCCTGGTGAACTCAAGACACAGGCCCACAGGAACAGCTGAAGACCTGTAGAGAGGAAAAACTACATGCACGAAAGCAGAACACTCTGTCCCCATAACTGACTGAAAGAGAGGAAAACAGGTCTACAGCACTCCTGACACACAGGCTTATAGGACAGTCTAGCCACTGTCAGAAATAGCAGAACAAAGTAACACTAGAGATAATCTGATGGCGAGAAGCAAGCGCAGGAACCCAAGCAACAGAAACCAAGACTACATGGCACCATCGGAGCCCAATTCTCCCATCAAAACAAACAGGGAATATCCAAACACACCAGAAAAGCAAGATCTAGTTTCAAAATCATTTTTGATCATGATGCTGAAGGACTTCAAGAAAGACGTGAAGAACTCCCTTAGAGAACAAGTAGAAGCCTACAGAGAGGAATCACAAAAATGCCTGAAAGAATTCCAGGAAAACATAAATAAACAAGTAGAAGCCCATAGAGAGGAGACACAAAAATCCCTGAAAGAATTCCAGGAAAACATAAATAAACAAGTAGAAGCCCATAGAGAGGAGACACAAAAATCCCTGAAAGAATTCCAGGAAAACACAATCAAACAGTTGAAGGAATTAAAAATGGAAATAGAAGCAATCAAGAAAGAACACATGGAAACAACCCTGGATATAGAAAACCAAAAGAAGAGACAAGGAGCTGTAGATACAAGCTTCACCAACAGAATACAAGAGATGGAAGAGAGAATCTCAGGAGCAGAAGATTCCATAGAAATCATTGACTCAACTGTCAAAGATAATGTAAAGCGGAAAAAGCTACTGGTCAAAAACATACAGGAAATCCAGGACTCAATGAGAAGATCAAACCTAAGGATAATAGGTATAGAAGAGAGTGAAGACTCCCAGCTCAAAGGACCAGTAAATATCTTCAACAAAATCATAGAAGAAAACTTCCCTAACCTAAAAAAAGTGATACCCATAGACATACAAGAAGCCTACAGAACTCCAAATAGATTGGACCAGAAAAGAAACACCTCCTGTCACATAATTGTCAAAACACCAAACGCATAAAATAAAAAAAGAATATTAAAAGCAGTAAGGGAAAAAGGTCAAGTAACATATAAAGGCAGACCTATCAGAATCACACCAGACTTCTAACCAGAAACTATGAAGGCCAGAAGATCCTGGACTGATGTCATACAGACCCTAAGAGAACAGAAATGCCAGCCCAGGTTACTGTATCCAGCAAAACTCTCAATTGAAATTGATGGAGAAACCAAGATATTCCATGACAAAACCAAATTTATATAATATCTTTCTACAAATCCAGCACTACAAAGGATAATAAATGGTAAAGCCCAACAGAAGGAGGCAAGCTATACCCTAGAAGAAGCAAGAAACTAATCGTCTTGGCAACAAAACAAAGAGAATGAAAGCACACAAACATAACCTCACATCCAAATATGAATATAACGGGAAGCAATAATCACTATTCCTTAATATCTCTCAATATCAATGGCCTCAACTCCCCAATAAAAAGACATAGATTAACAAACTGGATACGCAACGAGGACCCTGCATTCTGCTGCCTACAGGAAACACACCTCAGAGACAAACACAGACACTACCTCAGAGTGAAAGGCAGGAAAACAACTTTCCAAGCAAATGGTCAGAAGAAGCAAGCTGGAGTAGCCATTGTAATATCAAATAAAATCAATTTTCAACTAAAAGTCATCAAAAAAGATAAGGAAGGACACTTCATATTCATCAAAGGAAAAATCCACCAAGATGAAGTCTCAATCCTAAATATCTATGCCCCAAATACAAGGGGACCTACATATGTAAAAGAAACCTTACTAAAGCTCAAAACACACATTGCACCTCACACAATAATAGTGGGAGATTTCAACACCCCACTCTCATCAATGGACAGATCATGGAAACAGAAATTAAATGGAGATGTAGACAGACTAAGAGAAGTCATGAGCCAAATGGACTTAACGGATATTTATAGAACATTCTATCCTAAAGCAAAAGGATATACCTTCTTCTCAGCTCCTCATGGTACTTTCTCCAAAATTGACCATATAATTGGTCAAAAAACGGGCCTCAACAGGTACAGAAAGATAGAAATAATCCCATGCGTGCTATCGGACCACCACGGCCAAAAACTGGTCTTCAATAAGGGAAGAATGCCCACATATACGTGGAAATTGAACAATGCTCTACTCAATGATAACCTGGTCAAGGAAGAAATAAAGAAAGAAATTAAAGACTTTTTAGAATTTAATGAAAATGAAGGTACAACATACCCAAACTTATGGGACACAATGAAAGCTGTGCTAAGAGGAAAACTCATAGCGCTGAGTGCCTGCTGAAAGAAACAGGAAAGAGCATATGTCAGCAGCTTGACAGCACACCTAAAGGCTCTAGAACAAAAACAAGCAAATACACCCAGGAGGAGTAGAAGGCAGGAAATAATCAAACTCAGAGCTGAAATCAACCAAGTAGAAACAAAAAGGACCATAGAAAGAATCAACATAACCAAAAGTTGGTTCTTTGAGAAAATCAACAAGATAGACAATCCCTTAGCCAGACTAACGAGAGGACACAGAGAGTGCGTCCAAATTAAAGAAATCAGAAATGAAAAGGGAGACATAACTACAGATTCAGAGGAAATTCAAAAAATCATCAGATCTTACTATAAAAACCTATATTCAACAAAACTTGAAAATCTTCAGGAAATGGACAATTTCCTAGAGAGATACCAGGTATCGAAGTTAAATCAGGAACAGATAAACCAGTTAAAAAACCCCATAACTCCTAAGGAAATAGAAGCAGTCATTAAAGGTCTCCCAACCAAAAAGAGCCCAGGTCCAGACGGGTTTAGTGCAGAATTCTATCAAACCTTCATAGAAGACCTCATACCAATATTATCCAAAATATTCCACAAAATTGAAACAGATGGAGCACTACCGAATTCCTTCTACGAAGCCACAATTACACTTATACCTAAACCACACAAAGACACAACAAAGAAAGAGAACTTCAGACCAATTTCCCTTATGAATATCGACGCAAAAATACTCAATAAAATTCTGGCAAACCGAATTCAAGAGCACATCAAAACAATCATCCACGATGATCAAGTAGGCTACATCCCAGGCATGCAGGGATGGTTGAATATATGGAAAACCATCAACGTGATCCCTCATATAAACAAACTGAAAGAACAAAACCACATGATCATTTCATTAGATGCTGAGAAAGCATTTGACAAAATTCAACACCCCTTCATGATAAAAGTTCTGGAAAGAATAGGAATTCAAGGCCCATACCTAAACATAGTAAAAGCCATATACAGCAAACCAGTTGCTAACATTAAACTAAATGGAGAGAAACTTGAAGCAATCCCACTAAAATCAGGGACTAGACAAGGCTGCCCACTCTCTCCCTACTTATTCAATATAGTTCTTGAAGTTCTAGCCAGAGCAATCAGACAACAAAAGGAGATCAAGGGGATACAGATCGGAAAAGAAGAGGTCAAAATATCACTATTTGCAGATGATATGATAGTATATTTAAGTGATCCCAAAAGTTCCACCAGAGAACTACTAAAGCTGATAAACAACTTCAGCAAAGTGGCTGGGTATAAAATTACCTCAAATAAATCAGTTGCCTTCCTCTATACAAAAGAGAAACAAGCCGAGAAAGAAATTAGGGAAACGACACCCTTCATAATAGACCCAAATAATATAAAGTACCTCGGTGTGACTTTAGCCAAGCAAGTAAAAGATCTGTACAATAAGAACGTCAAGACACTGAGGAAAGAAATTGAAGAAGACCTCAGAAGATGGAAAGATCTCCCATGGTCATGGATTGGCAGGATTAATATAGTAAAAATGGCCATTTTACCGAAAGCAATCTACAGATTCAATGCAATCCCCATCAAAATACCAATCCAATTCTTCAAAGAGTTAGACAGAACAATTTGCAAATTCATCTGGAATAACAAAAAACCCAGGATAGCTAAAGCTATCCTCAACAATAAAAGGACTTCAGGTGGAATCACTATCCCTGAACTCAAGCAGTATTACAGAGCAATAGTGATAAAAACTGCATGGTATTGGTACAGAGACAGACAGATAGACCAATGGAATAGAATTGAAGACCCAGAAATGAACCCACACACCTATGGTCACTTGATTTTTGACAAAGGAGCCAAAACCATCCAATGGAAAAAAGATAGCATTTTCAGCAAATGGTGCTGGTTCAACTGGAGGGCAACATGTAGAAGAATGCAGATCGATCCATCCTTATCACCCTGTACAACGCTTAAGTCAAAGTGGATCAAGGACCTCCACATCAAACCAGACACACTCAAACTAATAGAAGAAAAACTAGGGAAGCATCTGGAACACATGGGCACTGGAAAAAATTTCCTGAACAAAACACCAATGGCTTACGCTCTAAGATCAAGAATCGACAAATGGGATCTCATAAAACTGCAAAGCTTCTGTAAGGCAAAGGACACTGTGGTTAGGACAAAACGGCAACCAACAGATTGGGAAAAGATCTTTACCAATCCTACAACAGATAGAGGCCTTATATCCAAAATATACAGAGAACTCAAGAAGTTAGACCGCAGGGAAACAAATAACCCTATTAAAAAATGGGGTTCAGAGCTAAACAAAGAATTCACAGCTGAGGAATGCTGAATGGATGAGAAACACCTAAAGAAATGTTCAACATCTTTAGTCATAAGGAAAATGCAAATCAAAACAACCCTGAGATTTCACCTCACACCAGTGAGAATGGCTAAGATCAAAACCTCAGGTGACAGCAGATGCTGGCGAGGATGTGGAGAAAGAGGAACACTCCTCCATTGTTGGTGGGATTGCAGACTGGTAAAACCATTCTGGAAATCAGTCTGGAGGTTCCTCAGAAAATTGGACATTGAACTGCCTGAGGATCCAGCTATACCTCTCTTGGGCATATACCCAAAAGATGCCTCAACATATAAAAGAGACACGTGCTCCACTATGTTCATCGCAGCCTTATTTATAATAGCCAGAAACTGGAAAGAACCCAGATGCCCTTCAACAGAGGAATGGATACAGAAAATGTGGTACATCTACACAATGGAATATTACTCAGCTATCAAAAACAATGAGTTTATGAAATTCGTAGGCAAATGGTTGGAACTGGAAAATATCATCCTGAGTGAGCTAACCCAATCACAGAAAGACATACATGGTATGCACTCATTGATAAGTGGCTATTAGCCCAAATGCTTGAATTACCCTAGATCCCTAGAACAAACGAAACTCAAGACGGATGATCAAAATGTGAATGCTTCACTCCTTCTTTAAATGAGGAAAAAGAATACCCTTGGCAGGGAAGGGAGAGGCAAAGATTGAAACAGAGACTGAAGGAACACCCATTCAGAGCCTGCCCCAAATGTGGCCCATACATATACAGCCACCCAATTAGACAAGATGGATGAAGCAAAGAAGTGCAGACTGACAGGAGCCGGATGTAGATCGCTCCTGAGAGACACAGCCAGAATACAGCAAATACAGAGGCGAATGCCAGCAGCAAACCACTGAACTGAGAATAGGTCCCCCGTTGAAGGAATCAGAGAAAGAACTGGAAGAGCTTGAAGGGGCTCGAGACCCCAAAAGTACAACAATGTCAAGCAACCAGAGCTTCCAGGGACTAAGCCACTACCTAAAGACTATACATGGACTGACCCTGGACTCTGACCCCATAGGTAGCAATGAATATCCTAGTAAGAGCACCAGTGGAAGGGGAAGCTCTGGGTCCTGCTAAGACTGAACCCCCAGTGAACTAGACTATGGGGGGAGGGCAGCAATGGGGGGAGGGTTGGGAGGGAAACACCCATAAGGAAGGGGAGGGGGGAGGGGGATGTTTGCCCGGAAACCGGGAAAGGGAATAACACTTGAAATATATATAAGAAATACTCAAGTTAATAAAAAAAAAAAGAAATACTCAAGTTAATAAAAATAAATAAATAAATAAATAAATAAATAAATAAATAAATAAATAAATAAAAAAAAAGGGAACAATAATACCCTTGGGATGGAATAGGGAAGCAAAGTTTAGAACAGATGCATAAAAAAAACGCGTTCATAGCATGGCCCACATGTGTCCCATACATATGAAGCTATTAAAGTAGATAAGATGGATGAAGCAAAGAAGTGCAGAGTGACAGGAACCAGATGTAGATATCTCCTGAGAGACACAACCAGAATATGGTAAATACACAGGCAAATGCAAGCAGCAAACCATTGAACTGAGAATGGGACCCCCGTTGAAGGAATCAGAGAAAGGACTGAAAGAGCTTGAAGGGGCTTGAGAACCCATACGAAAAACAATGCCAAACAACCAGAACTTCCAGGGACTAAGCCACTACCCAAAGTCCATACATGGATTGACCTTGGGCTCCAACCTCATACTTATCAATGAAAAGCCTAGCAAGAGCACCAGTGAAAGGGGAAGCCCTTAGTCCTGCCAAGACTGAATCCCCAGTGAATGTGATTGTTGTGGGGAGGGCGGTAATGTGGTGAGAATGGGGAGGGGAACACCCAAATAGAAGGGTAGGTAGAGGGGCTAGGGGGATGTTGGCCTGGAAACCAGGAAAGGGAATAACAATTGAAATGTAAATAAGAAATGCTGAAGTTAATAAAAATAAAAAAGGAATGTAAATAAGAAATACCCAAGTTAATAAAATGGAGAAAAAAATAAAGTTTATTGCTATAAAAAAAAAGAATCGACAAATGGGGTCTCATAAAACTATAAAGGTTCTGTAAGACAAAGGACACTGTTAGGAAAAAACAGAAACCAACAGATTGAGAAAAGATCGTTGCCAACCCTACAACTGATAGAGGGCTCATATAAAAAATAGAAAAAGAATGCATGAAGTTAGACTGCAGGGAGACAAATAACTATTAAAAACCGGGGTTCATACATAACACCTAAAGAAATAGAAGCAGTCATTAAAGGTCTCCCAACAAAAAAGAGCCCAGGTCCAGACAGGTTCAGAGCAGAATTCTATCAGACCTTCATAGAAGACCTTATACAAATACAATCAAAACTGTTCCACAAAATTGAAACAGATGGAGCACTACCGAATTCCTTCTATGAAGCCACAAATACTCTTATACCTAAACCACACAAAGACCCAAAAAAGAAAGAGAACTTCAGACCAATTTCCCTTATGAATAACGATGCAAAAATACTCATTACAATTCTGGCAAACCGAATCCAAGAGCACATCAAAACGATCATCCACCATGATCAAGTAGGCTTCATCCCAGGCATGCAGGGATGGTTTAATATACAGAAAACCATCAACGTGATCTATTATATAAACAAACTGAAAGAACAAAACCACATGATCATTTCATTAGATGCCGAGAAAGCATTTGACAAAATTCAACACCCCTTCATGATAAAAGTTCTGGAAAGAATAGGAATTCAAGGCCCATACCTAAACATAGTAAAAGCTATATACAGCAAAACAGTTTCTAACATTAAACTAAATGGAGAGAAACTTGAAGCAATCCCACTAAGATCAGGGACTAAACAAGGCTGCCCACTCTCTCCCTACTTATTCAATATAGTTCTTGAAATTCTAGCCAGAGCAATCAGACAATTAAAGGAAATAAAGGGGATACAGATTGGAAAAGAAGAAGTCAAAATATCACTATTTGCAGATGATATGATAGTATATTTAAGTGATCCCAAAAGTTCCACCAGAGAACTACTAAAGCTGATAAACAACTTCAGCAAAGTGGCTGGGTATAAAATTAACTCAAATAAATCAGTAGCCTTCCTCTACACAAAAGAGAAACAAGCCGAGAAAGAAATTAGGGAAATGACACCCTTCATAATAGACCCAAACAATATAAACTACCTCGGTGTGACTTTAACCAAGCAAGTAAAAGATCTGTACCATGAGAACTTCAAGACTCTGAAGAAAGAAATTGAAGAAGACCTCAAAAACTACATGGTATTGGTACAGAGACAGACAGATAGATAGACAGAACAGAATTGAAGACCCAGAAATGAACCCACACACCTATGGGCACTTGATTTTTGACAAAGGAGCCAAAACCATCCAATGGAAAAAAGATAGCATTTTCAGCAAATGGTGCTGGTTCAACTGGATGTCAACATGTAGAAGAATGCAAATCAATCCATGCTTATCACCCTGTACAAAGCTTAAGTCCAATTGGATCAAGGACCTCCAAACACATCAAACCAGATACACTCAAACTCATAGAACAAAAACTAGGGCACCATCTCGAACACATGGGCACTGAAGAAAATTTCCTGAACAAAACACCAATGGCTTATGCTCTAAGATCAAGAATCAACAAATGGGATCTCATAAAACTGCAAAGCTTCCGTAAGACAAAGGACACTGTGGTTAGGACAAAACAACAACCAACAGATTGGGAAAAGATCTTTACCAATCCTTCAACAGACAGAGGGCTTATATCCAAAATATACAAAGAACTCAAGAAGTTAGACCGCTGGAAGACAAATAACCCTATTAAAAAGTGGGGTTCAGAACTAAACAAAGAATTCACAGCTGAGGAATGCCGAATGGCTGAGAAACACCTAAAGAAATGTTCAACATCTTTAGTCATAAGGGAAATGCAAATCAAAACAACCCTGAGATTTCACCTCACACCAGTGAGAATGGCTAAGATCAAAAACTCAGGTGACAGCAAATGCTGCGGAGGATGTGGACAAAGAGGAACACTCCTCCATTGTTGGTGGGATTGCAGACTGATACAACCATTCTGGAAATCAGCCTGTAAGTTCCTCAGAAAATTGGACATTGAACTACTTGAGGACCAAGCTATACTTCTCTTGGGCATATACCAAAAGATGCCCTAATACATAACAAAGACACATGCTCCACTATGTTCACAGCAGCCTTTTTTATAATAGTCAGAAGCTGGAAAGAACCCAAATGCCCTTCAACAGAGGAATGGATACAGAAAATGTGGTACATCTATACAATGAAATATTACTCAGCTATCAAAAACAATGACTTTATGAAATTCATATGCAAATGGATGGAACTGGAAAATATCATCCTGAGTGAGGTAACCCAATCACAGAAAAACATACATGGTATGCACTCATTGATAAGTGGATATTAGCCCATATGCTTGAATTACCCTAGATGCACAGAACACATGAAACTCAAGAGGGATGACCAAAATGTGAATGCTTCATTCCTTCTTTAAAAGGGGCACAAGAATACCCTTGGCAAGGAATAGGGGGCAAAGTTTAGAACAGAGGCAGAAGGAACTCCCATTCAGAGCCTGCCCCACATGTGGCCCATACATATACAGCCACCAAACTTGATAAGGTGGATGAAGCAAAGAAGTGCAGGCCGACAGGAACCAGATGTAGAACTCTCCTGAGAGATACACCCAGAATACAGCAAATACATAGGTGAATGCCAGCAGCAAACCACTGAATTGAGAATGGGACCCCCGTTGAAGGAATCAGAGAAAGGACTGGAAGAGCTTGAAGGGGCTCGATACCCCATTTGAACAACAATGCGAACCAACCAGAGCTTGCAGGGACTAAGCCACTACCCAAAGACTATACATGGACTGACCCTGGGCTCCAACCTCATAGGTAGCAATGAATAGCCTGGTAAGATCACCAGTGGAAGGGGAAGCCCTTGGTCCTGCCAAGACTGAACCCCCAGTGAAGATGATTGTTGGGGGGAGGGTGGTAATGGGAGGAGGATGGCGAGGGGTAGCCCATATAGTAGGGGAGGTTGAGGGGTTGGTGGGATTTGGGCCCGGAGACTGGGAAGGGGAATTATAATTGAAATGTAAATAAAAAATACTCAAGTTAATAAAGATAAAAAATAAATATAAAAAATGGGATTCAGAATTAAACAAACAATTCACAGCTGAGGAATGCTGAATGGCTAAGAAGCACCTAAAGAAATGTTCAACATCTTTAGTCATAAGGGAAATGCAAATCAAAACAACCCTGAGATTCCACCTCACACTAGTCAGAATGGCTAAGATCACAAACTCAGGTGACAGCAAATGCTGGTAAGGATGTGGAGAAAGAGGAACACTACTCCAATGTTCGTTGGATTGCAGACTGGTACAACTATTCTGGAAATCAATCTGGAGGTTACTGAGAAAATTGGACATTGAACTATCTGAGGACCCAGCTATACCTCTATTGGGCATATACTCAAAACATGCTCCAACATATAACAAAGACACATGCTCCCGTATGTTCACAGTAGCCTAATTTATATTAGCCAGAAGCTGAAAAGAACCCAGATGCCCTTCCATAGAGGAATGGGTACAGAAAATGTGGTACATCTACTCAGTATCAAAAACAATGACTTTATGAAACTCACAGGCAAATGGAATGAACTAGAAAATATCATGCTGAGTGAGGTAACTCAATCACAGAGAAACACACTTGGTATGCACTCATTGATAAGTGGATATTAGCCCCAATGCTCGAATTACCCTAAATGCACAGAACACAGAAAACTCAAGAAGGATGACCAAAATGCAGCTGCTTTACTACTTCTTTAAAAGGGGAACAAGAATACCCTTGGGAGGGGATAGGGATGCAAAGGTTAGAACAGAGACTGAAGGAAGTCCCATTCAGAGCCTGCCCAACATGTGGCCCATACATATACAGCCACCATACTAGATAGGATGGATGAAGCAAAGAATTGCAGGCTGACAGGAACTGGATGTAGATCTCTCCTGAGAGACACAGCCATAATACGGCAAATACATAGGTGAATGCCAGCAGCAAATGAAGGAACTGAGAACG
The DNA here is from genome assembly GCF_021556685.1 of Rattus norvegicus. Classification (NCBI taxonomy): domain Eukaryota; kingdom Metazoa; phylum Chordata; class Mammalia; order Rodentia; family Muridae; genus Rattus; species Rattus norvegicus. Next base: position 69,825,501 of record NC_141534.1, on the reverse strand, counting down.
GGACCCCCGTTGAAGGAATCAGAGAAAGGACTGAAAGAGCTTAAAGCGGTTTGAGTCCCATATGAACAACGATGCCAACTAACCAGAGCTTCCAGGGACAAAGCCACTATCCAAAGACTATACATGGACTGACCCTGGGCTCCAACGTCATAGGTAGCAATGAGTAGCCTAGTAAGGGCACCAGTGGAAGGGGAAGCCCTTGATCCTGCCAAGACTGAACCCCCAGTGAACGGGATTGTTGGAGGGAGGGTGGTAATGGGGGGAGGATGGGGAGGGAATCACCCATGTGGAAGGGGATTTGTAGGCGTTAGGGGATGTTGACCTGGAAACCAGGAAAGTGAATACCAATTGAAATGCAAATAATAAATACCCAATTTAATAAAGATGGAGGAAAGGGGAAAAAAAAGGAACTGTCACATCAAGGATTGAACAATTCAAACATGAAATAAGTACAATTCCATTTTAGACAATACTAGACCACATGAAATAAAAATATTAGAATCAAAATGACACAAAAGATTTTGATAATATTTCTACAGACATGAGATTATGAAATAGTATATTTTGACTAATAAAATATGTGAGTATAACCTGAAGCATATTTTTAACCTCAACAGTCCCCAAACACAAAACACAGAGCTCCTGTATCCCTGATACAGAACACTAATACTCAAGGTTATTACTGAAAACTTATCTTCCTGGACTAAAATCTAAGACAATGGCTAGTGGGTACCAAGCCTGATACCTAGCCTTGAATGAATTTCATTAAAAATCGCCCTACAGTACTATATATAAGCCTGTGATGAAGTTTCCCTTAACTCTACGTAGAAGATACTGTATATCTATTTTCCAAGTGTGTCCTGTTGTCAGGAAATACAGACAACAATTTTATCCATTAGCTATGTTGGAGATCTACATGAAAATATGAATGTATGATATGGGTCTCCTGGCATAAATACCAATATATAGACATATATGCACACAACACTCATATACATACATATGTTCATGTATGAATAAAAGCATAAGAACTCATTCTAAATGTCAAGATACTAATAGTAAACAAACTTGTCATAATAATAGTATCAGCAAATATGAAGTGATTTCGTGTATTACATTAACTTCATATTTCTGTCATTTCAAATATTTTTCAAAGCATTTAACAGATATATGAATGGTCATTTTCTATGGCCCTGCTTCAATAGCTTATATTGACACTGGGAAATAACAGATAGATGGACTGCCATGGAAAGGCATATAAAATTAATGAGAATTATAAAGAAAAATAATAATTTCCTAGATACAAGTAAAAAACTAAGCTTTCTTTATCATTACACTAGGCCTGAAAATAAGCAAGTGCTGAAACCCAAGCCCTCAGTGTTTCTTCTAATACTGTCTGAGGACTAAACAGATGCACCACAGAATTTACAAATTTCTTTAGAAAATCCCACAATAATCATGTTCAGAGGATATTGCAGAATACAGAAAGAAAAGGATGTTGTACAGTTACCATACAAAATTGGTTTCATCTGTATCCAAAAGTAAATGACCATAAAATATGTACAACAACAAAAGTAACAGCGAAGGTTCAATGATGTCCATTGAGTAAAGATTCTCTCTCATAGATGCAGAAATGAACTCAACCTGATTTCTTGCCAGAGATGCAAAATTGTTTCAACAGGCACATACAAAACAAGTCAAGTCTCAAAATACATACAGTGAGAGAAGGCTCACAACCATGTCAATATACTTATAAGATGCCTGGAGCAAAATATGACAGTAGAGCATGATGAGAGTTCTAGTTATTGTGAGAGCAGAAGGAACGTCCCTCAGTTTAATAAATAGGCAACATCCTAAATCATTATTATGACAATTGAAGATGGCTGTCATCATTCTGTTCTTTTCAGAAGAGAAACAAATATGTGCAAAGCCTCCACACTAACTTATAACACTGCAGCAGTGCTTACTAAGATCAAGTAAAACACAGACTATTTTCAATACGTCAGAAAAGGATATATAAAAGTCAAGTTTACTTAAATTACAAGAAACATAATTCTTCAAATCAAGAAGTAAAGATATATGAAGAAAATACTGCAATTTGACAATACACTTAATAAGTTATAAAAATAAAAGAAAATATCCTGAGTGAGGAAACATAGTCACAAAAGAACAAGCATAGTATGTACTCACTGGTAAGTGGATATAGGAAAAAGTTCAGATACTTATGACGCAATTTACAGACCATATAAAGGTCAAGAACGGTGAAAATCACAGTGTGGAATATCAGTCCTACTTAGAAGTGGAAATAACATAATCACAGTATGTAGAGGATCAGTGGGACTTGGAAGGAATATAGGAAGGGGAGAGGAAAAAGGGGGAGCTGGAAAAAAAGAAAATATCCAGTAAAAATGCGAAAATTAAAAAGTTGAAGAAGTCCTCATAAAAAGGGGAGATTTCTCTTGCTCATAGACTAGTTTGATTAATACAGTAAAAATGGTCATCCTACCAAAAGCAATCCACAGATTCAAAGCAAACACCTTCAAGATTCCAACACAGTTCTTCAGAAATATTGAAAGAGTAATTCTCAATTTCAAATGGAACAACAAAAAACCCAGGATAGCAAAAACAATTCTTAACTGGAAAAGAACCTCTGGAGGCATTACCAGCTCTAACATACAACTGTACCACTGTGCATGAGCAATAACAAAAACAATTGTATTGCTACAGAGATAGACAAGTCATTCAATGGAATAGAATTGAAGATACAGAAATAAGCCCACATGTCTACGGACATTTTATCTTTGACAAAGATGACAAAATCATACAATTAAATAAAGAAAGTATATTCAATGAATGGTGCTGATATAATTAACAGTCTGTATTTAGAAAAATGAAAATAGATTCATATTTATCACTTTACACAAAACTCAAGACCAAAAGGATCGAGGAACTCAGCATAAACCAGAGGATTCACAACAGAGGCTAAAAAGCACTTAAGAACTAAAATCATTAGTAGTCAGTTAAAAGCAAATCAAAACAAACCTGAGATTCTACCTCAAACCGTTTAGAATGGCTAAGATCAAAAACTCAGGTGAGAGTACATGGTGGCAAGAATATGGAGAAAGTGGAACACTCCTCTATTGCATTTGGGATTGCAATCTGGTACAACTACTCTTGAAATCAGTTTGAAAGTCCTCTGAAAATTGGAAATAGACCTACCTAAAGACACAGCTATAAAACTCTTGGACATATACCCAAAAGATGTGTCACCATATCATAGGGACACAGGCTAGACTATGTTCCTAGTGGCCTTATTTGTTAGAGCTATAAGCTGGAAGAAACCCAGATGCCCCACAATAGAAGAATGAATACATAAAATGTTTTATAATTACCCAATAAATATTACTCAGTTATTAAAAACTTGGGCATCAAGAGTTTTGAAATAAAATAAAACTACAAAACATCATCCTGAGTGACGTAACCCAGACCCTAAAAGACATACCATCTTATCTACTCACTAACAAGTTGATATTAGCCAAAAAGCACAGAATGCCTAAGATACAACCCACAGAGTTTAAGAACTTTTAGAAGCAGAAAGGTCAAGGGAGGATTCTTCAATTCCACTTATTGGGGGAAGAAAACAATCATGAGAGGCAGAAAAAGGGAGGGAGTTGGGCAGAAGATGAGAGAGAAAAAGGGAAACAGGATCAGGTATGGAGCTGGGAGCAGAAGAGAAGTGCAGAGGACCTGCGGAATGAAAGGACCTCAAATTCTGTGAGGTGAGGAGATGCCCTTGAAAGTACCAGAGACCCGGGAGGTGAGGGACTGTCTGGACACAATGGGAGTGACCTTAGATGAAATGACTAACAGTGAGGAGAGGGAACATGAAAATCTACCTTAAGTAGATATACATAGCCTCAAGAGAAAGGATCATGTGACCCACACGCAATCAAAATTTCTGGCCCAGAAGTGTTCCTGTCAGGAAGAACTGTAGTATCAAAAATGGAAAAGAGACTGAAGAAAGGCAGCCCAGTGACTGGCCCAACTGGGGATCTAGCTCACGGGGAGATACCAAGGTTTGACATTATTACTGATGCTAGGATGTTCTTAAGGACAGCACCCGAACATGGACATATCTGAGAGGCTCATCCAATAGCTGACTGGAACAGATAGAGATACTTAAACCCAACCACTGGAATTCACTTAGAAACCCCTATGGTTAAATTAGGGGAAGAAAGGAAGCAGAAGATGAGGGTACCCCATAGACAAACCAGCAATCTCAACTAACTCAGAACCCTGGGAGCCTCTAGATTCTGAGACACCAACCATGTAGCATACTGGAGCTAGTTCCAGAACCCTAGATACATATATAGCAGAGCAGAGAACTGCCTGCTCTGACGTCAGTGGGACATGTGCCTAATTCTCATTCTTGAGATACTTGAGAACCCAGGGAGGGAGAAGTTCTGGTGGTGGGGAGTTTCCTCTCAGAGAAAGATGGGGTAAATGAATGGAATAAAGAACTATGGTAGGGGACCACTGAGTGGGGACCATGACAAGATTGTAAATAAATAAATAACTTCATTAATTGTGGTGTGTACTTATAGATTTAGAGTACTTGTTAATTTTCATAATAACAGTCAGTATACAAGCAGCCAGGTATAGGTCACATGGGAACACAAGTTGAATGCTTAAATCCTGATTTGAAGGCAGCAGCAGAAAAAATAAAGACCAGATGTCTCATGGATTTTAAAACCTAAAGCCAGACCCTAAATATCAGAACATCTAATCTTTCCTATTGTCTCAGTAACAAAATAAAAAGTTCTGTAAAACTCTAGTCCAAGAGAAGCCAAAAAGTTAGCAAGACTTCAGCGTATAGAAGACCAAAAAAATAAGAGTTTTCTCAACACAGAGAAGTTAATTCCATAAATTCATAACACAACAGCAATGTGGAAGATGCATGCTGGCAAGACCAAGTTTGAGCTTAGACATTGGACGTAGCTATTAAGACACCCCTCCCACCAGAAAATGAGCTACTAGCAGTATATGACTACTGGGAGGAAAATTGGTTTTCTTTTTCAGTGTGCAGTACATGGTTGGTTTTCAACCTTTAAGTGACATGCACACAAGTAAGTATAGATGAGTATCATGAACTGTATTAGATAGTTTAATTACAAATTTTGGCATATAGGGAAGGGGAATTAAATATGGGAAGAGTGTGAGTGGTGAATGTGATAAAATCCCACTGTATGAAATTATCAAATAACTAAAAATGGAAAATGAACTGTAATTAATCCCTATGAAGATGCAAAAGATCTGAGCCTTATATAGTTCTTAAAAAATCATTGAACTTAAGCTTTGTACAGGGTGATGCTTCACTCCTTTAAAAGGGGAACAAAAATACCCTTAGGAGGGGGTAGGGAGGCAAAGTTTAGAACAGAGGCTGAAAGAACACACATTCAGAGCCTGCCACACATGTGGCCCATACATATAGAGCCACCAAATTAGATAAGATGGATGAAACAAAGAAGTGCAGGCTGACAGGAACTGGATATAGATTTCTCCTGAGAGACACAGCCAGAATATGGCAAATACATAGGTGAATGCCAGCAGCAAACCACGGAACTGAGAACAGGACCCCCATTGAAAGAATCAGAGAAAGGACTTAAAGAGCTGAAGGGACTTGTTACCCTATATGAACAACAATGCCAACCACTAAGGAACCACTAAGGAACTAAGCCACTTCCCAAAGACTATACAAGGACTGACCCTGGGCTCCAACTGCATAGGTAGCAATGAGTAGCCTAGTAAGGGCACCAATGGAAGAGGAAGCCCTTGGTCCTGCCAAGACTGGACCCCCAGTGATCAGGATTCTTGGGGGGAGGGTAGTTGTGGGGGGAGGATGGGGAGGGAAACACCCACGTAGGAGGGGAGGGGAAGGGTTAGGGAGGTGTTGGCCTGGAAACTGGGAAAGGGAATAATATTTGAAATGTAAATAAGAAATACCCAAGTTAATAAAGATGGGGGAAAAAGGAAAAACAAGAAAAAATCATTGAAATACATTTGGGAAAACAATCTTTAATACTTTATTAATACATGTTAAATAGCAAAGTGAAACAGAAAACAGTGAGAAGTACAGTGGAAAATTAATCTTCCAATACCAATATTGGCACTAGGTGAAAGATGTTAAGTCAAGTATGACTTGTAATGGCTGTAGTGAACTATTTCAAGGGGATGGTGATGGACTGTGTTATTTAAATTCCCTAAAAGAGAAATAAAATATTTGTATCTGACTTCTTCTCATATCTTTGTTATTTGCTAGCATATCGTTGAATCCTACGGGGAAATAAAAATGTTTTCCAGAAAACCACATTTACCTGTCTCATTAGAAATCTCATTTTCTGCACAAGGAGTGCACTTGTAGCAGCAGATGGGCTTGCCCTCTAGGGTTACTTTCCTGAATCCAGGCCCACAACTCTCACTGCACACAGACTGGGGGACCTGAGAAGAATGAAATATTGTTATCTAATGTTTAGGGTTTTATAGAAACATCATAAATCAGTTTTTGAGTGTTATGTAGTGAAGGGGGATATAATGTTATTAACACCTAGAGTAATTTAAAAGATTATGTGTACTAACTCACGATGAGGAGCTGGGGGCAGCCACCAGAAAATCCAAATACCAAGAAAGCAAGAGACTCCCATGACCCAACAGGGATTACATTAGCTGAAATACTCAGCAAAGGGAAGAAAGAAATTATAGACATCATATCCAAGGGTTGGAAGGGCTCCCATTTAAGGAATGGGTCCACCCACCCATTTTGAAAATATTAATACAGAATTGCTCCTGTCAAAAGGGAATACAGAGACAAAGAATAGAACAGAGGATAAAAACAAATGACATCCAGAAACTTCTCCACCTAGAGATGCATCCCACAAGCAGCCACCAAACCCAGACCCTATTGCTGATGCCAAGAAGTGCTTGCTGACAAGAACCTGATATATCGGTCTCCTGAGAGACTCTACTAGAGCCTTATCAATACAGCCAACCATCTGACTGAGCATGGAGAACACGATAAAAGAGTTAGGGGAAGGACTGAAGAAGCTGAAGGGGATTTCAACCCCACAGGAAGGACAAAAATATCAACCAACTAGACAACCCAGAGCTCCCAGGGCCTAAACCACCAATCAAAGATGACACATGGAGGGATCCATGGCTCTAGCCATATGCATAGCATAAGGTGGCCTTATCTGGAATCAATGGGAGGAGAGGCCTTTGGTCCTGTGAAGGCTTGATGCCCCTATGGGAATACCTGGGCTGGAAGGCAGGAGTGCAGGGTTGGGGATATAGAAAGGAACTGAACCCTCATAGAGGCAGGGGAAGCGGGGAATGGATAGGAGGTTTGCTATCATTATAGATAGTCTATCACTATCTCTGTACTTTCTTACATCTGTGTTGAGCATCATAACTTCCACCATTATTGTGAGTCGTGACTGTCAGTTTGAGAGGATTTATAATTATCATCGAGGCAAAAATGTATATCTGTAGGATGAAATATATAGATAAATTTTGCTCAGTTGAAAAAGGTCAGTTAAATTAGAAATTTCATAATTTGTTGTACACATGTCTCAATTTTAGAGGCGATAAAAGGGAGCTACAGTTTTCATTACTTCCTGCATTCAGAGGATATTATGATCAACACCACATTATATTTGAAAATCATGCATTTTTTAAATATAATGTCCCACACCCTTAAACTTTCTATAAAATATTTCAAGTTATCCTTAAACATTGGATGAGAAAGGGCAAATTGAGACATGAAGGACAGTTAAGCCATGCTAATGAAGTTATTATATGGTATTTTGAAAGAAAAGTATATTCATAGTGACTAAAGCATTTCAGTGCTTATTTCCTTTTTGGTGAATATTTACAGGTAGTTATTGAAACTTTTGGGGATTCAGACTTGCTGGTGAAATTATGTCACAATGGTTGGGAATTGAAACATTGTAATGTGTCCTCAATTCCAGCTTTCTAATTTTTATTAATGTTATAAATATTTTCTTTCTATTTCCTATGTCTTTCTCCAGTATTACCATTTGTTGCCATGCTTCTATCCTTGGTGGACTCTGATACTTCTGGAACAATGAAGCAAAATATAATCTTTATTCTAAAATTCATTTTTGGCCATGATATTTGACCACACAAAAATAAAAATTTGTCAATATTTTTCATAATATTAATCCCAAATTAGAGATTTTTTCCAGCACATTAACATATGAGTAATTTGGAGATAAAAATTTCCTCTTATCACATGTACCAACTTTTATTTGTGACAAATGGAGGAAACCTAATCCTCCTTTGCGTTAAGAGTAGGGGACTTATTGAACACTATATATTTAAATTGACTTGAATCAAGGAAACTGAACAGCCAGTATACTAGTAATACTTTATGGTATTTTATATTGATACTGGAAATGTAATGGAACTTGAATGAAGCATCATTATATCAGAAAACATAATTGTGCTAGTAATATAAGCACAAAGCATTTAGATAATGCATTACATACCTTTGAAAATATTTCTGGCCATTGAATAATCTGTTCAGATAAAGACAACTGTTGACCCTTGGGAGCATTTGCAGAAAAGGATCCTATTTTCACTTTTAGTCCAAGACCCTTTGGTAAATTCCAAAGGTTAAGAATGTCATATTCTGCATCTATTGTCTGTATCCAATTTAAACTCCTGTTGTCTCTCACCTCAAGGTCCTTCAGGAAAGTGTTAAGCTGAAAGGGAAATACAATTTTATATTCCATTGTGCCCAAGGTGCAGAACAAAATCTGGATTTTAGAATGTCTCCTATTGTTTTTAATTTCTGATATGAATATCAAGATTAATGAAGATTGTCTTAGTATGAAAACCTGAGTGATCAGAATGCCATTCTGCTTCTGAATTATTATTGTTCAAATGAAACTTTGAACCAAACTCATGTAAGCAGTCAATAACTATCTATTGATTCATGAAAAGATCAAGTATTTTTTTGAAACCTTGCCAGACCCATTTGCTTTCAGAAAGTCTTCAGTAGCTAAGTGCCTAAAATGAGGGTGCTAATGTATGGAAATTAATTAGAAGGCATCATTTATATATAAACTAACCATCATTGTTTCACTTAAATGTCCCTGTTTTAATTTCTCTTGTAACAAATATATAGAGCATTGAATTTTTAATTACAATAATTACCCCAAAAAGATTACACAGAAAGGGTTTCTGTCTGTGCCTGGAGCTGAACTGGTCCCACAGAACCCTGCACCCAAATCCGATGAGGGAGAGAGCTGGATTCTCAGAACTGTGGGCAATCCTGAGAGCTCAGGGGAGACCACCACTTCTGCTCACATTCCTTGTTCAAGAGGAACCTGCATAGTGGCCATGGGATACATGAATATAAAATCAGTCAATGGTAGGAACTTCTGATTTCTGTCTGTGTCCAGAACTGAACTGAACTTGTCCTACAGCTCCCACACCCAAATCCTGTGGGTGAGAGAGCTGGACTAACAGAAGTGCAGACAATCCTGAGAGCTCAGAGGATACAAGTACTCCTGTGCACATTCCAAGAGAAACCCACCTACTGCCCTCTGTGCCCTCTGTGCAAAGGGATCAAGAAGCAGTCAGAGGCAGGACACTTTGGGTTTCTGCCTGTGTCCAGAAATGAAAGCAAGTCTGCAGGAGTGCCTACACACTTGAGAACAGAGATAAGACAAACTCTTCTGTGCCAAACAATCCACCTGGAGGCTGAAGGACACACAAACCCAAGAGAAGCTCTCTATTCCCAGAACCGGCAGAAGGAATACAGGTCTAAAGGAGTGCTGACACAGAGGCCTACAGGAGGGTCAAGCCACTTTCAGAATCAGCAAGACAAGCTAACATCACAGAAAACCTGAGAGTGAGAGCCAAGTTCAGGAAACAAAGTGACAGAAACCAAGACTACTTGGCATCATCAGAGACCAGTTCTCCCATGAAATCAAACACAGGTAATCCAAACATGCCAGAAAAGCAAGATTTGGATTTAAAAATCATATCTGAAGATGATAATAGAGGTCCTTAAGAAGGACATAAATAACTCACTTAAAGAAATACAGGACATGCTAAGACTGAACCCCCAGTGAACTAGACTGGTGGGGGGAGGGCGGCAATGGGGGGAGGGTTGGGAGGGGAACACCCATAATGAAGGGGAGGGGGGAGGGGGATGTTTGCCCGGATACCGGGAAAGGGAATAACACTTGAAATGTATATAAGAAATACTCAAGTTAATAAAAAAAAATAAAAAAATAAAAAAAAGAAATACAGGACAACGCAGGTAAACAAGTAGAAGACCTTAACAAGGTAACACAAAAATCCCGTAGAGAATTACAGGAAAACAAAAGTAAACAGGTGAAGAATTTGAACAAAACCAACCAAAATTTAAGAATGGAAATAGAAACAATAAAGAAAGTACAAAGGGAGACAATGACAATGCTAGAGATAGAAATGCTAGGAAAGAGATGAGAAGTCATAGATGCAAGCATCAGCAACAGAATACAAGAGATAAAAGAATCTCAGGGGCAGAAGAAAACCATAGAAAGCATGGATACAGCTGTCAAATATAATGTAAAACAGAAAAACGTACTGGCCCAAAACATAAAGAAAAAGGAAATCCAGGACACAATGAGAATATCAAACCTAAGGATAGTAGGGATAAAAGATACTGAAGACTCCCAAATTAAACGGTCAATAAATATCTTCAACAGGATTATAAAACAAAAGTTCCCTAACCTAAAGAAAGTGTTACCCATGAACATACAAAAAGTCTACAGAACTCCAAACAGATTGCACCAGAAAAGAATTTCCTCCCATCACATAATATTCAAAACACAAAGCATACAAAACAAAAAAGAAAGAATATTAAAAGTAGTAAGGGGAAAATCCAAGTAACATATAAAAGCAGTCCTATCAGAATGACACAAGACTTCTCTTCAGAGACAAGAAAAGCCAGAAGATCCTAGGCAAGTGTCACACAGACCATAGACAACAGAAATGCCAGCCCAGACTACTATATCAAGCAAACCTCTCAATTACCATAGATGGAGAAACCAAGATATTCCATAACAAAACCAAATTTACACAGTATCTTTCTACAAATCCAGTCCTACAAAGGATAATAGGTGGAAAACTCTAACACAAGGAGGAAAACTACACCCTAGAAAAAGCAAAAAAGTAATCTCCTTGCAAAGAAACCAAAAGAAGAGACACACAAACATAATTCCAACTCTAACAACAAAAGTAACAGGAGACAACAATCACTATTCCTTAATATCTCAAGATCAATGGACACAATTCCCCAATAAAAAAACATAAAGTACTACACTGGATACAAAAGAGGACCCAATACTTGGCTGCATAGAGGAAACACACCACAGGAACAAAGAGAGACACTACCTCAAAGTAAAAGGCTGGAAAACAATTTTCCAAACAAACCATCCAAAGAAACAGGCTGGAGTAGCCATTCTAATATAGAGTAAAATTGACTTTCAACCAAAGTTATCAAACGAGATAAAGGAGGACACTTCATATTCATCAAAAGAATAATCCATCATGCTGAACTATCAATTTTAAATATATTTTCTCCAAATGCAAGGGAAACTACATTCATAAAAGACATGTTACTAATGCTCAAATCACCTCACATAATACTAGTAGAAGATTTCAACACCCCACTCTCAACAATGGACAGAACATGGGAAAAGAAACTAAACAGAGACACAGAGAAACTAACAGAAGTTATGAACAAAATGAATTTAACAGATATCTATAGAACATTTCATTCAAAAACAAAATAATACACCTTCTTTTCAGCACTTCATGGTACTTTGTCCAAAAGTGACCATATAATGGGTCACAAAACAGGCCTCAACATATACAGGAAGATAGAAATGATCCCATGCATCCTATCAGATCACAATGGACTGGTCTTCAGTAAGAAAAATAATGTAAGAAACCCCAAATATACATGGGTGTTGAACAATGTTCTACTCAGTGATAACTTGGTCAAGGAAGAAATAAAGAAAGAAATTAAAGACTTTTAGAATTTAATGTAAATAAAGGCACAGTGTACCCAAACTCATGGAACACAGTGAAGCTGTGCGAAGAGGAAAATTCATAGCTCTGACTGCCTCTACAAAGAAACAAGAGACAGCAAACTTTAGCAGCTTGACAGCACATGTAAAAGCTCTAGAACAAAAAGAAGCAAATATGCCCAAGAGAAAGACAAGGCAGTAAATAATCAAATTCAGGGCTGAAAACAACACAGTAGAAATAAAAAGGATTATAAAAAGAATCAACAAAACCAGGAGCGGTTCTTTGAGAAAATCAACAAGATAGAAAATTCCTTAAACAGACTGATCAGTGGACACAGATAGTGTAATCAAATTAACAAAATCAGAAATGAAAAGGGAGAAATAGAAACAGAATCTGAGGAAATTAAAAAAAATCATCAATTTTGACTACAAAAGAGTATATTCAACAAAACTGGAAAATCTTGATGAAGTAGATAATTTTCTAGACAAATACTAAGTACCAAAGTTAAATCAGGATCAGATAAGCCATCTAAACAAGTCAGTAATGCTGAAAGAAATAGAAGTAATTATTAAAAGTCTCCCAACCAAAAAGAGGCCAAGAGCAGGTGGGTTTAGTGAAGAAAGCTATCAGAGCTTCATAGAAGACATACCAATACTGTCCAAACTGTTCCACAAAATAGAAAGAGAAGGAGCACTACCCAATTCCTTCTATGAGGCCACAAATATGCTAATATCTAAACTACACAAAGACCCAATAAAGAAACAGAACTTCAGATCAATTTCCCTTATAAATGTTTCCCCAGAAATGAACCCACACACCTATGGTCACTTGATTTTTGACAAAGGAGCCAAAACCATCCAATGGAAAAAAGATAGCATTTTCAGCAAATGGTGCTGGTTCAATTGGAGGGCAACATGTAGAAGAATGCAGATGGATCCATCCTTATCACCCTGTACAAAGCTTAAGTCCAAGTGGATCAAGGACCTCCACATCAAACCAGACACACTCAAACTAATAGAAGAAAAACTAGGGAAGCATCTGGAACACATGGGCACTGGAAAAAATTTCCTGAACAAAACACCAATGGCTTATGCTCTAAGATCAAGAATCGACAAATGGGATCTCATAAAACTGCAAAGCTTCTGTAAGGCAAAGGACACTGTGGTTAGGACAAAACGGCAACCAACAGATTGGGAAAAGATCTTTACCAATCCTACAACAGATAGAGGCCTTATTTCCAAAATATACAAAGAACTCAAGAAGTTAGACCGCAGGGAAACAAATAACCCTATTAAAAAATGGGGTTCAGAGCTAAACAAAGAATTCACAGCTGAGGAATGCCGAATGGCTGAGAAACACCTAAAGAAATGTTCAACATCTTTAGTCATAAGGGAAATGCAAATCAAAACAACCCTGAGATTTCACCTCACACCAGTGCGATTGGCTAAGATCAAAAACTCAGGTGACAGCAGATGCTGGCGAGGATGTGGAGAAAGAGGAACACTCCTCCATTGTTGGTGGGATTGCAGACCGGTGAAACCATTCTGGAAATCAGTCTGGAGGTTCCTCAGAAAATTGGACATTGAACTGCCTGAGGATCCAGCTATACCTCTCTTGGGCATATACCCAAAAGATGCCTCAACATATAAAAGAGACACGTGCTCCACTATGTTCATCGCAGCCTTATTTATAATAGCCAGAAGCTGGAAAGAACCCAGATGCCCTTCAACAGAGGAATGGATACAGAAAATGTGGTACATCTACACAATGGAATATTACTCAGCTATCAAAAACAACGAGTTTATGAAATTCGTAGGCAAATGGTTGGAACTGGAAAATATCATCCTGAGTGAGCTAACCCAATCACAGAAAGACATACATGGTATGCACTCATTGATAAGTGGCTATTAGCCCAAATGCTTGAATTACCCTAGATCCCTAGAACAAACGAAACTCAAGACGGATGATCAAAATGTGAATGCTTCACTCCTTCTTTAAATGAGGAAAAAGAATACCCTTGGCAGGGAAGGGAGAGGCAAAGATTAAAACAGAGACTGAAGGAACACCCATTCAGAGCCTGCCCCACAGGTGGCCCATACATATACAGCCACCCAATTAGACAAGATGGATGAAGCAAAGAAGTGCAGACCGACAGGAGCCGGATGTAGATCGCTCCTGAGAGACACAGCCAGAATACAGCAAATATAGAGGCGAATGCCAGCAGCAAACCACTGAACTGAGAATAGGTCCCCTATTGAAGGAATCAGAGAAAGAACTGGAAGAGCTTGAAGGGGCTCGAGACCCCAAAAGTACAACAATGCCAAGCAACCAGAGCTTCCAGGGACTAAGCCACTACCTAAAGACTATACATGGACTGACCCTGGACTCTGACCCCATAGGTAGCAATGAATATCCTAGTAAGAGCACCAGTGGAAGGGGAAGCCCTGGGTCCTGCTAAGACTGAACCCCCAGTGAACTAGTCTATGGGGGGAGGGCGGCAATGGGGGGAGGGTTGGGAGGGGAACACCCATAAGGAAGGGGAGGGGGGAGGGGGATGTTTGCCCGGAAACCGGGAAAGGGAATAACACTCGAAATGTATATAAGAAATACTCAAGTTAATAAAAAAAAATAATAAATGTTTCCCCAAAAATACTCAGTAATATTCTCTCAAACCAAATCCAAGAACTCACCAAAATGATCATGCAACATGATCAAGTAGGTTTCATCCCAGGCATGCAGGGATGGTTAAATATAGAGAAATCCATCAACATAATCCACTATGTAAACAAACTCAAAGAAAAAACACATGATCATTTCATTACATGTTGAGAAAGCATTTGACAAAATCCAACATCCCTTCATGATAAAAGTCTTGCAAAGATCAAGAATTCAATCACATACATAAACATAGTAAAAGCAATATACAGCAAAACAGTAGCTAACATTAAACTAAATGGAGAGAAACTTGAAGCAATCTCACTAAAATCAAGGCTGCCAACTCTCTCCCTACTTATTCAATATAGTACTTGAAGTCCCAGCCAGAGCAATCAGATAACAAAAGGAGGTCAAATGGATACAAATTGAAATGGAAGAAGTCCAAATATCACTATTTGCAGATGATATGATAGTATACTTAAGTGACCCCAAAAGTTCCACCACAGAACTTCTAAGCCTGATAACCAACTTCAGCAAAGTGCCTGTGTATAAAATTAACTTAATCCAGTAGACTTCTCCTCAAAGAATAAACAGGCTGAGAAAGAAATTATGGAAATGACATCCTTCACAATGGTCACAAATAGCATAACATGGTATGACTCTATCGAAGCAAGTGAAAGATCTGTATGGCAAGAACTTCTAGTCTCTAAAAAAAGAAATTGAAGAAGATCTCAAAAGAAGGAAAGACCTCCCATGCTCATGGATTGGCAGAATTAATATAGTAAAAATGGCCATTTTGTCCAAAGCAATCTATAGGTTCCAAAAAAAATTCCAAAATCTCCAAAAAAAATTCGAATTCAATTCTTCAGTTAAAAAGAGCAATATGAAAGTTCATTTGGAATAAAAAAAACAGATAGCCAAAAACTATGCTCAACAATAAAGGACCTTCTCATGGAATCAACATTCCTGTCCTCAAGCAGTATTAAAGAATAATAATGATAATAAAAACATATGGTATTGGTACAGAGATAGGCAGTTCGATCAGTGGAAGAAAATTGAAGACCCAGAAATGAACCCACACACTATGGTCACTTGATCTTTAACAAAGGAGCTAAAACCATCCAGTGGAAAAAAGATAGCATTTTCAAAAATTGGTGCTGGTTCAAATGGAGGTGAGCATGTAGAAGAATGCAAATTGACCCATTCTTATCGACCTGTACAAAGGTTAACACTAAGTGGTGAACCAAGTACCTCCAAAAAAAAAAAAAACACACAAAAACTAATAGAAGAAAAAGTAAGGAAAAGCCTCAATCACATGGGCACTGGGGAAAACTTCCTAACCAGGACATCCATGGCTTATGCTCTAAGATCAAAAATCAACATACTGGACCTCATAAGATTGCAAAGCTTCTGTAAGACAAAGGTCACTATCATTAGGATAAAATGGCCACTGACAGGTTGGGAAAAGATCTTTACCAATTCTACATCCCACTGAGAGATAATATCCAATATATACAAAGACCTCGAGAAATTAGCTTCCAAAGGGTCAAATAACCCCATTAAAAATGGGGCTCATAGCTAAAACAGAATTCTCAGCAAGGAATATAAAATGGCTGAGAATTAACTAAAAAAAAAGATCCTACACAATATATTAATGCATGAACCTGATTTTGACTAAGCATATTTGCTCATGTATATTGTACACCATTACAAAACATCATACACTTGATACTAACTTGGTATGGTATCCTCTTGGTAAAATTAGAAAAACAAAAAATTCTGTAATTGTGAACAAGATAAACCAAAGTTTACATTATCTGAATTAGTGTTGTTTCAAACCTCATATGGCAGTGTGCAGACAATAAAATCAGTAGGAAAGTTTATACCTGCCATGGAATGAAGATCATTCCTTCGCCATTTTCATATGGTCGCATTTGAACTTGATGAAGTCTCATATCATGGAGGCTGTGAGCCACAGCATACACACCATTGTAAATACTAATGCTCTCTTCACTCATAGCTACATCAAATATGTGACTAGGTAATATATCCAAAGAAGCATTGGTTTGGCAATTGTCCAAAACTTGACAATTACGATCAGAAAATGAGCACTTGAATAACAAATTCCACAACTTCGGAAGATAAATGTCTTCTGGGTATCGATTAGGATTAACTGTTTGAATGAATTTGGTAAACTCAAACTTCTCTCTATAATTGTGCTTAAAAATTAGGCTTCCATGGAATGAGTCTAACATGAAATAATCACTAAATTCAGTAACATGGCGTTCAATGTTCATAACCCAGACATTCCTTGTCAGTAATCTTTGCCCAATATTCCGCAATAGACTTTCTAGAGAATCAATGTCACCATGAATAATTATTACATTTGTCTCATTCATATTTTCCCAGAACCTTGGAAAATATGAAGTCCATGTGGCTGGGATCATTTTTACAAAAGCAATGCAGACTCTTTGTCGCTCCATTTCCTCTCTATAATCTGATAGAATTTTATTTCCTTTGTGGTCATCAGGGAGGATGAGACCGACCCATGACCATCTAAAATATACCATTAAAGAAACAATGGCAAGGGAAAGAGATGTGTCCTTGGGGGCCATCTGGTAGAGAGAAGAATACTGACCATGGTCACTCAAGAGAGGATCATAAGGTCCAAAAGTAATCTGAACCAAATTGGAAAGAAGATGAAGAATATTAACATCAAATAAAATTTCATTCCTGAAGCAATAGATGAAAATAGAAGAACATTTTAAAAGAATATTCCATTTACTACATTTTACAGAAATTTCTGTTAAGCCTGTAACTTTCAAGAATTTACCTGGTTTCATTTATGACACCCAACCTTTCTCATATAAGCAAAAAAGTCTGATTGAACTCCATGTGTCTGGGTATGTCCTTGATGTTTGGATAATTGATCAATTGCTCTTTCAGTTTAAAGACACCTATAATATGAACAAAGAGAATTGACTCTCAGTTTGCACAATCCAAATTTTCTCACCTGTGGAAATTTAAAGAGTTGAAGCAATGTCCCAATTTGGGCAGATGTAGTCCATGATGTTCCTGTGAGTGCAGCAGAAAATTTTTTCTTTTTACAATTGTAATTAGGTAAAACCTTTCTCTGCACATGAGCAGTGAGCCAAATAACAGCATTCATAAGTGTTTCCTTTTCAGTGAATCTGACATTGTAGAAATCAAATCCAAGAGATATGTTGGGTAAAAGATTGGGGTTCCCATTGATCTCCTCAATGGCAAATAGCAGAGCCAGAATATACTGATAGTTTCTAAAGTTATACCTGTGTAAGTGACATAAAAACACACAAGATTATAATCATATATACCACACACATTCACATATTTAGTACACTAAATGTTACAGTTCAATTTTGATTCTATAAAACATGTAATTTAATGTCTTCATTATGAATTGATGTACTAGGTTAGGTAAATGTGTTAGGATTAGGTAATATCTTTTACCACTATAACTCATTAGTTACAGATCCTCAAATCATATATTATTTATATTTTAGAAGTTGGTTCTTTATATATTCTGTTTACAAATCAGGAATAGTATTTCTTCCATAACAGATTTGTTAAAATCTAGATATTTAACCTTCTGGGGTCTTCACTTATAAAAATTCACTATTCTATTTTCAACCCAACAACTTTTAAAAATACAATATTGTGGTTTTATATCTGCTCTTAGGAGTATCAGCGCTCCTGGGGACTGGCTTTTAGCTCTGGGCACAGGCCGCGATTAGAAATATCCTCTCCCTGACTGCTCTTAGGTTTCTGTATCCAGAGGGCAATGTGCAGGCTTTTCTTGGTTCAGGAATGGGAGCAGAAGTGGTGGTCTCCCCTGAGCTCTCAGTATTGTTTGCACTTCTGAGAATCCATGTCTTTCCTCCATGAAATTTGGGTACAGAGTGCTATGGGACTGGGTCATATCAGAAATCAGAAGGATCCTGTCCCAGATTGACCCGTGGATTGTGTGTCCTGAGTGCTTCAGGAGTGTCCCTCAGAGAAGAAGTGGTAGTCTTACTTCTGCTCTCAGGTGCGTCAGCACTACTGGCCACTAGATTCCAGCTGTGGGTGCAGGGCAAGACCGTAAAGATCCTCTCCCTGACTGCTCCTGCATCCAAAGGGCTCATGGCGAGTTCCTCTTGGGCCAGGCATGTGATCCGAAGTGATAGTCTCCCCTGAATTCTCAGTATTGTCTGCACTTCTGAGAGTCCATGTCTCTCCTCCACGAAATTTGGTTACAGAGTACTGTGGCATTCTGAGCACAGGCAGAAACCAGAAGGTTCCTGCACCATGCTTAGTAGGATTCATCTTGGGCCTAGAATATGAGCAAAAATGGTGTTCTCCCCTGAGCTCTCAGGATTGTCTACACTTTGAGTGTCCAGCTCTCTCCACCAAGGGATTTTGGTAGCTGGACTTTGGAACTGGGTCAGTTCACGTTGCAGGCAGACACAGTAGAGTCCTGTTCCAGACTGCTCTTGGGATTGTGTGTCCTGAGAGCTCCAGGTGCATCCCTCAGAGCAGAAGTTATAGTCTTACCTCTGCTCTCAAGTGTGTCAGCTCTCCTGCTGACTAGCTTTTAGCTCTGAACACAGGCAGAGAAAGGAAGGATCCTCTCCCTGACTCTTTCAGCTTTCCTGTGACCAGAGGGCTCTAAGCCGATTCCTCTTGGGCCAATAATGTGAGTAGTAGTGGTGCTTTTCTCTGACATCTCAGGATTGTCCACACTTCTGAGAATCCAGCTCTTTTGCACTGTATTTGGGTGCACAGAATAATTGGACCAGGTCCGGTCAGGGTGAAACAGAAACCGGAAGGATCCTGGCCCAGACTGCTCCTGGGTTTGTGTGTCCTGAGGGCTCCAGGTAGGTCTGTGGGAGCAGAAGTGATGGTCTTACCTCTGTTCTCATGTGTGTCACTGCTCCTGCCTACTGGCTTTCAGCCTGGGCACAGTCAGAGCTGATTCATTTCTATATATATTTATGTATTTATTTATATTTATATACTTATTTGTGAATTCATGCATTTTATTCATTTTTGTCTCAGTTGCTTGCTTATTTTACTCAGTAACACGGAGTCTATGACTTGACTGTCAGTTGTTTTATATATCAGACTGATCTTAAACTCAGAAATACCCACCTGTCTCTTTCTATAGACTTTTGGCAATCAAGTCTTGCACCAGCATATCTGCCTGCTGGATTTATTAATTTTCTTATCATGTATACCTAGACCCCAATACAGCAAACTTCTCCAGTTTCTCTGTTTCTCTCTCCTACCCTCCACCTAATCACTAGATTACAGGTTTGTACTCATATTCTTTTGTGAAGTATGAAAATATTTCCTCAAACTTGGAATAATCCACTCTCTGGATCATCTCTTCACATGTTTTATAATAAGTTAAAAAAACAATATTTCACACTGACAGAAGAGTATCATTTAGTTTCTCTGTCAAAGTGAGTTGATGACAGAAATAAAACTTCATTAAGGTTTCCTTTATGAACTAGAAAATATCATCCTGAGTGAGATTACCAATCATAAAAAAACACACTTGGTATGCACACATTGATAAGTGGATATTAGCCAAAAAGCTCGAATTACCCAAGATGCAATTCACAGACCAGAGGAAACTAAAGAAGGATGACCAAAATGTGGCTGCTCCCACTCCTTCTTAAAAGGGGAAAAATATCCATAGGAGGGGATATGGAAGCAAAGTTTAGAGCAGCGACTCAAGGAATGGCCATTCAGAGCCTGGTCCACATGTGGCCCATATATATACAGCCACCAAAACTAGATAAGATTGATAAAGCTAGAAAATGCATGCTGAAAGGAACTGGATATAGAACTCTCCTGAGAGACACATCCAGAGCATGTCCAATGCAGAGGTCAATGCTAGCAGCAAACCACCAAACTGAGAATAGGACGCCCTTGGGGGGACTTAGAGGAAAGATTGAAAGAGTTGAAGGAGGTTGCAACCCTATAAAAATGACAATGCCAACCAACCAGAGCTTCCAGGATCTAAACCACTACCGAAAAACTGTACATGGACTGACCCAGGGCTCCAACTGCATGTGTAGCAGAGAATAGCCTTGTTGGGGCACCAGGGGAAGGGGAAGGCCTTGGTCCTGCTAAGGTTGGACCCCCAGTGCAGGGAAATATGGGGGGTGAGTAAGGGGGATGTATAGTGGGAATACCTGTATGGGGGAGGGGGCGGAGAGGGGAGGGGGGCTTATGGACAGGAAACCGGGAATGGGAATAACGTTTGAAATGTAAGTAAAGAAATGTATCTAATAAAAATTTTTAAAAAAAGGTTTAGCTCAAAAGCAGAGGAAATCAACTAAGAACCAGAAGTTATTAATAACCTCAGGGAAACAATGAATTCTCAAGACAAGATGGACGTTATATTTATGATCTCACATTAAATATTAAATATGATAACAGGCAATGACCTGTGAATGTTCAGGTGAATCAAAACACCAGCAAGGAAAATGGAAGTCAACAGGTAGTCCAACCCCTATTTAAGAGGGAATTCTTCTTAGTTTGGGTTTTATTACTATGAGGAGGCGCAATGTGCATGCCTATTCTCATAAAGAAAAGATTTAAATGGAGCTGTCATACAATTTCAGAGTTTTAGCCTATTATTTTCATGGTGGAAACCATGGCAGTTAACAAGCAGAAATAATCTTCTAAATTTATCTGAGTGTTTTACATCTTAATCCACAAGCAACGAAAGTAGAAACTGGGACATACTACCTAGACTTGTTCTTCTTAGACATGTGTCCCCACAACCAGAATGGCACACTTCCTCTAACATGCCCATGCCTACTGCAACAATGACAAACATCCTAATAGTGCCACTCACTATGATCAAAATATTGTGGATTACAGTAGTTCCAGATAAGGCAGTGCTATTAAAAAAAAAACCACCTAGTTTGATACTCTTTAAGCCAGTGGAACCATTTCAGACAAGGAGGATACATGTTTGGATTTCTGCTTTGAGTGGGAACAAGAGCATTAAAATTTATGGCATCTTCTGCCTTAGTGGGATATTGTTTGTTGCTATGTATAGGCTGGTTATTTGAATAATTTTGTGAGTTATGCCTGATTTAATAAATATTTTCTATACTTGATTTGTAAGATTTTGGATGGTGTTCTGGTTTTGTGAGGTTATTGTAATGGGTATACCTTGAAAATATGAAGTAAAAATCTCAGCACACGCTTTAAATAAGTTTCCAGATTTTTTTAATTGTCTTTAGAAGAGATTGACAAGTGGGTGTAGCATTCTCAGAGGACAGATGTTTTAAAAATATATCTTGGGATTCAGAGACTCTACCGAGCAACAGAGTCCTCAAAATATTTTCTTGGTTTCTGTATTATATTAACAAGTCTTTTGATATTTTTATCTATTGGGGAAGCATGTCCATGCTTCCAGAACTGAAGCTGCTATTTTTACTAGAACTTCCTTTGTCGATTTTTGTATTTTGTTTTGTTTTTTGGGTTTTTTTTTTTGTGAGTTGCTTCTTCAAACCATTCCCCCATACCCATAAACATTTCACATGTTAAATGCTCAATTTTCCTTTTGTTTTTTCAGACATCTTAAATAACTATTTGAACCAAGTTCTTACAGATACATATTCATCCACAGTGAAAATTCATCTATAGTCAGGCAGACTCTGGCTATTTTAAACTAATCATGAGAAGTCATAAATAATTTAAATGGAAAGGTTTCCTATAAAGGATCCTTATTCTCTTTGTTATTCTCCATATTCACTGAAAAAGAGCCTAACAATTCACCTTTGTTATGCTTGGAGTACACTAGAGGCAGAGACAATGGACCTCTTTAGTTTCTTTTTATATTTTTTCAGGGAGTCTTTTGGAGTGACTTGTAGGCCACTTATGTTTATGATATTTTGTTAATTTTTTTCTGAGTCAGTTTCCTTCTCTGTGGTTGATTGTTCCTATTTTGATTTATCACTACCCTCTCCTGAGCTATTTTTCAGACTTTTCTGTAAAGGAATGAACATTTTTCTTAGATCCTGAGAGAGGCAGTAATAATGGAATCCCCTCACAAGGAGGTGAATTTAATGTCTCCTGAGCACATACGGCTTTTATTGTTTCGTTATCTGCCAATGCCTTCCTAAGCACATTCCAAATAGCAGTTTCTGTAAGGGCACACCTACTCCTCCATTCTCTTAAACCAGTTTTTAATATCTAACCTGGCTTTCTACCATATATCCATATCTAAAGTTCTCCTTCCTGGAAATCAAGGACTGACCATTTGTATGAACTGATGAAACTCAGTCAGCTGGCTAGTGCTAACCTAAATGTTATTTTTCTTTAAGAGTATGCTTAATAATGTCTGTAAATAACTCTCTGTCAGTAGATTCACTCTGTCTCTTCCTGAGAAATACATGAAATGCACACAACCCAGAAATGATATCTCCTGACCTAAGATTGGTCCAGATAGCTCCCAACAGAATTGATGAGAGAATTACCTGGTGACAGCAGACAATTATACCCAGAGCTAATGACTCCTGGTATACACTGGGCATTGATGTTACTCAGCCAACCCAACCACTTTCTGATGGCACCAACTATCTGCCTCTGCAGTTTGCAGCAGGCAATTTCAAGAAAGAGGTCATGGCTCCTGGCATAATCCAGGTGCTAATGGTATCCAGTATCAGCCTCTGCTGATGGCTGTTGGCCATAGCAATTCCCATTTCTCACCCTCCATAAACAGGCACTCCCTGGCCAAGGGGTTTTCAAGGTCCAGTTGAGAGTCCTATCTGTGTGGACTTACCTTAAAAAGTCCCTGTTCCAAGGCACCAATTTAGATGCTGGAAGCTTCCCACACTGGAAAGGGTAGAGGTGCCATGGAGTAGGATTCTAGTGTGGCTTTAAAGTCTGAGGGTTTCCAGATATTCTAGCTCTCTAACTATACTGAAATACTGATCACAACTTCTAAAACTCTAAAAACTTTCTTGTTCTTTCTGAGTGTAAAAAGCCGACAGGAGCCGGATGTAGATCTCTCCTGAGAGACACAGCCAGAATACAGCAAATACAGAGGCGAATGCCAGCAGCAAACCACTGAACTGAGAATAGGTCCCCTATTGAAGGAATCAGAGAAAGAACTGGAAGAGCTTGAAGGGGCTCGAGACCCCAAAAGTACAACAATGCCAAGCAACCAGAGCTTCCAGGGACTAAGCCACTACCTAAAGACTATACATGGACTGACCCTGGACTCTGACCTCATAGGTAGCAATGAATATCCTAGTAAGAGCACCAGTGGAAGGGGAAGCCCTGGGTCCTGCTAAGACTGAACCCCCAGTGAACTAGTCTATGGGGGGAGGGCGGCAATGGGGGGAGGGTTGGGAGGGGAACACCCATAAGGAAGGGGAGGGGGGAGGGGGATGTTTGCCCGGAAACCGGGAAAGGGAATAACACTCGAAATGTATATAAGAAATACTCAAGTTAATAAAAAAAAAAAAAGCTGCTGGTTTAGGAGATTGATATCTGTAGCCATGCAGCTATGGATTAAGTAAGTGGCCTTTGATTTATCTCAGCAGAGACTGTGTGGCTATTTCAGTCTGCTACTTGGAAGTTGCAGGAAAAAAGGGGAGACTTTGAAAAGTCATTATACCATTTACTTCTAACTTGTAAAACATTTCTGATGAAAGCTATCTAAGAAAAATGGGAAAAGCAGAAAAATCCTAAATGGTGCAAGGGAAAATTTTCTCTCTTCTCTTTGTCTAAATGTTCTGTCCAAAAAAGTTCTCTTCAGGTCAGTTCCTCAGATGCTTCTCTTTTTCTTAAGCACTTATACATCTTTTAGAATACATGGTTACATATTAAAAAGTTCTTCACAAGTTCACCCATAAGATCAAATCATAAATTGAAATAAAAGCTTACAACAAAAAAATGTTTGCATGTATGTCTATTAAGAGTAATTATCTGGCTAAACTTTCATCACCTGTCACAGGTCCACAGATTCATTGAAAATTAAAAACCATAACTAAGTTATTAGTGAAGTTTTGTATAGATAAATTCAGTCAATATTATCTTCTGTCATAGCAGCTGTGATAAATCACAGTTCCCTTTTATGACCTTGCTTAATTGTCTTACAAGCTCTTGGAATGTGCTCTGGGTAGTAGGAATTCTGGATACTATCTAGAAGTAATTACTGGAAACACGTGTGAGATTGGCAGAGTTCTCATTGAGACTATCAAAAAAAGACCTACTACGAGTCCAGCTATAAAATAGGCTTAATAAACACCAATATAATTTTAGGGATTCTTATAAAATCATCATTAAGAATTAAGAAGTCATCTATTTGTCTGTATAACATCATTACACGATCTTCCTGGATCTTCAGAGATCTGCTCAAAGGGGTGGGCAAATACTTAGTTATTGTTATATATGTTTAATAATAACATGAAAAGCATATTAAAAGCAGTAATCTTTCCTAAAGTTATTTATTCCTAGGACTTGGCATTTGGAGCTTCAACAGAGACATAATGTAAACTGTAGTCATTTCTGGAAAATTACTTGCTAGATATCAGCTTGTCTTCTGATGGATCCTGACAAAACTTAAAGTTGGGGATCAAAGATATAGGTGGAGAGGGTAGATACTGAACTAGGTGGGGGCTTTGGAGAATATGAACAATGCACTGAATTGCTTATAAATGTAGATATTTTATTCCCCCTTCCATTCTCTCTAAAAAATTCTTATGCACATCCTTTCTCATTTAATTTCTTGATACAACTTTCTTTATTGCCCATGAGGATGTAAATTTACACAAGACACACAAACACACACACACACACACACACACAAGCATGCCTATGCGCGCGCACACACACACACACACACACAAACATATAATTGAATGTAAGTAAGGAATGCTGTGAAATAGTTTATCCAATGTATAATATTCTTCCACAGGAAAGATTGTAATCTTCCCCTAGAAAGATTTTCCATAGAATCAGTCTACAACTGTCTTATTAGTTATGGAATGTGAATGCTTTAGTCGGATGCACGCATCCACTGCTGAAAAACAGGCCACCAGTCATCACCAGAGTGAGAACTTGAAAAGGCCACAAAGCCTGCACTATATGCTATGAACTGCTTTTGTTTGTATTTTTAATTTTAATTGAATATACCTCTGCAGATTATGACTTCCTGAGAATACACACAAAGGGAGAGCTCACAAACAAGATCTCACTGCCAATGAAAAGTGCAAATGGGACTAATAAAGGCCAGTGGTTACAATGGGGTAAACACCAAGGAAGAACTTTTGCAGTAAATACAAATAAAAATAAGGCCATGAAGGAATTATGATTGCATTCAAGAGCCAGTCATTGTTTTTATACTGAAAAACTGCATGTTTAAAATTACAAGAAAGTGAGATCAATTATAAAGCCAATTCAGAATCATAATATAGTTAGGAATGGAGCCATATTCACTGCTAATATAAATAAGGGAAAACTTGGTACAAAGGATCAAAACGGCACTATCTACTTGAAAAATGTCCTAGACAAATGGCTTGTCTTTTAATATATAAAAGTATACACAATGGTGCATAACTTCAGTAAAATGATAAAGTCTATTAAAAACGAAATTGCATAAAGTTTAATTCTTGTGATTCATCAACTATGAAGAGCAAAAATGCATATATATATATTTGATGAAATTAAATTTGATATATATGCTTAAACACATATTTTACTTGATGTGAAGAAAAATAATTCACTATCATAAACCCCTAGAGAAAATTCTTAGTCTGACTTGGAAAGATTCAAGATAAGTCAACCAAAGGATTGAACATATTGGACAATAATACAGTTTATTCATGGCAGGATCCTAGTGCTGGACTTGAGGACTTGAGCTTGATCTTAGCACACACATTGGACGAGGAGAACATTTGCTTGAACAGTTTTGCCTTCACCAGAAAATGTGGGCTACATCAAAAGTATGTAAACACATACAAATAATAAATTTGATAACAAAGTTGAAAAGACTGTACCATGAATATAACAATAAAACAAGCCACTTTTCTCTTAAATTTATTCCACAATCATAAGGATAATTATATATAACAAATATTCTTAATATATTATAGTAAAAGTAACTGAATTTTGTCATTAACTTAGCTTATTTTTTCTGATTTCATGCAAGTTCAATGTTTTTTTCAGGAATCAGTCCTGTTATTTGTAATGAACGGACCAGAAATTAATTGCTCACATATCTGGAAATAGAGTCTTTGCAGTGAAGAGCTTGTTGCTGCTTAAAAAAAGAGAAACACATACCCGTACACATTGGTACCTCAACTGCTGAGAGGAAAAACCACCAGAAAAGTTGGTTTATAAATGTAATGAAATAGAATAGGCCCCACCCAACAACCAAATATTACCCCATTTACTATGCATATGAGAAAGTATTTAACTTTGAGTCAAAATATGATTCCCTAAAAATTAGAAATACTGTGAAATATTTTATACAAACAACAAATTTTATATACCCATATTTGATGTGTTTTTAAAATTCAAAATTGTATTTGTCAAAGAAATAAAGCATGAAGTATTAATTTATATCTAAACATCTTTCTCCTCCACTGTCTTTCTTTAATGTCTTAATACTTCAAAAGATTTTACCAAGCACAGAATATTGTCTCATAGAACATAATTCACCTTGACACCTTTTTTGTTTTGATTTAATTATAATTTTGACAATTTCAGTTTTAGAGATTCTAAAATCTTTCATGGATTTCCTTGTGTCTAGTTTCCAATTGTTGGTTTCCAACACAGTTCTTCATGTATTCACATAAAGTTCACATGTTATTGTTCTACTTTCTTGCCATACTGCCTATTTTCATACAGATATAAGAAGGTCATCTTGGGATAGGAAGATCTAATTGAAATTAAAACATATTATTTCCTTTACTAAGAAAAACACATGAATATTTCTGTCTAACTCAGCAATACCTGTCAGACACTATCCATTAACCGGGATTATTTAAGACAAGCTAAGAAACAGCACCATCATGAAACTTTCATAGTCACTATGTCTTGGTAGACACATATATAAAAACAAGATTAAATATTGCAAACCAATGAAGTGAAGAGATAAATACAAGAAAGCTGTCTGAGAATAAAAACTAAATTATCAAACAAACACATAATAAAGTATGAGATAGATGAAATATCTTTGGAGCACAGAGAAGTGTTCACAACTTCTATTTGTGACATTCTTAACTCTGGAATCAAATCAGCTGCATTTAGCACACACGGGCTCTTCACTCAACCATTAAAACACTCACTCACAGGCTACTGCACTTTGTACATCCTCTAATATCACAGGCACCATCAGAACATTTAAATGCTATGAACAACAAGGTCAGGTTTGGGATAAATCATCGTTCCTTGAAATCATGACAGGAAAAACTATTCAGACATTGTGGCATAACAAGAATTGCAAATAAGAGGTTATGGTTATCAGTCAAATGAGGAAACTAAAGTGAATGCAGTCAAAGTTACTATTTAATTTCCCCCTGAGTAAGGAAAATAATCTAAAAGGAAAATAAAATTGATGAAAAGATTTTAGAATCTCTAAGAGTAAATCTGTTAAAATAAAAAATAAACAATATGTAAATTTTAATGACTACACCATCTAAACCATAAGAATTCCGAACTCAAAAAATAAATAATTGTACTCACTGTATGTAGTTGTCCAAATATTGATATGGTAGAGTTGGGTCTGGCATTTTCTTCCCAGTATAGAAAGTATGAAGTGGGAAAAATGCACCAATCACAATATCTCCTTCATGGTGAAATTCTTCAGTGATTATGTAATAACACCTACTGATATTAAAGACAATAGCAGAGACAAATTTGAGAATCTGCAAGAGCCAGAAGATAAAAATCCAGGAGAACATCATATTAGTACATAGGTCTGCTTGATGAAGAACACACAGTATCCAGTACATATATGCTAGGTTTATGTTTTTGTGACCATGTATGTTTTGAATTTGTTGATGACTCAGTCTGTCACACCAATTATTCCAAGGGATTAAAAATGCCATTGGGAATTTTGAACCTATCCCTTCCCTTAGACTCTGCTGCTGATACCCTCTGTTCAAGTGAAAAACAAATTGGGAAATATGTTTGTTCATATTCTTCACTAGCCAATGGCACTATGACTTCAGCAAAGATTACAATCAGCAAGAGCTCAGTGTTGATATTCTCCTGGCATAAATTGGCTAACCATATGAAGCAAGAAACTTTTAATATAAAACAACAGTTTAGGCTGATCCCCACAGGTTACACCAGAAGAGATCAACTAAGTGAAAGAGGAAAAGATTAAAAAGAATGCATTGTGGGTATATCCACTCAAATTAATATATTGAAGAGCTTTTGGTGACAACTACAAAGTGTGAATTAGGGGTAACAACTTCCAAGGCATTTTATACAATATGCATGGTTGTAGGATATCCCAACATTTCCTACTTAGAGTCTAAGAAAGAGGCTTTAACGCTAATATCTGTAAATTTTATACAATACAAAAATTATGAAAACTTTCAGGGTTAGAATTATTGTTACAATGTCCACTTCATTTGTATTTAAAAACTTTTCAACAAAGGACTTCTAAACTCTATCATATCTTGTTGAGTCCAAAGTTCTATAGATTGGTTATCTTCAATGAACACAAGGAAAAGTACATTGAAAGTTTATAATTAGAAGCCAAATGAAGTTTCAGTTTTGGTGCTTGAGACTATGATGATATCTAAAGAGCTTCACTGATTAATATTAAGTTCTGGACTTATGAACTCTATCATTAGTCTAGTTCTCAAATGCATCAAAGACCTGAGAGTGATAAATTTCACCTGAGTAAGCAAGATGATATGTAGACCAAGGAGCTTCTGTGTTAAATAAAATGGCAGAGATTTACTAGCTATTAGACAGTTTGTCTATAGCAGTGGGAACATCCATCTTTGTGAGTAAGGCCCAGGAGTTCTGAGAGACCTGATTTGAAGCAGAAAGTTTGGAGGAATGTCCTACCTTGTCTAGGAAACATCGGGCAATTGACTATGCAGTAACTTGTCTGTCAAATGTTTGGGCTTTGCACTGTCATTAGTCAAGGCAAAGGACACTTAATAGCCTAGTGGCCAGTTTTGACACATTTATAACAAACTCAAAGTGAAGATTGATTTTTTGCCAATCATCTTCTTTAAGGAAATTCAGAGTGCTGCCTTTACTTGATGTATCACTCTACCACAAAATGCTTTATTTTTCATTAAATTATTCTAAATGTACATTATGAAAATCTCTGAAGCGGGTAAGAACTACCTATCTAAAGTTTATATAAATAGAAAAAGTGTGCTTCTTGTTTCTTGTTAAATGTTTGAAACTTAAGCTGCAAAACACATACAGCTCACAATATTAGGCTTAGTCATATAATTATGTACATCAATTCTGAGTATAACTAATAACTATTCTAAATGCATTGAAGTTTTTGATAATTTATAGTTACTGATTTCCAACATAAATTTCTTATTACTAACAGTTAACAAGAGTAGCTTTTATATGTCAAGAAATTTAAAATATGATTTTTAAATTAAAGTACTTTCATTAACAAATTAAATGTTTAATCAGGGACGTAGTCCATACGGAGACAGGCCACTTAACTGACCATAAGAGTAGGCACAATGAAGAAACCAAAGAAACTCCATGGGTTAAATAGAAAAGGGTAATTATAATTTGATAAAACTGTCTTCTAGAAAATCATGGAGAACTACTAGTATCCAGCATTAACTTTTACATGGCAATAGGTACCAGTCCTATATTAATGGAAGGGACACAAGTTCCTCTTCTCAGAGATAAGGAGAATTACTCCACTTTTTAGCAAGCAGACCATTCTTCAACCTTCTGATGGATTGGGGCTATTGTCTAAGACACTGACCTTGTGAGAAGAATTTCTTAGAGGACCAACAAACATGTTGTTACTTATCTAAAGTATTCAGTAGCTTGGGAATAAACAGCAAAGACATAATTATTTAGACATACATCTTAATTATTGTTGATCTAATTATATCATTATAACATTAAATTTTTCAAACATCTTCCCAAAATCCTTACCAATCTAAGATATTTCAGAGTTTTGCTATTTTCTTATTCTAAGAGGAGATAAAATATTCTACCCTTCTTTTCCTCTTCACTATATATTTATCCCCAGTTTCACACCCTAACACTAAACAGAAGAGAAATGATAGAGGACAGAGAGAGAAAGAGATCCGAGAATATATATTTTTCTTTCATCCTTGACCATTAGCAAACTGCAACCAACCTCTCTGTATTACCAAAACTGACAACAGGAACCCCACCTCTCAAAGGAAAGAGAGACTTGTTCTCTATAGAAAGTTTTCTTTTGTGTGGGGGCAATAACATGGTTGGAGACCTAGTGAAAATCCTGGCCACATCCTAGGAGACCTGGCTCTTTCACTCTTTGGGACCACACATGAATAGGGAACTGCAGATCGACCTGATGCAATCTGTGAGGCTGGAACACATTGAGCTAGCCTCTTGGAAGATGCTTGAATGCAGATTTTGATGAAACACCTCTACCAGGGAAGACTCTGGAAGAGATGCTGATTTTTCAATCTTCAAGGTGAATGTTGTCAGGTTGATATTAACTTTGTTGGTTTCTAGTAGTTTTGCTCTAAAAATGCTCAAACATTTAAAAGTAACATCATACAAACATTTTTGTATTAATATTGTATGGATTAATGGTGTGATGTGCACCAAGCTGCTAATGTAGGCTCTGCTCTATGTATGAGTAGGTGAATGGTATCAACCCATCTTTGTAAGCCCCGTTGCACTGCATAAAGAAACCATAACAGTGGGTCATATCCCCAATTATGCTATATGAATGGATGACATGTAGCAATAAATCAAGAAAACTCGGATTGCTAGAAAGATTCATTAGCTACTATAGAGACATTTATGTCTCTTCCCCCTGTCCCACTGATAGTCACAAGTGTTCAGGAAAAAAGGTTGACCATTGTTACATGGATAGGAACCATAATGCCATAACAAGGAAGAGGTTTTAAGCACTCAGGTTTTTCACCTTTCTTTCTTTTCAGTTGTTCCCATGTGAGGAGATCAACTTTCACATTTTCATCTGCTTTGCTGTCTTCAGGGTCTCCTTCTTTGTACGCTTCTTGTCAGGAGTCAAGATTTTTAAGACTGA
Organism: Rattus norvegicus; assembly: GCF_021556685.1. Lineage (NCBI taxonomy): Eukaryota > Metazoa > Chordata > Mammalia > Rodentia > Muridae > Rattus > Rattus norvegicus. Next base: position 69,793,472 of record NC_141534.1, on the reverse strand, counting down.
CTCACTCACTTTCAAAAATTTTTAAGTTAGTAAAGCATTAATGTAATCCATCTCTAGGAGATCTCATATTCTCCTTCAGTTTTATTATATTGTTTATAGTACAGTTTGATTTTTCCACAATTGTTTGATCTGTAGGATTGTACAGAATACACAGAGCATGTTTTATGTTATAATATGTAAAAATTGTTTCATTTTACTATATTCATAGCCAGAGTATTATCAGTTTTAATGTGTAAATGTATTCCCATTATAGCTGTCAACAAATCTTGAGGATTTAAATCAGTGGTAAGCCAAAACCAATTAATATCTACCAGTAATTTTGTAAAATAATTAACAGTTTGTAACTGATCTCTTCTAATCTGTACTCTATGTTACTGAGTTTTCCACATACCTATTTTAAATCCTAAAAAGTTAATAAAATCTTCTCTTTGTATTTTTTCAGAAATCATTTGTAACCTCAAGAAAGGCAAAATTGTTTTATTTCAATTAGCAATTATTTTAAAGTGTCAGTACTGGGATTAGTCAATAGTATAACATCCATTTCATGACATGTTATAGATCAGAAAAACTTTACTATTTTTACGGATGTCTGTTTTAAAAATTATTGAAAAATGAGAGGCTCTTTAAAATTCCTTATGCATATCATTTCATTGATATCTTTTTGGAGGATTTTTTTTTGGTTCTTTTTTTCGGAGCTGGGGACCGAACCCAGGGCCTTGCGCTTCCTAGGCAAGCGCTCTACCACTGAGCTAAATCCCCAACCCCTGGAGGATATTTTATTGTTGCATGCGGGCCCAGCAAAGAGTTCTTTTCTTTTTTCTATTTTTCTTTTCTTTTCTTAGATATTTTCTTTATTTACAATATACTTTGGAGGAGGGCAGTTTTCAGTGCAGGGTCCTTTGAAGCATTGCAGTGGGTGACCTCCTGCCTTTCCATTTCCAATGTAGGTATCTGTATGCTTCTTCTAGGAATGGTTTATCCTTTAATTGCATGAAGACAAAATGGTTTAGAACCATTAGTTGTTGGTTGTTTTTCCTGTTTTTCTCTTTTTTAACTTTTTATTTTTATATAAAATTTTATTTTTATATATAAGATACTTTATGTATTTAAATTGAAAATTTTTATCTCCTTTACCCCCATCTTCTATTTCCCCTCCAGCCCACCCCTGCTTCTGTGAAGGCACTCCAACTCCTACCTCAGCATTCTGGCATTACCCAACCCTGAGGAAAACCCACCTCTATAATTGTTACAGAATTTACAAAATATTTTTATTTACATTTCAAATGCTATCCCCTCTCCCACTTTCTTTTCTGGAAACCTCCCATTCCATCCCCTCATGCCCTGTCTCCATGAGCGTGCTCATCCACCTACTCCCTCTCACCTCCCTGCCCTGGCATTCCCCTACATTGGGCATGAAGCCTTCTAAGGCCAATTGCCTTCCTCATATTAATGCCCAACAAGGCCCATTCTCTGCTACATATGCGGCTGGAACCATGGGTCTCTCCATGTAAACTCATTGGTTGGAGGTTTGGTTCCTGGAAGCTCTAGGTTATCTGGTTGGTTGATGTTGTTGTTCTTCCCTATGTAGTTGCAAAACCCCTCAGTTACATCAGTCCTTTCTCTATCTCCTCAATTGGGAACCCCGTGCTCATTCCAATGCTTGGCTGCTAGCATCTGCCTCTGTATTTCTCAGGCTCTGGCAGAGCCTCACAGAAAGCAGATAAGGTATATCAGGCTCCTGTCAGTAAGGACTTGGTGAATGTATATGGGATGGATCCTCATATGTGGCAATCTCTGGATGAACTTTACTTCAGTCTATGCTCCACACTTTTGTCTCCATACATCCAAATGTGACTATTTTGTATCCAACCACTTTCCTGAAGTTGTGACTGAAGGAATTGTCTCCAGGAATTTTTATTTAAGTCACTTAAGTATACTATCACATTATCTGCCAATAGTGATATTTTGACTTCTTCCTTTCCAGATATTTTGACCTCCTTTTGTTGTCTGATTTCTCTGTCTAGGACTTCAAGTGTATATTCAAAGGTATGGAGAGAGTGGGCAGCCTTGTCTAGTCCCTGATTTTAGTGAGATTGCTTCAAGTTTCCATCCATTTAGTTTGATGTTGGCTACTGGTTTGATGTATATTGCTTTTGCTATGTTTAGGTATGGGACTAAGATTCCTGATCTTTCCAAGAATTTTACCATGAATGGTTGAATTTTGACAAATGTTTTTTTAGCATCCAGTTAGATGATCAAGTGGTTTTCTTCTTTGAGTTTATGTAGTGAATTACATTGACGGATTTCTGAATATTGAACCATCCCTGCATCCCTGGGATAAAACCTTTTTGATTATGATTGATGATCACTTGTTTGATGAGTTCTTAGATTCAGTTTTTTTTAATTTTATGAGTATTTGTGCATATTCATAAGGGAATTCAGGTTGAAGTTCTCTTTCTTTGTAGGGTCTTTGTGTGGATTACTTATAAGCATAATTGTGGCTTCAAAGAATAATTTCATTAGTGATCCTTCTGTTTTATTTTGAAGAATAATTTGAAGAGTATTGGTATTAGGTCTTCTTTGACTGATAGAATTCTGCACTGAAATCATCTAGTCCTGGGCTTTTTTATTCTGTATTATTATTTTTTTTGGTTGGGAGATTATTAATGACTATTTCTATACTTCTTTTTCTTTAGGAGTTATGGAACTATTTAAATGTTTTGTCTGATCCTGATTGAGCTTTGTTTCCTAGTATCTGTCTAGAAAATTTTCATTTCATCCAGATTTTCCACTTTTGTTGAATATAGGCTTTTGTGGAAATATCTGCAAAGTTTTTTATTTTCCTCAAATTCTTTTGTTATGTATCTCTTTTCTTTCTGATTTTGTTAGCTTGGATACTAAATGTGTGCCCTCTGGTTTGTCTGACTAAGGGTTTTTCTATCTCCTTGATTTTTCCTAAAGAACCACCTTCTGGTTTTGTTGATTCTTTCTACAGTTCTTTCTGTTTCTTCTAAGTTGATTTCAGACCTGAATTTAATTGTTTCCTGCCCTTTCCTCCTCTTGTGTGTGCTTGCTTCCTTTTGTTCTAGAGCTTTTAGATGATCTGTCAAGTTCTAATGTACGTTCACTGCTTTTTTTTTGTTTGTTTGTTTTTGGAAACACTCAGAGCTATGAGTTTTCTTCTTAGCACTGCTTTCATTGTGTCCCATAAATTTGGGTATGTTGTGCCTTCATTTCTATTAAATTCTAAAAAGTCTTAACTTTCTTTCTTTCTTTTCCTTTAACCAAGATATCATTTAGTCTAGCATTCTTCAACTTCCATGTGTTTGTGGGCTTTCTGCTGTTTTTGTTGTTATTGAAGACCAGTCTTAGTACAAGGTGATTTGATAGGATGCATGGGATTATTTCAATCCTCTAGTATCTGTTGATGCCTGTTTTGTGACTGATTATATATGGTCAGTTTTGAAGAAAGTACCATGAGACTCTGAGAAGAAGGTATATTCTTTTGTTTTAGGATGAAATGTTCTATAAATATCTGTTAAATCCATTTGGTTCATAACTGCTGTTAGTTTCTCTATGTCTCTGTTTAGTTTCTGTTTCTATGATCTGTCCACTGACAAGAGTGGTTTGTTGAAATCCCCCACTATTATTGTTTGAGTTTGTAATGTGTGTGTTGAGCTTTAGTAAAGTTTCTTTTGTGAATGTAGGTACCCTTGCATTGGGAGCATAGATATTCAGGATTGAGAGATCATATTGGTGGATTTTTCCTTAGATGAATTTGAAGTGTCCTTCCTTACTTTTTTTGATAATTTTTGGTTGAAAGTTGATTTTATTAAATAGTAGAGTGGCTACTCCAGCTTGTTTCTTGGGACTATTGCTTGAAAAATTGTTTTCCAGTCTTTTACTCTGAGTTAGTGTCTGTTTTGGTCACTGAGGTACGTTTCCTATAAGCAGCAAAATACTCGGTCCTCTTTACATATCTAGTCTGTTAGTTTATGTCTTTTAATTGGGGAATTAAGTTGATCGATGTTAGGAGATATTAAGGAATATTGATGATTGTTGCTATTTCTGTTATTTTGTTGTTAGAGGTAGAATTATGCTTTTGTGGCTCTCTTCTTTTGGGATTGTTGCACGAAGATTACTTTCTTGCTTTTTCTTGTTTCCCTCTTTGTGTTGGGGTTTTCCATCTATTATCCTTTGTAGGGCTGGGTTTGTAGAAATATGCTGTGTAAATTGGATTTTGTCATGGAATGTCTTTTTTTCTCCGTCTATGTTAATTGAGAGTTTTGCTGAACATAGTAGCCTAGGCTGCAGTTTGTGTTCTCTTAGGGTCTGCACGACATCTGCCCAGGATCTTCTGGCTTTCATAGTCTCTGGTGAGAAGTCTTGTGTGATTCTGATAGGTCTGCTTTCATCTGTTACTTTACCTGTTTACCTTACTGCTTTTAATATTCTTTGTTCTGTGCATTTTGTGTTTTGACTATTATGTGATGGGAGGAATCTCTTTTCTGGTTCAAACTATTTGGAGTTCTGTAGGCTTCTTGTTTGTTTGTGGGCATCTCTTTCTTTAGGTTAGGGAAGTTTTCTTCTATAATTTTGTCAAATATATTTACTGGCCCTTTAAGTTGGGAGTCTTTGCTTTCTTCTATATCTATTATCCTTAGGTTTGATCTTCTCATTGAGTCCTGGATTTCCAGGATGCTTTGTATTAGGAGCTTTTCGCATTTTACATTTTCTTTGATGGCTGTGTCAATGTTTTCCATGGTATCTTTTGCCTTGGCATTCTCTCTTCTATCTATTGTATTCTGTTGGTAATGCTTGCAACTATGACTCTTGATCTCTTTCTTAGGTTTTCTATCTCCAGGGTTGTCTCCCTCTGTGATTATTTACTGTTTCTGTTTCAATTTTTAGATCCTGAATGGTTTTGTACAATACCTTCACCTTTTTGGTTGTGTTTTCCTATAATTCTTTAATGGACTTTTTGTGTTTCCTCTTTAATGACGTCTACTTTTTTTTACCTGTGTTGTCCTGTATTTTTTAAGGGAGGTATTTATGCCCTTCTTAAAGTCCTCTATCATAACCATGATATGTAATTTTAAGTCCAATCTTATTTTTCTGGTGTGTTGCAATATCCAGTACTTGATTTGCTGTGAAAACTGAGCTCTGATGATGCCAAGTAGTCTTCGTTTCTGTTGCTTAGATTCCTCTGCTTGCTTCTGGCCATCAGCTTGTCTTTGGTGTTAGCTATTCTTTCTGACTCTGACAGTATCTTGACCCTCCTGTAAGCCTGTGTGTCAGCACTGCTATAGAACTGTTTTCTCCCAGTGGGATCTGAGTACAGAGAACTGTGAGACCTCGTCAGCTCTGGGCACATTCAGAAACTGGAAGGATCTGGTTCCAGACTGCCCCTGGGTTTGTATGTCACTAAGGGCTCCAGGCATGTTGGCTGAAGCTGAAGACTTGGTCTTGCATCTGCTCTCAAGTGTGTCAGTGCTCCTGGCAACTGACTTTCAGCTCTGTGCACAGGCAAAGACTGGAAGGATCCTCTCCTTGACTGCTCCTGGGTTCCTGTGTACAAAGGGCTCTAGTCAGTTTCCTCTTGGGCCTGGTATATGAGCAGGAGTATTGGTCTCCCTGAGCTCTCAGGATTGTCAGCACTTCACAGAGTCCAACTACCTCACCCATAAGATTTGGGTACAGAGAGTTGTGGGACTGGGTCAACTCCATGTTCAAGAAGAAACCAGGAGGATCCTCTACACAACCATTTTAATGGCAGAGGGCAGTGACACACTTTATGCATTTAAGAGAGTGAATACATGCTATTTTCCTGCTAGTGGTCTGTATTAAATTGTTTTTTATAACATTTTTCAATCATTTTTAGGAGCATGCCCTTTCCCAGCCTGCTGGAAAATCAGTGGAGACTCTGGAGAGAGGAGTGGGATGGATGGGACAAGAGGCGTGAGAAATGGAGACAAGAAAGTATTCTGATCAAGTCTCATTTAATCTAGCAAAAAGCCCTTGCTTATAAGCAGAAAAATCCCACAATACAAACTGGTAGTCAGGGTAACAATAAATATATGTCGCATCAGAAACCAATGGCATAAGATTTGATTTCCCAAAAACTTCTTACTTACAATAAGTTTCAATTTCCTAAAGTTTCTATCTAACAATAGAGTGAAACTCATTCTTGTGCAGAAACAAGCTACCAGGAAGTCTCCAGTATTCTTGACTGGTGGTAACCGCCGTGTATGCTACTTGAAAACAAGGGCCCTTGAAGTGAAAAACACCTAGCTCAGGCAAAGAAAAGCATAAGCAGGCCTGGTGGCCCCAGACCATGTCCTACTTTGTAGCTTCTTCATGAATTTGAAGAAATATTTGTCTGTATTTTTCACTATTATAATAGATTCATTCCACATGATCCCAAGGCCATATATCCCACATATAGCTTTCATTTCAATATCTGGCCTTTTGATACAATACATTTCATCCATTTTAGTCTCTCCATTTAGTCATCCATTTTTTAAATCTGAGACAATGTACCAGTTCCCAGCAGAAGTATAAATACTTTTTGAGGTGGCCAAGTTGAATTCCAAGTGTCTTGTGAAACTATCACTACGTCTGACCTGGTATTTACTAGGCCATCAATACAAATTGCATCTAATTATAATATTAACTTTGGACCCAGATCATTTATAGCAGCTACAGCATTTATAGTTTGCCAAAGTAAGTTCTTACCAATACTTTAAAATCTCTTTTTCTACTCATTAGTTTTGTTCTACCCCTGTTAAAGGGGTTAAGTGTAGTTAAGTATAAAGCAAGTTAGTATGTCATATCAGGAATTAATTTTTCAATTAGTTCTCTAGAATAATCTACCCATGTCTGTCATGGAAACAAATAGCTAATTTCATATTTGCAAGATCCAGATAAAGGCCCCCAGTCTGGTCTGTAATGGTAAGAAATTTCCTCATATTTCTCTGATGAACTACATTCATGGTGCCTTTTCCATGTTTCTTACATATTTCAGGAAACCTTCTCTTTGAATTATCATTAGAGTTAATATTATCCTTAGGTACTATGGAAAAATAAAACATAGAGATATCTATAGATATATACTGTTGGACAGTAAATGAAAAACTGTTTTATAACTTCTGCAATGTGGATATCTTATGTGGATATGAACAGACATCATGAGCAAACATTTCTAATGAGAAGATTTGATTGGGGCAAGCATACTGTTTCAGAGGTTCTGTTCATTAGCACCAAAGTGGGAACGTGGCTGTGTCCAGACACACATGCTGCGGGGAATAGACTCCATTGATGTTCAGAGATATTAACGAGCAGCTACTATCTATTCAAGTGTGTGTGTGTGTGTGTGTGTGTGTGTGTGCATATGACCAGGCATGTTTCCCTTGATTTTGCTGGTATGGATTTACTTATCTCATGTATTTTCATAGATGTAGTTTTCCTTGTTGGTTTGGAGTTTTCCTTTGAGTATTTCTGCGGTGCCAAAATTGATAGATATTGTTTGAATTTGGATTTGTCTTGAAATATCATGTTTTCTCCATCTTTGTTGATTGAGAATTTTTCTGGGTATAGTAGTGTAGTATAACACATGTGGTTTATTAGAGGTTTCAAGGTATCTATTCGGGTCCTTCTAAATTTTGGAGTCTGTTGAAAATTCATGTGTAATTCTGATAAATCTGACTTTGTATGTTACCTAAACTTTTTCCCATGCCTCTTTTAATATTTTTTTGCTCATTAGATTTGGTGTTGTAATTTTTATGTTGTAGGAGATTGTCTTTCTAGTCCAACCTAATTGGTCTTCTAGAAGACAATGTCTATAGAATTTTTTTTTCTGTAGGTTGGAGAAGTTTTCTTCACTGACTTTTTTTTTAATATTTTGGGCCTTGGAGCTTGGACTCTTCATCTATTCCTAATACTCATAGATTAGGTCTTTTCATCATATATAACATGCAAAATTTTGTCCCTAAATATATTCTGTCTGCAAGAAATACAGAGATGGGGAGTGGTGCAGAGAATTAAGGAACAGTGAATCAATAACCTGCCCAAATTGATACCCCTATCCTATAGGCAAGCACAAATAGATGATACTGTTAATGACACTCTGCTGTTTGTAGACAAAAGTCTAGCTTCACTGTCATGTAAGAGTCTCCACACAGAAGCTGAGTCAGACAGATGCAGAAACCCACAGACAAACAGTAGATGGAGTTTGGGAATGCTTATAGATGAAGAGGAGGAAGGATTGGAGGCCTCCAAAAAGATAGGAACTCCATAGGAAGACCAATAAAGTCAAATAACTTGGTCCCTTGGAGTGCTCAGAGACTGAACCACCAAGGAAAGAGGATACATGGTCCAGACCTTGGCCTCTCTGCATATTTATAGTACATGTGCAGTCTTCTTATCTATCCTGAATAATCGGAGGAAGGGATATCCCAAAAGCTTTGGTCTATTGTAAAATATGTTCTTCTAACTAGGCTAAATTGTCTGGTCTACAGAATAGAAGATGGATATAACCTCGCAGACTTGATATGCTAGGGTTGTGGAATACCAAGAGAAGCCAACTCATGCTCAGAAGAGAAGAAAAATTTGTCATGGGGAGGATTGTCAGAGGAGGTTACCTGGAAGGGACACTGAGTGGAATGTAAATTGAATAATTTAAACAAACAAATGCATAAATAAATAAAACAAGAAAAAAAGGAATAACTTTTCCCATTATATAGTTTGCTTGTTGGACTGTTGACATTGTATCTTGCCTTATAAAATATTTTGAGTTTATGTGGTCCTATTTATTAATTGTTAATCTTTCAGACTGAGCTGTTTATGTTTTGTTAGGAAGTTGTCTCCCATACCAACATGGTTGTTCTCCAATTTCTCTTCAATCAGATTTATTTTATCATATTTTATCTTGATGTTTTTGATCCACTTGGACTTGTTTTTTGCAGGGTGATGAATATGGATCTCTATTCATTCTCCAACATGCAGAGATCCAATTAGACCAACACCATTTGTTATAGATGCTTTCTTTTCTTCATTGTATATTTACGGCTTCTTTGACAAAAATCAAGTATCCCTAGGTATATGGGTTTATTTCTGGATCTTCGATTAGATGTCATTGATCAGTACATCTATTTCTATAGCAATACCATATAATTTTTTATTATTGCTCTGTAGAACACCTTGATATCAGCAAGGTGATCTCTCTAGAAGTTTTCTTATTATGCATGATTATTGTAGCTGTTCTGAGTTATTTGTTTTTAAATATGACACTGAGATTTTTTTCAAGGTATATAATAAATTCTGCTGGAATTTTCATGATAATTGGTTTGACTATGTAGATTGCTTTTAGTAGGATGGCAATTGTTACTGTTAATCCTGTCAAACAATAACAGGAGGACCTTTCCATCATCTGATATGTTTACTTTCTTCAGTGACTTGAGATCTTGTCACACTGGACTTACACTTCCTTGGTTAAAGTTACAAGAATATATTTTTTATATTATTTTTGGCTACTGTAAATTGTGTTGTATCATTGATTTCTTTTATAGCACATTAATCATTTGTACAAAGGAGGGCTACTAATAATTTGGAGATAACTTTTATCAGTATACTACACTGAAAATGTTTTTCAGATGTGGGAGGTCACTGGTTGAATTTTAGGTTTTGCTTATTTATATTATTATAACATCTGAAAATTGCTATACCTTGACCGATTTTATTCCAATTTGTATCCTCCTTGCTGTATGGCTGTAACTACAACCTAAGTTCTATACTGAATACACATAGAGTAAAAAAGTATCTTGGCTTATCCCTAATTTTGATGGAGTTCCTTTAAGTTTTTCTCCCTTTTATTTGATATTAGCTATTGACTTGTTTATATTGCCTTTACTCAGATTAGGTTTGTATGTTTTATCCCTGATATCTCCATGAAATGTATCATTAAGTGGATTTAATTTTCTCAAAATCTTTTTCAGAATCTAAAGTGATAGTAATATTCTCCAGATTGTTTATATGGTGGATTACATTGAAAGAATTTTTTAACCTGCATCTCTGGTGTGATGTTCGTAGATTCAGTTTGTCAATTTTTATTGAGTATTTTACATCAATATTCATGAGTAAAATTGATCTGAAATCCTCCTTTTATTCTTGAGTTGTTGCGTTATTTAGTTATCAGGGTAATGATGCTCTCATAAAATTATTTTGGCAACAATCCTTTGATTTCTATTTTATGAACTCATTTGTGGAGTACAGTATTAGGGTTTCCTTGAAAGTCTTGTGGCATTTTGTGCTAAAACCATATGCCCTGTGATTTTCTTGAGTATATGACCTTGATGAATGCTCCAATTTTCTTACAAGTTATGAGTATATTTAGATGGTTTATCTGATCCTGATTTAAATTTGATAAGTGTTATTGTCTAAGTTTCAGTTACACTGCTGTAAACAGACACCAAGTCCAATGCAACTCTTATAACAACATTTGACAGGTGCTGGATTACAGTTCAGAGGTTCAGTCCATTATCATTAACGCAGGGGCATGGCAGCATCTAGGAAGGCATGGCGCAGGCAAAGCTTAGAGTTCTACATTTTCATCTGAAGCTTGCTAGCAAAATATTGCTTTCCAGGCAGTTAGGACTGTGATATTAAAGCCCAAACCTACAGTGGCACACCTACTCCAACAAAGCCACCAAACTTAATAGTGCCACCCACTGGTCCAAGCATGTATAAGCCATAATATTCTACACCCTGACCCCATTGACTTATTCAAACATATGAGTCTATGGAGCCCATACATAAATATAGCATAATGCAAAATACATTTAGTCTATCTTCAAAAGTAACCATAGCCTTAAGCAGTCTCAACGATGTTAAAAGTCCAAAGTTCAAAGTCTCTTCTGAGATTCATCCATTCACTGTAATCTCCAAATCAAGACAAAAAACAATCTGTGTTAACTCCAAACTCTGCATCTCTATATCTTTTGTCAAAGCAGTCTTCAAGACTCCAACTCCTTTTTCATTTTTGTTGACTGCAACAAACGTCTTTCTCCTTGGATGGTTCCATTCCCTGTTAACAATTTTCTTCAGAAGATACCCCAGATCTCTGGCATCTCTAATGTCTTGAATTCTCCAATGCAACTACAAAGTTAAAGCTTCTAGTTTCAACTTATGGGATCCACATACATTAGTGATGCTGGTCTCTTCTTAATCATTACTAATTTCTTAGCTCCAGTTCACCAGCATCAATGTCCCAGTAGTCTCCTCTTGACTATAAAGCCAGAGCCAAATGAACAAAGCTGCTGAGTTCTGCTGCTTCCTGGTGCTGGAACACCTTGTTATATTACATTATCATTAGCTTTCTGTTTTCCAACTTCTTCACTGCTTCAGCTTAGCTTTCCTGGAATTTGCTTTGTAGACTGACTTTGAACTAACCACTGCCTTCTTTTTTTTTTTTTTTGGTTCTTTTTTTCGGAGCTGGGGACCGAACCCAGGGCCTTGCACTTCCTAGGCAAGCGCTCTACCACTGAGCTAAATCCCCAACCCCTAACCACTGCCTTCTAAGTGCTGTGATTAAAGATGCGTACCACTACACCTGGATCTAAGACTTCCTTTATCCCAGGCAGACCTTTAACTCAGATCTGCTTTCCCAAGTACCCTAGAATTAAAGGCATATACTACAATGCCTGCTCCTAAACATAAATGAGTGGAATCTTTACCCAAGGTCACCATTCCTTTAATTCAATTCAATATCCTTGAACATAAGATTTGGCTCCATTTCACTTCCTGGCACCCTTTTAATACTTGAACCATATATTTTATGTTTTTCCTTTTGAATCTTGCTATGCTTGTTCACAATGCTCTTCCTGAGACTGAACCAGGGAACAAAGTTCTGCTAGGACTTTTTGAGATTTTCTTTGTCAATGCAATTAATATACTTTTGTCTCAGTAATCTCTTCAGACCTGGGCAGAAAGCAGCCACATTCTTCAACAAAATACCATAAACAGTCTCTAGGCCATATACCAAAATTCTTCTCACCTGAACCCTCTTGGGCCAAGTCTGCACATTTCAAATCAATCTCAGCAACAAAGTCTTTCATATTTTTACTTGGATAACCCATTAATACAGCTTAAAGCATTCCACTTCTTTCCAAATTCTAACTCCCAAAATAGACATTCTTCTAGACAAAAGCATGGTCAGGCCTATCACAGCAAATCCTGATAACATTTTCTGTCTTAGTTGAGGTTTAACTGCTGTGATCATTCGATCACCAAGACCAAGGCAACTGTTTTGTTTTATTATTGATAATTTTTTGTTTAAATTTCAAATGATATCCCCTTCTTGGTTACCCAACCACAACCCTCCATATTACATCTCCCCCTTCCTCTTTGCCTATATGAAGGTGCTTGTCTGCCCACTATCCAACTCCTGATTCACTGTTATAGCTTCTCTCTATGCTGGGGCATCAAACCTGCACAGGACCAAAGGTTTCCCCTTCCTTTGATATCAGATAAGGCCATCCTTGTTACATATGCATCTGGAGCCATGGAATCTCCATGTATACTCTTTGGTTAGTGGTTTAGTCTCTGTTCATTTTTTGTCCTGGACTTTACTTTGGACAGGAACATTTCTGGATTAAATATTTTGAGTTGAGTGTGAAGCCCATCCCTCAACTGGGGGCCATTCATGTCTAGTGGGGATGAGTAATCTCTATAGGATCTATTTCACATCTGTTGTGTATTTCAGCTAAAGCCATACCCGTTGGATCCTGGTATCCTCTTGCTTCCCTGGTGTCTAGGACTTTCTGGCATCTACCCCCAGTTCCCCATCAACCACTGCTTCGTATTTCTATCAGATTCCCTAACCTTTTGTACTTCTTTCCTGTCCCTTCCAATACCTGATGATGCCCCTCCTTCTCTTCACTCCCCCTCCTCTCTCCTTCACAGGGCCCTCCTGACCTCTATCTCTTTTGAGTATTTGGTTCCCCTTTCTATGTAGGATTGAAGCATCCACACTATGGTCTTCCTTATTCTTAAGCTCCAAACCGTTTATGGGTTGCACCATGGGCACTCTGAGCTTTTGGGCTAATATCCACACAATATAAAACATTTCAGAATCCCTCATATCTCTATCTGGGCTGTAGGGATAATCCAGTGGCACAGTTCTCTTTACCCAATTCCCACTTGTAGAGAGCTGGAACCCCAGGAATGCTGTCCCTCCTAAGATCACAAGTTCACCACCTTTCCTCAATAAATGGCCAAAGGGGGACCCAACAATAGCCCACAGAGCACAGGAAACTCAGAACAGCTGGGGACAGGATCCTTCTGGCTTCATTCGGCACCCCATAGCAAACCCTGTGACACAGCCGTCCACACTCAAATCCCACTCAGAGGGAACTGGTATCCCAAGAGTGATGACATACCTAAGATCACAGATTCACAAGCTCACAGGAGGGACAGGCAGCAGTCAGAGATAGAAAGACCAACTAACATCAGAGATAACCAGATGGTAAACAGTAAGCACAAGAACCTAAGCAACAGAAATCAATGCTACTTAGCATCATCAGAACCCAGTTCTGCCACTACAAGAATTCCTGAATACTCCAACACACAGGAAAAGCAGGATAAGATTTAAAAATCATATCTGATGTTGATGATAAAGCTCTATGAGTGGTATATTAATAACTCTCTTAAAGAAATACAGGAGAACGCAGATAAACAGGTAGAAGCCCTTAAAGAGGAAACACAAATATCCATTAAAAATTTACAGAAAAACACAACCAAACAGGTGAAAGAATAGAACAAAACCATCCAGGATCTAAAAACAAATAGAAATCATAAGGAAATCACAAAGGTAGACAACCCTGGAGATAGAAAAGCAAGGAAAGAGATCATGAGCCAAAGATGCAAGCATCACCACCAGAATGCAGGAGAAAGAACAGAGAATCTCAGGTGCAGAAAATATCATAGAACACATTGACACAACCATCAAAGAAAATGCAAAATGCTAAATGCTAAACACTAAATGAAAACATTGAGGAAATCTAGGATACAATGAGAGGAACAAACATTAGTATAATAAATATAAAAGAAGGAAAGAGTACCAACTTAAAAAGAAAGTATATATAGTCAACAAAATAATAGAAGAAATCTTCCCTAAGTTCAAGAAAGTGATGTCCATAAATATGCAGTAAGCCAAAAGAACCCAAACTACATTGGGACAGAATACAAATCACACACCGAGTCAGATAATAATCAGAAGATCCAAATGCACAAAATCACATGACACTTCAAAGTCACAATCACACCAGACTTCTCACCAGAGACTATGAGAGTCAGAAGATTCTGGGCAGATGTCATACAGACACTAAGAGAACACGAATGTCAGCCCAAGCTACTATATCCAGAAAAACTCTCAATTCACACAGCTGGAGAAATCAAGATATTCCATAAAAAACAAATTTACACAATATCTTTCCAAAAATTCAGCTCTACAAGAATAATAGATGGAAAATTCCAACACTAGGAAAACAACATCGTAGAAAAAGCAGCACAGTAATCCTTTTAGAGAAAACACAAAAGAAGATAGCCAGACAAACATAATTCCATCTCTAACAACAAAAATAACAGAAATTAAAAATGACTCTTCCTTAATATCTCTTATCATCAATGGTATCAAACCCCACAAAAAGATATAGACTAACAAACTGGATATATAAACAGGACCCAAAATTTGCTGCATACAACAAACACACCTCAGTGACAGATACCACCTCAGATTAAAAGGCTGGAAAAAAATTCCAAGTGAATGGTCCCATGAAACAAGCTGGAGTAGCCATTCTAATATTGAAAAAAATCAAACAAAAAGATATCAAGAGAGATAAGAAAGGATACATTGGAACCGGTGAATGGGGCACTGGAGCTGCAGGTCCTCTGTGCCCCAGACATTGCTGGAACCTGAAGGGACCAGATCAACAGTTCTCTGCACCCAAATCCTGTGGGAGGGTGAGCTAAACCTTCTGAGAGGCAGACACGCCTAAGAAGCCAGAAGAGACTACACTCTGCCCACATCTCTGACTCCAGAGGAAAACACCAAACGTCATCTGGGACCCTGGTGCACGGGGACTCCCGGAAAAGGCAGCGCAGGTCCTCCTGGTTGCTGCCCTCGCAGAGAGCTCAAAAGCAACACCCACGAGCAAACTTGAGCTGCATGACTGCAGGTAAGACCAAATTTTCTGCTCCAATCGACCTGACTGGTGGTCTTAGTACACACAGAGGCAAAATTCCTATAGGACCGGACACTTCAGGTTTTTAGCTGGATTCCCAACCTTGCTAATCCCCGCCCGCAGCTCACTGCTCCCAAACCCCGTAGGAGAGAGAGCTCACATCCAGACAGGTGGGCACCCCTGAGACTGCAGATCAGTAGAGACCACCAATACTGCCCACCCATGCCCAGATCCCTGGCCCAAGAGGAAACTGTATACGGCCTCTGGGAACCGGAAGATAGGGGCACTGGAGCTGCAGGTCCCCTGTGCCAAGACATCACCAGAACCTGAAGGGTTCAACAGTTCTCTGGACCCAAATCCTGTGGGAGGGAGAGCTTAACATTCAGAGAGGCAGACACACATGGGAAGCCAGAAGTGACTATACTTTGCCCACATTTCTGATTCCAGAGGAAAACACCAAAAGCCATCTGAGACCCTGGTGCATGGGGGCACACAGAAAAGGCGGCGCAGGTCCTCCTGGTTGCTGCCCTCGCGGAGAGCTCATAAGTAACACCCCATGAGCAAATTTGAGCCTCAGTACCACAAGTAAGACCAACTTTTCTGCTCCAAGTGACCTGCCTGGTGAACTCAGGACACAGGCCCACAGGAACAGCTGAAGACCTGTAGACAGAAAAATCTACACAACCGAAAGCAGAACACTCTGTTCCCATAACTGGCTGAAAGAAAACAGGAAAACAGGTCTACAGCAATCCTGACACACAGGTCTATAGGACAGTCTAGCCACTGTAAAAAATAGCAAAACAAATTAACACCAGAGATAATCTCATGGCGAGAGGCAAGCAAGGAAACCCAAGCAACAGAAACCAAGACTACAAGGCATCATCAGAGCCCAATTCTCCCACCAAAGCAAACACTGAATATCCAAACACACCAGAAAAGCAAGATCTAGATTTAAAATCATATTTGATCATGATGCTGGAGGACTTCAAGAAAGACATGAAGAACTTCGTTAGAGAAACATACATAAACAAGTAGAAGCCTATAGAGAGGAATCACAAAAATCCCTGAAAGAATTCCAGGAAAACACAATCAAACAGTTGAAGGAATTAAAAATGGAAATAGAAGCAATGAAGAAAGAACACAGGGAAACAACCCTGGATACAGAAAACACAGGAAGAGACAAGGAGCCGTAGATACAAGTATCATAAACAGAATACAAGAGATAGAAGAGAGAATCTCAGGAGCAGAAGATTCCATAGAAATCATCAACACAACAGTCAAAGATAATGCAAAACAGAAAAAGCTACTGGTCCAAAACATACAGGAAATCCAGGACTCAATGAGAAGACCAAAACTAAGGATAATAGGTATAGAAGAGAGTGAAGACTCCCAACTCAAAGGACCAGTAAATATCTTCAGCAAAATCATAGAAGAAAACTTCCCTAACTTAAAGAGATGCCCATAAGCATACAAGAAACCTACAAAACTCCAAATACATTGGACCAGAAAAGAAACGCCTCCTGTCACATAATAGTCAAAACACAAAATGCACAAAATAAAGAAAGAATATTGAAAGCAGTAAGGGAAAAAGGTCAAGTAACATATAAAGGCAGATCTATCAGAATCATACCAGACTTCTCGCCAGAGACTAAAAAGCCAGAAGATCTGGACAGATGTCATACAGACCCAAATAGAACACAAATGCCAGCCCAGGTTACTGTGTCCCGCAAAACTCTCAATTAACGTATTTGGAGAAACCAAGATATTCCAAGACAAAACCAAATTTACACAATATCTTTCTACAAATCCAGCACTACAAAGGATAATAAATGGTAAAGCCCAACATAAAGAGTCGAGGTATACTCTAGAAAAAGCAAGAAACTAATAATCTTGGCAACAAACTAAAGCGAAGAAAAGCAAACGAACATAACTTCACATCCAAATATGAATATAAGAGGAAGCAATAATCACTATTCCTTAATATCTCTCAACATCAATGGTCTCGACTCTCCAATAAAAAGACATAGATTAACAAACTGGATACACAATGAGGACCCTGCATTCTGCTGCCTACAGGAAACACACCTCAGAGACAAAGACAGACACTACCTCAGAGTGAAAGGCTGGAAAACAACTTTCCAAGCAAATGGTCGGAAGAAGCAAGAAGACACAGAGAGTGTGTCCAAATTAACAAAATCAGAAATGAAATGGGAGACATAATTACAGAATCGGAGGAAATTCAAAAAATCATCAGATCCTAATACAAAAGCCTATATTCAACAAAACATGAAAATCTGCAGGAAATGGACAATTTCCTAGACTGATATCAGGTACCGAAGTTAAATCAGGAACAGATAAACCAGTTAAACAACCCCATAGCTCCTAAAAATAGAAGAAGTAATTAAAGGTCTCCCAACCACAAAGAGTCCAAGTCCAGAGGGGTTTAGTGAAGAATTCTATCAGACGTTCATAGAAGACCTCATACCAATATTATCCAAACTATTCCACAAAATTGAAACAGATGGAGCACTACCGAATTCCTTCTATGAAGCCACAATTACACTTATACCTAAACCGCACACAGACCCAGCAAAGAAAGAGAACATCAGACCAATTGCCCTTATGAATATCGACACAAAAATACTCAATAAAATTCTGGCAAAACAAATCCAAGAGCACATCAAAACAATCATCCACCATGATCAAGTAGGATTCATCGATAGGCTACATCCAAGGCATGCAGGGATGGTATAATATACAGAAAACCATCAAAGTGGTCCATTATATAAACAAACTGAAAGAACAAAACCACATGATCATTTCATTAGATACTGAGAAAGCATTTGACAAAATTCAACACCCCTTCACGATAAAAGTCCTGGAAAGAATAGGAATTCAAGGCCCATACCTAAACATAGTAAAAGCCATATACAGCAAACCAGTTGCTAACATTAAACTAAATGGAGAGGAACTTGAAGCAATCCCACTAAAATCAGGGACTAGACAAGGTTGCCCACTCTCTCCCTACTTATTCAATATAGTTCTTGAAGTTCTAGCCAGAGCAATCAGACAACAAAAGGAGGTCAAGGGGATACAGATCGGAAAAGAAAAAGTCAAAATATCACTTTTTGCAGACGATATGATAGTATATTTAAGTGATCCCAAAAGTTCCACCAGAGAACTACTAAAGCTGATAAACAACTTCAGCAAAGTGGCTGGGTATAAAATTAACTCAAATAAATCAGTTGCCTTCCTCTACAAAAAGAGAAACAAGCCAAGAAAGAAATTAGGGAAACGACACCCTTCATAATAGTCCCAAATAATATAAAGTACCTCGGTGTGACTTTCACCAAGCAAGTAAAAGATCTGTACAATAAGAACTTCAAGCCTCTGAAGAAAGAAATTTAAGAAGACCTCAGAAGATGGAAAGATCTCCTATGCTCATGGATTGGCAGGATTAATACAGTAAAAATGGCCATTTTACCAAAAACAATCTACAGATTCAATGAAATCCCCATCAAATTACCAATCCAATTCTTCAAAGAGGTAGACAGAACAATTTGCAAATTCATCTGGAATAACAAAAATCCAAGATAGCTAAGAATATCCTCAACAACAAAAGGACTTCAGGGGGAATCACTATCTGTGAACTCAAGCAGTATTACAGAGCAATAGTGATAAAAGTCTGCATGGTATTGGTACAGAGACAGACAGATATAAAAATGGAATAGAATTGAAGACCCAGAAATGAACCCACACACCTATGGTCACTTGATTTTTGACAAAGGAGCCAAAAGCATCCAATGGAAAAAGAGCATTTTCAGCAAATGGTGCTGATTCAACTGGAGGTCAACATGTACAAGAATGCAGATTGATCCATGCTTATTATCCTGTACAAAGCTTAAGTCCAAGTGGATCAAGGACCTCCACATCAAATCAGGTACACTCAAACTAATAGAAGAAAAAGTGGAGAAGCATCTTGAACACATGGGCACTGGAGAAAATTTCCTGAATAAAACACCAATGGCTTATGCTCTAAAATGAAGAATGGACAAATGGAATCTCATAAAACTGCAAAGCTTCTGTAAGGCAAAGGATACTGTGGTTAGGACAAAATGGCAACCAACAGATTGGGAAAATATTTTTACCAATCCCACAACAGATAGATGGCTTATATCCAAAATATACAAAGAACTCAAGAAGTTAGACCACAGGGAGACAAATAACCCTATTAAAAAATGGGGTTCAGAGCTAAACAAAGAATTCACAGCTGAGGAATGCCGAATGGCTGAGAAACACCTAAAGAAATGTTCAACATCTTTAATCATAAGGGAAATGCAAATCAAAATAACCATGAGATTTCACCTCACACCAGTGAGAATGGCTAAGATCAAAAACTCAGGTGACAGCAAATGGTGGCGAGGATGTGGAGAAAGAGGAACACTCCCCCATTGTTGGGGGGATTGAGAACTGGTACAACCATTCTGTAAATCAGTCTGGAGGTTCCTCAGAAAATTGGACATTGAACTACCTGAGGATCCAGCTATACCTCTCTTAGGCATATACCCAAAAATGCTCCAACATATAACAAAGACATGTGCTCCACTATGTTCATAGCAGCCTTATTTATAATAGCCAGAAGGTGGAAAGAACCCAGGTGCACTTCAACAGAGGAATGGATACAGAAAATGCGGTACATCTACACAATGGAATATTATTCAGCTATCAAAAAACAATGACTTTATGAAATTCATAGGCAAAAGGATGGAACTGGAAAATATCATCCTGAGTGAGGTAACCCAATCACAGAAAAGCACACATGGTATGCACTCATTGATAAGTGGCTATTAGCCCAAATGCTTGAATTACCCTAGATGCCTAGAACAAAGGAAACTCAAGACGGATGATCAAAATGTGAATGCTTCACTCGTTCTTTAAAAGGGGAACAAGAATACCCTTGGCAGGGAATAGGGAGGCAAAGATTAAAACAGAGGCAGAAGGAACACCCATTCAGAGCCTGCCCCACATGTGGCTCATACATATACAGCCACCCAATCAGACAAGATGGTTGAAGCAAAGAAGTGCAGGCCAACAGGAATCGGATGTAGATCTCTCCTGAGAGACACAGCCAGAATACAGAAAATACAGAGGCGAATGCCAGCAGCAAACCACTGAACTGAGAACGGGACCCCTGTTGAAGGAAACAGAGAAAGAACTGGAAGAGCTTGAAGGAGTTTGAGACCCCATATGAACAACAATGCCAAGCAACCAGAGCTTGCAGGGACTAAGCCACTACCCAAAGACTACACGTGGACTGACCCTGGACTCTAACCTCATAGGTAGCAATCAATAGCCTAGTAAGAGCACCAGTGGAAGGGGAAGCGGTTGGTCCTGCTAAGACTGAACTCCAAGTGAACATGATTGTTTGGGGGAGGGCGGTATTGGGGGGAGGATGGGTTGGGGAACACCCATATAGAAGGGGAGTGGGCGGGTTAGGGGGATTTTGGCTCGGAAACTGGGAAAGGGACTAACATTCGAAATTTAAATATAAAATACTCAAGTTAATTAAAAAAAAAGAATGCTCAACTTAGGAATCTAGAATGGCTGAGAAGATCTTAAAGAAATGTTCAACATCCTTAGACATCAGGGAAATGCAAATCAAAACAACCCTGAGATTCCACCTCACACCCATCAGAATGGCAAAGATCAAATGCTCAAGTGGCAACAGATGCAGGCAAGGTTGTGGAGAAAGAGGAACACTCTTCTCTTGCTAGTGGGATTGCAAGCTTATGCAACCACTCTGGAAATCAGTCTGGCAGTTCCTCAGAAAAGTGGACATATTACTACCAGAGGATCCAGCTATTCCCCTTCTGGGCTTATTCCCAAAAGATGCTTCAAAATATAACAAAAAAGCATTCTTCACTATGTTCATAACAGCCTTATTCATAAGAGACAGAAGCTGGAAATAACCCCGGTGTCCTTCAACAGAGGAAGTGATACAGAAAATGTGATACATTTATACATTGGAATACTACTCAGAAATTAAAAGCAAAGACTACATGAAATTCAGAAACAAATGGATGTACCTAGAAAATTCCATCCTCAGTTTAGTAAGCCAGTCACAAAAGAGCACACATGATAGTTACCCACTGTTAAGTCTATATTAGGGGAAAAAATTCAGAACACCTATGATACATCTCACAGACCATATGAAGTTCAGGAAAAAGACCAAAGTGGGGATGTATCAGTCCCACTTAGAAGGGGAAACAAAATAACCATGGGAGGCAGAGTGTGGGAGACAATAGGGAGGAAGAGAAGAAAGGGATGGAAAAGGGGGGCAATACCAGGCATGGTAGGAGATGGAGAAGATCTTCAGTGGATCAGGAAATTGAGCAGAAGTGTGTAGCAAAGGGGATGGGGGCCTGGGGGTAGCTAGCAGAAAGTCCTAGATCCCAGGAAAGCAAGATGCTCACAGGACCCCACAGGGATGACATTAGCTGAAATATCCAGCAAAGGGGAGAGAAAACCTGTAGAGACCATATCCAGAGGTGAGGCAAGTCCCTTGGTTGAGGCATGGGTCCACTTACCCATCTCAAAAATTTTAACCCAGAGTTGCTCCTGTCTAATGGAAATACAGGGACAAAGAGTGGAGTCGAGACTGAAAGAAAGGCCATCCAGAGACTGCCCCACCTGGGATCCATCCCATATGCAGCCACCAAATCAAGTCACTATTGTTGATGCCAAGAAGCGTCTGCTGACAGGAGCCTAATATAGCTATCTTCTCAGAGGCTCTGCTAGATCCTCTCAGACCACTACAGATGTGGGTGCTTGCAGCCAACCATCAAGCTGAGCACAGGGACCCCAATGAAGGAGTTAAGGGAAGGAATAAAAGAGTTGAAGTGTTTTGTGGTCCCATAGGAATAACCATATCAACCAACGACACCACCCACATCTCCCAGGGACTAAATCACCAACAAAAGATTACACATGGCTTCAGCTGCGTATATAGCAGAGGATTGCCTAATCTGGAATCAGTTTGAGGGGAGGCCCTTGGTCATTCAAAAGCTTGATTCCCCTAGGTAGGGGAATGCTATAGTGGTGAGGTGGGAGTGAGTGGGTGATGAGGAGCAACCTTTTAGAAGCAGGGAGGAGGTGGGATGGGAAAGGGGGGTTGCGGAGGGGATATAGGAAGTGGGATGCCATTTGACACTTAAATCATTAAAATAAAAAAGAAGTGTCTAGGACATTTGTTAATATTCTTCCCTTCCAAAACACCTGACAGTACACCTCACCCTCAGCATATTCATATTCTATTCTCCTACTAATATAGCTCCATAAGCCCCATTCAAACATTCAAACAATTTTCAAGCCACCAAATACTCAAAAGTTTTCTCTGTTCCTCCACACAATATCATGATCATACCTAACATATCACTATGCCAACCGCTGAGACCAACTACATTTTAGTCAAAGTTATGTTATTGCAAAGTGACTCTATAACCAAGAGAACACTTATAAATAATAACATTTAATTGTTGTCTTGTTTACAGCTTCAAAGGCTTTTTCCATTAACATTGTAATGGGGAACATGTCAGCATTCACACTGGAGCTGGAGCAGTAGCTTAAATGCTACACCTGATCCTCAGCAGTGAAAGAAAACTGGTCAAGACCACTACAAATTATACATATCCTGGAAGAAGACACAGCTAAACCAACAAGACCATACAATGTAACAATTCTGTTCCTTTCAAATAAGTCCACATCTGGTAAATAAGACTTGACCCTCGGCTCCAACTGCATAGGTAACAATGAATAGCCTAGTAAGGGCATCAGTGGACGGGAGAAGTCCTTGGTCCTGCCAAGGCTGGACCCCCAGTAAACGGGTTTCTTGGGGGAAGGGCGGTAATGGCGGGAGGTTTGGGAGGGGAACACCCATATAGAAGGGGAGAGGGAGGGGCTAGGGGAATGTTGACCTGTAAACCGGGAAAGGGAATAACATTTGAGATGTAAATAATAAATACCCAATTTAATAAAGAGGGAAAAATAAATAGTTAAAATTTTAAAAAAAGACTTCAAACATAAGAGCCTATGGGACTGTTTGCATTCAAATTATTACAGAGGTTATATTCTATCACTTAGGGAAGCCAAGGCAAGAGCTGAAGATGGGGGACAATTTTGTAATCATTTGCTTCTGTTGCCTTCCTTCCTACATTTCTTAGATATCCATGGGCTATTGCCAAAACATATTACAATCCTTGATAATCTAGTCCGTACTTCATCAATTAACAGTCAAGAGAATATCCCTACAGATATTCTAATAGGCCACACTGATTAAATTTATTCCTTAGTATAGACTTGTTCTAAGAGCCATAAGTTTTGTGTCAAGTTAACAGAAACTAGAAAACCCCAGAGATACATGGAATAGTCCCCATATTTCAGCCTCAGAATTATACATTGTTAAGATAGCCCAAAATACTAATTGCTCATCAGTGGGCTTTAATCAACTGAGTAATGTCAGAACACAAATGTAAACACAATATCCTGCCAGCCCTCAAACAGGTTGTTCAAGTATCTATGTCTTCTTTTGCCACTTTCCTACTCAAGACAAAATGGGAATTTTGAAACTCTCATCTCTATTTCCTAGTTTCTGAAACTCTTTCACTCCATATCATTCAACATTCTCTGAAAGTTAAAAGAGGTGGTATTAGTGTCTTCTTTCAGGCTGAGCCATCAACAATTACTTACTCCCAATCCTATAAACTGACTTCTTTCTCTAAGTGGAATTATTCACTGCAATGAAAGGCTTTTGCAAATAATCCTGAGACTGGCTTTATATTTGCATATATATCTAGAAGATAGGTCGGTGCTCTGTTAATTTAGCTAAATAAAAGTTCTAACTTCTGCAATAGGGTCTATTAACTCCCAACTAATACATTTTGACTGAATTTATAGGACCACACAGGCATTCCCTCCTATGAATTTGTCCTAATATTTAATCAGAGAAAGTATTTTCATGTAAACAATGGTCCTTGTACTACAGCACAAGTTGACACATATTGCCTAGATTTTTGTCAAGAGAGTCTCAGTTCTCAGATCTGAGTAAACTGATTGATGCTTCTCTTTGGTACAAAGTTTCAGTAGCATTCATAGTCTCTACAAAAATTAGCCACAAGCTAAGACATTTTCAGCTCAAGTCCAAATTGATTTTCCCATATGTTGCTACAATGATTTATGGCTTCAATCATTGGGAGCCATCATACTGCACCACAGGAGCAACAATAGCCTGTGCTGCTTTCAGGATCTCTGACAACTACCCAAATAACAATTAATAACCCATGGTGATATTTTTCTGTTTAGTTACTCATGATTGTAAGAAATATATATTCAGAAAAATACTTTTTAAAATGTTTCAACTGTATTATAAAATAAATATATGAATGCCTTTTTAATGTAGTCCTCATTAGGTTTAACCTCCTTCACTCTAACTCTGCTTATGCCTCTAGTATTCCTGTTCTTTCATTTCCAAAGACAGTAAATGGGAAACAATCTAAAGCATGTATTATAGGACTCAGATAGCATGTCCTAATCTCATATAATCCATATTGGGTCCCATGCCTAATGATTGGTGCCACCCCCAGCAGGAAAGTTTTTTCACTTCAATTAAAGTAATCGTGACATAATCACCCATGAAACAAATAAATCTAGAAAATTTCTTCTTGAGACATGTATCCCAGTTTATTTTAGTTAGTGCCCAATTGAAAATCTAACCAAGGCATTAAATAAATTTCCCCTTGTCTTACAATTCCACTGATCCTTTTACATTTCTAGGATCAATTTGAGATTTAATTATACTTTAATATCTCATACACAACTGCATGCATTTACACACAAAAACAAATACAGGTTTTTCTGTATCCATATAAAATCTATGAATCCATATATAATAATTAAAATGCAATGTGTTGGCCAAGGTAGCCAATTGGTCAATGCAGGAACCAATACTGAGGGAGTGAGGACGATTATAGGAAAGGAAGGAAGAAGATGCAAAACACATATGAGATGACTGCTGGTCAATACCGTGCCAGTAATGAGTGGTTTTTTTTTTTATCATGGTTTTTAAAGGCAAGGAAAACAAAGCATGACCAATTCTAGGAAGTTAAACAATGACCATAAATGCCTATGCGGTGAGTTTATGGTACACAATATCTATGTTTGACTAAGGGCATTTCCTTCTGGTTTAGACAGTCTCATAAGAACATATGTGTAAGTGGGGGATCTTGGCAGGATATAGCACATGCCTTAATTAAAAACAAAGATAGATGTTGGCAGATGCATTCATGATTAGACACAAGTAAGAAGTCAGCTGAAGATAAGTCAGGATGTACTCCCCAAAGCAGTACATTATCTTCCCTTTGTCTTAAAACTTCCCTGATTCTTTCATGTTTCTAAGATCAATTTGACAATTTAAATGTGCTTCCATATCTCTTACACAACTGCACAAATGTACATACAAAAATTATAAATTTTTCTGAACCCATATCAAATCTTAGGATCTACAAATAAATAAAATCTAATGTGTTTCCTTCTGTTATGGTCATATTCAAACTATGTATATCAATAGTTTATCCCATTTTCGAGCAATGACATAACATTTTCCTTCTTTATGGCACAATATTTTTCTCTTTGTTGATCTGAACCTTGGTCTCATGTGGCCCAGTTTGGGTTGATTCTCAACCTCCATTTGTAACTTGGCTTTGATATGATCCTCCTTTATATGTACCTCAAATGCTAGGACTAAAAACATATACTACATTGCCATCGAATATTTAATAAAATAATATTTTAGGATTAATATATACTATATTTTATAATCCTTTCAAATATACCTATTTTTTGTCCCTTGTACTGTTCAGCTACCTTAGTCTTAGCCAGGCTACAGGCTAATTTGAAAAATTATCAAAAGGAATTAAATTTATCTTTTATTTTTTCTTCAAAATCAGAAATCAGAGAATAATTTCTTATAGATTAATACTCAGAAATTTCATGCAAGATAAGTTAAGGCAGAAAGTCCCTATGACCATACTTCTGCCATTTCCTATAGCTCAGAGTCTGCAGTACATAAAGACAAGTTGTTATCTGTGTCATCTCTCAGGACTTAATTTTCCCTCATGGCCTAGTCTTCCCTTAGGGCCCTCTCCAGACTGGCAGACAAAGAATGCATTAGTCTGTCCCTGAATTCCTGACCGAGAAAGACATAGAGTATTGGGTTGAGGCAGCTGTTAAAGGAGGCTAAAGTGTTTGCTGGGTTAACCAATATATGAATAATACTCAGTGTCTCTTTGTTCAAGATATTGCCTAAAAGCATAATCAATTGAAAAGGGAACCAACAGACAAAGAAGGACACTGCTACAGCAGTGAGGACACGTAAGGGACGGCTGGATTTCACAAAGCCTCTTCTGCAGATCTTGGCAGCCATGAGTCCATAACAGATAGCAATGAAAGACATGGGCATGCTGAATCCAATAATGAAATTGATGATTCCTGAAGCTGTGGTAGCAGTAATAGACACCTTTAACTGCTCCTCAGGGGTTGCAACCCAGGATTCAAATTTAGATATACAGTGCACTTCCCCTCTTGCATCTTTCACTGTAGTCAAGAAGAGAAAATGTGGCAAGGTAAGCAGCAGAGCAAATATCCAAGCTCCAACAACCACTTTTCTGGCCAGACTCACAGTTCGGTGATTCTGAGACCATACTGGGTGCAGGACACAAGTACAGCGATCCATGGCAATGAGAGTAATTAGGAAGATACTTACAAAAAGATTTATGTTTGCAATGATGTGAACCAATTTGCAAAGAAACCAACCAAAAAGCCATTTTCCTCTCATGACCATTGAGATGATCTGAAGTGGTAGAGTAGCCATGAAAGAGAAATCACTCAAAGCCAAGTTCAGATAACAGACAGTGGTCACAGTGTGTGCCATCCGGAACTCAGATACCCAAATCACAAGCCCATTACCTAGAACACCAAGGACAAAGGTTATACAGAGAACCACTAGTGAGAGGATCCACAGAACTGTAGAGGTGGTAGAATCATAAAACCCAACTTCTGATCCATTTCGAGGCATTGAGATGTTGGCTTCCATCTTGTCTGCACCTGAAAATTTCAACAATGACTGTTTTTCAGATGTGGCTCCATCTTATACAACTTACTCACATCCCACATCACCTTCTATAACAGAGTACCTATTCTAAGGGTAACAAGTAAGTGTGATTTTCTTTTAAATATCCTTAATGGAAATGTCAATTCTATACATTAATAAACAGAAATATTACTTCAAAGAGTGATGAAAAAGGAACCATAAGTTCCAATATCCCTGCTCTGATATTGATCTGAGCATGTACATGATGTAGAATGTGTGGAGACATGAGTTTACCATGAGGAGAAAACTGGGCCAATAATATTGTCCGTTTATCATGGATTTTCTTTAGTGCTTTGTTCTCAAAAGAAAGAATTCAGCAGAGCAATGTAGATAGTTTAAGTTGAACTTTGTTTTTTTATCGCATATTTTTTATTTACATTTCAAATGTTACTCCCTTTCCCAGTGAGTAGATTGGAGAAATATTAAAGTATGTTTACAAAGATTGTAGATGATGCCTTTTTCTATTATAGCTTTGATATTATTACCACTATTGTGGCATTCTTCTTTGATTGTAGGCTCCATTTTCTGTTAATCATTCTCCTAGGCATATGCTGTCATACTGCTCAGTGAAGACCATAAAATCCTTGTAATTTTGTTCAATCAAATGATTCTGTTACCTTCCACATTGTGAATTTGAATAATTTTTAAGATTATGAAGTGCATAAAACATTACAATGGTTGTGGTTCAGGTTTTTTGCTTCTTCCCTTATTGTGTCCTGGCACTGCTACACACCATTGGGGAAGGATGGAGTCGATCCAAGTTCCTGGGTCTACATGTCCCCTTAGCATGTCTAGACCCTGAGGCAACCTCTGGAGAAAATGATAAAGTGCAGTCTGGAATGTTTGGGGTCAAAAGAATCCCAATTCTGCAGTGAATACCAGAATGAAGGTGTCTCCTTGGAAGATTGTAGTGTTACAGCTCTTTTCAAAACAGGTCTTTTAGAGTGTAGTCAATGAAAAATCTTGTACACTATATTCTTGGCAAATAAGAACTATATAAACTTTGGAAAGTTTGATGGGGTCGTCTTAGTGTGACATTTCATTGGCTAAGGTTTAAAGTTCTAGGAATGCCTCATTTGCATGAAGAGGCATTCCAGAAACTTGAACTTGTAATTTCACCAAGGACTATGGGATGCTCATCTGATAGAGTGTGGATTTGGATTTCCCCAGGTAAGTTAGAGAAGAGATAAGGAAAGGGAGTTTTCTAGTTTACACCAAGATCAGAAAAGCCATCTGAACAAAGGACTTTGACCTTAAGATTTTGACATTAACTGGTAAGGTTTATATCATCTTTGCCCAAATTAAAATAGAGCGTAGAGCGTAATTCCTTTCCTTACAATTAAGGGTCTGTTTGTATCTGCTGTGTCTGTGTGTTTGTATAAATCATGCCATGTGGTGCATACTTGTTTAAACACCAGAAGATACTCAGAACTCGCATTTTTCAGGTGTTACACACTTTAAATTTTAAGAAAGACTTCTCTCACTGGCTTGAACTTACTGGGGAGGCTAGATGACCACAAAATATATATGTAAGTGTCCATCTATCACTGCCTCCACAATAAGATATCTATATAACATCTCTATTTCTCAGTTTTTTTTTATTTTTGTAAGGGAAATACTTTATCAAGTGACTTGTCTCCAGAGCCATAGATCGCCATTTTTGGGTATATGTTTCCATAATCTTCCTGAGAGTTTCACAGCAAAGGAACAAAAGTGATATTATAGTGAATCCAGGACTCAGACAATATGTTTGTGTGTGTGTGTGTGTGTGTGTGTGTGTGTGTGTGTGTGTGTGTGTGTGTGTGTAACAAATATTCTTACCATTTTAGAAACTGAGATTCAAGAGCTCAAATGAGGCTTCATGAAGGCTTAATGAAAGGGACATTCAAGAGACACATACCAAGACAATATGGCAAATAATCAGGCCTTGCCAAGCTCATATCAGTTTTAAATTTAATTTTGCCTATTGAACAATACAAAAAACATATCAAGATATTCACCTTCTCTCTGCACTAGGTTCACATAGTCACTTTGCCTGTTGTTTTAGTATTTGTTTCTGTTAATCTAGAATTAGTATGAATCTAGAGTTGAAGAGATTCATGAACAGTTACTATCACTGTTGAATAATGTATGCCTCCTTCTGGTTCTGAAAAGTCTGTAAGTTCATAAGGGGTAGAGCCCATATCTACCTTCATGCCAGTGTTTTTTATTGTCCCTGCTTGAGATGAAGCTCTTTTTTTTTTTTTTTTGAGCTGGGGACCGAACCCAGGGCTTTGCGCTTCCTAGGTAAGCGCTCTACCACTGAGCTAAATCCCCAGCCCCGAGATGAAGCTCTTATTCCTTGGTATACTAAGAGTGGCATAATTACATATTCAATGTTATGTATGATAGAATATGGAACCTAATGAGTTTGTGTAAATCTCTGGGGCCTCTCCTTAGTCTGCATGAATTATGTTATTACTGTACATGGTGTTTATTTTATGTATTTCTCAGTCTTCAAGATTTTATTATTTCTATTTTCTATGAATAAATACTTCTTTTGAGCAATTGTGAAACCTACAGAAGGTTGTTTGAATAGTGATAGAGATTTAGACTTAATTCAATTTCTTTTGACCTTTGAGACCTTTCTCTACCATAGCAAATATGATAGATAGTACTTTAAGTACCCCACATCTAGCCCCAGCTTCATTAATCCTCTGTGTTAGGCAACCCAGCATTTTTCCAGAAGAGATTTTTTTTGAGTGGTTGAGGAATTATGAAGCCTTGCAGAGACCTGAAGTACCTGGGAGGATACCAAACAGGGGCCCAATCTTATTGTGGAAGGGGGCAGTGAGTGGAATGTAAAGTGAATACAACAAAAAAGTAAAGTTATAAAGAAAAGGACTGCTTTCATGGGTTATCACACATGTTGTAATGGGATTTTTCAGTGATGGATCTCCTTTGACTTCTCTCAACTCATAACATTGAAATATCTTTAATAGCACATATTTGTTCTATAGTAACCACAGGTAGGTTCATTTAAGATTTATTAATTCATTTGTATATGTTTCCTATAAGTAGACACAAGAAAGTCATTGGTTCAGCAATTTTGAGTTCTGTATAATTACTTTGGTCTGTCTTTGCTTCACTGTATGTAACTAAGTAAATATTTTTGTTACACATACTCAGGTCAAGTGTCACACAATACCAACTGAACTACATATGCAACAAAGGGTCAAATCCATCAGAACTCTGTGAATTCATCTGATTTCTGTTCCTCAGGGAGATAGGAATTCCTGACAAAAAGTCAAGTATGTTAGATTTTTAAGATTAGCATAAAAAGACACATAGTCATCTAATTTTTATATCATGGAAATTGATCTTCTTGCACTGCTGAATACTAGAAGGACAAGTTGTAGATATTATCATCTAAACCATTTTTCCTGGGATTACATATCGTTATATCTTCACTCTGTCTAAAGGTAGTCTTCCCTGTGAGTTCAAACATCCTGAATATTTCTTACTTTCAGAAATACACTACCTACTTTTCATTAGATCCCCACCTTTAGGGTCCCATTTTACTTCAATTATCACTTTATTTATTCTGCTTCTGAGTAAATTTTGAGGAACTATGATTAAGAAGACAACATGAATATGAAGAATATTTAAACATAAGCCACATCATGGAATTTGGGGGCGGGGAGGTGAATCAATGAGCAAGAATGCTTGAGATAAGAGTGAAAAAGTAAGTGAGTCAAACATTTGCCTGGATATCTAAAACAACTTCTGAGATAGAAAGCTTGATTAGAGTGAGGTGAGATGAAAGGCAAAGCTGTGAAAACATATACAAAAAGAAGATAATCTGACAGGAGTCAAGAATGATTTTAATTGGATTTAGAAATAAATTACAAGTTAAGTGCACTTATTGCTATTAAGAAGACCCAGGCTCAATACTCATCAAAAATCTTGCCTAAAACTGTGAATAAAGATACAGTGGATCTGACACCGCCTTCTGACCTCCTATGGAATAGGCAGACATCTAGTGCCTCAACATATATACAGAACAAAAATCCATATGTATAAAACTTTATATATACATATATAAACTTTATATATACATATATAAATCTTATACATATATATATATATATATATATATGGGAGAGAATCTTTTCTTTCTGTAATATGTAGGTATTATTTATTACACCAAAGACCTTTCTGAAGGTTCTGCATCATTTTTTCTATTATATTCAAACAAATAAAAACTAATAATATGACTGTGAAGTCACTGGTTGATACTCTATAATTACTTATCAATCCACATGTTCTTATAAAGCCTATGAGTCAAGAATTAGAGGTATGGTGGGATGGATAGGGTGGGGACATCTTTGTGGAGATGGGGTGTGGGGGCAAGGAGGAGGTATGGAATGTGGAACAGACAGAAGATGGACAGGGAGGGGAATAAAATCTAGACTGTAAAAATAGATAAATACATAAGTTTTTTTTATTGACTGTAGGAAACCAAAGCTAAGGAGCTGTGATTTAAAAACAGATTAATAATCCAATACCTATATTCTGCACACCTTAGTTATATACCCTTAATATATTCACAACACTAAGCTGAGGTGCAGATTTACAGCATCCTGGTGCAAAGCGCTTTTATCTCACCTACATAGAAAATATTGATTCCATGTCAAATGACTTAACCAATTACTTAACTAATGTATAACCTGTAACAGATCCTTACTGAAAGCTTACATACTTCACAAAGGATTTTGCAGTTAGTTCATTATACTAACAGTTTATGAACAGGGCTGAAGAGTTGGCATGAACATTGAGGATTTCAGTCACTCAGTACAGTCCAATATAATTTCTCTTTGTTTTGTCTATGTTGGACAATGGACCACCTAGAATAGAATAGAAGCCTACTTGAAGTCTTTCCTTTTTTGTTTCACTGTATGAATTGTGAAATACTAAAGCCTTCCACTGAGCATTCTCATAGATGCTCCTATGATAATCATAAGCTATTTTACAACAAATAACAAAGCCATCCTGTGATTTACTAAGAGGTATGTTGAGACATAGCGGACACACTGACATTCTCATCTAACATCATTAAGAAGTACAATCAGAAAAAAAAAAGGGGAGTACAATCAGACTTCAAACCACTTTACATCTAATCATTAATTGCTCTGTGGACTCTTTTGCTATTTTGTTTTCTTGCCACTAGGAGTCATTCTCTACACAAAATGATGGTCTGTGCCATTTAAATTTTACTAGACCTCATTGTAAGTTCTGTATACATTACTTTGTGTACCTCCACATGGAAAGCTTTTAAAATATATCTTTTAGAAATCAACACAAATTTGAATTAGTAGATGTTTGGAGAATCATGAGATTTATTTAGTTCAACATGTCTGAGTAGTTAATGCTTTATCCCTCCTTCTGTATCAACTCTGCATTTTGCTACCTTTCTCTGTGTCTCATATTACTATGCCTCTCATTCCATCTCAGCCTTTCATTGTAAAAATTATCTGATCTCAATTCTGGATACTGGAAACTCAAGATGAAAATGAAAGCTTCCCCTAAAATATTTTTTTAAACCTGGCTTACATGCACTTATCTCCTTCCTGTGTCCAAACATAGTCTTTCCTGTGAGTTAAAACAACCTGGCTCTTTCTTATCTTCAGAAGTACTACACCTTAACTTTACTAGAACTCCATCTTTAGGAGCCCATTTTGCTTGAATTATTACTTTAAGTATTCTGCTTTTGAGTAGTAACATTTTGAGGTACTATGATTAGTAAGACAACATGAATTTGAAGAATGAAAACAGAATTCTGGCAACAACAAAAACCGCAGTGGGCAAGAATGATAGAGATAACCAAATAACCGTAGTAAAAATGGGGTGCACAGATAAACAAAGAATTCTCACCTGAGGAATATCAAATGGCCGGCAAGCACCTGAATAAACGTTCAACATGTTCAATACCCTTAGTTATCAGGGAAATGTAAATGAAAATGACCTTGAGATTCCACTTCACGCCAGTCAGAATGACTAAAATCAAAAACAAGGTGATAGCAGATGCTGGTGAGAATGTGAAGAAAGAGGAACACTCCTCTATTGCTGGTTGGATTACAAGCTGTTACAACCACTTCGGAAATCAGTCTGGTACATACTCAGAAAATTGAAGATAGTACCACCTGAGGACCCAGCTATACCACACCTGGGTATGTACCCAGAAGATGGCCCAACATATAACAATGCACATGCTCCACTATGGTCACAGCAGCCTTATTTATAATAACCAGAAGCTGGAGACAACCCAGGTGACCTTCAACAGAAGAATGGATACAGAAAATGTGGAACATTTATGTAATGGAGTACTACTCAGCTTGTAAAAACAATGACTTCATGAAATTCATAGGCAAATGGGTGGAATTAGAAAATACCATTCTGAGTGAGGTAACTCAGTCACAAAAGAACACACAGGGTATGCACTCACTGATAAGTGGATATTAGGCAGAAAGTTCAAAATATCCACAATACAGCTCACAGACCATATGAAGCTCAAAGAGAACAAAGTGGGAATGCTTCAGTCTACATTGAAGGGGGAAAATAATTACAAAGGTTTAAGGCGTGAGGGACTTGAGAAGGAGAAAAGAGGGGGAGGGAAAAGGGGTGCAGAATCACCGTGTGGGAGAAGATGGATTTACAGAGGGTCAGGAAATTCAACCGAGGTATGTAGCATTTTGGGGATAGGGAACAGGGTGTAACTTCCAGAAGGTCCAAGAGTTCAGGAAATCAAAAGCATACCGGGACTCAACATGGATGACATTAGCTGAAATACCCGGAAAAGGGGAGAGAGAACCTGTAGAGACCATATCCAGAGGTTAGGCACAGCCCTGGCTGAGGGATGGGGCCACCCACTAATCGCAAAAATATCTATCAAGAATTGCTCCTGTGTAAAGGAAATACAGGGACAAAGAGTAGAACAGAGACTGAAGGAAAGGCCATCCAGAGACTGCCTCACCTGGGGATCCATCCTATATATAGACACCAAGCCAAGACACTATTGCTGACGCCAAGAAGTGCTTGATGACAAGAGCCTGATGTAGCTGTCTCCTGAGAGGCTGTGCCAGAGCCTGACCAATAAAGATGCAGAGGCTTGCAGCCAACTATCAGACTAAGCACCGGGACCCCAATGGAGGAATTAGGGGAAATACTGAAGGAGCTGAAAGGGTTTGCAATATCAACCAACCAGAACCCCCAGAGTTCTCAGAGACTAAACCACCAACCGGAGAGTACACATGAAGTGACCCATAGCTCCAGCTCCGTATGTCTCAGAGGATTGCCTTATCTGCCACCAATGGGATAAAAGGCCCTGGGTCCTGTGAAGGCTAGATGCTCCAAAGCTATGGTGGTGAGGCTGTAGTGGCTGGGTGGCTAGTGGGAACACCCTCATAGAATCAGTGTGGAATGGGCATAGAATAAGGGGTTTTCAGAGGAGAAACCCAGAAGGGGATAACATTTAAAATGTAAAGAAATAAAATAACCAATAAGATTCCTTCAACAGGAATCCTTGCCTCCTTATTCCCTGCCAAGGGTATTCTTGTTCCCCTTTTAAAGAAGGAGTGAAGCATTCGCATTTTGATCATCCTTCTTGAGTTTCATGTGTTCTGTGCACCTGGGGTAATTCTAGCATTTGGGCTAATAGCCACTTATCAATGAGTACATACCATGTGTTTTTTTCTGTGATTGAGTTACCTCACTCAGGACAATATTTTCCAGTCCCATCGCTTTGCCTATGAATTTCATAAAGTCATTGTTTTTGATAGCTGAATAATATTCCATTGTGTAGATGTACTACATTTCCTGTATCCATTCCTCTGTTGAAGGGCATCTGGGTTCTTTCTAGCTTCTGGCTATTATAAATAAGGCTGCTGTGAACATAGTGGAGCATATGTCTTTGTTATATATTAGGACATCTTTTGGGTATATGCCCAAGAGAGGTATACCTGGGTCTTCAGGTAGTGCAACGTCCAATTTTCTGAGGAACCTCCAGACTGATTTCCAGAATAGTTATTCCAGCCTGCAATCCCACCAACAATGGAGGAGTGTTCCTCTTTGTCCACATCCTCTCCAGCATTTGCTGTCACCTGAGTTTTTGATCTTAGCCATTCATACTGGTGTGAGGTGAAATCTCAGGGTTGTTTTGATTTGCATTTCCCTTATGACTAAGATGTTGAACATTTCTTTAGGTGTTTCTCAGCCATTCAGCATTCCTCAACTGTGAATTCTTTGTTTAGCTCTGAACTCCATTTTTAATAGGGTTATTTGTCTCCCAGCAGTCTAACTTCTTGAGTTCTTTGTATATTTTGGATATAAGCCCTCTACCAGTTGTAGGATAGGTAAAGATCTTTTCCCAATCTGTCGGTTGCCATTTTGTCCTAACAACAGTGTCCTTTGCCTTACAGAAGCTTTGCAGTTTTATGAGATCCCATTTGTCCATTCTTCATCTTAAAGAATAAGCCATTGGTGTGTTGTTCAGGAAATTTTCTCCAGTGCCCATGTGTTCGAGATGCTTCCCCACTTTTTCTTCTATTAATTTTAGTGTATCTGGTTTGATGTGGAGGTCCTTGATCCACTTGGACTAAAGATTTGTACAGGGTGATAAGCATGGATCGATCTGCATTCTTCTACATGCTGACCTCCAGTTGAACCAGCACCATTTGCTGAAAGCGCTATCAACTTTGCAATGGATGGTTTTGACTCCTTTGACAAAAATCAAGTGCCCGTAAGTGTGTGGGTTCATTTCTGGGTCTTCAGTTCTACTCCACTGGTCTATCTGTCTGTCTCTGTACCAATACTATGCAGTTTTTATCACTATTGCTTGAGTTCAGGGATAGTGATTCCCCCAGGAAGTCCTTTTGTTGTTGAGGATAGTTTTAGCTATCCTGGGTTTTTTGTTATTCCAGGTGAATTTGCAAATTGTTCTGTCTAACTCTCTGAAGAATTGGATTGGTATTTTGATGGGGATTACATTGAATCTGTAGATCGCTTTTGGTAAAATGGCCATTTTCACTATATTAATTCTGCCAATCCATGAGCATTATGAAATTCGTAGACAAATGGATGGAACTGGAAAATACCATCCTGAGTGAGGTAACCCAATCGCAGAAAAACACACATGGTATGTACTCATTGATAAGTGGATATTAGCCCAAATACTCAAATTACCCTAAATGCACAAAACACATGAAACTCAAGAAGGATGACCAAAATGTGAATGCTTCACTCCTTCTTTAAAAAGGGAACAAGAATACCATTGGCAGGGAATAGGGAGGCAAAGTTTAGAACAGAGGCAGAAGGAACACCCATTCAGAGCCTGCCCCACATTTGGCCCATATATATACAGCCACCAAACTAGATAAGATGGATGAAGCAAAGAAGTGCAGGCCGACAGGAACTGGATATAGATCTCTCCTGAGAGACACAACCAGAATACAGCAAATACGTAGGCGAATGCCAGCAGCAAATCACTGAACTGAGAATAGGACCCCCGTTGAAGGAATCTTAGAAAGGACTGAAAGAGATTGAAGGGGCTTGGGACCCCGTATGAACAACAATGCCAACCAACCAGAGCTTCCAGGGACTAAGCCACTACCCAAAGACTATACATGGACTGACCCTGTGCTCCAACCTCATAAGTAGCAATGAATAGCTTAGTAAGAGCACCAGTGGAAGGGGAAGCCAAGACTTGGTCCTGCCAAGACAGAACCCACAGTCAATGTGATTTTTGGGGGTAGGGTGTTAATGGGGGGAGGATGGGGAGGAGAATATCCATAGTGTAGAGAGGGTGAGGGGCTATGGGAATGTTGTCCCAGAAATCGGGAAGTGTAATAACAATCGAAATGTAAATAAGAAATACTCAAATTAATAAAGATGAAAAAACTGCAAAAAAAACTGCAAAAAAAAGAATATTGATAAGTCTAGCAATTAATTTGAATGTTCAATTTGGCTTCCTCATGTGCACAATAAAAATTATACAACTGGGAAGTCCCACACCCGCGGATCCCGGCCGGCAGCAGCTCTCTGCTCCCAGACCCGGTGAGAGAGAGACCCAACCGCCTGGTCAGGTGGGCACTCCTGAGGCTGCAGAGCGGAAGAGACCACCAACACTGCTCACCCCTGCCCACATCCCTGGCCCAAGAGGAAACTGTATAAGGCCTCTGGGCTCCCGTGGGGGAGGGCCCAGGAGCTGCAGGACACCTGCCTGAGACACCACTTGAACCTGAAAGAAACAGACCGGATAAACAGTTCTCTGCACCCAAGTCCCGTGGGAGGGAGAGCTAAACCTTCAGAGAGGCAGACAAGCCTGGGAAACCAGAAGAGACTGCTCCCTGCACACACATCTCGGACGCCAGAGGAAAAAGCCAAAGACCATCTGGAACCCTGGTGCACTGAAGCTCCCGGAAGGGGCGGCACAGGTCTTCCTGGTTGCTGCCGCTGCAGAGAGCCCGTGGGCAGCACCCCACGAGCGAACTTGAGCCTCAGGACCACAGGTAAGACCAAATTTTCTGCTGCAAGAAAGCTGCCTGGTGAACTCAAGACACAGGCCCACAGGAACAGCTGAAGACCTGTAGAGAGGAAAAACTACACGCCCGAAAGCAGAACACTCTGTCCCCATAACTGACTGAAAGAGAGGAAAACAGGTCTACAGCACTCCTGACACACAGGCTTATATGTCAGTCTAGCCACTGTCAGAAATAGCAGAACAAAGTAACACTAGAGATACTCTGATGGCGAGAGGCAAGCGCAGGAACCAAAGCAACAGAAACCAAGACTACATGCCATCATCGGAGCCCAATTCTCCCACCAAAACAAACATGGAATATCCAAACACACCAGAAAAGCAAGATCTAGTTTCAAAATCATATTTGATCATGATGCTGGAGGACTTCAAGAAAGACATGAACACACTTAGGGAAACACAGGAAAACATTAATAAACAAGTAGAAGCCTACAGAGAGGAATCGCAAAAATCCCTGAAAGAATTCCAGGAAAACACAATCAAACAGTTGAAGGAATTAAAAATGGAAATAGAAGCAATCAAGAAAGAACACATGGAAACAACCCTGGATATAGAAAACCAAAAGAAGAGACAAGGAGCTGTAGATACAAGCTTCACCAACAGAATACAAGAGATGGAAGAGAGAATCTGAGGAGCAGAAGATTCCATAGAAATCATTGACTCAACTGTCAAAGATAATGTAAAGCGGAAAAAGCTACTGGTCCAAAACATACAGGAAATCCAGGACTCAATGAGAAGATCAAACCTAAGGATAATAGGTATAGAAGAGAGTGAAGACTCCCAGCTCAAAGGACCAGTAAATATCTTCAACAAAATCATAGAAGAAAACTTCCCTAACCTAAAAAAAGAGATACCCATAGACATACAAGAAGCCTACAGAACTCCAAATAGATTGGACCAGAAAAGAAACACCTCCCGTCACATAATTGTCAAAACACAAAAAGCATAAAATAAAGAAAGAATATTAAAAGCAGTAAGGGAAAAAGATCAAGTAACATATAAAGGGAGACCTATCAGAATCACACCAGACTTCTCGCCAGAAACTATGAAGGCCAGAAGATCCTGGACTGATGTCATACAGACCCTAAGAGAACACAAATGCCAGCCCAGGTTACTGTATCCAGCAAAACTCTCAATTAACATAGATGGAGAAACCAAGATATTCCATGACAAAACCAAATTTACACAATGTCTGTCTACAAATCCAGCACTACAAAGGATAATAAATGGTAAAGCCCAACATAAGGAGGCAAGCTATACCCTAGAAGAAGCAAGAAACTAATCGTCTTGGCAGCAAAACAAAGAGAATGAAAGCACACAAAAATAACCTCACATCCAAATATGAATATAAAGGGAAACAATAATCACTATTCCTTAATATCTCAGTATCAATGGCCTCAACTCCCCAATAAAAAGACATAGATTAACAAACTGGATACACAACGAGGACCCTGCATTCTGCTGCCTACAAGAAACACACCTCAGAGACAAAGACAGACACTACCTCAGAGTGAAAGGCTGGAAAACAACTTTCCAAGCAAATGGTCAGAAGAAGCAAGCTGGAGTAGCCATTCTAATATCAAATAAAATCAATTTCCAACTAAAAGTCATCAAAAAAGATAAGGAAGGACACTACATATTCATCAAAGGAAAAATCCACCAAGATGAACTCTCAATCCTAAATATCTATGCCCCAAATACAAGGGCACCTACATACGTAAAAGAAATCTTACTAAAGCTCAAAACACACATTGCACCTCCCACAATAATAGTGGGAGATTTCAACACCCCACTCTCATCAATGGACAGATCATGGAAACAGAAATTAAACAGAGACGTAGACAGATTAAGAGAAGTCATGAGCCAACTGGATTTAACAGATATTGATAAAACATTCTATCCTAAAGCAAAAGGATATACCTTCTTCTCAGCTCCTCATGGTACTTTCTCCAAAATTGACCATATAATTGGTCAAAAAATGGGCCTCAACAGGTACAGAAAGATAGAAATAATCCCATGCGTGCTATCGGACCACCACGGCCTAAAACTGGTCTTCAATAACAATAAGGGAAGAATGCCCACATATACGTGGAAATTGAACAATGCTCTACTCAGTGATAACCTGGTCAAAGAAGAAATAAAGAAAGAAATTAAAAACTTTTTAGAATTTAATGAAAAGGAAGATACAACATACTCAAACTTATGGGACACAATGAAAGCTGTGCTAAGAGGAAAACTCATAGCGCTGAGTGCCTGCAGAAAGAAACAGGAAAGAGCATATGTCAGCAGCTTGAGAGCACACCTAAAAGCTCTAGAACAAAAAGAAGCAAATACACCCAGGAGGAGTAGAAGGCAGGAAATAATCAAACTCAGAGCTAAAATCAACCAAGTAGAAACAAAAAGGACCATAGAAAGAATCAACAGAACCAAAAGTTGGTTCTTTGAGAAAATCAACAAGATAGATAAACCCTTAGCCAGACTAACGAGAGGACACAGAGAGTGCGTCCAAATGAACAAAATCAGAAATGAAAAGGGAGACATAACTACAGATTCAGAGGAAATTCAAAAAATCATCAGATCTTACTATAAAAACCTATATTCAACAAAATTTGAAAATCTTCAGGAAATGGACAATTTCCTAGACAGATACCAGGTATCGAAGTTAAATCAGGAACAGATAAACCAGTTAAACAACCCCATAACTCCTAAGGAAATAGAAGCAGTCATTAAAGGTCTCCCAACCAAAAAGAGCCCAGGTCCAGACGGGTTTAGTGCAGAATTCTATCAAACCTTCATAGAAGACCTCATACCAATATTATCCAAACTATTCCACAAAATTGAAACAGATGGAGCCCTACCGAATTCCTTCTATGAAGCCACAATTACTCTTATACCTAAACCACACAAAGACACAACAAAGAAAGAGAACTTCAGACCAATTTCCCTTATGAATATCGACGCAAAAATACTCAATAAAATTCTGGCAAACCGAATTCAAGAGCACATCAAAACAATCATCCACCATGATCAAGTAGGCTTCATCCCAGGCATGCAGGGATGGTTTAATATACGGAAAACCATCAACGTGATCCATTATATAAACAAACTGAAAGAACAGAACCACATGATCATTTCATTAGATGCTGAGAAAGCATTTGACAAAATTCAACACCCCTTCATGATAAAAGTCCTGGAAAGAATAGGAATTCAAGGCCCACACCTAAACATAGTAAAAGCTATATACAGCAAACCAGTTGCTAACATTAAACTAAATGGAGAGAAACTTGAAGCAATCCCACTAAAATCAGGGACTAGACAAGGCTGCCCACTCTCTCCCTACTTATTCAATATAGTTCTTGAAGTTCTAGCCAGAGCAATCAGACAACAAAAGGAGATCAAAGGGATACAGATCGGAAAAGAAGAGGTCAAAGTATCACTATTTGCAGATGACATGATAGTATATTTAAGT
Organism: Rattus norvegicus; assembly: GCF_021556685.1. Taxonomy (NCBI): domain Eukaryota; kingdom Metazoa; phylum Chordata; class Mammalia; order Rodentia; family Muridae; genus Rattus; species Rattus norvegicus. The sequence goes on along the minus strand of NC_141534.1, from coordinate 69,751,992 downwards.
GATCCCAAAAGTTCCACCAGAGAACTACTAAAGCTGATAAACAACTTCAGCAAAGTGGCTGGGTATAAAATTAACTCAAATAAATCAGTTGCCTTCCTCTATACAAAAGAGAAACAAGCCGAGAAAGAAATTAGGGAAATGACACCCTTCATAATAGACCCAAATAATATAAAGTACCTCGGTGTGACTTTAACCAAGCAAGTAAAAGATCTGTACAATAAGAACTTCAAGACACTGAGGAAAGAAATTGAAGAAGACCTCAGAAGATGGAAAGATCCCCCATGCTCATGGATTGGCAGGATTAATATAGTAAAAATGGCCATTTTACCAAAAGCAATCTACAGATTCAATGCAATCCCCATCAAAATACCAATCCAATTCTTCAAAGAGTTAGACAGAACAATTTGCAAATTCATCTGGAATAACAAAAAACCCAGGATAGCTAAAGCTATCCTCAACAATGAAAGGACTTCAGGGGGAATCACTATCCCTGAACTCAAGCAGTATTACAGAGCAATAGTGATAAAAACTGCATGGTATTGGTACAGAGACAGACAGATAGACCAATGGAATAGAATTGAAGACGCAGAAATGAACCCACACACCTATGGTCACTTGATTTTTGACAAAGGAGCCAAAACCATCCAATGGAAAAAAGATAGCATTTTCAGCAAATGGTGCTGGTTCAACTGGAGGGCAACATGTAGAAGAATGCAGATCGATCCATGCTTATCACCCTGTACAAAGCTTAAGTCCAAGTGGATCAAGGACCTCCACATCAAACCAGACACACTCAAACTAATAGAAGAAAAACTAGGGAAGCATCTGGAACACATGGGCACGGGAAAAAATTTCCTGAACAAAACACCAATGGCATATGCTCTAAGATCAAGAATCGACAAATGGGATCTCATAAAACTGCAAAGCTTCTGTAAGGCAAAGGACACTGTGGTTAGGACAAAACGGCAACCAACAGATTGGGAAAAGATCTTTACCAATCCTACAACAGATAGAGGCCTTATATCCAAAATATACAAAGAACTCAAGAAGTTAGACCGCAGGGAAACAAATAACCCTATTAAAAAATGGGGTTCAGAGCTAAACAAAGAATTCACAGCTGAGGAATGCCGAATGGCTGAGAAACACCTAAAGAAATGTTCAACATCTTTAGTCATAAGGGAAATGCAAATCAAAACAACCCTGAGATTTCACCTCACACCAGTGCGATTGGCTAAGATCAAAAACTCAGGTGACAGCAGATGCTGGCGAGGATGTGGAGAAAGAGGAACACTCCTCCATTGTTGGTGGGATTAGAGACTGGTAAAACCATTCTGGAAATCAGTCTGGAGGTTCTTCAGAAAATTGGACATTGAACTGCCTGAGGATCCAGCTATACCTCTCTTGGGCATATACCCAAAAGATGCCTCAACATATAAAAGAGACACGTGCTCCACTATGTTCATCGCAGCCTTATTTATAATAGCCAGAAAATGGAAAGAACCCAGATTCCCTTCAACAGAGGAATGGATACAGAAAATGTGGTACATCTACACAATGGAATATTACTCAGCTATCAAAAACAACGAGTTTATGAAATTCGTAGGCAAATGGTTGGAACTGGAAAATATCATCCTGAGTGAGCTAACCCAATCACAGAAAGACATACATGGTATGCACTCATTGATAAGTGGCTATTAGCCCAAATGCTTGACTTACCCTAGATCCCTAGAGCAAACGAAACTCAAGACGGATGATCAAAATGTGAATGCTTCACTCCTTCTTTAAATGAGGAAAAAGAATACCCTTGGCATGGAAGGGAGAGGCAAAGATTAAAACAGAGACTGAAGGAACACCCATTCAGAGCCTGCCCCACATGTGGCCCATACATATACAGCCACCCAATTAGACAAGATGGATGAAGCAAAGAAGTGCAGACCGATAGGAGCCGGATGTAGATCGCTCCTGAGAGACACAGCCAGAATACAGCAAATACAGAGGCGAATGCCAGCAGCAAACCACTGAACTGAGAATAGGTCCCCTATTGAAGGAATCAGAGAAAGAACTGGAAGAGCTTGAAGGGGCTCGAGACCCCAAAAGTACAACAATGCCAAGCAACCAGAGCTTCCAGGGACTAAGCCACTACCTAAAGACTATACATGGACTGACCCTGGACTCTGACCCCATAGGTAGCAATGAATATCCTAGTAAGAGCACCAGTGGAAGGGGAAGCCCTGGGTCCTGCTAAGACTGAACCCCCAGTGAACTAGTCTATGGGGGGAGGGCGGCAATGGGGGGAGGGTTGGGAGGGGAACACCCATAAGGAAGGGGAGGCGGGAGGGGGATGTTTGCCCGGATACCGGGAAAGGGAATAACACTCGAAATGTATATAAGAAATACTCAAGTTAATAAAAAAAAATTATACAACTGACATCATCACTCAGTATACACTAAATGACCAATGAGCAATGCATGTGCACAAAGAAAGTGTCAGAATAGAAACTGGAGAATGTAGCAAATATAAATAGACCTTATAGCGAACATTTTGACATGTTGGGAGCTCTTTCCCAAAATCACTATGTCATTTGCATTTCAGGAATCTTTTCATCTATCATAATTTCAGGTTTTCCTTTGTATTTAAAATAGATTTTATTAATTTGAAATTTTATTCAATGATCTCAAACATTCAACTTATTCCTTAATTTGTCCTACATCCTTTCCCCAAATTTATGTTCCTTGTCTGTCTTAATCTGTCTTTGTCTCTCGCTGTTGCTCTCTCTCTCTCTCTCTCTCTCTCTCTCTCTCTCTCTCTCTCTCTCTGTGTGTGTGTGTGTCTGTCTGTCTGTCTGTCTGTCTTCCCCTCTCTCTGCATTCATTAAGCCCTGTTAGTATTGACAAAAGATTCTTGTACATATATACTACCAGGGAGTAGGTTCAATATACCAAGTAGCAGAACATAAGAGGAAAACCCTATTCCCTATTTTTCCTCTCACGGGACTTACCCAATAACAAGAGCCATTTAGATAAGGGTGGTTGTTGTATCTACATTTCCTGCTCTGTGGTTATATTCCTTGAGCATTTACAGGTCTTATACATGCTCTGTGAATTGTTGTGAACTGGCATGTGCTTCATCATTCTGACCTCTAGAATCTATATTGCAAGTATACCCAAGTACATAGAGTTGCACATGTACTGATAGGAACACACGCATATATAATACTATATACAGCTGCCTCTAGCTGTGCAGGTTTGTCACCTCAAAGCTCTAATATATAAACCATTTCTGAGACAGCATTATCATTATATCATGGTAACTTTAACTACAAAGCATGTTACAAGTCTACACCATCTATAAAACAAGACCTCATCCTTAGAGATGGAAACAAAATGTGCTGGAAGGATAATTCTATGAGAGAGATCTAGTGGGACCAAGGGCATGGATTTGAGCCACTGAAGTATACACTCTCTCTAAAAGATTCAGCATAATGAATCATACATGGTTGTTTCTGCTATATGTCATGTGATTATGTTTATGTCATGTGATTAATCCTCTTAGAAAGCTAAGGAAGGATTGTTAGGAGTGTGAGAGCAGCCTGGGCTGTGTATACATATCCTGCCACAGACAAATAGTAATTCATAATTTCCAAAATCATTTTGTACCCAACCTAGCATTTTAGCTTGGCTAAATTGCTTTGAGGAAATATTATATCTCAAAATCAATGAATAGTGCTAATAAAGAGCACAATTTCTCTCAGTTTTCACATCTGTTTCCTAAATCAGACTGAAATCCTCTACAACACAGTAAATAACACCCAAGTAATTTTGGAATTGTTATCCTGGGGTACATTCTCCATGTTATAGACATGTACACACTCTTGCAGAATTAGGAGATGAGCACAGTGAGTTGTTCCACTAAGAATATCTGAACTCTTTCACGTCATGAATAGAAAGTTGGTACTTGGCAGTCTTTTAGCATCAATACCAGAGGACTATGGGTGGAAGAACATATGCAGAGATGCAATGTCATGATGCATCCAGTAGTGTGACTCAAAATTACCAACCCTGTAAATTGTAAGAAAGGATTTGTTGAAAGAAAACAAAAAGAAAATTCTTGTTATATGATGATCGGAGTGACTTTACTCTTTGGGGGAGACTGAATGTGTGGAAATGCCTCATCCTCTTCTGATGTATGAAGAGAAGAAAAATGTAGACACTGGTGCACAACATGAGTCCTATCAATATAAAATCTGAGAGAGTCATCAGTATTCTGTAACTGCCTTAGGGTCTGCGTGACACATGAGAAGAAAAGAGCTCATAATCCTGTATTTTGGTAGAATTCTGCATATGTTAAAAGCCTTTACTAAACATAGGAGCAAATATGTATATCAACAGTCTGGATATCACACAAAAAGCAGGAGACACTGATCTTCCAAGCTTTGCCTTTGAGACCTATCCACCCACCCACTCTGTGAACAATAGCCATTGCTTGAAATTTTCTCAAGAGGCAAATCGTACATACAATGAGACCCTGACCCCCTCTACATATGAAGCAATTTAAAACCAATGGCTTCCAAGAATGTGTGTTATAACCCATAAAATAAAGTAATTTCCCATATCCATGTAAGTGAGTATGAGTAGGAATGGGTTGATTGTGCTTGTCTATTATAAGGTGTGGAAGCATAGACTTCCATATAACAAAGGCATTCCCCAATAATCCAGCCTCCACCTCTATTGAGAAAATCAATCTAAGAATATAGCCATGAAAACCCACTCTCCCCGGATTGAAGAAAATATTTTCACAAAGTGCTAGGAGAGCCACAGAGTTACTTCTCAGTTTAGATTTTAGAAAATATTCTTGTTTTGATAGAAAGTCCATGTCCTCCTGTGATTTCCTTTCTGAAAGCAGTGAGTGCTTTTAGTGGATTTCTACATCAATGAATTTAAAATCATCATATACATAGACCAAGCAAATGTGTTCATATTTCCTCACTTAATTAGTCCAGAAGGCTCTAAACTCTCTTTTGCAGAGTCTTCATTTTATGTTTGGGTATCATTCATGAATTAAGGCATGGTTTACATTATCAATATTTTAAAAGTATCACTATATGACAGAACAGGCTGCCACTCTTAAAATTAATATAACTTGGTTACTTCATAAGGCTTCAAAGCCTTGTGTAGGAAACACTTGTACAAACTACAATAACTTTAAAATTCCTGGTGATTAGGCACGACAAACAAGTACATGGGCATGAATTGGATGTATCAAAATACTTATTAGAAAGTATAATTAGAGGCAGGAAGATCAACTTTATTTTTTTAAATAGTGACTGACACTACAAAATTTCATATCTTGATTGTCTCACACTTTTTCTGTACATTATTTTCTTTCTTTTATGTGTATTTTTGACAAATAGGGAGTGATTTTCAGTGACAGAGGATCATCTCTTCGGGGCTATTAACTGTTCTTTTGCCCAACTACACTTTGTTCCATGTCATGGCAGAAGCTAGAACAAACACCTCTCTGAAGTCTGTTTTCAAACATTTATTCTACTCATCAGACAACCCTCAAGATAGTATTATTGAGTTCCCCAAAACAAACAGTTTCCCACAAGCAGAAATTTTATCTAGCTTTGCTCCTGTGCTGAGCACAGCTCCCAAAGTTGTAAATACAGGAAAACAAGCACTTCCTCAGCAAACAACTGTACAAAACATTCCAATTTTCATTCTTATATGACAATTAACAGCAATGTCACTTGGAAATATAAACTGAATCCCTCAAAGTACTGCAAAATGTGGTAATTGACAGTAGCATTTCAGGTCCTATTAGGTTTGTTTCACTTTGTTTGAAATTGAAGACAGGTTTCTGCACCCCATTTTGTCATCTAGGTTTAATGTCCCTCAACTGCCTTTCTGTAATTTTCTCTATGGAAAACAAAAACCAATAACAAAAGATAAATGGGACAAAACAAGTAAGAAAAAATTTTTGAGACCGGTGAATGCTATAGGTACATAGAGAGCCAGAAAAAAAAAAAGAATAGAGAGACAAATTAGAATAAGAGGACAAAATTCAGGTATAATTACAGAACTTGTCAAAATATTCTATCTAGAAAGTATACTTTTTATGTCTTGGGATGTGGTCAATGTGGTAGACTTCTTAGACTATCTAGGTTGAATAACCAGCACTGCCTAAACTGGGTCCACACCTAGTTCTATAAACTCAACACTTAGTAGATAGATATAGGATGATCAAAAGGTCAGGGTCATCCTAGGGTATATAGTAAAACTGAGGTCATCGTAGTCTATTAGATATCAGCTTAAAAACACAATAAACGACAGGTCTTCCTGGTTGCTGCCGCCACAGAGAGCCCTTGAGCAGCACCCCGCGAGCAAACTTGAGCCTCGGGACCACAGGTAAGACCAACTTGTCTGCTGCAAGAGAGCTGCCTGGTGAGATCGGGACACACAGAGGCAGAGTTCATCTAGGACCGGGCACGTCCTGTGTTTGCCTGAGGTCCCACGCCTGCGGATCCCGGGCCCGCAGCAGCTCTCTGCTCCCAGACCCTGTGGGAAAGACACCTCACCGCCTGATCAGGTGGGCACTCCTGAGGCGGCAGAGCGGAAGAGACCACCAACTCTGCTCACCCCTGACCACATCCCTGGCCCAAGAGGAAACTGTATAAGGCCTCTGGGGTCCCGTGGGGGAGGGCCCAGGAGCGGCAGGACCCCTGCCTGAGACACCACCTGAACCTGAGGGAAACAGACAAGATAAACAGTTCTCTGCACCCAAATCCTGTGGGAGGGAGAGCTGAACCTTCAGAGAGGCAGACAAGCCTGGGAAACCAGAAGAGACTGCTTTCTGTACATACATCTCGGACGCCAGAGGAAAACACCAAAGGCCATCTGGAACCCTGGTGCACTGGAGCTCCCGGAAGGGGCGGCACAGGTCTTCCTGGTTGCTGCCGCCGCAGAGAGCCCTTGGGCAGCACCCCGAGAGCAAACTTGAGCCTCGGGACCACAGCTAAGACCAACTTGTCTGCTGCAAGAAAGCTGCCTGGTGAACTCAAGACACAGGCCCACAGGAACAGCTGAAGACCTGTAGAGAGGAAAAACTACACGCCCGAAAGCAGAACACTCTGTCCCCATAACTGACTGAAAGAGAGGAAAACAGGTCTACAGCACTCCTGACACACAGGCTTATAGGTCAGTCTAGCCACTGTCAGAAATAGCAGAACAAAGTAACACTAGAGATAATCTGATGGCGAGAGGCAAGCGCAGGAACCCAAGCAACAGAAACCAAGACTACATGCCATCATCGGAGCCCAATTCTCCCACCAAAACAAACATGGAATATCCAAACACACCAGAAAAGCAAGATCTAGTTTCAAAATCATATTTGACCATGATGCTGGAGGACTTCAAGAAAGACATGAACACACTTAGGGAAACACAGGAAAACATTAATAAACAAGTAGAAGCCTACAGAGAGGAATCGCAAAAATCCCTGAAAGAATTCCAGGAAAACACAATCAAACAGTTGAAGGAATTAAAAATGGAAATAGAAGCAATCAAGAAAGAACACATGGAAACAACCCTGGATATAGAAAACCAAAAGAAGAGACAAGGAGCTGTAGATACAAGCCTCACCAACAGAATACAAGAGATGGAAGAGAGAATCTCAGGAACAGAAGATTCCATAGAAATCATTGACTCAACTGTCAAAGATAATGTAAAGCGGAAAAAGCTACTGGTCCAAAACATACAGGAAATCCAGGACTCAATGAGAAGATCAAACCTAAGGATAATAGGTATAGAAGAGAGTGAAGACTCCCAGCTCAAAGGACCAGTAAATATCTTCAACAAAATCATAGAAGTAAACTTCCCTAACCTAAAAAAAGAGATACCCATAGACATACAAGAAGCCTACAGAACTCCAAATAGATTGGACCAGAAAAGAAACACCTCCGTCACATAATTGTCAAAACACAAAAAGCACAAAATAAAGAAAGAATATTAAAAGCAGGAAGGGAAAAAGGTCAAGTAACATATAAAGGGAGACCTATCAGAATCACACCAGACTTCTCGCCAGAAACTATGAAGGCCAGAAGATCCTGGACTGATGTCATACAGACCCTAAGAGAACACAAATGCCAGCCCAGGTTACTGTATCCTGCAAAACTCTCAATTAACATAGATGGAGAAACCAAGATATTCCATGACAAAACCAAATTTACACAATATCTTTCTACAAATCCAGCACTACAAAGGATAATAAATGGTAAAGCCCAACATAAGGAGGCAAGCTATACCCTAGAAGAAGCAAGAAACTAATCGTCTTGGCAACAAAACAAAGAGAATGAAAGCACACAAACATAACCTCACATCCAAATATGAATATAACGGGAAGCAATAACCACTATTCCTTAATATCTCTCAACATCAATGGCCTCAACTCCCAAATAAAAAGACATATATTAACAAACTGGATACGCAACGAGGACCCTGCATTCTGCTGCCTACAAGAAACACACCTCAGAGACAAAGACAGACACTACCTCAGAGTGAAAGGCTGGAAAACAACTTTCCAAGCAAATGGTCAGAAGAAGCAAGCTGGAGTAGCCATTCTAATATCAAATAAAATCAATTTCCAACTAAAAGTCATCAAAAAAGATAAGGAAGGACACTACATATTCATCAAAGGAAAAATCCACCAAGATGAACTCTCAATTCTAAATATCTATGCCCCAAATACAAGGGCACCTACATATGTAAAAGAAACCTTACTAAAGCTCAAAACACACATTGGACCTCACACATAATAGTGGGAGATTTCAACACCCCACTCTCATCAATGGACAGATCATGGAAACAGAAATTAAAGAGAGATGTAGACAGACTAAGAGAAGGCATGAGCCAAATGGACCTAACGGATATTTATAGAACATTCTATCCTAAAGCAAAAGGATATACCTTCTTCTCAGCTCCTCATGGTACTTTCTCCAAAATTGACCATATAATTGGTCAAAAAATGGGCCTCAACAGGTACAGAAAGATAGAAATAATCCCATGCGTGCTATCGGACCACCACGGCCTAAAACTGGTCTTCAATAACAATCAAGGAAGAATGTCCACATATACTTGGAAATTGAACAATGCTCTACTCAGTGATAACCTGGTCAAGGAAGAAATAAAGAAAGAAATTAAAAACTTTTTAGAATTTAATGAAAATGAAGGTACAGCATACCCAAACTTATGGGACACAATGAAAGCTGTGCTAAGAGGAAAACTCATAGCGCTGAGTGCCTGCAGAAAGAAACAGGAAAGAGCATATGTCAGCAGCTTGACAGCACACCTAAAAGCTCTAGAACAAAAAGAAGCAAATACACCCAGGAGGAGTAGAAGGCAGGAAATAATCAAATTCAGAGCTGAAATCAACCAAGTAGAAACAAAAAGGACCATAGAAAGAATCAACAGAACCAAAAGTTGGTTCTTTGAGAAAATCAACAAGATAGATAAACCCTTAGCCAGACTAACGAGAGGACACAGAGAGTGCGTCCAAATTAACAAAATCAGAAATGAAAAGGGAGAAATAACAACAGATTCAGAGGAAATTCAAAAAATCATCAGATCTTACTACAAAAACCTATATTCAACAAAACTTGAAAATCTTCAGGAACTGGACAATTTCCTTGACAGATACCAGGTACCGAAGTTAAATCAGGAACAGATAAACCAGTTAAACAACCCCATAACTCCTAAGGAAATAGAAGCAGTCATTAAAGGTCTCCCAACCAAAAAGAGCCCAGGTCCAGACGGGTTTAGTGCAGAATTCTATCAAACCTTCATAGAAGACCTCATACCAATATTATCCAAACTATTCCACAAAATTGAAACAGATGCATCACTACCGAATACCTTCTACGAAGCCACAATTACTCTTATACTTAAACCACACAAAGACACAACAAAGAAAGAGAACTTCAGACCAATTTCCCTTATGAATATCGACGCAAAAATACTCAACAAAATTCTGGCAAACCGAATCCAAGAGCACATCAAAACAATCATCCACCATGATCAAGTAGGCTTCATCCCAGGCATGCAGGGATTGTTTAATATACGGAAAACCATCAACGTGATCCATTATATAAACAAACTGAAAGAACAAAACCACATGACCATTTCATTAGATGCTGAGAAAGCATTTGACAAAATTCAACACCCCTTCATGATAAAAGTCCTGGAAAGAATAGGAATTCAAGGCCCATACCTGAACATGGTAAAAGCCATATACAGCAAACCAGTTGCTAGCATTAAACTAAATGGAGAGAAACTTGAAGCAATCCCACTAAAATCAGGGACTAGACAAGGCTGCCCACTCTCTCCCTACTTATTCAATATAGTTCTAGAAGTTCTAGCCAGAGCAATCAGACAACAAAAGGAGATCAAAGGGATACAGATCGGAAAAGAAGAAGTCAAAATATCACTATTTGCAGATGATATGATAGTATATTTAAGTGATCCCAAAAGTTCCACCAGAGAACTACTAAAGCTGATAAACAACTTCAGCAAAGTGGCTGGATATAAAATTAACTCAAATAAATCAGTTGCCTTCCTCTATACAAAAGAGAAACAAGCCGAGAAAGAAATTAGGGAAACGACACCCTTCATAATAGACCCAAATAATATAAAGTACCTCGGAGTGACTTTAACAAAGCAAGTAAAAGATCTGTACAATAAGAACTTCAAGACACTGAAGAAGGAAATTGAAGAAGACCTCAGAAGATGGAAAGATCTCCCATGCTCATGGATTGGCAGGATTAATATAGTAAAAATGGCAATTTTACCAAAAGCAATCTACAGATTCAATGCAATCCCCATCAAAATACCAATCCAATTCTTCAAAGAGTTAGACAGAACAATTTGCAAATTCATCTGGAATAACAAAAAACCCAGGATAGCTAAAGCTATCCTCAACAATGAAAGGACTTCAGGGGGAATCACTATCCCTGAACTCAAGCAGTATTACAGAGCAATAGTGATAAAAACTGCATGGTATTGGTACAGAGACAGACAGATAGACCAATGGAATAGAATTGAAGACCCAGAAATGAACCCACACACATATGGTCACTTGATTTTTGACAAAGGAGCCAAAACCATCCAATGGAAAAAAGATAGCATTTTCAGCAAATGGTGCTGGTTCAACTGGAGGGCAACATGTAGAAGAATGCAGATCGATCCATGCTTATCACCCTGTACAAAGCTTAAGTCCAAGTGGATCAAGGACCTCCACATCAAACCAGACACACTCAAACTAATAGAAGAAAAACTAGGGAAGCATCTGGAACACATGGGCACTGGAAAAAATTTCCTGAACAAAACACCGATGGCTTACGCTCTAAGATCAAGAATTGACAAATGGGATCTCATAAAACTGCAAAGCTTCTGTAAGGCAAAGGACACTGTGGTTAGGACAAAACGGCAACCAACAGATTGGGAAAAGATCTTTACCAATCCTACAACAGATAGAGGCCTTATATCCAAAATATACAAAGAACTCAAGAAGTTAGACCACAGGGAAACAAATAACCCTATTAAAAAATGGGGCTCAGAGCTAAACAAAGAATTCACAGCTGAGGAATGCCGAATGGCGGAGAAACACCTTAAGAAATGTTCAACATCTTTAGTCATAAGGGAAATGCTAATCAAAACAACCCTGAGATTTCACCTCACACCAGTGAGAATGGCTAAGATCAAAAACTCAGGGGACAACAGATGCTGGTGAGGATATGGAGAAAGAGGAACACTCCTCCATTGTTGGTTGGATTGCAGACTGGTACAACCATTCTGGAAATCAGTCTGGAGGATCCTCAGAAAATTGGACATTGAACTGCCTGAGGATCCAGCTATACCTCTCTTGGGCATATACCCAAAAGATGCCCCAGCATATAAAAAAGACACGTGCTCCACTATGTTCATTGCAGCCTTATTTATAATAGCCAGAAAATGGAAAGAACCCAGATGCCCTTCAACAGAGGAATGGATACAGAAAATGTGGTACATCTACACAATGGAATATTACTCAGCTATCAAAAACAACGAGTTTATGAAATTCGTAGGCAAATGGCTGGAACTGGAAAATATCATCCTGAGTGAGCTAACCCAAACACAGAAAGACATACATGGTATGCACTCACTGATAAGTGGCTATTAGCCCAAATGCTTGAATTACCCTAAATGCCTAGAACAAATGAAACTCAAGACAGATGATCAAAATGTGAATGGTTCACTCCTTCTTTAAAAGGGGAACAAGAATACCCTTGGCAGGGGAGAGAGAGGCAAAGATTAAAACAGAGACTGAAGGAACACCCATTCAGAGTCTGCCCCACATGTGGCCCATGCATATACAGCCATCCAATTAGACAAGATGGATGAAGCAAGGAAGTGCAGACCGACAGGAGCCGGATGTAGATCGCTCCTGAGAGACACAGCCAGAATACAGCAAATACAGAGGCGAATACCAGCAGCAAACCACTGAACTGAGAATAGGACCCCTATTGAAGGAATCAGAGAAAGAACTGGAAGAGCTTGAAGGGGCTCGAGACCCCATATGTACAACAATGCCAAGCAACCAGAGCTTCCAGGGACTAAGCCACTACCTAAAGACTATACATGGACTGACCCTGGACTCTGACCTCATAGGTAGCAATGAATATCCTAGTAAGAGCACCAGTGGAAGGGGAAGCCCTGGGTCTTGCTAAGACTGAACCCCCAGTGAACTAGACTGTTGGGGGGAGGGGGACAATATGGGGAGGGAGGGGAGGGGAACACCGATAAGAAAGGGGAGGGGGGAGGGGGATGTTTGCCCGGAAACTGGGAAAGGGAATAACACTCGAAATGTATATAAGAAATACTCAAGTTAATAATAATAAAAAAAAACACAATAAACAACACTTCCCAATTTCTTTCATCTATATTTCTGACGTATTTTTCAAATAAAATGACTTAGAGTCATTTCAGTGAAACAGAAGTTGACTAAAAGTTTTAATTCTTCTATGGTTCTGAATCTGATTTCAGAACTCTCATACTGGTTCACATTGAATCTTCAGATTAAATAATAAATATCATAATTTCAATTGTTATATTTATTTTATTGTATATATGATTGTGTTATGTGATATATGTAAAATATCACATAATTATATATATATTGTAGCTTATATAATAATTATATAATAAGGAGCTTACTAGCTTTCTAGTGGCTGACTGGGGCAGAGAATCTAGGAGTATTAAATAAAAGTAAGAAAATTAACAGAATGTATGAATATCTGATTAATGATCATATCTTTTCTATGATAACATGAATTTGTGAATATTTTCAAGATATAAAATTATGTACTTTAAATTTAAATAAGTAATGACTGCTTGCTTATACTTTAATACAGCCACAATGTTAAGGGATTATGTATGGGAATAAAAGTAGGTAAAGCAAGTTGTCACAATCTGGGATGAACACAGCTACAGCAATTAGCACACGAGGTCTCATATGATATGACCTGTCAGCTGTGATTTTCTTGTGCTTATAATTCCTGGTGTAAGCCATCTCTTTTTGTACAGAATAGTATACTTTATATTTCTCCTTTGTTCACATCTCTATGTCTCTTACAGAGGTGAATATGTATATCACTAAGACAGGAGCTCCTGAAACAGAAAGGACTTCAGGATAGTTAAGCAGTTGTATAAAAGCTGCAGTGGACTATGTGTTATCTTAGCATCAAAGTACTGACTCTAGAAACAGGAAAGAAAATGGCACATGACCATTTGCAAGAGACAAGCTGTAAGTTGGCAAGGCCCCTATTTATTTGCTAGGGTTAGATGATTTTATAATTTTTGTCTCAAGGATTTAGAGTCCATGACAGACATAATATTAAGAGCTTCTTTGCCTTGAGTTTATAGGAAGCAAGTAGAAAATTAAAAAAAAAAAAACATTTTCTTGAAACCAGAAGCTGAAGTTGTATTCTGTCTGGGTTATAAATTGTGTCTTTCAGTACTGAAATGACTTGAGATCTCTTTTGTTACCCTATGTACACTTACACCTGCAATGTGCAAGTAAATCCAGAGACCTGCATGCAATCATATATGTATGTGTGTTTTTCTATGTGTCTGTGTATGAGTATACCGAGCAGATTCCATAGTTCTACAGTCTCAACATGCACCCTAAAATCAAATTTGTGACTCTGTTGTCCATTCTCTGGAAACTGAACAGTTCCTGTATTAAAAGGAAAGAGTAGCTAGAATTTAGAAGCTCTCAAACCCAGCCTACATAATCAGCCAAAATATTTTGATGTACCTAGACCTACTCGCTGCTAAATTTCATATTCCTGCATTTTTTCTATTAACAGAAAAGTAGTGAATGTCACAGGTAAAGTTGTCCTGAGGCATGTGAAAATAGCTTTGTCCTTTCAAATTCTCTTCTGCCCTCCCCTGATAATCACACTCATACCAAATTTTAATTTAACCAAAAGAAAACACTTACGAGAGCTGAGCTCTGCTACTGTAACAATGTCAGGAGACTGTGGCCTTCAGTAAACGTAGTGCATTTGCAGTCAGTGCAGTTATATGTCCAGAAGATGCCTCAATTTACATTGGCACCTGAGTTACAATTACCTTATCACCTGCTGAGCTCTGACACATTGTGTAAAGGAACAATGATGTGGCTCTGAAAAAGTTGTAACTTGGTTCTTGGAAAAGTTACAGGATCCTGGGGATTATTAAGTGCTGAGTTAATTAGAATACATGAAAATTTCCCTGAGTGCCTTATAATAAGCTGCCCCTCAAAGAAAGAAAAGTGATAAGTGATTCTAGAATTCCCATAGCCTGACAAAATAGCTATCATTTTCATAACAGAACTTACCCTGACACTAATAAAAACTCTACTCATAATGGGAATGTTGAAGCTGTATTGAGAATTGATGTGTGAATAATAAGTTTTAAACATATGGTCACCTCACACTTTGGCCATGTTGGGAAATAATGAAACTCAGGGCTGAAGTCAAGGCTGCATACTCTCTCCCTATTTATTCAATACAGTATTCAGGTTCTAGCTAGAGAAATTAGACAACAAAAGGATGTAAAGGAGAAAGAAATTGGAAAAGAAGAAATCAAGATATCACTATTTTGGGATGATATGATAGTATAAATAACATGCCCAAAAATTCTGGTAGAGAACTCCTATACCTGATAAACAACTTCAGCAGAGTGGCTGGATATAAAACTAACTCAAATGAATCTGTAACCTTCCTCTACACAAAGGATAAATGGGCTGTGAACAAAATTAGGGAAATAACATCCTTCAAAATAGTCACAAATAATATAAAATATCTTGGTGTAACTCTAAAGAAGCAAGTTTTTGTCTGTATGACAAGAACTTCATGACTCTGAAGAAACGTGAGGAAACGTTTATTTCAAAGAATAACTCAAATGTCTGCAGGATTAACATAGTAAAAATGGCCCTCATACCAAAAGCAATCCTCAAATTCAATGCAATATCCATCAAAATTCCAACTATATTCATCACAATGATAGAAAGAGCAATTCTCAAATTCATCTGTAATAACAACAAAAAACAAACAAACAAACAAACTGGGATAGTGAAAACATTTCTCAACAATAAAAGAACTTCTGGGAGGAATCTCCATCCCTGACCTCAAGCTATATCCCAAAGCAGTAGTGATAAAATTCTCATGATATTGGTACAGAAACAGGTAAGTAGATCAAGGGATTAGAATTGAAGACTCAGAAATAAACCCACACACCTACAATCACTTGACCTTTGATACAGAAGTCAAAAACATACAGTAGAAGCAAACAAAGAATTTTCAACTTATGGTGCTGGTCAAACTAGCAGTCTGCATATATAATATGGCATATCGATCCACTTTTATCACCTCGTACAAAGCTCAAGTCCAAGTGGATCAAAAGCTTCCATATAAAACCAGATATGCTGAATCTAACAAAAGAGAAAGTGGGAAAGAGCTTTGAACACATCAGCACAGGAGAAAATTTCCTGAAAAGAAAACCAATGGCTCAGGCTCTATGATCAACAATTGACAAATGCGACCTCATGAAACTAAAAAGCTCCTGTAAGGTTTAGGACAAAAATCAATAGGACAAATCAGCAACCTAAAGATGGGGGGCAGGGTGTCTTCACTAATCCTACGTCCTATAGAGGGCTAGTGACCTGTGTCTGGAGCAGAGCCTCAGCTCTGGATCCAAACACGCACAGCCCACAACCCATTTGCAGCTCAACACTCTAGGTATTCTGAAACATCCATGATCACAGGTGAGACCATAAACCGCCCTCCAATATCCAGCTTAACTGGGATTTCAGCATCCAAAGGACACAGATACCCTACCCAGCCAGAGACTTGTATGCCTTCTGCTTCACACCTGTGCCTGGAACACAGCCTCTGCTCTGGATCTCCAACAGTTCAGCCACACCCCAGTTGCAGCTCAACCTGCCACAGGTTCTGACACATACAGGATCACAAGATCACAGGATCAAAGGACAGACAAGCTCCAGTGAGAAAGAGAGAGGCCAGATAACCAGATTAAGAGAGGCAAGCATAAGACCACAAGCAACAGAAAACAACTTAACTTGACAAAATCAGAATCAAGTTCTTCAACCACAGCAAGTCATGGATAACTCAACATACTTATAAAGCAAGATGCATATCTAAATTCTCATTTCAAGAAAATGATAGAGGACTTTAAGAAAGAGGCAAAAAAAGTATATTTTTAAAGAGGCAAAAAAAGTAAACAAATAGACACACTTCAAGAGGAAACACATAGATCTCTTAAATTCAGGAGAACTCAAACAGGTGAAGGATTTGAACCAAACCATCCAGGATGTAAAAACGGAAATAAAAACATTAAAGAAAACACAAAGGGAGACAGCCCTGGAGATAGAAAACCTAGGAAAGAAAATAAGAATCACAGATGCAAAGCATCTCCAACACAATACAAGAGATAGAAGAGAGAATTTAAATGATAGAAGACATCAACACAACAGTCCAAAAAAAAAAAAAAAAGAACAGCAAAAAGTTCCAATCTCAAAACATTCGACAAATCCAGGACAAAATGAAAAGACAAAACCTAAGAATAACAGGTATAAAAGAGAAACAGAGTGAAGATTCCCAACTCAAAGGCCCAGCAAAATCCTCAACAAAATTATAGAAGAAAATTTCCCTGACCTAAAGAAAGTGATGCCCATAAATATACAAGAAGCGTACAGAACACAAATCAGATGGGACCAGAAAAGAAATTCTTCCCTTCAAATAATAATAAAAACACCAAGTGCACAGCACAAAGAAAGTATATAAAAAGCAATAAGGGAAAATGTCAAGTAACATATAAATAAAGACCTATCAGAATTACACCAAATTACTCACTGGAAACATCCTAGGCAGATGACATACAGGCAGTAAAAGAACAAAATTGTAGCTCAAGCTATTATACCCAGAAAAACATGAGATTACCATAAATGGAGAAACCAAGGTATTCTAAGACAAAACCAAATTTAAACAATATCTTTCCATTAGTTCAGTCCTACAGAGGATAATAGAAGAAAAAGTGCAATGTAAGAAGAGAAACTACAGCCAAGGAAAAACAAGAAATTACTCTTTTTTACAACAAACCCAAAAGAAGAGAAACATAAAAACATAATTCCACCTGTGTCAACAAAAATAACAGGAAGCAACACTCATTGGTCCATAATATATCTCAACATCTATGGACTCAATTCCTCAATAAAAATGATAGATTAAAAGACAGGACACCTGAACAGGATCCAGAAATTTTCTGCATAAATACACCGCAGTTACAAAGACAGATACTACCAAAGAATGAAAGATTGCAAAACAACTTTCCAAGCAAATTGTCTCAAGAAACAAGCTGGGACAGCTATTCTAATATCCAACAAAATAGACTTTTAACCAAAGTTATCAAAAAAGATGGGGAAGGATAGTGCATACTCATTAAAGGAAAATCCAACAAGATGAACTCTCAATTCTGAATATCTATGCCCCAAATGAAAGGTTACCAACATATATAAAAATGACATTGCCAAAGCTCCAGGCACTCATTGAAACCCCCCAAAAAAATTAGTAGGAGATTTGAATACAGACTTCTGAACAGTAGACAGATCACAGAAACAGAGACACAGTGAAAGTAAAACAAGTTATGAATGAATAGATTTAACTGATATGTACAGAACATTTTACCCTAAAACAAAAGAATATAATTTCTTTGCAGAACCTCATAGTACCTTCTCAAAAATTGGCTATATAATCGGACACAAAACAAATGTCAACAGATTCAACAACATTAATTTACTCCCACATATTCTACTGGACTTCCACAGAGTAAGGCTGGTCTTCAGTGGCAACAGAAACAACAGAAAGTGCACATACACATGGAGCTGAACACCTATCACTTAATGATAACTTGGTCAAGGAAGAAATAACAAAATTAAAGACATTTTAGAGTAATGAAAATGACGACACAACACATCCAAATTTATGAGACACAATGAAAGCAGTGCTAATAGAAAAACACGTGGCTTCATAAAGAAATTGGAGAAATCATACATTAGCAACTGAACAGCTTATTAGACAAAAATAAGCAAATATACCAAAGCAGAGTAGACAGAAGGAAATAATCAAACTCAGAGCTGAAATCACCCACGTAGAAACAAAGAGAACTATACACAGAATAAACAAAGCTAGGAAATGGTTCATTGAGAAAATCAACATGATATATAAACCCTTAGCCAGATTAACCAAACAGCACAGAGACAGTATACAAATTTAAAAAGTCAGGAGTGAAAAGAGATGTAACAATAGAACAGGAGGAAATTTAAAAAATAATCTGATTCTACCACAAAAGTCTATACGCAGAAAAACTGGAAAAACTGAACAAAATGGTTGATTTTCTAGACAGGCACAAGATACCAAAGCTAAAGCAGGATCAGATAAACCATCTAAACAGTGCCTTAACCTCCAAGGAAACAGAGGCATTCATTAGAAGTCTCCCAAACAAAAAAAGCCCAGGGCCAGGTGGTTTTACTGAAGAATTTTCTAAGATCTTCAAAGACAACCTAATATCAATACTTCTCAAACTAATACATAAAATAGAAACAGAAGGAAAACTACCCAATTCTTTCCATGACGCTACAGTTACACTGATACATAAGCCACCAAAAGACCCAACAAAGAAAGATAGCTACGGACAAATTTCCTTTATAAATATGGAGGCAAAAACACTCAATAAAATTCTCACAAGCTGAATCAAAAAAAAAAAAAAAAAAAAAAAAAACAAACCATCAAACTGGTCATCCACCATGATCATATAGGATTCATTCCAGGAAAGCAGGAATGGTCCAATGTCTGGAAATTCATCAATGTAATCCACTATATAAACAAACTCAAAGAAAAAAACCACATGATCATCTCATTAGATGATGAAAAAGCCTTTGACAAAATACAAAATCCCTTCATGCTAAAAATATTAGAGAGAATAGGAATTCAAGGTCCATACCTAAATACAATAAAAGCAATATACAGCAAGCCAATAGCCAACATCAAATTAAACGGAGAGACCTCCAAAGCAGTCCCATTAATATCAGGGACAAGACTGCCCAATCTCTACCTACATAATCAATATAGTAGTTGAAGTTATAGCCAGAATAATTTGAAAACAACAAGAGTTCAAATTGATACGAATTGGGAAGGAAGATACCAAAATATCACTATTTGCAGATGATATGACAGTATACATAAGCGACCCCAAAAATTCTACCAGAGAGCTCCTACAGCTGATAAATAACTTCAGCAAGGTGGCTTGATAGAAAATTAACTCTAATTAATCAGTAGTAGCCCTCCTCTACTCAAAAGATCAAAGCACTGAGAAAGAAATTAGGGGTATACCTTTCACAATTGTCACAAATAATATAAATAAGTTGACTCTAACCCAGCAAGTGAAAAATCTGTATGAAAAGAACTTGAAATCCCTGAAGAAAGAAATCGAAGACCTCTCAAGATGGAAAGATCTCCCATGCTCATGGATTTGCAAGATTAATATAGTAAAAATGGCCATCTTACAAAAAACTATCTACAGATTAAATGCAATCCCCATCAAAATTGCAACTCAACTCTTCATAGAGTTAGAAAGAGAAATTCTCAAATTCATTTGGAATAACAAAAAACCTAGGATAGTGAAAAATATTCTCAATAATAAAAGAACTTCTGGTGGAATTACCATCCCTGACCTCAAGCTATACTATAGAACAATAGTGATAAAAAAAACTGCATGGTATTGGTAAAGTGACAGGCAAGTGGATCAGTGGAATAGAATTGAAACCCCAGAAATGAAACACACACACACACACACACACACACACACACACACACACACACACACACACACACATGGTCACTCGATATTTGATGAAGAAGCTAAAACCATAATGTGGAAAAAAAGACAGCATTTTGAACAAGTGGTGCAGGTTCAACTCACAGTCTACATGCAGAAGAATTCTAATTGATCCATGCTTATCTCCTTTTGCCAAACTCAAGTCCAAGTGGATCAAGGACCTCCACATAAATCCAGATAAGCTGA
This sequence comes from Rattus norvegicus, assembly GCF_021556685.1. Classification (NCBI taxonomy): domain Eukaryota; kingdom Metazoa; phylum Chordata; class Mammalia; order Rodentia; family Muridae; genus Rattus; species Rattus norvegicus. Next base: position 69,731,319 of record NC_141534.1, on the reverse strand, counting down.
ATCTAATAGAAAAGAACATGAGGAAGAGCCTCGAATACTTGGACACAGAGGAAATTTTCCAGAACAGAACACCAATGGCTTATGCTTTAAGATCAGTAATTGACAAATGGGACCCCATAAAAAGCTTGTGTAAGTAAAAGGACACTGTCAGTAGGACAAAAATGCAACACACATATTGGAAAAAGATATTGACCAACCTTACATCTTATAGGTTGCTAATATCCAAAATATAAAAAAAAATTCAGGGAGGTTCACTCAGAGAATCAAATAACCTATTAAAAAGTAAAGTACAGAGCTAAATAGAGAATTCTCAACCAAGGAATATCAAATGGCTGAGAAGCATTTAAAGAAAGGTTAAACATCCTTAGTCATAAGGAAAATGCAAATCAAAATGGCTCTGAGATTCCACCTCACACCAATCAGAATGGCTAAGAAAAAAATGCAGGTGACAGCAGATTTTGGCAAGAAAGTGGAGAAAGAGGAACACTTCTCCATTACTGGTGGAACTGCAAGCTGCACTTTGGTAATCAGTATGGTGGTTCCTGAGATAATTTGAAATAGTTCTACCTGAGTACTCATCTACACTACTACTGGGCATATACCAAAAAAAGTAGTCCAACATATAACAAGACACTATGTTCCTAGCAGCATTATTTATAATACCCAGAAGCTGGAAACAACCCAGTTGTCCCTCAACAAACCAAAAGAATGGATACAGAAATTGTGGTACATTTACATAATGGAGTACTACTCAGCTTTTAAAAACAATGACTTCATAAAATTTGTAGGCAAATGGATGGAACTAGAATATATCATCCTGAGTGAGATAACCCAGACACAAAACAACACACATGATATGTACTCATTGATAAGTGAATATTAGCCCAAAAGCTCACAATGCCCATTATACCACCCACATACCATATGGAATGTAAAAGGAAGGAAGACCAGGGGGTGGATGATTCAGTCCTGCATTGAGAGGGGAACAGGATGATCATGGCAGGTAGAGGGACAGGGGGACTGGTAGGGAAAGAGGAAAAGGAAGCAATAAGGGAGTCAGTAAGAGGAACTGGAGGTAAAGTGAGAGAGGTACAGGGAGTCAGGAAATTGAACAAAAATATTTAACAAGAAGGATGAGAAACTGGGGATAGCCACTGGAGTATCCCAGACACCCAGGAAATGTGAGACTCCCAGGAACCAACTGGCATGCTCTTTAGTCAAAATGTGCAGAAGAGGGGAAGATAGAACTTATAGAGACCATTTCCAGTAGATAAGCATAGACCCTGGTTGAGGAATCAGGGCTACCCACCCATCTCAAAGTTTTTAACCCAGAAATGTCCCTGTCCAAAGGAAGATCAGGGATGAAAATGGAAGCAAGGGTAATCTGGGGACTGCCCTACATAGGGATGCATCACATCTGCAGACACGAAATCTGACGTTGATGCTGTGGTCAGGAGGTGCTCACTGACAGGAAACAAGAGTAGTGGTTCTTCGGGAGGTCCAGCCAGCAACTGACCAATGCAGATGTGGATGCTTAGAGCCAACCATTAGACTGAGCTCAGGGAACCTGGTGGCAGAGATGAAGGAAGGACTGGAGGAGCAGAGGAGGATTGCAACACCGTTGGAAGAGCAGCATAAGCTGGGCTGACCACACAGTTCTCCCAGAGACTGGACTACCATCCAAGGATTGTACCTGGAGGGGTTCATCATTCCAGATACATATGCAACAGAGGATGGTCTTGCCTGCCAACAATGGAAGGGGAGGCCTTTGTTCATGTGGAAGTTTGATAGCCCAGCATAGGGGGATGCTGGAGTGGGGTGGCAAAGGGTGAGTGGCGGGGGGCACCATTATATGTGCAAAGGGGAGGGCATATGTAAGATAAGGGGTTCGTGGGGGTAATAAAGATGTAGGATATCATTTGAGATGTAAATGAATGGAATGATTAATTTTAAAAAGAGGGCTAATATCCAAAATATATAAAGAACCCAAGAAGTTTAATCTCAGAGAAACAAACAACCCAATTAAAGCATGGGGTACAGGGCTAAGCAGAATTCACAACAGAGGAATTTTAAATCAACCAGAAGCACTTAAAGAAATCTTCAAATCCTTAGTCATCAGAGAAATGCAAATCAAAAACCTGAGATTCCACCTTACACCCATCAGAATAGTTAAGATCATAAACTTACATAACAGCACATGATGGCAAGGATGTGGAGAAAGGGGAACACTTCTCCATTGCTGGTGGGATTGAAAACTGGTACAACCACTCTGCATATCAATCTGGATGTTCCTCAGAAAAAGTGAAAATAGACTTTCCTGAAGACCCACTTTGTGGCATATACTGAAAGATGCTCGACCATACCACAAAGACATATGCTCTACTTCATAGCAGCCTTATTTGTAATATCCAGAAACAGGAAACAACCCAGATTTCCCTCAAGTGAAGAATGGATTCAGAAAATATGGTTCATTTTCACAATGGAATACTACTCAGATATTAAGGAGGACATCATGAGTTTTGCAGGTAAATGGATGCAAGTAGAAATTATCATTCTGAGTAAGCTCTTACCCAAAAGGACATGCAAGGCAGATGCTCACTAATAAGTGGATATTAGCCCAAAAGGTGCAGATTACAGAAGATAGATTTCACAGAACTCAAGAACGTTAATAAACTGAAGGACCCAAGTGTGGGTGCTTCAGTCCCACTTGGGAGGAAGAAGAAAGCAATCACATTGACACAGAAAGAGGGAGGGATGTGGGTGTGAGAGGGGAAAGGGATGGTTGAATGGAAATATGCAACCTCTGGGGGTGGGAGATGTGGGGGCACTAGAATGTACCAGGGACCTGAGAGTTGAGAGACTCTCAGCATTCAAAAGGAGAAACTTTATATGAAATCCCCAACAGTGGGGGTATGGAATCCAGAAGAAAGACAGGGTATCAAATGGAGGGATAGGGTTGTCATCCCACAGTGGAAAACTCAGAATTCTTACTATCTAAAAGAACTGAAGAGACAAAAATAAAGAAGAGACTGAGGAAAAAGAGGCCCAGTGCCTGGCCCAATTTGGGATCCATCCCCAGGGGAGGTTCCAAGGCCTGACACTATTACTGATGCCATGGTGTGCTTACAGACAGGAGTCTAGCACGGTTGTTCTCTATGAGGCCCAAGAAGCAGCAGACTGAGACAGATGCAGATGCTTACATGTAACCAATGGACCAGTGTCAGGGACCCCTGTAGTTGAATTAAGAAAAGGCTAGAAGTTGAGGAGGGCGACACCACATGAATACCAGCAGTCTCAACAAATCTGGACATGAGATCTCTCAGACACTGAGTTACCAACCAGGCAGCATACACAAGCTGCTAAGAAGCCCCTGACACATATACAGCAGAGGACTCCCTGTTCTGGCCTCGGTGAGTGGAAATGCATCTAACCATCAAGAGACTTGAGGCCTCAGGGAGTAAAGAGGCCTGGTGTGGCTTGGGGATATCCTCTTGGAGACAGAGGGAGGAGGAATGGGATGAGGAACTGGTGGAGGGCACACCAGAAGGGAGATAATGGCTGGAGTGTAAAAAACAGAAAAGTAATTTAAAAATATAAATACATAAAAGTTGTATTTACCACCATAGTAACAGATTTGTCAAACAAGGACATTAGAGTTTATATTCAAAATTCATTTCCTGCTCCTATAACAAAAATACTCTGATGAAAGTAACTTAAGAGAAAAAAGAGATGGAATCTTACATAATTCATGATTCAGCCCATGCCTGAGGATTGGTGGGACACGCAATATGGAAGTTTTTCAACCTCAATTGATGTCAATGAGACAATCCCATATAAAAGCCCCCAAAGAACCAAGTAAATCTAGAAATTGTCATCTAAAGACTTTTCTTCTAGATAATTTTAGATGGTGTCTAGTTGACAATCAAAATTACTCGTTACACATACTCTCTCAATTCTTGCATTTTTCCTGTTCCCCTCAAGCCTCTTTGCTCACTTAGACAGTTTAAATGTACTTTCACATTTCATACCCAGGTATACACATATATACTCATAGAAAAATACAAAATTTTCCGAATCAATATAAAATCTAGTGATTGACAAGTTAGATAAAAACATGCAATTTATTTCCTTCTGATAATGGCATTGTTCACACTATCTTAATAAGCATTTTTACCCATTTTCTAGCAATGATATAATATTTTTCTTCTTTGTGGCAGAGCACTTTGTTAATATTAGTTTTGGTGTCATATGGCCCAAGTTGACTTAAATTCTGAAATTCTCTATATAAGCTGACCTTGGTATAATAATATTTTACAGATGTCTTAAGTACTAGGATTAGAGGCCTGTACCACATGGCCACCAAAGATTAATTTCTTAATAAATATGAAATTTTATTATTAATATATACTATATTGTATAATCTTTTCAAATATCTATATTTTGTCTCTTACATTGTTTTCTCACCATAATTTTGGTCCACACTACAGGCTAAGCTGAAAAACTCTCAAAAGAACAGTGATATTAATTTTCATTTATGTTTCTTTCTGCCAAACTAGAGGACAAAGGAGATTTTTACTAGATTTATAGTACAAAAAAATGGCATTCAGGGTATCCTGAGAAGGAAAGTGAGACTAGGGTAGCATAGAGAGCATGATGATGACCTCTAAATAAACTGCCATTTCCTTAGTCATAGCTTGTAGAAATTTCTTCAATCCTAGCCTGATGCTTCTACCCTGCCTTTGTTATTTATGCTCCTGGAAGAAAAACACACAATGTTTATATTTAAAATAAGCCTTAAGCAAGAAAAATTCTGTACAGATACTACTTTTCTATTGATAGCCCTGAGGTACTACTTTTTTATCTAGGCTGCTCTTAACTCCAATTGGCCAGACAACAAGGCCACATTCCCTTGACTCCTAACCCATGGTGGCTTTTTTTTTCCTCCTGCTGAACTCTTCTTCCCCTCCTGGCTCTCTTCCAGCTCCAAGTCTAGGAATTCTAAACCCCACCTTTGACACTTATACCCAGCTATTGCCTGTTGGTATCTTTATTTACCAACAGAAATAACTTGGGGGTATGGTCACTTAGTGTCTTATGTGTGGACACTCTCATCTCCAGGACAACCAGGTGTTGAAGGCCTTCACTTAGCATTACTATTGATAACAAAAGATGACACTGCAACAGTTGTACAGAGATGAGTCTTCCCTCAGGGCCTAGTCTTCCCTCAGAGCCCTCTCTAGACTGGCAGACAAGGAATGGACCAATCTCTCTCTGAATTCTTGACCCTGGAAAACATAGAGTATTGGATTGAGGCAGCTATTGAAGGTGGCCAAGGTGCTTGCTGGATTCACCAGTATGTGAATGCTTTCTGGTGTTTCCTTTTTCCAGATGTTGCCTAAAAGCATAATCAATTGAAAAGGGAACCAACAGACAAAAAAAAGGAAGCTGCTACAGAGGTGAGGCCACGTAAAGGACGGGTGTAATTCACAAAGCTGCTTCTACAGATCTTGGCAGCCATGAGTCCATAGCAGATGGCAATTAAGGACATTAGCAGGCTGAAACCAATAATAAAACTGACAATTCCTGCAGCTGTGTTCACAGTAAAGAACACTTTTAATTGCTCTTCATGGTTTGCAACCCAGGATTCAAAATTACATGTACAATACATGTTCCCTCTTGCATCTCTTACTGTAGTCAAGAAGAGAAAATGTGGCAAGGTAAGGAGCAGAGCAAATATCCAAGCTCCAACAACCACTTTCCTGGCCAGACTCACAGTTCAGTGATTCTGAGACCATACTGGATGCAGGACACAAATACACCGATCTGTAGCAATAAGAGTGATCAAGAACACACTTACAAAAAGATTTATGTGTACAATGCTGTGAGCAAATTTGCAGAGGAACCAACCAAAAAGCCATTTTCCTCTCATGATCATTGAGATGATGTGGAGTGGTAGTGTAGCCATGAAAGAGAAGTCACTCAGAGCCAAGTTCATATAAGAGATGCTTTTCACAGTGTGGGTCATCCTGAACCCAGCCACCCAAATCACAAGCCCATTACCTAGCACACCAAGGATAAAGGTTATGGAGAGGACTATGACTAGGATGATCCATAGAACTGTGGAGCTGGTAGATTCATAGAACAACACTTCTGATCCATTCCATCTTGTCAGCACCTGAAACAGTTCAACAAGGAGAGTTTCTCAGATGTGGGTGTAATTTATAGCACTGTCTCTCAGATCCTGCATCAACTTCTACATTATAAAGGTAATAGAGTAAACCTGGTCCTTTACTGAATGTTTATTATGGAAAGCTTATGTCTATAGATTATGAAAGAGAAAGAGCTCTTCTCAAACTAATTATAAAAAGTATCATAAGCACCCATGTCTCACCACTGATGTTGAGCTATGGGAGGACAGGAAGCAGAATGTGGGCAGACATGAGTTTACCATGGGGAACAGAGCAGTAGACTGATTAGATTCTTCCCTGGCCAAGGTATCAGTTATTTTCTTTCTCAAAGAAGACAATTCAGTGGAAAGATGCAAACACTTTAAATGGGTTTATTTGCAAACAAACCATTAAGGAGTACATAGGGGTATTGGAGTATGTTTACAAATGATTATAGATGACGTCTTTTTAAATCTAGATGTAATATTGTTATCATTGCTGTGGGATTTGTCTTTGTCTGTTGGACTGTTTTTCCTTCTAGGTAAACTCTGTTAAAAGAAGAAAGTGCTTAGTGAAGACCATAAATTCCTTAAAGTTTTGATTGATCCAATAATTCTGATACTATATTGTGAGTTTCAAAGAGAATTTTTATAAAGATTATGAGGAATCTGCTCCATTCACAAGCTAAAGTTTGTTTTACTTAACCCAAATCATAATATACCATACTTCCTTTATGTGTACCTGCATGTGTGTCAGTGTCTGTGGATGTAAATATATATTCATGTTTGGGCACAATGTTTTAAATGTCAGTGTAAAACCTCAACTGGCATTATTCAGGTGCCAAACATTTTGGATTTTAGGACAGACTTCTGTAACTGACTTGGAACTTAACTGAGTAAGCTATCTGATGGGACAAGGCACAGCAGATATTTCTTTATATCTGCCTCCCCAAAATGTTTCTACAAGAGCTGCTCTATCTCTATTTTTCAGGTTTTTATTTCTGTAAGGCAAGCCTTTTCTCAAGGGAGCTTGGCCCAGAGCCTGAGACTTCCTTTGTACAGTATGTCTTACCATCATAGTTCCTGATGATTTCACAGGGTAGGAGTAAAAATAAGATTATAATGAAGCCAAAATTCAGACCTTACACTAGTGTGTCCGTGTAGCAACAAGATTTTTTTTTAGCATTTTAGATAATTATGTGAAGAGTTCAACTGTGGCTTCAAAGGAGGTTAAAACAAAGGGGAATTCAAGAAACAACTACCAAGACAAAGTGACAAATAAGCTAATATCCAACTTCTTGCTAAGCTCATATCAGATTTAAATCTAATTCTGCCCATGACAAAAGCACTTATAATGATATTCACCTTTCTGACCTAGGTTCATACATCTTCTATCAGCTTCCGCATATTTTATAGATAATATTTCTCTTAATGTAAGGCATTGGTTTGAATCTAGACTTCACAGAAATTGTGAGCAGTTACTACAACTGTTTGAAATTTTTGATAATGTGTGCTTCCCTGTAGTTTTGCAAGGGCAAGAAATCAGGGAATCCCATCTCTACCTTCAAGCTAATCTCTTCCAAGGTTCTTTCTTGAGATGAAACTCTAAATGATTAGTAAACTAAGTGTCACCATGTCTGCATACTTAGTATTATGCAGGATGGAGTGTGAGACCTAATGAGTTTTGGGAGAAATCAGGGGCCTCTCCTTAAACTGCATTCATTTTGTAAGAACTATATATGATATTGCTGGTTATTTTACTCCAAAAGATTTTATTACTTCCAATTTTTATATGAGTAAATTGGTGTTTTTGAGTAATTGTAAAACCTAGAGGAGGCTATTTGAATTTTGTTTTAAATCAACTTGTTTTTATATCTGAGTACTTTACCACACCAAATGTGACAGATTAATACCACACCTTAAATGCCCCACCTACAATAGCAGTATAATTAATCTTCTGTGTCAAGCAATCCAGTTTTTTCTAGGAAAAGCTAGAGAGTGCTGGGAGAGAAAAATGGAAATCATTGGAGAGCAGCTCTTGAACTCTTCTAAGACTAGGAAATGGAGAGACTTCTAGGAGGCTATGCCGGTAATCTTGGCAGAAACTCCTAGCAGCTGGAGATAATGGAAACTTAAGCGGAAATCTCCAGTAGACTTCGGATGAAGGGAGGTGAACATCAACCAACCTACATAACTTTTGACTCAAAATTTGTCCTGCCTACAAGATGAGCAGGGATAAAAATGTAGCAGACATTAAGGTAAAGGCCAATCAACAACTTGTCCAACAAGAGACTAATCCCACAAGAAAGAGCAAACCCCTGATACTTTTGACAATATATTGCTATACTTGCAGACAGGGGCCTAGCATAAGTCTCACCAGAGAGGCTCCATCCACCAGCAGATTGAAACAGAGGTAGGCATCTGTGGAAGAGCTGGTATATGATTGAGTGACCCTGAAGTGTTAGGGACATCAAAAGAAAACCTACAGAGTCAACTTTCCTGGGCCCATGGGGGCACACAGAGACTGAACCATTAACCAAAGAACATGCAAGAACCGGACCTAGCTCCAATATACATTTGTACTGGATATGCAGCTTGAACTATATGTAAGTCCCCTAACAATTGGAGCAGGTATCTATCTCTAATTCTGCCTGTCATTCCGTCTTCTTCCCCTAGCTCTACAGCCAGGTTAGGTGTTAGCAGAAGATGTGCTTAGTCCAGCTGCAAAATGATGTCCCAGGGTTGGGTGGTACACCAGGGAGGCTTCCCTTTTCTGAGGAGATCAGGAAGGAGTAGAGGGAGAGGGATATGTGAGGGTGGTACTGAAGAAGCGGAGACAGGGGAGCTGTGATCAGTATGTAGAATGAATGAATGAATTAATTAATGAATGAATGAATGAGAAATAGATTGTTCTGTTGTTAATGGAGTGCTTGACTGTGCAAGTTACAGGTTCTAAAGGTACTAGATCTAAAACTAATGCATCCATTTCATTTGATGCATATCTGTATCCAATATCCTACATTAAGTAATCCTGAAATATGCTTAATACCAAGTGTGGGTGGTACAGCATCCACAGGTACTTATGTTTTAAATTTATTACTTAATTACTTTTTTGTTTCAGTGCATGAGTTTATATGGGCCATATGCATACAAACACATAAAGGCATAATTAATTTAAAAATATTACCTCCTGGAAAGAAAAGGGAACATTATGGGTCTTATAATAAGTAGCACATAAGTCTCAAGTGGCCGTGAATGTGAAAACATGCCGAGGATCCCTGCAAGGTTTGTAAAAAAAAAAAAAAAACTAGGAAACATGATACATAAGTCCTAGAGGAATCTATCTGATCTGCCAAATTGCCCTTGTATAAGTCATGCAAAGATGCAGCTATCATTAATTATCACACAGGTTGGGTTGCGTTTTTAGTGATGAACTGACTTTGACTAATCTCTATTAGTAAAGGAGACGTATCATTCATCCTCCTGAACGTAACCCCACCCAACTCATTGGTTTAGCAATGCAGACTTCTATATGATCATTAATTTTGTCTCTTATTGGTTTTCTCTGTGTGACTAAGGAATATTTGTGTTATACATGCTTAGTTAAAATGTGAAAGAACACTAGCTGAACCACATACTCATTGCATAATCTTCAAGACTCTCTGATATTTTATCTAATTTATGGTCCTCAGGAAGGTAGAAATCACTGAAGTAAAGCTAAGTAGATTTGTTTTCTAAGCTTGGCATAAGAAAACACAATGCACTGTTATCTTATGTCATAGGGATTATTGTGTCAGTTCTGTGTATTGAAAGCCCAAGATGAAGATGTTATCTTCTCTGAGGACTTTTTAACTGACATATATGTGGTTATCATCTTCATCTATCCACACACAGTCTTCCTTGTGAATATAAATAGCTGGAGTTTTTCTTTATTTGCAGAAGGATACCACCTACACTCTGCTTCCAAATAGTCCCACCCTGCCTTACAACCAGATCTCATTATCACTGATATCTATAGAGTTGTATCTTTGGCTCTTACCACAGAACAAGAAAAGTGTTTAGGATCTTTAGTTACTAGAAATACTCCTTCCTGCTCCCCACACTTTTTAAGACAGGTGGTAATGGTTTAGTTTTGACACCATTGTAAATAATATGATCTTTCATTTTCTGTTTCCTGGTTTCAGTTCTGTCTCCTATTTCTCCTTTTGGAGGCATATTTTCCTGAAACTGGTAGAATCAGACCACTTATTCGAGGAGAATATACTTATAGCTATCCATAAGAGGGTCTAGAGATTTCAAAAGCACAAGTTAAAGCTTCATCCTGGAGGTGGCAGAATTTTGCCTGATTTTACTCAGGAGACAGGAGACAGAAAGACTGACATAAGCTGCAGAAGTCTATAGTTGTAGCTCACTTACTAGCTACAGGGCGTGTCTCAATATTGCAGAGATTGCTCAGCATAGCCCAAAGAAGTGTGGTGGCACCTGATAACCTGACCATTAGGAAGATGGATGGGTTGCATGGAAAAAAATCGAGGCTGTATATGACCAGGTTGAAGCAGAGACTCAAAAGTTTTAAGTAAAATTCAAGAATACTTTTTTCTTCTAAGTCTCATGAAAAGATAAGAGAAGTAAAATATTAAGACTCTGAGAACACAGGCCCACACTATTTCACATTGTCTGTCCAGGACTCCCCTATGCTTCCTCCAAATCACTAGTCCTTCCTGCTTTCCACTCTCAAATCCTGAGTTTCTTCTGCCATCACAATGTTGTTGAAAACTAGTCAATTTGATATTAACTAGAATCTGAAGATTGAGAGAATGTGTTTCAGTGTTTAGCAAGTTAAATGGGATCTATAAACTCTGGCCAACTTCATTGCTTTTCTTGTGAAATCATATTCTTTCTCCCTATAACCTACTGTAGAGCCCTATCTCAGACTTCTGCTATTATATGATTATCTTGCCAGCTCTAGACTCTCATTCAATCAGTAAACACAGTAGTTACTTCAGAAATTCTTGAGAAGAAACAGGCCTCAGCCTACCTCTGTTTTTTGTGGAATTGGGGAGAATAGAAAGTTTAATTGTAACATGAAACATATTTGTCAATTTTATTATTCACTAGAGTAGATAATTTAAAGAAATAACTAATCACAGGACTATAAAAATAATTCTGTTTAAAGAGCAATTTACTTACACAAGCTATAACCTATATTTGATACTCAACACTGCATAAATCACGCATGGTATTTGTTACAGGACTATAATCTCAGAGCTAGGAAAGCAGAGGAAAGAATGTCAAAATTTCAGTAGTGTCCTTGGTAATATTGAAGCCACCTCTTTCTACATGTGACATTTTCAGAATTAAAAACATAAAACAAACAAAAAAGAACAATAAAAAGTGTAGGGGGAAAGAAGATATGGAGGAGGAGGAAGAGGAGAAAAGAAATCTGGCAAGTTACTTCCTTGTACTTGGGAAGCACATGTAGAAGATCTGTTACAAGACTGGCTTCGACTATACAGATAGATATATATCTAGACAAACCAGGACTACATTATATAGTGGAATCCTGTAACAAAATGTCAAATAACTTTAATATCTTATTTTGTTAAATATTTGTCTAGCTTTATATAGCCAAATTATCATTCTTGTCATGTAGTGGAAACAAGATTATTAATGAGATACACCACATTAATTTATTAACATTATGACTTTGAAATTTCATATGTATTTGTATACTTTGTCTACTCAATTTATACTAGCTCCTTTGTGAAATTTCTCACAAGCAGAAATTGGATGGTAGAGCAGATGAGAAAGAGACATTTGTTGTAATTTCATTTTATCCCTAAATCTAGCAGTTAATTTGAATGTTCAATGTCGGCTTCTTTATGTGCACAATAAACATTGTAAAATTACTATCATTGTTTAGTACATGCTACATGTCTAGTGAACAGAATATGTGCAAAAGGAAATCTCCAGAATAGAAACTGGAGAACGTGGCATATATAAACACTATAGTGAATAATTTGATACTTTGGGAGCTCTTTCCCACTGTCTCTGTCTCTGTCTCTCTCTGTGTCTCTGTCCCTATCTCTGTCTCTCTGTCTGTCCCTGTCTCTGTCTCTATGTCTTTCTTTGTCTCTCCCTCTCTCCTCTCTCTCTCTCTCTCTCTCTCTCTCTCTCCCTCTCTCTCCTCTCTCTCTCTCTCTCTCTCTCTCTCTCTCTCTCTCTCTCTCTCTGTCTTTCAGTATTGTGTATGCTAACCAACTACACTTCTGCATGTGAACTGCCATGACCAGGTGGTACAGCATTAAAGCAAAATTATTTTTTTCCCTCACAACAGTCACCAACTGACAAGAACTATTCAGATAGAGCTGGATCTTTGTACCCACATCTTCTGTCCTGTGCTGGGATTTTGTCTGCCTTGAGCCTGTGCAGGTCTTTTATATACTGTCTCAATGGTTGTAAACTCACATGTGCTCTGCATTCTGATCCCTGCAATCCACATTACATATGTAATCAAATACATACCAATCCACATGAATTCACAAGAACACACAAAAGTCCTACTGAATACAGCTGCCTGTAAATGTTGAGGCCTATAAATTCAAACTCTAATATGCAGGTGTTTCAGTGACTGAGAAGAAGGAGGATGAGTTCATTGTCATTTTTAACTACATGGTATGTTAAAGGTCTATATCATCTATATAATCAAACCCCCATACTTAAAAATGGAAACAATATAGCACTGGAGTTATACTTTCATGTGAGAGCTCTAAAATGAGCAAATGCCTGATTTTGATCCACTGAAGTATTGCCTCTCCAATAGGTCTGGCATGATGAACCATACATGGTTATGCTATATATTGTCTCCTCTTAGAATGATAAGAAAGGTTTAGTGAGAGTTTGAGGGCAGCCTGGGCTGTGTATTTACGTTCTGCTACAGGCGAATAATAATTTATAGTTTCCAAAAATGTTTTGTGCCCAACCTGACCTCTATGGTTCTGTAAACTTCTCCAAAGGTAAAAAAATCAAACAGGAAAACAGATGAATAATGCTAATAAAGAGGACAAATTTATATGCATATAGATATATATAGATATATATAGGCCTTCAACATGAGACTGAAATCCCCCATAACACTCAATAAATATCACACAAATCATTTTGTAATTGCTATGCTGTACATATGTGGTATATCTTACATGTTTTAGACATACACATATCAGGTGATGACCACTGAGAATGGGTTCAGTAGTGATATCAGAAGTCTTTACTTCAAACCATGAACAGAAAATTGGTATGTAGCTATTTTGGAACATCAGATTTAGACAGACTCAAAGACAGACTCTCAGACCAAAGGACTGAGAGTGCAATAACATGTTGTCAGAAATGTATTGACATTTTGCATCAAGTAATGAGACTCAAAAATTGCAATGCTAAGTGAAAGAGTAGATTTTCTAAAAATAAAACAAAATGAAACTGCCTGTGAGGAGCAGAAGAGACTGAATGGCTATAGTCTCAGAGGATTCTAGAAGATACTGAATATGTGGGAATGCCTCACCCTCTGATGGTGTCTTTAGAAAAGAAGAACTATTTAGACACTGGCATCCACCATGAGTTCTATCAATATAAAATTTGAGTCTTCATAATTTTTCATCTGCCGTCAGATGTACTTGACACTTGAGAAGAGCAGAGCCCATAATCCTGCATCTTGGTAGAATTCTGCATATGGTGAAAGTCTTCAATATGTATTGGCCCTAAGATGTTCATCAGCAAGCTGGATATCCAATATAAAAAGCAGGAGAGACTGATCTTCCAAGCTTGGCTTTTGATCCCCATCCATCTAGACACTCTCAGACTGATGACTATTGCCTGAAAATTACTCAAGAGGCAAGTGGCATGTAGAGAAAGATGTTGACCCACTCTGTGCATATATAAGGCAACATTATACCCATGGCTTCCCAGAATGTGTGTTATTCCACAGAGATATATAATATAGGAAATCACCTTGAGTAGAAGAATCAAGGCATTTCCTACAGCTATGTTGGTAAGTATGAGGTGGATGAGCCATGGTGCTTGGATAATAAAGTACATGAACTCATAGACTACAAGAACAAAGGCATTCCCCAACACCCTAACCCCAGTCTGTACTAAGAAAAGTAATAATCTAAGAATAAAATCTCCAAAACCCATTATCCCAGGAACAAAGAAAATGGTTGTAGAATGGCTGGAAAATTATGGATGTATACCTTAGTTTAGATTTTTCAAAATTGTCTTGGTTCTGATAGAAAATTCAGTTCCTTCATGAACTTCCCTTTCTAAAGACAGTGACTGTATTAAAGAGTATTCTACACCAATGAGCTCAAAATTGACATATATGCAGATGAGACAATGTGTGCACATATGCTCATTCAATCAAATGAGGTGACTCAAAATTCTGTTTTCCATATTCTTCATTGCATATCCAGAACATCATCCTCAAAGAAAAGTATGATTCACATTAAGGAAGGTTTGCAGGTATCATTGTATGACAGAACAGACTTACTCAAATTAATATACCTGGGTCACTTTTTAAGGCTTCAGAGCCTTGTGTAGGCAGCACAAACTATGCAAATAAAGAAATTTAAAATACTTGAACTGGCAGCACAAGTGTCTGATCCCAGTACTCTAGAAGCAGGCACTGACAGATTTCTTTGAGGTTGTTCCAAATTTTGTAGAGTTCATTTCAGGCCAGTAACCAGCATTTCAAGGGAAAACCCTGTCTCAAACAAAACAATATAAATAAATAATTAAATAAATAAATAAATACATAAACAAACAAACAAACAAATAAATGGAGTCATGGAGTCATAAATTAAAGAAATAAATGTTTAGTGATCCATACATAGAGATGATACAATAATATGAACAAATTATAACTGACTTAATATTTTTTCAAATTATTAGTAATTCCATAAATTTCATGCATAGTGAAATTACTATAGATATACAGCAAAAGGAATTAATCTGTTCTTTTCTTCTCTTTGCGATTATCCCCCTTTTCTGAAGCAAACTTTCGCTTATTTAAATCTTTAAAATTTTGGTCATATCGTCATAAAACAGATGTTGTAAAACCAAATGAAATGAAGTATTTACATTTAAATTAGTCTCTTATAATTTTTGACAGTTAAAATTAAGCTTTAGTTCACAGCTCACGGATCAAGATATTATGCTGCAAAAATAAATTAAGAAAACAAGATATTTTGAGCATGGTAGCACACCTTTTCTGCAAGCACTTGGGAAGAAGATCCAGTGGTTTTTTGAGAATTCAAGGTCACCCTGGTCTACATGGCTAGTTACAGGCCAGCCAAGGTTACATAGTTAGACACTTTGGGGATGACTGGACCCAGAGGAAAGAGGTAAGAACAGATAAACAAGCAGAGGCTGCATGGTTCCGTGTTTAAGAGTTTGCTTTTCTTGTAGAGGACACTGGTTCTGTGCTTAACACCCATATCATGGAACTCACCATTTCTTTAATATTTCTTTCTTTAATTTATGGCATGACTCAATTTATTTATTTATTTATTTATGTGGTAATTGAAAGGGCATTTAACTTAGCACTCCAGGTTGTAATGTGTCTGTTTCACTTGGTTTGACATAGAGGAAAGGTTTCTGTCATCCATGCTATTAGATGGGTTTAATCTCTCTCAGCTAGTTTTCCATATTTTTTTCTGTAGAAAACAAAGCAATCTAAGTAAGAGATAAGTAGGACAAAACTAGCAAACAGAACGTTGTAACCATTAAGTGTTAAGTGAGTTGTTACTTAGAAAGCAGGGAAAAAACAGAGAACAGATAGAACAGAAAGGCAGAAGTTAAATATAAATGTGAGTCTCATCAAAATACTATACATAGAAAGTAGATTTTCTGGATCTCTGAATGTGGCTCAGATGGTAGAATGCTTAAAATTTTACATGGCATATGTGAATGCCTTGGTTGAATTCACAGCTCTGCATGAATTAGCTGTGGTGAAACATGTTTGTAACCTCAATACTTAGGAGAAAGATATAGGATAATCAAAGTTCAGAGTGATTGGACTGTACACTGTTAGATTGAGGTCAGTCTAGATTGCCTGATACCAACTTAAATGCAAAACAAACATACATCATCTCACAATCCCTAACACATTTGTGACCTATTTGCCCAGTAAAAATAGCTTAGAGCTATGTCAGTAAAGCAATAAATGATTGAAATTTTATTTCTGTCATGTTGGGTTTTGCATGAGTTCAGAACTCTCAAGATGTTTCAGACCGAATGTTCAGGACAAATAATAAGCATATCATATTTTCTATTTTTATATTTATTTTGATTGTGGATGTGAACTCGATAGCAACAAAAAAGCACTCACTAGTTTCCCTGTGACTGGGTGATGGTAAGAAACTATATTACAGAGCAGTAAGAATATTGGAAGATACTCTGGATATACTCATAATCTCAACTGTAAAATATGTGTGTATGAATATTTGCAGCACACTAAAATTATCTACTTTAAACTCAAGTAAATTGTGTGTGATTACTAACATTTCAACACAGCTATATGACAAAGAGAATATGCAAATCCAAGTTGAAGTGAAAAGTTTTTAGAATCTACAGCTACTAGTTTACAAGGTATGATGTGATATCACCTGACACCTGTTGCTTTCTCCTGTTTACCTTTCCTCTAACAAGTTAAGTCCCCCTTTTCATATGCAAGAGTACGGTTTAAGTTACTATTCTTTTTGCTTCTCTGTGGCTTTTACAGTAAAAAAATGTGTGGATTTCTAAGACAGAATCTACAAAATAGGATCAGGTTGGTTACGAGGTGGAATCTGAAGTGGACTACATGTTCTCTGAAGTGTGCTGGAGTCAGCTATGGAAATTCAATATTACATTTTGGAAGAAACTAGCTATGTGCTAACAATGTCACTGTTTACATGCGAGGGTTAGATGATTTTGTACCTTTTGTTTTATGTGTTTAGAATACATGACAGATACATTATTGAGAGCCTCTTCATCCCACTGTTCAGAGAACCCAATTCAAAATTTTCAAAACTTTTGTCTTGGCTCCAGAAGCTGGGGCTTTATTCAATGTTACTTAAAATTTGTATGTTTCTGTACGGAGATGAGTGTGAGTAGATTCTGTTACCCCATGTTTACTCACAAGTACTAGGTGAAAGTAAACCTAGATATATATGTGTATGTGCCTCTGTGTGTGTTTATGTGTTTTTCTTTGTGTCTGTGTAGAGCAGGTACCATAATTCTACACTCTTTTTTTTTTTGGTTCTTTTTTTTTTTTTTCCGGAGCTGGGGACCGAACCCAGGGCCTTGCGCTTCCCAGGCAAGCGCTCTACCACTGAGCTAAATCCCCAGCCCCATAATTCTACACTCTTAACATGCACCCTAAACTATCTTGTGAATCTATTCTCCAGCTGCTATATTAAGAGAATAGTGAATCTAGAATACTGAAAGCCTCATGCCCAGGATAAGTGTGCTGGCAAGATATCCTGATTTCTCTGGATCATCTTGCCTGCTGTATTTCACACTTTCATCTTTCTATCAACAGAGAATCAGTAAATTACACAGGTGAAGCTATCCTGAAGTTTTTGAGATATCTGCTGTTCTATCCAACCCCTTTCATGATCTCCCTCATAGTCATCCTCATACCTGACTGGAAATTGAATTAAAAGGAATCACTCACCAGGGTGGAGCTCTGCTGCTGAAACAGGGTCAGGATTGTGGCCCTCTGTAAACTCAGGTAATCTCCAGCCAAAGCAGTTATAGATCCTGAGGATCCCTGAATTCAACTCTCCATCTGGAGCTGCAATTACCTTGTCACCTGCTGAGCACTGGCACCTTGTGCAAAGGGACCATGATGCACCTGTGAACAAGCTGTAAATCTAGTTCCAGAACAAGTCAGCAGGTCCTGGGGATTGTTACATAATTAGCATTTATGTAAACTTCCCTGGGTCCATAGCAAATGCTTCTTTTCAAATACAGAAAAGAGTTAATAAGTGGGTCAGTTATACCATTGGCATGGTTTCCTCACCATCGTAGACATGACAGATGTGTGCTTTTGCTTCAAAAATGGGTCTAAAGGCGACTATGAAAAGAGATGTATGAATACTAGCAAGACTTAGACATATGCTAACCTCACAATATCTGGCGATCTTTGGAAAGCCTATCCCACTTGCCTTCTCAAATTTGAAATTTTGGAACATCATGGATCCAAGTCATCAAGGAGGACAAAAGGACTTCCTATTCTACTTCTGAATCCATTTCACTCTTCTTACTTAGTTTCTTATTTGAATAGTTTTAATTCAGAACCAGAACAATTTTGACTGAGGCAAAGGATCAGTAGGAAGTGCTGTTGCAATAGAAGCATGAGGACCTGAATTCACAACCTCAAATCCCACATAAGAATCCTTCCACAAGAATAAGTATATGTATCTCTCAGTGTTCTGAAATTCAGGTTGGAAGCCATGACCAAAGAATTCCCTTGGGATGGTAGTTTAGTCCCTGGGAGATCTGTGAAATCTGGTTGTTTATATTTTGTTCTTCTCATAAGGTTGCAAACCCCTTCAGCTACTTTATTCCTTTTTCTAACCCTCCACTGGAGACCCTGTTCTCAGTTCAATAGTTGGCTGCAAGTATACTCCTCAGTATTTGTAAGATTCTGTCAGAGCCTTTCAGCAAACAGCTATATCAGGCTCCGGTCAGCATGCACTTCTTGCCATCCACAATATCATCTGGGTTTGGTGATTGTATATGGGACACATCCCCATGTGGATCAGTCTCTGAATGCCCTTTCAGTCTCCCGCTACAAACTCTGTCTCCCTAATTCCTCCTGTGACTATTTTTGTTCCCCCTTCTAAGAAGGACTGAAGCATCTGCACTTTGAACTTCTTCCCTTTTTTCTCCATCTTTATTAACTTGGGTATTTCTTATTTACATTTTGATTGTTATTCCCTTTCCCAGTTTCCAGGCAACATCCTCCTAACCCCTCTGCCACCACTTCTACATGGGTGTTCCCCTCCCGATCCTCCCCCCATTACCAGCCTCCAATCAAAAATCCCATTCAGTGGGGGTTCAGAATAGCAGGACCCTTCCATTGAAGCCCTTACTAGGCTATTCATTCCTACCCATGCAGTTGGAGCCTAGGGTCACTCCATGTATACTCTTTGGGTAGTGGCTTAGTCCCTGGAAGCTCTAGTTGGTTGGCATTGTTGTTCATATGGTGTCTCAAGCCCCTTAAAGCTCTTCCAGTCCTTTCCCTGATTCCTTCAACAGGGGTCCAACTCTCAGTTCAGAGGTTTGCTGCTGGTATACACCTATGTATTTGCTGTATTGTGGCTGTGTCTCTCAGGAGAGATCTACATCCGGTTCCTGTCGTCCTGCACTTCTTTGCTTCATCCATCTTATCTAATTAGGTGGCTGAATATGTATGTGCCACATGTGGGGCAAGTTCTGAATGGGTGTTCCTTGTGCCTCTGTTCTAAACTTTGCCTCCCTATTCCCTGCCAAGGGTATTCTTGTTCCCCTTCTAAAGAAGGAGTGAAGCATTCACATTTTGGTCATCTTTCTTCAGTTTCATGTGTTCTGTGCATCTACGGTAATTCAAGCATTTGGGCTAATAGCCACTTGTCAATGAGTGCATACCATGTGTGTTTTTCTGTGATTGGGTTACCTCACTCAGGATGATATTTTCCAGATCCATCCATTTGCCTATGAATTTCATAAAGTCGTTGTTTTTGATAGCTGAGTAATATTCCATTGTGTAGATGTATCACATTTTCTGTATCCATTCCTCTGTTGAAGTGCATCAAGGTTCTTTCCAGCTTCTGTCTATTATAAATAAGGCTGCTATGAACATAGTGGAGCATGTTTCTTTGTTACATGTTGGGGCATCATTTGGATATATGCCCAAGAAAGGTATTGTCCTCAGGTAGTACAATGTCCAATTCTTTGTGGAACCTCCAGACTGACTTCCAGAATGGTTGTGCCAATCAGCAATCCCACCAACAATGGAGGAGTGTTCCTCTTTCTCGACATCCTTGCCAGCATCTGCTGTCAACTGAGTTTTTGATCTTAGCAATTCTCAGTGGTGTGAGGTGAGATCTCAGGGTTATTTTGATTTGCACTTACCTTATGACTAAAGATGTTGAACATTTCTTTAGGTGTTCCTCAGCCATTCGGCATTCCTCAGCTGTGAATTCTTTGTCTCGCTCTGAAACCCATTTTTTAATAGGGTTATTTGTCTCCCTGGAGTCTAACTTCTTGAATTCTTCGTATATTTTCGATATAAACCCTCTATCAGTTCGAGGATTGGTAAAGATCTTTTCCCAATCTGTTGGTTGTCGTTTTGTCCTAACCACGGTGTCCTTTGCCTTACAGAAGCTTTGCAGTTTTATGAGATGCCATTTGTCGATTCTTGATCTTAGAGAGTGAGCCCTTGGTGTTTTGTTCAGGAAATTTTCTCTAGTGAGCATGAGTTCGAGATGCTTCCCCACTTTTTCTTCTATTAGTTTGAGTGTATCTGGTTTAATGTGAAGGTCCTTGATCCACTTGGACTTAAGCTTTGTACAGGGTGATAAACATGGATCAATCTGCATTCTTCTACATGCTGACCTCCAGTTGAACTAGCACCATTTGCTGAAAATGCTCTCTTTTTTCCATTGGACGGTTTTGGCTCCTTTGTCAAAAATCAGGTGACCATAGGTGTGTGGGTTCATTTCTGGGTCTTCAATTCTATTCCACTGGTCTATCTGTCTGTCTCTGTACCAATACCATGCAGTTTTCATCACTACTGCTCTGTAATACTGCTTGAGTTCAGGGATAGTTATTCGCCCAGAAGTCCTTTTCTTGTTGAGGGTAGTTTTAGCTATCCTGGGTTTTTTGTTATTCCAGATGAATTTGTAATTTGTTCTGTCTAACTCTCTGAAGAATTGGATTGGTACTTTGATGGGGATTTCATTGAATCTGTAGATTCTTTTTAGTAAAATGGCGATTTTTACTATATAAATCCTGCCAATCCATGAGCATGGGAGATCTTTCCATCTTCTGAGGTCTTCTTCAATTTCTTTCTTCAGATGCTTGAAGTTCATACCATACACATCTCTTACTTGCTTGGTTAAAGTCACACCGAGATATTTTATATTATTTGGGACTATTATGAAAGGTGTCATTTCCCTAATTTCTTTCTCGGCTTGTTTCCCTTTTCTGTAGAGGAAGGCTACTGATTTATTTGAGATAATTTTATACCTAGGCACTTTGCTGAAGGTGTTTATCAGGTTTAGTAGTTCTCTGGTGGAACTTTTAGGATCACTTAAGTATACAATCATATCCTGTCCAAATAGTGATATTTTGACTTCTTCCTTTCCAATCTGTATCCTTTTGATCTCCTTTTGTTGTCTGATTCCTCTGGCTAGGACTTGGAGAACTATATTGAATAAGTAGAGAGAGAATGGGCAGCCTTGTCTAGTCCCTGATTTTAATGGGATTGTTTCAAGTTTCTCTCCATTTAGTTTAATGTTAGCTACTGTTTTGCTGTATATGGCTTATACTATGTTTAGTTATAGGCTTGAAGACCTATTTTTTCCAGGAGTTTTATCATGAAGGGGTGTTGAATTTTGTCAAATGCTTTCTCAGCATCTAATGAAATGATCATGTGGTGTTTATCTTTCAGTTTGTTTATACAGGGGATTACATTGATGGTTTTCCATATATTAAACCATCCCTGCATATCTGGGATGAAGCCTATTTGATCATGATGGATGATTGTTTTCATGTGCTCTTGGATTCGGTTTGCAAAAAATTTATTGAGTATCTTTGCGTTGATATTCATAAGGATAATTGGTCTGAAGTTCTCTTTCTTCGTAGGGTCTTTGTGTGGTTTAAGTATAAGAGTAATTGTGGTTTCATACAAGGAATTCAGCAGCCCTCCATCTGTTTCAATTTTGTGGAATAGTTTGGATAGTATTGGTATGAGGTCTTCTATGAAAGTCTGATAGAATTCTACACTGAACCCCTCTGGACCTGGGCTCTTTTTGGTTGGGAGATTTTAATGACTGCTTCTATTTCCTTAGGAGTTATGGCCTTGTCTAAAGAGTTTATTTGCTCCTGATTTAACTTCAGTGCCTGGTATCTGCCTAGGAAAAATGTCCATTTCGTCCAGATTTTCAGGTTTTGATGAATAAAGGCTTTTGTAATAGGATGTGATGATTTTTTTTTATTTTCTCTGGCTCTATTGTTATGTCTCACTTTTCATTTCTGATTTTGTTAATTTGTACACACTTTCTCTGTCCTCTCATTAGTCTAGCTAAGGGTTTATCTATCTTGTTGATTTTCTCAAAGAACCAGCTTTTGATTTTGTTGATTCTTTGTATAGTTCTTTTTGTTTCTACTTGGTTGATTTCAGCTCTGAGTTTGATTATGCCTTCTACTCCTCCTGGGTGTATTTGCTTCTTTTTGTTCTAGAGCTTTTAGGCGTGCTGTCAAGCTGCTGATATATGCTCTCTCCTGTTTCTTTCTGCAGGCACTCAGAACTATGAGTTTTCCTCTTAGCACAGCTTTCCTTGTGTCCCATAATTTTGGGTATGTTGTACCTTCATTTTCATTAAATTCTAAGAAGTCTTTAATTTCTTTCTTTATTTCTTCCTTGACCAGGTTATCATTGAGTAGAGCATTATTCAACTTCCATGTATATGTGGGCATTATTTCCTTACTATTATTGAAGAACAGCTTTAGCCCATGGTGGTCTGATAGGACGCATGGGATTATTTCTATTTTCTGTATCTCTTGAGGCCTGTTTTATGACACATTATATGGTCAAATTTGGAGAAAGTACCATTAGGTGGTGAGAAGAAGGTACATCCTTTTGTTTTAGGATAGAATTTTCTATAAATATCTGTTAAGTCCATTTGATTTCTTTTAGTCTGTCTATGTCTCTGTTTAATTTCTGTTTCCATGATCTGTCCACTGATGAGATTGGAGTGTATAACACTCCTAATATTATTGTGTGAGGTGCAATGTGTGTTTTGAGCTTTAGTAAGGTTACTTTTATGTATGTAGGTGCCCTTGTATTTGGAGCATAGATATTTAGGATTGAGAGTTCATCTTGGTGGATTTTTCCTTTGATGAATATGAAGTGTCCTTCCTTATCTTTTTTGATGACTTTTGGTTGAAAATCGATTTTATTCAATAGTAGAATTACTACCCAACCTTGCTTCTTCAGACCATTGGCTTGGAAAGTTGTTTTTCCAGCCTTTCACTCTGAGGTAGTGTCTGTTTTTGTCTCTGAGGTGTATTTCCTGTAGGCAGGAAAATGTTGAGTCCTCATTGCATATCCAGTTTGTTAATCTCTGTCTTTTTATTAGGGAATTGAGTCCATTGATGTTGAGAGATATTAAGGAATAGTGATTGTTGCTTCCTGTTATCTTCTTACTTGAAGGTGAGATTATGTTTGTGTGCTTCTCTTCTCTTTGTTTTCTTGCAAAAAGATTAGTGTCTTGCTTTTCTAGGGTGTAGCTTGCTTCCTTGTTTTCAGTTTTACCATTGTAAGGTTGGATTTGTAGAAAGATATTTTGTAAATTTGGTTTTGTAATGGAATATCTTGATTTCTCCATCTATGTTAATTGAGAGCTTTGCTGGATACAGTAATCTGGGTTGGCATTTGTGTTCTCTTAGGGTCTGTGTGACATCTGTCCAGGATCCTCTGGCTTTCATAGTCTCTAGTAAGAAGTCTGGTGTAATTCTGATAAGTCTGCCTTTATATATTACTTGACCTTTTTACCATACTGCTTTTCATATTCTTTCTTTGTTTTTGTACATTTGGTGTTTTGACTATTATGTGACAGGAGGAGTTTCTTTTCTGGTCCAATCTATGTGGAGTTCTGTAGGCTTCTTGTATGTTTATGAACATCTCTTTCCTGAGGTTAGGCAAGTTTTCTTCTATGATTTTGTTGAAGATATTTACTGGTCTTTTGAGCTGGGAGTCTTCACTCTCTTCTATACCTATTATCCTTAGCTTTGATCTTCTCATTGAGTCCTGGATTTCCTGTATGTTTTGGACCAGTAGCTTTTTCCATTTGACATTATCTTTGACCGCTGTGTTGATGATTTCTATGGAATATTCTGCTCATGAGATTCTCTCTTCTATCTCTTGTATTCTGTTGGTGATGCTTGTATCTATGGCTCCTTGTCTCTTCCTTTGGTTTTCTATATCCAGGATTGTCTCCCTTTGTTCTTTCTTTATTGCTTCTATTTCCATTTTTAATTCCTTCACCTATTTGATTGTGTTTTCTTGTAATTCTTTCAGGGATTTTTGCATTTCCTCTCTTTTAGAGTTTTATTTATTTACTGTACCTGGCCTGAACTTTTGAGGTCTGTAGATACAATGTAATTTCCAATTGACTTCTAAATACTTGGCCACACCCCGGCTTACCTTGGCAACAAAAGTAGACCAACAAAAGCTCTGACCCAATTACCTTGGGCGCTCCAGACCGGGGAAAGATTTCTTCCGGTATCTTCTTGATGACTACAGAGGTCGTCTTTTGCTTGGTGGAGAAAGCTTCTATCTATTCCTGAAAAGGTATCTACAAGCACTAGGAGATATTTATGACCATATTTTCCTGGTTTTATCTCAGTGAAGTTCACTTCAACTTTCCACTAAACTCTCTAGATCTCTTTGTCCTGTTTGCTTGCTAAGCATTCACTTACTGACATGCTTTATACTTTTTTACTGCCTCTCTTGGCTAAAATCTTGAAGTCTATTACATATACCTTAACTACTTGGAAAAACTTCTTATCTCCTAAATGAGTCCATTTCTGTATTTGGCAAAGTGAGTCTTTTGTTTGTTCTCTGGGGAATATAGTTTTCCCTCAAATGTGCCATTGTCTTTTTTTAAGCAATTTGGGCCTTCTCTTCTGTTGTACATTCTAAGTGAGGCCATCCCTTAGTATGATCCCAGTTCCCAGTGGCTGTCTCTTGCAGACCTGCAACCAGGATAGGATCCTGCATAGCCATTTCTAGAGCCACTTGATCTGCTTTGTTATTGCCCCATGTCACTGAATCTCTTCCCTCCTAATGTCCTGGGCAATGAATAATACTCACAGTTTCTGGCTTCATCAGGGCATCCAAGAGATGGCAAAGGCATCTGTAGTGCTGACGTGCTGGGGGGGTTGAGGTTCAGCCATCCCAGATGACATTGTGTTGTGCATCATGGCAGCAGCCACTTATCTCTGACCTTCATGAAGAGAACTGTTCCCGTCTGTAGACAAGGTAGCCTCGGCTTTCAGCAGGGGTCGATCAGTCAGTCGCAGAGGTCTTCCCTCCACCCATGGGCTTCTGCCAGTACTTGACACTCGTGCTCTGGTGGCTCCAGGTCAGAATTGGGCAGCAAGGTGACCAGATTATCCCCAACCGGTGGAGAATCTAATCCATGGCAGCTGACCAGTGGTCCTATCCTCTGGGACATTCCATTCAAAGGCAAAACATCAGCTACTCTACCACAGTTTAAGTTCTGGATTGGGTGATAATTGGCTGGCAGGAGCAGTGTGTTCCAGGCAGAACAGCACTAAGTCACACATCTCCCAGCATTAAGTACTGGTGCACTGAGACAGGTCTTAAGCAGTCTGCAGTATATACATGCACATGGCCTCACCCAGCCATTTCAGCCCATGCAGGCCATTTTGTAGAGCAAATTTCTCATGAGCAAGGGATAGGTGCAGTCAGGGATGACCATGAACTAGTGGGTTACCCAGCTCACGCCAAGGTCCACTGTTCTTCGAGTAGTCCATAAGTATTGCTTGTTGCCGGTAGCCCCCTGTACCCAAGGTCTTTTGATGGACACTGGCCCACTGTGGCGTAGGAGCACAGAGCGTTGGGTCCCTGTATCCACAAAACACTGATTGGGATTCCCCTCTATCTTGGGGCAGTCCCTGACCCAGTGTCCTTTTTCTTACAATAGGCACTCTGATCTGTAGCCAGGAATTCTCTTCTGTTGCCAGGCACTGTCTTCCTAGTCTCTCTAACTACTGTGGCCAGTGTAAGTTCCTCCCCTGCCTTTTATCTCTCTTTAGCTCTCTAGCTTTCTCTTCTTTCTGTCTCCTTTCTTCTCTAGCTTTCTGTTATTTTTGTCTTCTTTCCTTTTTTTTCAGTCTCTCTGTCTCTATCTTCTTCTACAGTTTCTAGGTGCTGTCCACTTTTGTGCACAGATCCTGAACCACACATCAACCTTATTTTCTCTGTAACGTACACCGGCTCTCTCAGCGACTTAGCTTAACCCTTCAAGTTTCTGCAACTTTTTCTTCATATCTTTTCCTTACTTTAGCCAAATTGGTGGGGCGTTTTTTCAGCCCCTCAGAGACCCACCATTGGCATCTGACGGTAGACCTGGCACTCCCTACCTTCAGGTGTATTGAAGTCAACAGGCAGAAGTGAGGGCCTTCTATCCATGTCTGGAACTTTTTTCTGGCCTCTAGTAGGATTCTGTATTTCCTGTAACAGCTACTAACAAGCATCTGAAGTAGGATGGTGAGAAAACAAGAAGAGAGTCCAGAAAACAGAGGTCCGCCAAAAAGGACAAAAGCATCCAGTCACAAAGAAATGCAATCAAAAGATTAACAGAAAAAAAAAACAGAAAAAAACAAAAAAACAGAAGTGCGCACAAAAACAAAAAACAAGAGGCCGCCGCAAGATCACTACAAAACTGAACTAATTTAGAAGGGAGCTTCCGTGAGCTCACCAACACCAGATGAAGGAGAGCAGATTCCACATCACTCTTCCTTCACAACCACAGACACATGAAGTGGAGTGGATTCCACTTCACTCCTCCTTCCCAAGGGGACACCAAAGACAGATGAAGGAGAGCAGATCAAAAATAATGGTTAATTCTTTAAAAGGGGAACAAGAATACCCTTGGCAGGGAATAGGGAGGCAAAGTTTAGAACAGAGGCAGAAGGAACACCCATCCAGAGCCTGCCCCACATGTGGCCCATACATATACAGCCACCAAATTAGATAAGATGGATGAAGCAAATAAGTGCAGGCTGACAGGAACCGGATGTTGATCTCTCCTGAGAGACACACCCAGAATACAGCAAATACATAGGCGAATGCCAGCAGCAAACCACTGAACTGAGAACAGGACCTCTGTTGAAGGAATCAGAGAAAATACTGGAAGAGCTTGAAGGAGCTCGAGACCCCATATGAACAACAACACAAACAAACCAGAGCTTCCAGGGACTAAGCCACTACCCAAAGACTATACATGGACTGATCCTGGGCTCCAACCTCATAGGTAGCAATGAATAGCCTAGTAAGAACACCAGAGGAAGGGGAAGCCCTGCCAAGACCGATCCCCCAGTGAATGTGATTATTGGGGAGATGGTGGTAATGGGGGGAGGATGGGGAGGGGAAGGCCATATAGAAGGGGAAGGGGAGGGGCTAGGGGGATATTGGCCCAGAAACCGGGAAGGGGAATAACAATCGAAATGAAATACTCAAGTTAATAAAGATAAAAAAAACATGTATTTAAAAAAAAATGGTTAAGTCAAAGGTGCCCTCTGGAGGCCAGCCAACATCAAATGCTGGCCATTCCAAGGAGCAAAAACTCTGCCACGGTACAAATTGTGTGCTCTAGCAGTCCAGTGGTCTAAAGTCAAACTCAGAGGCATCCCATCATCAAAGTCACAAGTAACACAAAACAAAGACCTAAGACACACAAAGACCACTCTAGAAATACAGATGGCTGGGAGGACGGGTCTCTTCTCCAATCCAGGAGAATCACCGAATACTCACTGGCACCCAGATGAGAATCTCCCAGGCATCCCTGGGGTTCCCCCAGACCTCCTGGGATGTCTCCGAGGGCAGCAATATCAGTGAGGCCCTGGCACGTCTACTGCTCACACTCGTGTCTCTCCTGAGACATGAGCCTCCCTTCTCAGACTGAGATGGGAGTGACTGCAAAACTAGAACTCCAGAATTCAAGAGCAAATACAGACCCAGAGTACCAAATACAGACCCAAAGTTTAGCCGGCACAAAACACAAGGACGCAGACAAAGTCACAGATGTTATCTCACCTCCAAGTGGGTCTTTGGAGATGAGGGTGGTCGCCAATCCTGGACAAGCCTCCAAATGAAAGACCCCCGGAGCGGGCAGACCCTCACTCAAGTCTCAGGATGACAAGACCCTCCCAAGAACTCACACAAGAACGTCCTTGCTGTAATCACATGAGGTTTATTGATAGGAACCAGTGCACTGGGGTCGAGACTCATATCCCATGCAGGGACAGTGGAGTTCAACCACAAGTAGCTAAGAGAAGGGGAATTTAAAGGAAGAAACCACAACCCCAGTGCATAGGAAGGGCATCATTAGAAAATGTCGAGAATACCAGTGAAAAATCACAAGGAGGAGCTTCCTGTTTCTCAAGATTGTTCTCTAAGATTTTAATCTAACTTTATGGTCAGCTAGTTGCTGGGAGAGAGTTGTCAAACCTGTCAATGTAATTACCCATTCTATGGTCCTAGGAGAAGCTTCCTGGAACATACAATCCCAGGTCCTAACCATTTTTTTTCTTCTGCTCTAAACTTTGTGTCTGGGGGGGGGGGCTACTTTAAAACTTTTACCTTTCAACATCAAGAAGGTTTCATCCCAGGTATGCAGGGATAGTTTGATATATAGAAAACCATAAAAGTAATCCCCTATATAAACAAACTGAAAGATAAAAACCACATGATCATTTCATTAGATGCTTAGAAAGCATTTGACAAAATTCAACAGCCCTTCATGATAAAAGTCCTGGAAAGAACAGGAATTCAGCACCCATACTTAAAAATAGTAAAAATCATATACAGCAAACCAGTAGCTAACATTAAACTAAATGGAGAGAAACTTGAAGCAATTCCACTTAAATCAAGGACTAGACAAGGCTGCCCACTCTCTCCCTACTTATTCAATATAGTTCTTGAAGTCCTAGCCAGAGTAATCAGACATCAAAAGGAGATCAAAGGGATACAGATTGAAAAAAAAAAGAAGTCAAAATATCACCATTTGCAGATGATATGATAGTATATTTAATTGATCCCAAAAGTTCCACCAGAGAACTACTAAATCTGATAAACACCTTCAGCAAAGTGGCTGGGTATAAAATTAACTCAAATAAATCAATAGCCTTCCTCTACACAAAAGAGAAACAAGCTGAGAAAGAAATTAGGGAAACAACACCCTTCATAATAGTCCCTAATAATATAAAATACCTTGGTGTGACTTTAACCAAGCAAGTTAAAGATCTGTATGATAAGTACTTCAAGCGTCTGAAGAAAGAAATTGAAGAACTCAGAAAATGGAAAGATCTCCTGTGCTCATAGATTCACAGGATTAATGTAATAAAAAACGATGTACAGATTTAATGCAACCCCCATCAAAATTCCAATCCAATTCTTCATAGAGTTATAAAGAACAATTTGCAAGTTCATCTGGAATAACAAAAATCCCAGGATAGCTAAAGATATCGTCAACAATAAAAGGAATCAGTATCCCTGTACTCAAGCAGTATTACAAAACAATCGTGATAAAAACTGTATGCTATTGGTACAAGAGAGGCAGATAGACCAGTGGAATAGAATTGAAGACCCAGAAATGAACCCACACACCTATGGTCACTTGATTTTTGACAAAGGAGCCAAAACCATCCAATGGAAAAAAGATAACATTTTCAGCAAATGGTGCTGGTTCAACTGGAGGTCAACATGTAGAAGAATGCAGATTGATCCATGCTTATCACCCTGTACAAAGCTTAAGTCCAAGTGGATCAAGGACCTCCACATCAAACCAGATACCCTCAAACTAATAGAATAAAAAGTGGGGAAGAATCTTGAACACATGGACAGTGGAGCAAATTTCCTGAGCAAAACACCAATGGCTTATGCTCTAAGATCAAGAATCGACAAATGGGATCTCACAAAACTAAAAAGCTTCTGTAAAGCAAAGGACACTGTTGCTAGGACAAAATGACAACCAACAGATTGGGAAAAGATCTTTACCAATCCTACAACTGATAGAGGGTTTATATCCAAAATATACACAGAACTCACGAAGTTAGACTACATGGAGACAAATAGCCCTATTATTAAATGGGGTTCAGAGATAAACAAGGAATTCACAGCTGAGGAATGCCGAATGGCTGAGAAGCACCTAAAGAAATGTTCTACATCTTTAGTCATAAGTGAAATGCAAATCAAAACAACCCTGAGAGTCTACTTCACACCAGTCGGAATAAGCAAAGAAGTACAGGCTGACAGGAACCAGATGTAGATGTCTCCTGAGAGACACAACAAGAATTCGGCAAATACATAGGTGAATGTCTGCAGCAAACCATGGAACTGAGAATGGGACCCCCGTTGAACGATTCAGAAAAAGGACTGAAAGAGCTTGAAGGTGCTTGAGACCCCATATGAACAACAGTACCAACCAACCAGAGCTTCCAGAGACTAAGCACTACCCAAAGACTACACATGGACTGACCCTGGGTTCCAACTGCATAGGTAGCAATGAATAGCCTAGTAAGAACACCAGTGGAAAGGGAAGCCCTTGGTTCTACCATGACTGAACCCCCAGTGAATGTGATTGTTGGTGGAGGGTGGTAATGTGGGGAGGATAGGGAGGGGAACACCCCTATAGATGGGGAGGGTAAGGGGTTAGGGGGCTGTTGGACTGGAAACCGGGAAATGGAAACCAGGAAATTGAAATGTAAATAAGAAATACCCAATTTAGTAAAGATGGAGGAAAAAAGAAGCCTTTTGTTCTTAACAAAGCTATGCCCTAGCCCTGAAGCAACAGGCCTGGGTACTCCTGGCTGATAATCGTTTCCTGTCTTTTGTACCTCTTTCTTTGTTCCTATGGGTGTTAACCAGTTGTCCCAAAGTGCTTACTGGAATTCTCCCGAGTGAACTTGGGGCATTTGTTTGGTCTTTGATCCTGAGGGCATAAGCTGCTTTTCCCACTGTGCATCCTGGAATTTTCCACTCAGTGAACTTGGGGTATTTATTAGGTGAATCAAGTAAAAGATTTGGCATTCTCTTTTCTTAACATGAATGATCAGATTCTGTGTGTTTTTTCTTAAACCCCACAGATCTACACCCAGTTCTCGGTACCAGGTCAGTATGTACAAAAAAAAAAAAAAAAGGCAACAGAAACTATGTTATCACATGGGAGACAGAAGCCAAACTCTAAATGGTTTATCTTTAATTAGTTTGAATCTAGTGGTTTGCACACATATAGGTTTCAGAGCCCTTTTTCATTCTCTAATTCTGCAAAGAGGGGGGGAGGGAGAGAGAGAGAGAGAGAGAGAGAGAGAGAGAGAGAGAGAGAGAGAGAGAGAGAGAGAGAGATTCCTTACAGGCTATCTTTCGGTTTATTGGACAGAGGGAGCTACAAATGGTGATGGAACTAAGAATCATTTCCAGGAGGAGTTTGGACAAATTAGTTAGTTCACAGGGTTATCAGGAGGATATGAGACGGATAGTCTTAAAAGCAAACAAAAGAACAAAATCAACTAGCTTTCAGTCAAATGAACCAAGTCCTTTGATTGAAATTATCCCTCTCTATCCCAAACATACTTTAGTCAATGTGTCTAATTTTGTATATTCTCCAAGCCGTATAAGGAGTTATTCTGAGTAATAGGTGAAAGAAACACATTAGTACCGAAACTCTAGGGCACACTCTCTATATCTTATATGTATTCATTCATAAGGAAGAGGGTATAATGGTTACCAAATAGTCATAAATTACCAAAAGGCTCTAAAATAATAATATGTACATACCTATAGAATTTCCCTGTGAGAAGCGCTAGGAGTAAAGAAAGCCATAATCATTTGAAAGCATCAACTAAAATGAATAAAACATGCTCTGAAAAGATGTTCTGAAAGAGGTGTATAAAGAAGTTTGTATTACTTAATATCCCACCATGCCACACCTACATAATTTATGAGTATTACAGTAACTGATCATTTTTAATCCTTGTTATTCAGAAAAGAATGAAAAAGTGAAGGTATGCTATAGAATGTATTGACAGTTATACATGATATATTATATATATAAATAAAAATTAAAAAGATAAAATTAACTCAAACAAATGAGTAGCCTTCCTCTACTCAAAGGATAAAGAGGCTGAGAAAGAAATTAGGAAAGCAACACCCTTTACAACAGTCACAAATAATATAACATAACTTGGGGTGACTTTAACCAAGCAAGTGAAAAATCTGTTTAATAAGAATTTCAAGTCTCTGAAGAAAGAAGTTGAAGAAGATCTCAGAAGATAGAAAGATCTCCCAGGCTCATGGATTTTCAAGATTAATATAGTAAAAATGGCCATTTTGCCAATATCAATCTACAGATTCAATGAAATACACATAAAATTTCAACACAATTCTTCACAGACTTAAAAAGAGCAATTTGCAAATTCATTTGGAATAACAAAAATAAACAGGATAGCAAAAACTAACCTCAACAATAAAAGAATTTCTGAGGGAATCACCATCTCTGACGTCAAACTGTATTACAGAACAATAGTGATACAAACTGTATGGTATTGGTACAGAGACAAGCAGGTAGATCAATGAAACACAATTGAAGACCCAGAAATGAACCCAAACACCTATAGTCACATGATCTTTGACAAAGGAGCTAATACCATCCACTGGAAAAAAATAGAGCATTTTCAACAAATAGTGTTGGTTCAACTAGAGGTCAGCATGCAGCAGAATGCAAAGCAATCCATTCTTATTGCCCCGTACAAAGCTCAAGTCCAAATGGATCAAGGACCTCCAAATAAAACCAGATGTACTCAAACTAATAGAAAAAATGGGGAAGAGCCTCGAATACATGAGCACTGGAGAAATTTTCCTGAACATAACGCCAGTGGCGTATGCTCTAAGATCAAATAGAAAAATGGGAAGTCATAAAATTTGAAAGCTTCTATAAGGCAAAGAACACTGTCAATAGGACACAGCTTCAACCAACAGATTGGGAAAAGATTTTTACCAACCCTACATCTGATAGAGGGCTAATTTCCAATATATACAAAAAATAAAAGAAGTTAGACTCCAGAGAATCAAATCACCCAATTAAAAATGTGCTACAGTGCTAAACAAAGAATTCTCAGCTGAAGAATATTGAATGGCTGAGAAGTACCTAAAGAAATGTTAAACATCTTAGTCATCATGGAAATGGAAAAAAAAAGAACCCTGAGATTCCACCTCACACCAGTCAGAATGGCTAAGATCAAAAGCTCAGGTGACAACAGATGCAGGCAAGGATGTGGAGAAAGAGGAACACTCCTCCATTGTTGTTAGCTGGTACAAGCACTCTGGAATTCAGTCTGGAGGTTCCTCAGAAAATTGGACATAGAACTACCTGAGGACACAGCCATACCTCTCCTGGGCATATACCCAAAAGATGCACCAACATATAACATGCAAATATGCTCCACTATGTTCATAGCAGCCTTACTTATAATAGCCAAAAACTGGAAAGAAACTAGATCTTCTTCAACAGAGGAATGGATACAGAAGTAGAAGACTAATGATTTGTTTCAGTTAATTTTAGATCCAGCCACTTTACTGAAGTTGTTTAACAGCTATAGGAGTTCTCTGGTGGAATTTTGGGGGCAACTTAAGTATACTATCATATCATCTGCAAATAGTGTTATTTTGACTTCTTCCTTTCCAATTTATATCCCTTTGACCTCTCTTTGTTTTCTAATTTCTCTGGCTAAATCTTCAAGTACTGTACTGAATAGATAAGAAGAGAGTGGGCAGTCTTGTCTAGTCCCTGATTTTAGTGGGATTGCTTCAAGTTTCTCTCCATTTACGTTGATTTTGGTTACTGGTTTACTATATATTGCTTTTACTAAGTTTAGGTATGGGCCTTGAATTCCTGATCTTTCCAAGACTGTTATCATCAACAGGTGTTGAATTTTGTCAAATGCTTTCTCAGCATCTAATGAAATGATCATGCGGTTTATTTTCTTGAGTTTGTTTATATAGTGGATTGGGTTGTTTGAGTTCCTTGTTGAACATCCTTGCATCTCTGGGATGAAGCCTACTTGATCATCGTGAATGATCATTTTTATGTGTTCTTTGATTTGGTTCGTGAGAATTTTATTGAGTATTTTTGCATCAATATTCATGAGGGAAATTGATCTGAAGTTCTCTTTCTTTATAGGATTTTTGTGTGGTTTAGGTATAAACATAATTATGGTTTCAGAAAACCAGTTAGATAGTATTCCTTCCATTTCCATTTTGTGGAATTGTTTAAAGAGTACTGGTATTAGGTCTTTTTTGAAGCTCAGAAAGAATTCTGCACTAAACCCACCTGGTCCTAGTCTTTTGCTCTTGTTGTTGTTGTTGTTGTTGTTGTTGTTGTTGTTGTTGTTGTTAGGAGAATTTTGGGGGTTATGGGACTTCTTAGATGGTTTATCTGATCCTGATTTAACTGTGGTACCTGGATCTGTCTAGAAAATTATCCATTTCGCCTAAATTTTCCCGGTTTTTTTTTTTTTGAGTATAGGCTTTTGTAATTGGATCTGATAATTTTTTAATTTCCTCAGTTTCTGTTGTTATGTCTCCCTATTCATTTCTACACTTGATCTTAGCCAAAAGGCCGAGAAGCGATCCCCTATTCATTTCTAATTTTGTTGATTTGGATACAGTCTCTCTGCTCTACACTCTGGTTAGGATGGCAAAGGGTTTATGTATCTTGTTGATTTTTCTCAAAGAACCAGCTCCTGGTTTTGTTGATTCTTTGAATAGTCCTTTTTGTTTCTACTTGGTTGATTTCAGCTCGGAGTTTGATTATTTCTTACCCTCTACTCTTCTTAAGTGAATATGCTCCTTTTTGTTCTAGAGCTTTGAGGTGTACTGTCAAGATGCTAGTGTATTTCCTTTCCAATTTCTTTTTGGAAGCACTCAGAGCTATGGCTTTTCATCTTAGCACTGCTTTCATTGTGTTCCATAAGTTTGGGCATATTATGCTGTCATTTTCATTAAATTCTAAAAAGTCTTTCATTTTTTTCCTTAGTTCTTCCTTGACCAAGTTATCATTCAGTAAAGCATTGTTCAGCTTCCATGTGTATGTGGGTTTTCTGATTGTTTTGTTGTTATTGAAGACCAGTCTTTGTCGATGGTGATCTGATAGGATGCATGGGATTATGCAAATCTCCTTGTATCTATTGAGACCAGTTTTGTAACCAATTATTTGGTCAATTTTGAAGAAGGTGCCATTAGGTGCTGAGAAGAAGGTATATTCTTTTTTTTTTTTTAGGATGAAATGTTGTATAGATGTCTATTAAGTGCATTTGGTTAATAATTTCTGTTAGTTTCACTGTGTCACCATTCAGTTTCTGTTACCCTGATCTGTTCATTGATGAGAGTGGTATGTTGAAATCTCCTACTATTATTGCGTGTCGTGCAGTGTACTCTTTGAGCTTTAGTAAAGTTTCCTTTATAAATGTGAGTGTCCTTGCATTTGGAGGATAGATATTCACAATTGAGGGTTCCACTTGGTAGATTTTTTTCCTATGATGAATATAAAGTGTCCTTCCTTATCTTACTTGATAACTTTTGATTGAAAGTTGATTTCATTTGATATTAGAATGGCTACTCCAGTTTGCTTCCTGAAGTCATTTGCTTGGAATTTTTTTCCAGATCTTTACTCTTTGGTACTGTCTGTCTTTGTCATTAAGGTATGTATCCTGTGTGCAGGAAAATTCTGGGTCCTGTTTATGTATCTAATCTGTTAATGTATGTCATTTTGGGGGGAAATTGGTTCCATTGGTTTTAAGACATATTAAGGAATGTGATTGTTTCATTTTATTTTTCTTGTTAAAGGTGGGATTATGTTTCTTTGACTAGCTTGTTTGGGGTTTGTGGCAAGAAGGTTACTTTCTTGCCTTTTCTATGGTGTAGTTTCCCTCTTGTGTTGGAGATTTCCACCTATTATCCTTTGTAGGGCTGGATTTGTGGAAAGATATTATGTAAATTTGGTTTTGTCATGGACTATCTTAATTTCTCTGTCGATGTTAATTGAGAATTTTGCTGAACAGAGCTGCCTGGACTGGCATTTGTGTTCACTTAGGGTCTGTATGACATCTGCCCAGGCTTTCATTGTCTCTGGTGAGAAGTCAGGTGTAATTCTCATATATTTGCTTTTATATGTTACTAGACATTTTTCCCTACACCTTTTAATATTCTTTCTTTGATTTGTGCATTTGATGTTTTGACCATTATGTGATGAGAGGAATTTCTTTTCTGGTCCAATCTATTTGGAGTTCTGTAGGCTTCTGGTATATTTATGAACATCACTTTCTTTAGGTTAGGGAAATTTTCTTCTGTAATTTTGTTGAAGATATTTACTGGTCTTTAAAGTTGGGGATCTTTGCTCTCTTCTTCACCTATTATCCTTAGGTTTGATCTTCTCACTGTGTCCTGGAATTCCTGGATGTTTTGGATTAGGCGGTTTTTGTGTTTTACATTATCTTTGATGATGGTTTCAATGATATCTATGCTATCTTCTGCCCCTGAGATTCTGCTTTTATCTCTGGTATTCTGTTGGGGATGTTTGCATATATGACTCCTGATCTCTTTCCTAGGTTTTCTATCCTCAGGGTTGTCTCTCTTTGTGCTTTTTCTTTAGTGTTTCCATTTCCATTCTTAGATCCTGGATGGCTTTATTCAATTCCTTCACCTGTTTGGTTGTGTTTTCTTGTAATATTTTAAGGGATTTTGTGTATTTCCATTTTAAGGACTTCTATTTGTTTACCTGTGTTCTCTTATATTTTTTTCTATTTTTTCTCCATCTTTATTAACTTCGGTATTCTTATTTACATTTCAACTGTTACTCCCTTTCCCTCTTTCCAGGCCAACATCCCACTGACCCCTCCTGTTCCCCTTCTATATGGTTGTTCACCTCCCCATCCTCACCCCATTACCGCCCTCCCCCAAACAATCAGGTTTACTGGGGGTTCAGTCTTGGCAGGACCAAGGCCTTCCTCTTACACTGGTGATCTTACTAGGCTATTCATTCTGACCTACGCGGTTGGCTCCCAGGGTAAGTCCATGTATAATCTTTGGGTAGTGGCTTAGTCGCTGGAAGTTCTAGTTGGTTGGCATTGTTCATCTTATGCAGTCTCAAGCCCCTTCAAGATCTTTCAGTCCTTTCTCTCAGTCCTTCAACGGGGATCCCATTCCCAGATCAGTGGTTTGCTGCTGGCATTCAGCTATGTATTTGCTGTATTCTGGCTGTGTTTCTCAGGAGAGATCTACATCCAGTTCCTGTCGGCCTGCAATTCTTTGCTTCATCCATCTTATCTAATTTGGTGGCTTTACATGTATCGGCCACATGTGGGGCAGGCTCTGAATGGGTGTTCCTTCTGCCTCTGTTCTAAACTTTACCTCTCTATTCCCTCCCAAGGGTATTCTTGTTCCCCTTTTAAAAAAGGAGTAAACATTCGCATTTTGGTCATCCCTCTTGAGTTTCATGTGTTCTGTGCATCTGGGGTAATTTGAGTAACTGGGCTAATATCTAATTATCAATGAGTGCATACCATGTGTGTTTTCCTGTGATTGGTTACCTCACTCAGGATGATATTTTCCAGTTCCATCCATTTGCCTATGAATTTCATAAAGTCATTGTTTTTGATAGTTGAGTAATATTCCCTTGTGAAGATGTACCACATTTTCTGTATCCATTCCTCTGTTTAAGTGCATCTGGGTTCTTTCCAGTTTCTGGCTATTATAAATAAGGCTGCTATGAACATAGTGGAACATACGTCTGTGTTATATGTTGGGGCATCTTTTGGGTATATGCCCAAGAGAGGTATAGATGGGTCCTAAGGTGATTCAGTGTCCAATTAACTGAGGAACTTCCAGACTGATTTCCAGAATGATTGTACCAGTCTGCAATCCCACCAAAATGGTGAAGTGTTCCTCTTTCTCTGCATCCTCAACAACATCTACTGTCACCTGACTTTTTGATCTTAGCCATTCTGACTGGTTTGAGGTGAAATCTCAAGGTTGTTTTGATTTGCATTTCCCTTATGACTAAATAAGTTAAGCACTTCTTTAGGTGTTTCTCAGTCATTTGGCATTCTTCAGCTGTGAATTCTTTGTTGATCTCTGAGCCCCTTTTTTTAATAGTGCTATTTGTCTCGCTGCAGTCTAACTTCTTCACTTCTCTGTATATTTTGGATATAAGTCCTCTATCAGTTGTAGGATTGGTAAAGATCTTTTCCCACTCTATTGGTTGCCATTATGCCTTAACAACAGTGTCATTTGCCTTACAGAAGATTTGTAGTTTAATGAGACTCCTTTTTGTTAATTATTGATCTTAGAGCATAAGATATTGGTGTTTTGCTCAGGAAATTTTCTCCACTGCCGTGTGTTCGAGATTCTTCCCCACTTTATCTTCTATTAGTTTCAGTGTATCTGGTTTGATATGGAGGGCCTTGATCCACTTGGACTTAAGCTTTGTACAGGAGATAAGAATGGATTGATCTGCATTCTTCTACATGCTGTCTTCCAGTTGAAAAAGCACCATTTGCTGAAAATGCTATCTTTTTTCCATTGGATGGTTTTGGCTCCTTTGTCAAAAATCAAGTGACCATAGGTGTGTGGGTTCATTTCTGGGTCTTCAATTCTATTCCACTTGTCTATCTATCTGTCTCTGTACCAATACCATGCAGTTTTTTTTTTTTTTGGTTCTTTTTTTTTTTTTTCGGAGCTGGGGACCGAACCCAGGGCCTTGCGCTTCCTAGGCAAGCGCTCTACCACTGAGCTAAATCCCCAGCCCCTACCATGCAGTTTTTATCACTATTGCTCTGTAATACTGCTTGAGTTCAGGGATAGTGATTCCCCCCAGAAGACCTTTTATTGTTGAGGATAGTTTTAGCTATCCTGGAATTTTTGTTATTCCAGATGAATTTGTAAATTGTTCTGTCTAACTCTCTGAAGAATTGGATTGTAATTTTGACAGATATTGCATTGAATCTGAAGATCACTTTTGGTAAAATGGCCATTTTTACTATATTAATCCTGCCAATCCATGAGCATTGGGGATCTTTCCATCTTCTGAAATCTTCTTCAATTTCTTTCTTCATAGACTTGAAGTTCTTATCATACAGATCTTTCATTTGCTTTGTTAAAGTCACATCAAGGTATTTTATATCATTTGGGACTATTATGAAGGTTGTCATTTCCCTAATTTCTTTCTCGGAATGTTTCTCTTTTGCGTAGAAGAAGGCTACTGATTTATTTGAGTTAATTTTATACGCAGCCACTTTCTGAAGGTGTTTATCAGGTTTAGTAGTTTTCTGGTGGAACTTTTGGGATCACGTAAGTATACAATCATATCTTCTGCAAATAGTGATGTTTTACTTCTTCTTTTCCAATCTGTATCCTTTTGATCTCCTTTCGTTGTCTGATTGCTCTGGCTAGGACCTCAAGAACTATGTTGAATAAGTAGGAAGAGAGTGGGCAGCCTTTTCTAATCCCTGATTTTAGTGGGATTGCTTCAAGTTTCTCTCCACTTAGTTTAATATTAACTATAGGTTTGCTGCTTATGGCTTATACTACGTTTATGTTTGGGCCTTCAACTCCTGTTCTTTCCAGAACTTTTATCATGAAGGGGTGTTGAATTTTGTCAAAAGCTTTCTCAGCATCTAATGAAATGATCATGTGGGTTTTATCTTTCAGTTTGTTTATATAGTGGATTACATTGATGGTTTTCCATTTAGTAAACCATCCCTGCATCCCTTGAATGAAGCCTACATGATCACAATGGATGATTGTTTTGATATGCTCTTGGATTCGGTTTGCAGAATTTATTGAGTATCTTTGCGTAAGGGAAATTGTTCTGAAGTTCTCTTTCTTAGTTGGGTCTTTGTGTGGTTTAGGTAGAAGTGTAATTGTGGCTTCATAGAAGGAATTCGGTAGCACTCCATCTGTTTCCATTTCATGAAATAGCTTGAATAGTATTGGTATGACGTCTTCTATGGAGGTCTGATAGAATTCTGCACTGAACCCTGCCAGACCTGGTCTCTTTTTTAGTTGGGAGACTTTTATTGAGTGCTTCTATTCCTTTAGGAGTTATGGGGTTGTTAAATGGTTTATTTAATCCTAATTTAACTTCTGTTACTGGTATCTGTCTAAGAAATTGTCCATTTCCTCCAGATTTTCAAGTTTTGTTGAATATAGGCTTTTATAGTAAAATCTGTTGATTTTTTTGAATTTCCACTGATTTGGTAGTTATGTCTCCCTTTTCATTTCTGATTTTGTTAATTTGGTCACACTCTCTGTGTCCTCTGGTTAATCTGGTTAAGGGTTTATCTATCTTGTTGATTATCTCAAAGAACCAACTTTTGGTTCTGTTCATTCTATGGTCCTTTTTGTTTCTACTTGGTTAATTTCAGCTCTGAGTTTATTTCCTGCCTTCTACTCCTCCTGTGTGTATTTGCTTCCTTTTTTTCTAGAGCTTTTAGGTGTGCTGTCAAGCTGCTGACATATGCTCTCTCTTGTTTCTTTCTGCAGGAACACAGAGCTATGAGTATTCCTCTTAGCCCAGCTTTCATTGTGTCCCATAAGTTTGGGTATGTTGTACCTTCATTTTCATTAGATTCTAAGAAGTCTTTAGTTTCTTTCTTTATTTCTTCCTTGACCAGATTTTCATTGAGTAGAGCATTATTCAACTTCCATTTATATGTGGGCATTCTTTCCTTATTGTTATTGAAAACCAGCTTTAGCCCGTGGTTGTCTGATAGGACACAGAGGATTATTTCTATCTTTCTGTATCTGTTGAGGCCTGTTCTATGTCCGATTATACGGCCAATTTTGGAGAAAGTACAATGTGGTGAGAAGAAGGTATATCCTTTTGTTTTACGATAGAATGTTATATAAATATCTGTTAAATACATTTGGTTCATGACTTCTCTTAGTCTGTCTATGTCTCTTTAATTTCTGTTTCCATGATCTGTCCATTGATGAGCGTAGGGTGTTGAAATCTCCTACTATTATTGTGTGAGCTACAATGTGTGCTATGACCTCTAGTAAGGTTTCTTTTATGTATGCAGGTGCTCTTGTATTTGGAGCACAGATATTTAGGACTGAGAGTTAATTTTGGTGGATTTTTCCATTGTGAATATGAAGTGTCCCTCCTTATCTTTTTGGATGACTTTT
Organism: Rattus norvegicus; assembly: GCF_021556685.1. Lineage (NCBI taxonomy): Eukaryota > Metazoa > Chordata > Mammalia > Rodentia > Muridae > Rattus > Rattus norvegicus. The sequence goes on along the minus strand of NC_141534.1, from coordinate 69,689,917 downwards.
GGTTGAAAATCGATTTTATTCCATATTAGAATGTCTACTCCAGCTTGCTTCTTCTGACAATTTGCTTGGAACGTTGTTTTCCAGCCTTTTACTCTGAGGTAGTGTCTGTCTTTGTCTCTGAGGTATGTTTCCTGTAGGCAGCAAACTGTTGGGTCCTCATTGCATATCCAGTTTGTTAATCTGTGTCTTTTTATAGGGGAATTGAGTCCATTGATGTTGAGAGGTATTAAGGAATAGTGATTGTTGCTTCCTGTTATATTCGTGTTTGGACGTGAGATTATGTTTGTGCTTGTCTTCTTTTCTGTTGCAAAACAATTAATTTCTTGCATTGTCTAGGGTGAACCTTGCCTACTTGTGGTGGGCTTTACCATTTATTAGCCTTTGTAGGGCTGTATTTGTAGAAAGATATTGTGTAAATTTGGTTTTGTCATGGAATATCTTGGTTTCTCCATATATGTTAATTGAGAGTTTTGCTGCATACATTACCTGGGCTGGCATCTGTGTTCTCTTAGGGTCTGTATGACATCTTTCCAGGTGTTTCTGGCTTTCATAGTCTCTGGTGAGAAGTCTGATGCAAATCTGATATGTCTGCTTCTATATGTTACTTGACCTTTTTCCCCTACTGCTTTTAATATTCTTTCTTTGTTTTGTGCATTTGGTGTTTTGACTATTATGTGATGGGAGGAGTTTCTTTTCTGGTCCAATCTATTTGGAGTTCTGTAGACTTCTTGTATCTTTATGTGTATCTCTTTCTTTACGTTAGGGAAGTTTTCTTTTATGATTTTGTTGAAGATATTTACAGGTTTTTTTGAGTTGGAATCTTCAGTCTCTTCTATACCTATTATCCTTAGCTTTGATCTTCTCATTGAGTCCTGGATTTCCTGTATGTTTTGGACCAGTAGCTTTTTCCATTTGACATTATCTTTGACAGTTGTTTCGATGATTTCTATGAAATCTTCTACTCCTGAGTTTCTCTCTTCTATCTCTTGCATTCTGTTGGTGATGCTTGTATCTATGGCTCCTTGTCTCTTCCTTTGGTTTTCTATTTCCAGGATTGTCTCCCTTTGTTCTTTGTTTATTGCTTCTATTTCCATTTTTAATTCCTTCCCTTTTTGATTGTGTTATCTTGTAATTCTTTCAGGGATTTTTGCATTTCCTCTCTATAGATTTCTGCTTGTTTATTTGCGTTTACCTGCGTTTCTCTAAGGGAGTTCTTTATGTCTTTCTTGAAGTCCTCCATCATCATGATCACATGTGATTTTAAGTCTAGATCTTGTTTTTCTGGTGTGTTTGGATAGTCAGTGTTTGCTTTGGTGGGAGATTTGAGCTCCAATGATGCCATGTAATCTTGGTTTCTGTTGCTTGCGTTCCTGTGCTTGCCTCTTGCCATCACGTTGTCTCTGGTGTTTATTCTGCTATTTCTGGCAGTGCTTAGACTGTCCAATAGGCCTGTGTGCCAGCAGTGCTATAGACCTGTTTTCCTGTTCTCTTTCAGCCAGTTTTGAGAACAGAGTGTTCTGCTTTCAGGAGTGTAGTGGTTCCTGTCTACTGGTCTTCAGTTGTTCCTCAGGGTGTGTGTCCTGGGTCCACCAGGCAGGTCACTTGAAGCAGAAAAGTTGGTCTTATCTCTGGTCTCAGGCCTGGAGTCATTTCTCAGAGCCATGTTTCAGCTTTTTGTGAGAGCAGCAACCAGAAGGGCCTACCCCGGCTTTCCTCGGGACCCTGTGCACTGGGGGACCCAGATGGTGCTAGGCATTTTCCTCTAGAGTCAGAAATGTGGGCTAACATACATATACAGCCACCCAATTAGATAAGATGGGTGAAGCAAAGAAGTGAAGGCCGACAGGAACCAGATGTAGATCTCTCCTGAGAGACACACCCAGAATACAGCAAATACATAGGTGAATGTGTCGTCTCCGTCTCCGTCCCACAGAAAGGAGCAACACCACGACATTCTTCTCAAAGCAGTTTATTCTGGAACCTTTCTTTCTGCATGCAAGCAGCAATCTCTCTTTTCTTCCCTTCCTTTTCCCAGCCCCTGAGCACACTCCCTTATATCCTCCCTTAACTCTGCCTCCTCCGTCCAGACTGTGTAACCTCCGTTCATAGGTCCACATCACATGCCCTGATCTATCATCATGGTGTGCCTGCGCAGCTCTCATGATGGGGCGTGGCTTACTTTCAGGTGCTAGTCATAAGACTCGGCAGCAATCCCAGGCACCATCTTGCGATTGCCGCTACATCTGCTCTCCACATCTCCCCCTTCTTTATACTTTTGGCAGAGAGAATGCCTGTCTTAGGTTGCCCCTTGCAGCAATGGCCCTTACCCGTCATCGGGAGACAAACAGTTTGGGTTTGATCCCTGCCTTAGGTTGGTTACACGCCCAGGGACTACTTCTCTAGCATACCAAGGAGACTGTCCTGTCTCCACTGCTGCAAAAGCCTGAATCATTAAGGCTTGAGTTCTGCGTTGATGAAACCACATATGGCAAATGTACCACAAGGCCAGGACACTCATAAGAATCAGGCACAGGGCGAGTCCAGCGAGTCCTGCCCATTCTTTTAGCCGAGAGGCAGCTGTGGTGATCCAATTGGCCAGTCCTCCAGCTAAAGATACATCCACACGTGTGGAGTTGACATGGGCGATAGATTGTCTAAGCTCCTGAACCAGTACAATAAACACAAAAGGAGGCCACATACAGACAGGCGTAGCCTTAAAGGAAACATTAAGCCCATAAGCAAGTTGAGAAACAGAGGTTTCAAACCCTACAGATCCATTCCAATGAAAGCTTACATTACCCCAACCCCCTCCCACTAACATGCTCAGAGGAGAGATATCTGTGTAAATACCATTCACTCCACATAACAACCACACATTGAAAGGATTACTAGCTACTGCCTTAGCAGGATTCTGATAGGTCCAATTACACCCTGAAAATGAGCCATTATGGGCTGTGCTAATATAAGGAGAAAAGGTAAAATACTTCTTTACAGCTCATGTTGCCTTTCTAGCCTGACACCCAGTCCATGGCAGAAGTGACTCATGGATACCCTTGCAAAAGGGAGCCCATCTAGGTTGGGAAGGCATGGTATCATTGCCTTTGGAAATACTGGCAGACGACACCCCTCAAATCCATGTGTCATTAGCTTTGGTAAAACTATTGATAAGCATGTCAAACCATGCAGCTGATTGATTATCATTTCAGCTGAAGCTGCAATGAATCATTGACAGGCACTATTTCTCCATCCCATGGCAAAAAGGGTAACAGTAACGAAGCATTAGAAGAGAAAAACTGGGGAAACACTTGTGCCGAATGTGTCAATGGCAGGGGTTTGAGAAATACAGATAAAAGTCCTCAGTGTAGGTCTTCAGCCATCACCAAAGGAAGCATCGGCAACACTAGGAACATCCATAGTATCCTCCTTTCGTTCATCTTGGACCACTCTGGTCAGCCTCTCCGGGGCCCACAGCTGCTGTCGATGATCCTGGGGAAACACACAAACAGACCCTCTCGCCCAGACCAACACTGGGTCAAGGCCCTTCTAACAACCAGTTAAAGCATCCTTCCACATCACCATGCCCTTAGGAGAAACATCAGGGTTGACGTGACGCTTGGCTGCAACCCGACTCTGCTTATCTTCATTTAAAAAATTCAAGGTAAAGAAAGCAATGGCTAATCTTTCCCTAGGGATGGAGCCAGTGGAGGCAATTCATCCCTTTTGTTTAATTAAACATTCTTTTAGGGTGCAATGGGCTCGTTCAATAATGCTCTGACCCTGAGGGTTATAGGGTAATCCATGGGTCAATCGAACACCCATCATTTTACAAAAGGACACAAAAGAGGCAGAAGTATAAGCCGGCCCATTATCAGTTTTCAATTCTTTAGGCTGCCCCCAGGCACTCCAAGCTTCAAAGCAATGTGCAATCACGTGATGTGCCTTCTCTCCTGTATGTAGGGAGGCAAAAACAACTCCAGAAGCTGTATCAATGGAAACATGAAGATATTTTAACTTTCCAAATTCTGGAAAGTGGGTAACATCCATTTGCCATAGGTGTAAAGGGCACAACCCGCATGGATTGACTCCCACTCCAGTCTGAGGCAATAATGGGGCACATGTTTGGCACATTTTAACAATATCCCTTATCTCAGCTCGAGAAATATTAAAGCGGGATGACAGGGTCTTTGAATTAACATGAAAATATGAATGAAAATCTTGAGCCAATGCAACAGGTGAAGCAATGAAAAAGGCCATGCATGCCCTTGAGGCTTTATCTACAATATCATTCCTCTCAGCTAGGGGTCCAGGCAACCTGGTATGAGCACGGATATGTTGTGCAAAAAAAGGTGAAGACCTATGCATAATTAAGTCTTGTAATGATAGAACCAATTTTCCAATGGTAGATTTTAAATTAACTTTGCCCACCACCTCCAAACATTGTAACATATTAACAACATATTGGCTACCAGAGATCAAATTAAAAGGGCCTGGAAATAATGCAAACACCTTAATCACAATTTGTAACTCAATAATTTGGGGTGATGCAGAGGGAAATTGTATAGTAACTGGTGCTGCTCCTGCAACTACATATGCTCCACAACCCGTCTTGGAACCATCTGTAAAAATGAGCAGATCGTCCGTTAAGGGATGTTTAGAAGTAATATGAGGAAAAATCACAGGATGAGCTGTAATCAATTGCAATATTGGATCCTTGGGAAAATGATTATCAATGTTACCTTGAAAACTGCACCTCACAATAGCCCAATCATCTACTGTGGCTGACAACACTTCTAACTGTTTTTGCGCTTGGTGCAACTTGCCCCAAAACCGGGAACCTTACTGTCTCAATCCAAGAACTTAACTTGTCCCACTTGCCTGGGAATTTACCAGCTAGCCACCGTGACTGCGATGAGTTCTGAACGAATTTCCCCGTATGAGCCACCACTTGTGCCTCCATCTCAGTCCCACAGAAAGGAGCAACACCACGACGTTCTTCTCAAAGCAGGTTATTCAGGAACCTTTCTTTCTGCATGCAAGCAGCAATCTCTCTTTCTTCCCTTCCTTCTCCCAGCCCCCAGCACACTCCCTTATATCCTCCCTCAACTCCGCCTCCTCCATCCAGACTTCGTAACCTCCTTCTTAGGTCCATGTCACATGACCTGATCTATCGTCATGGTGTGGCTGCGCAGCACTCACTATGGGGCATGGCTTACTTTCTCAGCAGCAGTCCCGGGCACCATCTTGAGATTGACGCTACACCCGCTCCCCACACAAATGCCAGCAGCAAACCACTGAACTGAGAACAGGACCCCCATTGAAGGAATCAGAGAAAGAACTGGAAGAGCTTGAAGGGGCTTGAGACCCTATATGAACAACAATGCCAAGCAACCAGAGCTTCCAGGGACTAAGCCAGTACCCAAAGACTATACATGAACTGACCCTGGGCTCCAAACTCATAGGTAGCAATGAATAGCCTAGTAAGATCACCAGTGGAAGGGGAAGCCCTTGGTCCTGCCAAGACTGAACCCCCAGTGAATGTGATTGTTGTGGGGAGGCCGGTAATGGGGGGAGGATCGGCAGGGGAACACTCATATAGAAGGGAAGGGGGAGGGGCTAGGGGGATGTTGGCCCGGAAAGCAGGAAATGGAATAACAATCGAAATGTAAATAAGAAATACTCAAGTTAATAAAGATTAAAAAAATGTGGGCAGAGACCAGTCTCCTCTGGCTTCCCAGGTGTGTCTGCCCTTCTGAAGGTCTAGCTCTCGCTCCCATGGGATTTGGGTGCAGGGAGCTATTTGACCGGTGCCTTCAGATTCGAGCCGTGTCTGGACCTCAGCGTTGAGAGCCCTTATCTTCCTGTATCCAGAGGCCCTGTACAGTTTCCTCTTGGGCCAGGGATGTGGTCAAGGGTGGGCAGTACTGGCGTCTCTGTTGCCCTGCAGTCTCAGGAGTGCCCATCTGTCTGGGCAGTGAGCTCTCTCTCCCATGGGGTTTGGGATCAGGGAGCTGCGGATCTTGTGTTTCTTTAAGGAAGTTATTTATGACCTTTTTAAAGTCCTCTATCATCATCATGAGATGTGATTTAAAGTCCTAATCTTGCTTTTATTGTGCATTGGGATAGCCAGCATTTTCTATGGTGGGAGAACTGGGTTCTGAAGATGCCAAGTAGTCTTGGTTTCTGATGCTTAGGTTCTTGCATTTCCCTCTCACCATCTGTTTATCTCTGATGTTAGTTGTTCTTGCTGTCTCTTAGTGGAGCTTGTCCCTCCTCTGGGCCTGTGAATCTGTGATCTTAGGAGTGAGAAGGCTCCTGGGAGAACAACTCTCTGAGGGAAAGTTTTGAGTCCAAGAGTTATGAGGCCAGCCCCAGCTCTGGGCAGAGATACAGCATTGAATTGTCCTGTCCTAGGCTGTCCTGTGACTCCAGTGCCCGTACACTCTTCCTGTGTCTCTCCTTGGACAGTCAATAGAGAGAAAGTTGGTCTTACCTGGGGGCTATGGGATTTGGAAGAAGAGTGCTCCTAGCAGACCAACTCTCTGCCATCAAGTTTTGGAACTTAGAGCTGTTGGACAGACCTAGCTTGGGACACAATTACTGAGAAACAATAATTTTGGTGGAATATGGAGATATTCAAGAAACAGTAGATCTTGGTGTATAGGAGGAGCCCAGTAGTAAGTCAAGATGATGAGTTCCCAGGGCAGTCTGTCTTTAAAAAGACTGATGCTTATCTTTGGGTGATTGAAATGATAAGCCAACCCCAAATGTTACCTTCTGAAGTGATAAGGGTTTACTGGTCATATCAGTCGCATTTTATTGTACTGCTGCATTTAGAAGTTCAGCAGGGGACACTAAAGAAAAAAAATTCTTTTTTTCCATTTTAATGTTTTATTTATTTTTTTATTTTTTTCCATCTTTATTAAATTGGGTATTTCTTATTTACATTTCAAATGTTATTCCCTTTCCAGGTTTCCAGGCCAACATCCCCTAACCCTTCCCCCTCCCCTTCTCTATCGGTATTCCCCCTCCCCCTCCTCCCACTATTACTGCCCTCCCCCCAAGAATCCCGTTCACTGGGGGTCCAGCCTTGGCAGGACCAAGGACTTCCTCTTCCACTGGTGTCCTTACTAGGCTATTCATTGCCACCTATGCAGTTGGAGCCCAGGGTCAGTCCATGTATAATCTTTGGGTAGTGGCTTAGTCCCTGAAAGTTCTAGTTGGTTGGCATTGTTGTTCATATGGGGTCTCAAGCCCTGAGGGACACAGCCAGAATACAGCAAAAACATAGGCGAATTCCCGCAGCAAACCACTGAACTGAGAACGGGACCCCCGTTGAAGGAATCAGAGAAAGGACTGAAAGAGCTGAAAAAAATATTTCTAATATATCTCCATAAAGTCATAGACCTAAGCATCAAGACTGACTTATTTTCTTGCTTGGTGTCAGGACAACCACAAGAGGCCAAATAGTAACCCGTATTGCAAAACAAATTAAAAGACTCTGGAGCCAGCCATGGCAGAGGCTGTGTTTTGTATGTTTGATACCTCCATATCTTACTAAATTCAAGTCTGGAGAACTTCTTCTTCTACATGAATGCATTCTCTTTATTAAAGTAGTCTGAATCCAAACAAGAGGAAAGAAAAGGGACTCATGTTTAACATACCTATGTTTTTTAAAATACTTATATATAAGTATTCCACTTGTGATCATGTAAATAAATGATGCCATAGACTAGTAAACATACCCACTCATACATGTTTATTCATGCTGTATTTGCAGTAGCAAGTAATTGAAATATATATTTTCAACAATAAATTTCAAATATATATATATGCATATATATATATATATATATATTTCAACAATAAATTTTAAAAAGAGGCCATGGATTTGAAAAAGATCAAGGAGTATATGGAATGGTTTGAACAGAGGAAAGTAAAGTAGTAAATTATATGACTATGTTATAATTTAAAATAATAAAAAAGGGAAGAAAATGTGGGGAAGAAACATGTGCAGAGATAGAGGGGGTAAAGGGCACACACACATGTGTGGGCACACACATACATACACAGAAACACACACACACATACACACACACTCACACATGAATGCTTAAACAAAAATTCTTAATTTTTCATTCATATTGAACCTTCCTCACTATCAAACAGATGCTTAAAATCTCCTTATTTTTTGAATTTTGGAAGTCTTTACTAAGTAGTTCCATTATGCTGACTTAATATTTCATTCTAGTACGAAATAGTGGAGAGTCCCATCTTTCAGCCTTGGTTTTAGCATTGTTACTAAAATTATGGCATGGCGGGTCAAAATAAGCAATTTCTTGATCTACACTTCAGACTCCAAAGACAAACCCAGTGCTTGACTCTCACTTTGGAGAAACAATTAAACTTCTTCATGAAACAGATGATGGGTTCCATACAGGCTTACAATTGCTCTTTCCTCAATCTCACTTAAATAGGCTCACTCAGTATGGCTGAAGAATACCCACTGCTCCACAGATAAGGCCCATATTCCAGTTTTTCTCAGCCTATGTATATTCTAGTATTCCTCAGGCCATGTGAAGAGGTGCTACACAGTAGGAGAGACTGAATACTCAAATGAGAATCATGTATCTTACTCTGCTCCTCTATTAGGTCTGTGAACCACCAACAAACCCAGCTGGGATGCTCCTATGTAAGATGGATATGCTAAACTCTCCAAGGTGGCAGCTGCTTATCTCAGAGGACTGTGAAAAGATTCTAAGTGATGTGCACAGTGGCTAGCTAAACCAAAGATCTGGAAACACGGTCAAATATTTTTTACCACCTTTGTTTTCTTTAGTCCTTTATCTTGTCTATGCTATAATTTCATTTATTTTGGATTTGAAATAATGTACATGTGTACATTGATTGCCTGTTTCCAGTTCAAGCACACTTGCCTTGCTTTCTCACTTAATCTAACTCCTTTAATCTCCTCTGTCTCCCTAGACATGCTTACTTAAATACCTACACACACACACACACACACACACACACACACACACACACACACACGATTCTGTGTTTCTATATAAAATTTCAGGAGCGTAATTTAATGATGACATTTAATAGGTGTGCTTCATTCAATTAATTTGTTGTGACTATCTCCAGTTACATTTGTTTTCCTGAAAATAATAACACTTTGATTTGGGGACTCATTTTGAATTAGGATCTCCAACTTCTGACTGCCAAATGTTAAGATTATAGACATGCTCAGCAAAAACTTACTCGTCAATGATAAAATAATTTTAATGTCTTATTTCATATATAGTTATTTCTTTGTGTTGGGCAGTAAGTGCATTTGAGTATAAACACTTACTGAGTCCGTTGATATTGAGTCCTCTAGAGATGGACGTACTAGCGATTGTAATTTGAGTAACGCCTATAGTTTGGACTAAACCCAGATACTCTAAGAATGCAGAAACTTTTAACTAAACTTTGAATCATTTTCTCAATCCTGAAATAGAATAATATTTTTTGTAGTTTGATTTAAAAATTTATTAGACTGTTTTTCCATCCAGGAAGTTACATAAAGTAGACAAAACACTTTGGTATTTTACCTATTCACTTTGAACACTCTAGGCATCTACCTAAGCTTCAGAGGCCAAATAGGCAGGCTATAACGAGAAGAAATAATACTTCCCCTCAACTATTTAAAGACTTTTATAAATATAATGAATTAAAATTTGTTAAGTTCTTTAAAAAGGTATCACATTGATTATAAGCTAAGTCCATTGTCCTCATGTCTTTTTTAAATGACAAGCCCAAATCCAAATATATGTCTTGAACATAATGCTAACTTTCTCATATAAGAAATTCTTTATGATGTAAGTATTTTTAGTCTTAAGCATCTATTACATGTTCTTACACTTAACATAAATCATAATGTTGTGCTTTCAAGACTTCATAATCTCTACATTCAGGTTTTTAATTACTTCATATTTTAGGCAGGTTGAGGTTTCTGAATTCACAATGGCCACAACAGGACCTTTATCTCAGGAAGCCTAAAATGGCTTATTATTCAGAGAGCTGGAGCCAGGATGCAGGTCTGGGGGATGAGTCACTTCCAAAGGAATTCTTTCTGCATCATGCTGAAAGCTTTTCCTGATAGCATCCATGCCAATGAAGAAATCCAAACCCATGTCCATCAGATGGGTGCTCCTGATTTATAGTTACACATTATTCTTTCATCCGACGACCTGGAATTTTCAAACTATTGTCCAGGCTAAACTTTCTTTTGCATCCAATTGAATTTTAGATTCATTTCTTATTGTTTGCATCAGGTAGACCCAACCATTTCTAGGAGTTTGGATGGAATTCAGTAGAATTCTTACTTCTTGCATCTTTTCAGACTAAGTGGTTGAAGCTCTGTGACTGATAAAGAGACACGAAACATGCAGCAAGTGGGAGCACCGTAGCCTTCACCTGGATTCTGCTGCTGAGCTTGGACAAAGCCAGTCAAACTCAGATTCCAGGACATGCTTGCTCTGCATACCTACCTCTTAGAATAAGAATCCAGGACACTCTCAATCCTTCCATGCTCATGTAAAGTATAGCATCCTGTCTTACAAATTGGATCTCAGAACACACTGTAAATTGTTGCTTGCCTCCAGTTCCAAACATCCTGTACAATGGACTCCACCCCAAGGGTTGACACGCTGAATAATTACATCCCAAAGATGCTCATGTCCTAATGTGGAAACATTGAGAATATGCAACCTTACATGGCAAAGGGTGCCTTCCAGTTGGGATGGCATGCATTATCTTGAAGTGGAGATTAGCATAACTTATCTCAATGTGATCAGTGTAATTAAGATGAGTTCTTATATCAGGAGGTAGAAGGTCATAACTGGAGGAGATCCAACAATAGATGCCTGACACTGGAATGGTTAGTGGAAGGGGTTATAACCAAAAGTGCAGGTGACCTCAAGAAGCTGAAGGTTTCAAAATTAACAACCACACTCTTCTGAAGCTTATAGAAGGAGTCAGCTTGGGAGACCCTGACTTTAGGTTAGTGATATGAATTTTAAACTTCTAACCTCCAAAACTATTGTGGAAATCTGTGCTGTGTTAAGCTGTATTTCTTACAGCAACAACAGGAAATTCATATGATTAGTATTTTCAGGTGTGCTTCAACTTGTGCGATCTTTTCTCAGATCTTGTCTTTAAATACCACAGTGTCCTTCTACGTGAAGTAAATGCTCTCTCCACCCATGTGGTCATGGTTTATTCTCTGTCCCCTAACCTATTTCCTTGTGAGCTACATTTTCCAGATTCTGAGGGCCTGGATTCTAGCTAAGTCTACATGTGAAGGCATGGAACAAGGGTCCTTCCTTCCCCTCCCTCTCCACTCCCTTCCTCTCCTTTCCCCTCCCTTCCTCTCCCTTCCCCCCCTCTTCTTGTTACTATCCCTTTCCCCTCCATTCTACTCCCTTCCCCTCTCCTCCCCTCCAGTCTCCTTTCCCCTTCTCCCCTTCTTCTCTTTCCCCTCCCCTCTGCCTTCCCTCTCTCCTTCTGTAGAGGTACATCGCAAGCTCAGCATGTCTTCTACAAGTCTGGCTCCCCAAAGTCACCAAGGTCTTAGATCCTGGCTGTCCCAGGGCAGAAGCTCCTTAGATACCACCTTCAGCCAAGGTTGGGAGAAAAGCCCTGTTTCTATATTTGTTCATCTCTGTGCTGCTGTTTCATCTTCTATTGCTTTTAAAATTATTTTTATAGATCTAGCTACTTTCCCATATTGTATTTCAACAATTAAAAATCTCTAATTCATATTGTTTTTTATCATTATTAACTTGAGTATTTCTTATTTACATTTCGATTGTTATTCCACTTTCCGGTTTCCAAGCCAACAGCCCCATAACCCTTACCCTCCCATTCTATATGAGCTTCCCCTCCCCATCCTCACCCCATTACCATTCTCCCCCCCAACAATCACATTCACTGGGAGTTAACTCTTGGCAGGACCAAGGGCTTCCCCTTCCACTGGTGCTCTTACTAGGATATTCATTGCTACCTATGAGGTCAGAGTCCAGGGTCAGTCCATGTATAGTCTTTGGGTATTGGCTTAGTCCCTGGAAGCTCTGGTTGCTTGGGATTGTTGTTCATATGGGGTCTTGAGCCCATTCAAGCTCTTCCAGTCTTTTCTCTGATTCCTTCAACAGAGATCCCATTCTCAGTTCAGTGGTTTGCTGCTGGCATTCGCCTATGTATTTGCTGTGTTCTGGGTGTGTCTCTCAGGAGAGATCTACATCCAGTTCCTGTCAGCCTGCACTTCTTTGCTTCATCCATCTTATGTAGTTCGGTGGCTATATATGTATGGGCCACATGTCGGGCAGGCTCTGAATGGGTGTTCCTTCTAAACCTTGCCTCCCTATTCCCTGCCAAGGGTATTCTTTTTCCCCTTTTAAAGGAGTATTGAACCATTCGCATTTTGGTCATTCTTCTTGAGTTTCATGTGTTCTGTGCATCTAGGGTAATTCAAGCATTTGGGCTAATAGCCATTTATCAATGAGTGCATACCATGTGTGTTCTTCTGTGAGTGGGTTACCTCACTCAGGATGATATTTTCCAGTTCCATCCATTTTCCAGAGAACTGCCTGTAGCTGGAGGCCAGCCAGAGATACAGAGTAGGACATCATCGTCTTTTTTTTTTTTTTTTTTTTTTTTTTTTTTGGAGCTGAGGACCAAACTCAGGGCCTTGTGCTTGCTATGCACACTGAGCTAAATCTCCAACCCCTGAAATAGAATAATTTTAACTTTAATGTTTACTATCTTATTTAAATACTACAAATGTGCATTACTCTTTTCCTTTCATGAAACCATTGTTTCGTAAGTTTTACCTACATTAGTTTTACTCTGGTTATATAGTCTTCGTATTAAAAAGCAGGGACCACAGGTAAAACCAACTTTTCTGCTCCAAGTGACCTGCCTGGTCGATTCAGAACACAGACCCACAGCAACAGCTGAAAACCAGTAGACAGGAAAGACTACACGCCGAAAAGAGGAACACTATGTTCCCATAACTGGCCAAAAGAAACAAGAAAACAGGCCTACAGCACTCCTGACACACAGGCCTATAGGACAGTCTAACCGCTGTCAGAAATAGCAGAACAAAGTAACACCACAGACAATCAGATGGCAAGAGGCAAGACCAGGAACCCAATCAACAGAAATCAAGACTACATGGTATCATCGGTGCCCAATTCTCCCACCAAAGCAAACACTGAATATCCAAACACACCAGAAAAGCAAGATCTAGATTTAAAATCATATTTGAACATGATGATGGAGGACTTCAAGAAAGACATGAAGAACTCCCTTAGAGAAATGCAGGAAAACATAAATAAACAAGTAGAAGCATATAGAGAGGAACAACAAAAATCCCTGAAAGAAATCCAGGAAAACACAATCAAACAGTTGAAGGAATTAAAAATGGAAATAGAAGCAATGAAGAAGAAACACAGGGAAACAACCCTGGATATAGAAAACCAAAAGAAGTGACAAGGAGCCGTAAATACAAGCATCACCAACAGAATACAAGACATAGAGGAGAGAACGTAGGGAGCAGATTATTCCATAGAAATCATCAAAACAACTGTCAAACATAATGTCAAATGGAAAAAGCTACTGGTCCAAAACAAACATGAAATCCAGGACTCAATGATAAGATCAAACCTAAGGATAATAGGTATAGAAGAGAGTGAAGACCCCCAGCTCAAAAGACCAGTAAAAATCTTCAACAAAATCGTAGAAGAAAACTTCCCTAACCTCAGGAAAGAGATGGTCATAAACATAAAAGAAACCTACAGAACTCCAAATAGATTGGACCAGAAAAGGAACTCCTCCCGTCACATAATAGTCAAAACACCAAATGCACAAAACAAAGAAAGAATATTAAAAGAAGTAAGGGAAAAGGGTCAAGTAACAAATAAAGGCAGACCTATCAGAATCACACAAGACTTCTCACAAGAGACTTTGAAAATCAGAAGATCCTGGAAAGATTCATACAGACTCTAAGAAAACTCAAATGCCATCCCAGGTTACTGAATCCTGCAAAACTCTCAATTAACATAGATGGAGAAACCAAGATATTCCATGACAAAACAAAATTTACACAATATCTTTCTAGAAATCCAGCCCTATAAAGGATAATAAATGGTAAAGCCCAACATAAGGAGGCAACCAACACCCTAGAAAAAGCCAGAAACTAATCGTCTTAGCAACAAAACAAAGAGAAGAAAAGCACACAAACATAAACTCACATCCAAATACGTATATAACAGGAAGCAATAATCACTATTCCTTAATATCTCTCAACATCAGTGGTCTCAACTCCCCAATAAAAAGACAAAGATTAACAAACTGTATATGCAATGAGGACCCTGCATTCTGCTGCCTACAGGAAGCATACCTCAAAGACAAAGACTGACACTACCTCATATTGAAAGACTAGAAACCAACTTTCCAAGCAAATGGTCTCAGGAAGCAAGCTGGAGTAGCCATTCTAATATGAAAGAAGATGAATTTTCAACTAAAAGTCATCAAAAAAGATAAGGAAGAACACTTCATATTCATCAAAGGAAAAATCCACCAAGATGTACTCTCAATCCTAAATAACTATGCTCAAAATACAAGGGCACCTACATACGTAAAAGAAACCTTACTAAAGCTCAAAACACACTTTGCAACTCACACAATAATAGTAGGATATTTCAACACCACACTCTCATCAATAGACAGGTCGTGGAAACAGATATTAAACAGAGACATAGATGGACTAAAAGAAGTCATGAACAAAATGGACTTAACAGATATTTATAGAACATTCTATCCTAAAGCAAAAGGATATACCTTCTTCTCACCACTTCATGGTCCTTTCTCCAAAATTGGCCATATAATTGGTCATAAAACAGGCCTTAACAGATACAGAAAGATAGAAATAATCCCATGCGTCCTATCAGACCACGACGGGCTAAAGCTGGTCTTCAGTAACAATAAGGGAAGAATGCCGGAAGTTGAATAATGCTCTACTCAGTGATGACCTGGTAAAGGAAGAAATAAAGAAAGAAATTAAAGACTTCTTAGAATTTAATGAAAATGAAGGTATAACATACCCAAACTTATGGGACACAATGAAAGCTGTGCTAAGAGGAAAACTCATAGCTCTGAGTGCCTGCAGAAAGAAACAGGAGAGAGTATATGTCACCAGCTTGGCAGCGCACCTAAAATCTCTAGAACAAAAAGAAGCAAATACACCCAGGAGGAGTAGAAGGCAGGAAATAATCAAACTCAGAGCTGAAATCAACCAAGTAGAAACAAAAAGGACCATAGAAAAAAATCAACAGAACCAAAAGTTGGTTCTTTGAGAAAATCAACAAGATAGATGAATCCTTAGCCAAACTAATGAGAGGACAAAAAGAGTGTGTACAAATTAACAAAATCAGTAACGAAAAGGCAGACATAACTACAGAAACAGAGGAAATGCAAAAAATCATCAGATCCTACTACAAAAGCCTATATTCAACAAAACTAGAAAATCTGCAGGAAATGGACAATTTCCTGGACAGATACCTGGTACCAAAGTTAAATCAGGAACAGATAAACCATTTAAACAATCCAAAACTCCTAAAAATATAGAAGCAGTCATTAAAGGTCTCCCAACCAAAAAGAGCCCAGGTCCGGAGGGGTTCAGGGCAGAATTCTTTCAGACCCTCATAGAAGACCTCATACCAATACTATCCAAACTATTCCACAAAATTGAAACAGATGGAGTATGACCAAATTCCTTCTATGAAGCCACAATTACTCTTATACCTAAACCACACAAAGACCCAACAAAGAAAGAGAACTTCAGACCAAATTCCCTTATGAATATCGACGCGAAAATACTCAATTAATTTTTGGGAAACCAGGAGCACATCAAAGCAATCATCCACCATGATCAAGTAGGCTTCATCCCAGACATGCAGGGATGCTTTAATATACAGAAAACCATCAACCTGATCCATTATATAAAGAAACTGAAAGAACAAAACCACATGATCATTTCATTAGACGCTGAGAAAGCATTTGACAAAATTCAACACCCCTTCATGATAAAAGTCCCGGAAAGAATAGGAATTCAAGGCCCATACCAAAACATAGTAAAAGCCCTATACAGCAGACCAGTTACTAACATTAAACTAAATGGAGAGAAACTTGAAGCAATCCCACTAAAATCAGGGACTAGCAAGGCTGCCCACTCTCTCCCTACTTATTCAATATAGTTCTTGAAGTTCTAGCCAGAGCAATCAGACAACAAAAGGAGATCAAGGGGATACAAATTGGAAAAGAAGAAGTCAAAATATCACTATTTGCAGATGATACGATAGTATATTTAAGTGATCCCAAAAGTTCCACCAGAGAACTACTAAAACTGTTAAACAACTTCAGAAAAATGTCTGGATATAAAATTAACTCAAATAAAACAGTAGCCTTCCTCTACAAAAAGAGAAACAAGCCAAGAAAGAAATTAGGGAAACAACACCCTTCAGAATAGTCCCAAATAATATAAAGTACCTCGGTGTGACTTTCACCAAGCAAGTAAAAGATCTGTACAATAAGAACTTCAAGCCTCTGAAGAAAGAAATTTAAGAAGACCTCAGAAGATGGAAAGATCTCCCATGCTCATGGATTGGCAGGATTTATATAGTAAAAATGGCCATTTTGCCAAAAGCGATCTACAGATTCAATGCAATCCCCATCAAAATGCCAATCCAATTCTTCAAAGAGGTAGACAAAACAATTTGCAAATTCATCTGGAATAACAAAAAACCCAGGATAGCTAAAACTATCCTCAACAATAAAAGGACTTTTGGGGGAATCACTATCCCTGAACTCGATCAGTATTACAGAGCAATAGAGATAAAAACTGCATGGTATTGGTACAGAGACAGACAGATAGACAAGTGGAATAGAATTGAAGACCCAGAAATGAACCCACACACCTATGGTCACTTGATTTTTGACAAAGGAGCCAAAACCATCCAATGGAAAAAAGATAGCATTTTCAGCAAATGGTGCTGGTTCAACTTGGGATCAACATGTAGAAGAATGCAGATCGATCCATTCTTATCACCCTGTGTAAAGCTTAAGTCCAAGTGGATCAAGGATCTCCACATCAAACCACATATACTCAAACTAATAAAAGAAAAAGTGGGGAAGCACCTCGAACAAATGGGCACTGGAGAAAATTTCCTGAACAAAACACCAATGGCTTATGCTCTAAGATCAAGAATCGACAAATGAGATCTCATAAAACTGAAAACTTCTGTAAGGCA
Organism: Rattus norvegicus; assembly: GCF_021556685.1. NCBI lineage: Eukaryota > Metazoa > Chordata > Mammalia > Rodentia > Muridae > Rattus > Rattus norvegicus. Next base: position 69,672,566 of record NC_141534.1, on the reverse strand, counting down.
AAGGACACTGTGGTTAGGACAAAATGACAACCAACAGATTGGGAAAAGATCTTTACCAATCCTCCAACTGATAGAGGGTTTATATCCAAAATATACAAAGAATTCAAGAAGTTAGACTGCAGGGAGACAAATAACCCTATTAAAAAATGGGTTTCACACATGAGCACTGGAAAAAATTTCCTGAACAAAACACCAATGGCTTATGCTCTAAGATCAAGAATTGACAAATGGGATCTCATAAAACTGCAAAGCTTCTGTAAGGCAAAGGACACTGTGGTTAGGACAAAACAGCAACCAACAGATTGGGAAAAGATCTTTATCAGTCCTACAACAGATAGAGACCTTATATCCAAAATATACAAAGAACTCAAGAAGTGAGACCGCAGGGAGACAAATAACCCTATTAAAAAATGGGGTTCAGAGCTAAACAAACAATTCACAGCTGAGGAATGCCGAATGGCTGAGAAACACCTAAAGAAATGTTCAACATCTTTAGTCATAAGGGAAATGCAAATCAAAACAACCCTGAGATTTCACCTCACACCAGTGAGAATGGCTAAGATCAAAAACTCAGGTGACAGCAAATGCTGGCGAGGATGCAGAGAAAGAGGAACACTCCTCCATTGTTGGTGGGGTTGCAGACTGGTACAACCATTCTGGAAATCAATCTGGAGGTTCCTCAGAAAATTGGACATTGAACTGCCTGAGGATCCAGCTATACCTCTCTTGGGCGTATACCCAAAAGATGCCCCAACATATAAAAAAGACACGTGCTCCACTATGTTCATCGCAGCCTTATTTATAATAGCCAGAAGCTGGAAAGAACCCAGATGCCCTTCAACAGAGGAATGGATACAGAAATTGTGGTACATCTACACAATGGAATATTACTCAGCTATCAAAAACAATGACTTTATGAAAATCGTAGGCCAATGGTTGGAACTGGAAAAATATCATCCTGAGTGAGCTAACCCAATCACAGAAAGACATACATGGTATGCACTCATTGATAAGTGGCTATTAGCCCAAATGCTTGAATTACCCTAGATGCCTAGAACAAATGAAACTCAACACAGATGACCAAAATGTGAATGTTTCACTCCTTCTTTAAAAGGGGAACAAGAATACCCTTGGCAGGGAAGAGAGAGGCAAAGATTAAAACAGAGGCAGAAGGAACACCCATTCAGAGCCTGCCCCACATGTGGCCCATACATATACAGCCACCCAATTAGACAAGATGGATGAAGCAAAGAAGTGCAGACCGACAGGAGCCGGATGTAGATCGCTCCTGAGAGACACAGCCAGAATACAGCAAATACAGAGGTGAATGCCAGCAGCAAACCACTGAACTGAGAATAGGACCTCCGTTGAAGGAATCAGAGAAAGAACTGGAAGAGCTTGAAGTGGCTCGAGACCCCATATGTACAACAATGCCAAGCAACCAGAGCTTCCAGGGACTAAGCCACTACCTGAAGACTATACATGGACTGACCCTGAACTCTAACCTCATAGGTAGCAATGAATATCCTAGTAAGAGCACCAGTGGAAGGGGAAGCCCTGGGTCCTGCTAAGACTGAACCCCCAGTGAACTAGACTGTGGGGGGGAGGGCGACAATGGGGGGAGGTTGGGAGGGGCACACCCAGAAGGAAGGGGAGGGGGGAGGGGGATGTTTGCCCAGAAACTGGGAAAGGGAATAACACTTGAAATGTATATAAGAAATACTCAAGTTAATAAAAAAAAAATGGGTTTCAGAGCGAAACAAAGAATTCACAGTTGAGGAATGCCGAATGGCTGAGAAACACCTAAAGAAATGTTCAACATCTTTAGTCATAAGGGAAATGCAAATCAAAACAACCCTGAGATTTCACCTCACACCAGTGAGAATGGCTAAGATCAAAAACTCAGGTGACAGCAAATGCTGGCGAGGATGCAGAGAAAGAGGAACACTCCTCCATTGTTGGTGGGGTTGCAGACTGGTACAACCATTCTGGAAATCAATCTGGAGGTTCCTCAGAAAATTGGACATTGAACTGCCTGAGGATCCAGCTATACCTCTCTTGGGCGTATACCCAAAAGATGCCCCAACATATAAAAAAGACACGTGCTCCACTATGTTCATAGCAGCCTTATTTATAATAGCCAGAAGCTGGAAAGAACCCAGTTGCCCTTCAATAGAGGAATGGATACAGGAAATGTGGTACATCTACACAATGGAATATTACTCAGCTATCAAAAACAATGACTTTATGAAATTCATAGGCCAATGGTTGGAACTGGAAAATATCATCCTGTGTGAGGTAACCCAATCACAGAAAAACACACATGGTATGGACTCATTGATAAGTGGCTATTAGCCCAAATGCCTGAATTGCCCTATATGCATGAACACATGAAACTCAAGAGGGATGGCCAAAATGTGAATGCTTCACTCCTTCTTTAAAAGGGCAACATGAATACACTTGGCAGGGAATAGGGAGGCAAAGTTTAAAACGAGGCAGAAGGAACACCCATTCAGAGCCTGCCCCACATGTGGCCCATACTTATACAGCCACCAAATTAGATAAGATGGATGAAGCAAATAAGTGCAGGCTGACAGGAACCGGATGTTGATCTCTCCTGAGAGACACAGCCAGAATACAGCAAATACATAGGCAAATGCCAGCAGCAAACCACTGAACTGAGAACGGGACCCCCGTTGAAGGAATCAGAGAAAATACTGGAAGAGCTTGTAGGGGCTCAAGTCTCCTTATGAACAACAATGCCAAGCAACCAGGGCTTCCAGGGACTAAGCCACTACCCAAAGACTATACATGGACTGATCCTGGATGCCAACCTCATAGGTAGCAATGAATAGCCTAGTAAGAGCACCAGTGGAAGGGGAAGCCCTGGGTCCTGCCAAGACTGAACCCCCAGTGAATGGGATTGTTGTTGGGGAGGGTGGTAATGGGGGGAGGATGGGAAGGGGAATATCAATATAGAAGGGGAGAGGGGATGGGCTAGGGGGTTATTGGCCAGGAAACCTGGAAAGGGAATAACAATGGAAATGTAAATAAGAAATACTCAAGTTAATAAAGATTTAAAAAAAAAGCACCCAAAAGAACAACAATATTAATATTGTCCTTTATTTCTTTTCCCAGATTCAGAAGACAAAGAAGATTATATTTCAGGTTAAAAATAATCTATTTTCACAACATAAGCTAAGACAAAATTGGAATGCAACTGAGGTGGGAAAAAAAGCATCTGTCATCCCTATCTTCATGTTGACATCATCTCAATGTTTGCAGAAGGTAAAGCAGAATTGGTGCCAGTATTATTGGTTTGACCAGAGTCCTCACTTAGGGCTCTCTCCAAACTGGAAGGCAGGGAATGAATCAGTCTCTTTCGGAAGTCCTGGCCCATGAAAACATAGAGTATTGGATTGAGGCAACTATTGAAGAAGGCCAATGAGTTGGTTGGCATAATCAACATGTCAATAATTTTATACTCATCATTTAACAATCTCTCTTTAAACCACACTAGGCTTAAAAGGGCAACCAGTTGAAAGGGAAACCAACAGATAAAGAAGGAAGCCACAACTGCCTTTAGGACTCGTGAAGCACGGCTAGAATTAACAAGGGCTCTTCTCTGGATCTTGACAGCAATGAGTCCATAGCAGATGGAAACAATGGACATGGGTATTATGAAGATAATAATGAACTTGATGATCCCTAGAGCAGTTGTAAAAATGAAAACTGTGTTCAACATTTCCTCATCAGTGTTACCCCAGGATGGAAAGTAGTATACACAGTACACATCCCCTCCAGAAACTCTATATGTACTTATGAAAATAAAAATGTGCAAACTGAGAATCAGACCAAAAATCCAGGGTCCAATAACCACCTTCCTAGCCAGGCTCACAGTGCGGTGGTTCTGAGCCCAGACTGGATGCACGACACAAATACAGCGGTCCAAGGCAATTAAAGTAATCAGGAAGATACTTCCAATTCCATTGACATCTGCAATAATATAAAGTAATTTGCACAGGAACCAGCCAAAAGGCCATTTTCCTTCCATAGCAGTTGAGATGATGAAAAATGGTAGAGTCGCTGTGAAAAAGAAGTCAGCCAAAGCTAGATTCAGATAACAGGTGGTGGTGACAGTGTGTGCCATCCGGAATCCAGCTACCCAGATCACTAGTCCATTACCCAGAACACCAAGGACAAATGTGATGGACAGAACCACCATTGTGAGGATCCACAGAACTCTGGAGATGGTAGAATCATTAACCATTACTTCTGATCCACTCATTGGAATGGAGTAGTTGGTTTCCATTTTGTCTGCACCTGAAAATTTTCAAAAACAACCATTCTCAGATATGTGGCTTCTTATCACATGACACTTGTTTAGAATGTATACAATCTGCCACTACAGGAGAGCTATTTTAGCAGTAACATTCCAAAACTAGTACTTTACTGATGCTTTTGGGGGATAGCATAGCTCTCCATATTCAGCACATTCTTAAAATCATTCTTGTTATTAGACTAATTATTAAAAAATAATAATTAGACCCATGGCTCAACAGTGATACTGAACTGAGGGTGAACAGGCAGCAAAATATGAGTGAAAGAAGTTTAGCACTTCAAGGAAGTCAACAGACTTAGTAGACCATCCCTCAATGATGGCTTTTCCTCAGTTCTCATGATCACAAGAGAAATAATTCAGTGAAGAGGTGTAAAAAGCTTAATCAAATAGTTTGTGTAGTAAAGAAATGAACTGTCCACTCCAGAGAGAAAGAGAGAGAGAGAGAGAGAGAGAGAGAGAGAGAGAGAGAGAGAGAGAGAGAGAAAGGGACAGACAGAGAAAGAGACAGACAAGAGATATTCAGTGAAATGACCCTAAGAATAAATAGTAGCCCATTGGACTCGGCATTATAGGTTTCAAAGATATTTTTGTGATGATTTATGAGGTGACTGATATGCATATGGAAATATGGGATCTGTATATGGAAATATGGTGTCCCTTTATGTTTCAAACTTTTGGTAGACTAAATAATGTTTTTGAGTATTGATCTTGAAATATTACAAAGAAAGACATTAAAACCAACTAAGTTCAGAAGATATAAAAAAGCTAAGAGCACATACAGACCTTCGATAATGTATAAGTGTGATATATTGGTTTCTTATATATAGAAGACCCTAAATGCAGTGTAAAGAATGTTTATACATAAAGGAATGTTCTGGACACAACTGAACACAGTAAGAGGTAGATACTATATCTATATTCAATCCAGTGCCTGCTTGAGATAAAGTTTCTCACACCTTGATATATACACATTGAGTATGCATAACTGCACAGTTTACTGTTATGTGTTTTAGAGATTGATTCCTAATGAATTTTAGTGGAATTTGTGGACTTCTCCTGCAAGATGATGGATTCTGTAATTTATCTACTTGGAATTTTGAGTGACTTATATAAAAATTCTAAAAGGTTCATTATGTCTAGTTTTTGTAAGAATAGAATGAGGTTATGAGGAAAAGTGGCCCTGAAAACTACCTAATAGGATGGACTTTAATCTAGATGGACCTGAATCCTTGTACCATACCACATGTGTCAGATGAAGATCAATGTGCCCTCTATCCTCTTCCCACTCCCCAGAATCCGATCACTTGGTTTCTCCTAAACAAACCATAGTTTTGTCCACGGAAGTTGTCTTTCCATCTACGTAGGTGTAAGTGCTGATCAGGCTAGAGAGTATCTTGAATTTCACTGCTTCCTAAGGTAGTACTGGATCCAGACACACAGGATAAAATTCTGGATGATGACAAAATGGAAAAGAAGGGTGCAAGTCCTCGGGGAGCTTCTTGATCGCTTTGCTAACTCCTTGAGAACAAAAAGCTTGAAATATATTTAATTTCAAGAAACTTGAAACTTTTTTATTCTATAGTATGTGGGCTACAAAATCCACATACAGACTATCTTTTCAAATTTAGTTGTAGGCCTGAGGTTGTTTAATCAGTAATAGTGTGCTTTTCTACAATCTCCTGTGATGGAATTGGGCATGACTCAAAGGCAAAAACCTAATTACCTACAGCCCCTCACTGAGAACATGGAGCTTGGGCTTAATGGTAGCACATATACTTATTATGCAAGCAACATTTGGTTCAATTTCCAGCAATATAATAAAATAAAATGCAGAAAACAACTATATCAATTATTTATTAATCCAGCATTAAAGTATACTTGCATAAAATATAGGATGATTTTGCACCACTGTAAAAGTTTTAGACTTACTTACCAACCTATTTTCTGAAAGGAACAGTAACACTGAGCACTTCTTTGGTTGATTGGTTGTTTGTTTGATGTGTGGTTGAGAAAGGATCGAGCTATGTATCTCAGGTGACCTCATACTCCTAATTTTCCGCTTCAATTTTCAGAGGGCAGAAGTTACAAAGATATGCTAGAAAGCATCAACTCACAAAATTGTACTTTGATATAATTGTTGTGTTAACTAGTCAAATTCTCTGGGGTGAGTAGACATGTATGTAATATTTCTGCAGGAAAAGTCACACAACATACACCCATACATTGCTCACCAAAAATTTTCAGGGCAATATTGGGAGACAGCAATATCACTGTTTTATCAAGCCATAGCCATATTCTAAGGATGTTGGTGGGGTTTGGATTTTTTATTGTTTGTTTGTTTCTGACAATCATTGGACCCATAGCATAACTAGTTCCAGAGCTTTGAAATTTGTGTCACTAATGTAATGTGCTTCATTTGACATGACCTGCCATGTTAGCTTACTATGTCAGCATGGTGATACAATTTTGATTTCTCTCTTGTGTTTCTCATAGCAGTTCCTCCTTTTCTCTTTCTTACCCATGTTTTTCAACAAGATCCTAAACAGGACATTGTGCAATGATATTCTGGATTTCTCAACCATAGCACTGTTGATATCTGTCAGTACTTAATTGCGGTTGGGTGTGGTAGAGGTTTGTACACCACAGGATATATAGCAGTCCTCCTCATCTAATAGATTCTGGGAACGACTCTTGTTCAACTATGATACCAAAAGTATCTCTAGATGACAAAAATCCTCTGGAAACCATAATGACCCCTTGTTGAAAACCATTTCTACAGTATAAAATTCCTTGGGCTTTATAATCACACTAATATTCTTTTTATTTTGTGTGTGTTAAGATCCACATGGTTGCACCTATGCAAACACGTGCTTCTGCTCTTACACATGTGTAGGTCCCAAGCCAGTGTCTGTTGTTTCAATTGATCCTCCACCATATTTGCTGACATCTGGTCTCTCACTGGAGCTAGGGTGTATAGATCTGGGAGTTTGCTACGTATTGAACTCCAGTATAATGCTAATTCTGGTTCCTTTTAATCTTAGGTCTGTGAGTGTCCACAAGCATTAACTACAGTGGTCTTGAGGCTCTACGATATTTTGCCATCTGCTGATATTCTGTGGACTCTAGAGAGGAAAAAATGCTAGGTCCACTAGAGGGGCTGGAGATACTCCAAAGAAATAGAAATTGCCTACTGCTCCCCTGCTGCTACATTTGTTATTACTGACTTACTTGATTGCTGGTTTGCTAAACTGCTAGATATTCTGAAGAATAACATTGGATTTGTCCTAGGGAAGCCAATGTCCCCAATCAGCAGGAAGTAGCACTTAGATGTCGTGCCACACTTTCCTATAATCTTCTTTCTGTCCTATATAGTGTTTGTGGTTGGGAGGGATCTTTGACTATATTGGTTACAAGAGCTACACAAAGAAGAGCTACAGGAAGTAATGTGGTACCAACAACAAAAACTAATTCTTTGAACATTATGTAAATTTGAACAAATTCATTAAGAGTTTACATCTTGGCCCTCTCTCCTCTGCCATGGCTGCTTTACCCAGCACTGTGCACTGTGGCATTGTGTGGTGTCCCCAACCAGGAAACACAGTTTCTTGCTGATCTTCCTGCATGGCTCAGGAGACTGGCCAATGACGAGACAGTGGATCAAGCATGTGCTAAGTCAAGGCAACATTCCAGCACATAAAGATTATCTATCCAATGGCTTCCTCAAGGCTATACACCACTCTGAAGGGAGGCTTTCCAATGTGTGGTTTGACAGTTTTAAAATAGTTAATGACTGCACAGAACACCTTGAATCAATTGATAGAATGTGTGAAGTACTCACTGGATTGATTTATGATGAAGTAAAAAATGCCATCCAGAAAAGCAAGATATCAACAGGGGGAGGCTCTATGGGAGGCTGCTTGGCAATGCATTTACCCTGCCAGATGTGGCAGAAGTATTTGTTCTTTCTGGTTTTCTAAATAAAGCCTCAGCTGTTTACCAGCATCTTCAGAAAGATGGCTGCATGCTCCCTGAGCTCTTTCAGTGACACAGCACTGCAAATGAGCTAGTTCTTCATTCTTGAAGCAAGGAGACAAATTCAAAACTGATATCTCTAGGAGTGAGCACAGTGTTTTACAGGCTTCCAAATGTTTGCCATAAGCTCAGGAAAACTGAGCTAGAGAGGATTCTCATAAAGCTGCCAGGAGAGACAGACAGGCAGATTGAATGAATGACTCCTGCGCAGTATATTGATTATTTATCTTACATTTAACATTTTTTCTTATTTGATCCTCACAAAAATTAAGATTGTTGAAACAGCCAACACCCCTATATTATACAAATGAAATTGCATATCTGTCTATATTCATTCGACAAGATTGTCTTAAAAAATTATCATGTAGCAAATACCAATTATATATTTTGTTGCTACACAGGAGCCATTGAGGGGGCACAACGGAATTTCCTTGTCTTCTACACAGATTTGGGTGACTTCCTGTGTGAGGCTATCATAAATAGGGCTGCTGTGAAGTGTAAACATCTACCCTACTGGGAGAGAGCTGGGTGAGCTCCTGAGGCATTTCCTGAGGCACCCAGCTGTTTCTCAATGTGGTTTTAGCATCCTCCATTCCAGCCAGCCCTGTGGTGACCCCTGATGCCACGTTCTGACCCAGACTTTCATCTTCTCTATTCTAATTGCTGTGGAGTGTTCATCCAATGTTTGATTTCCATTTTCTCGGTGTCAGTGATGTGGTATAGAATACTACCCTAGAGGGTTTTCCCAGATTTGTGAAAATTGGTCTGCCCTGCCCAATCTGCTTCTAGATTATCTTTGTGGAAGTTATTTACTGCCAAGTTATAATAACAAATAAAATACGAATAAATTTTTAAAAAAGTTTTTAGCTCATCCTAGTGTCTCTTGCAGATTGTAGCAGTAAATAATGCAAAGATATGTACATCCTGAGATATTGTAAACATTGAATATTGAGATATTGTGAATATGATTTATAATGAACATAACCATTGAACTATTGAATGTTAAGTTCCTAGTTGAAATGAGGCAAGGCCAACATTTGGGCCCAGCCCAGCTCTTTAGCCTGTTCCACCCTTTGTATCTCACCGAATACAGATTGAATTCCTCCCTTCTCCAAAGACACTTAAAGCCAGTTAAAATTATAGTGCACTCCAAAACCCTTAAATAATTGTTATAAAAATGTTGACACACCAAGGGAGGAAAGTGGGGTGATTTGAATAGAAATGGCTCCCATAGACTCAAATGTTTGAGTGGTTGACTCATAGAAAGTGGCACTGTTAGAAAGTATGGTCTTGATAGAGTAGGTTTAAGAAAGAGGTTCACTGTGTAGTTGTGCTTTGAGATGTTATATATGCTCAAGCTACATCCAGTGACACATTCTTCTGTCGCTGCCTGTACATAAAGATGTAGGATTCTCAGATCCTCCAGCATCATGTATGCCTACATGCTGCCATGGTTACAACCAGGACAATAAAAGACTAAAACTCTGAAACTGAATGCCAGCCCCAATTAAATGTTTTCCTTTGTAAGAGTTGCTCTGGCCATGGTGTCTCTTCACAGCAATACAAACCCAAATTAAGACAGAAAATAACAGGTAGAAAGACAAATGGGCTAAAAGGTCCACCACTCCTTTGCGCAACATAGGATCTGTGAGCCACAGTAGAAAACATATGCTGGTTAGGATGGCCTTCCTGTGGTGAAACCCTAACATATGCCATTTATCTCATTATAATTATCTTAGGACACATATCACCATTCTATAACAAATGAATCATGACTCTGAAGAAATACCTTTCAGAAACAGCACATTTTTGCTAATTCTCTCTACTATTTTTCATGCTTATTTCCTATGAATTGCTTACTCCAGGCTGGGGAGATGGCTCACACTAAAGCATTTGCCATAGAATAAGTACATGAGCTCTGATCTACAGCACCCATGTGAAAAAAGGCATGATTGCATACATCTACAACTGCAGTTACGGGAGAGTGCAGAGACAGGATAATCTGAGAAACTTCCTGGACTGACTATCCAGACCATTAATAACTTACAGCCAAGAAGAGACTTTAACAGAATAAAAATTGTAAAAGATATAGAGTAACAAACTTAGGTGTTTAATGTTTATCTGCACATGCACAAACATGAACACAAACACAAAACACGCAATGCAGGCCAAAACGGTTATTCCATAGCTTTAATGGCTTCTCAAACCATATTTTCTCTGCCATTCTTAGAGTTCTTTACAAAAAAATTGTACCAATTTCTGCGCTATGTTTTATTGTACCAGCTGCCATCTCTCCAACCTGCTACATGTACAACTTCCAGAGGAGCAAGAGTTGTCATCCATTTCAAATGTCCTCTACACATGCACTGGCTCTTTATATATCTCACACCCTCCCAGAAATTGGACTCTTCAGTTTTTCGCCCTGTTTCTTTCAAGTCAAGGGAATAAAGCAAACCAAACAAAGCAAAACAAGAGAAAAACACAAAAACAAAAGCAAAAGAAAATAACAATCATACAAACAAACAAGTACACCAGGCCATAATTTCCCATAGAGCATTCTCATTAACATATGAATTGTCAAGTTGCATCCTTTAAGACCCAGCCACACATGATTTTCACAACAATATTCCAAACTGTTTTTGGAGGATGAGATGAGAAATGCATATTCAAAAAATGTCTCTGATACAGAAAAAGATTCATACAATAAAAAGTAAAAAGGAGATAGAAAGATTACTTACAAAATAAGAGCACTGCCTGCTCTTCCTGCCGAACTCAGTTCAGTTTCCAGCACTGTCAAATAAGCTTATAACAATATGTAATTTCAATATCTGGAGATCCAAGGGTTTTATCGGCCGTTCTAATGAAAAAAGGGGGGGAAGTAGACAACATTTGTGAAAAATAACTCATACATATAAAACAATGTATCAAACAGTAGAGTGAATGCTGGGAATGTAGCTCAACAGGAGAGCATCTGCATAGATTCCCTTAGTAGTGAGGGACCAGGAGTGTGAATCAGTGGTAGACCACCTGCTTAGGACCCTTCAGTGAGGAACATGATTATAAGCACAGCATCTAACAAGCATAAGAGAAACATTAATTTCAGTTGAGAATTGAAGCAAGAGGGGGAAAAGAAGAAAGAGAATGTGATAAGCTCAGTTTTGTTAAACAGACTTCTTTCTGTGAAAAGAACTCACAGCTCAATCCTAGAACCTAAAAATGCTCCTTTTACTTTTTTACCTCATACCTTAGCATTAATCTGTTTCACACTGACTTTTGTTTTTGGCACTGTACCAAATTTCCACATTCATGGATGTGGACTCAAGGCAGGCAAACACAAAGCTTTCAGTTACCTCCCGTGAAACAGTACCAATTTCCCTTTTCATTCTTCCTAAATAATATTTTTCTTATGCTTTAAGTTGAAAAGAGATACAAACAACACATTCTTGTTTGCTATTATAGCTTAGTGGCTGGCTATATAAAACTCACAAGAATCAGATTCCTCTACTTGACATTTTAAAAGTGTCTACAACTGAGTTCTGCATAATTGCAATGCAAGCACTTACACACTGACCCATTTCCATATACCTTCAAGTATTTCTTTATGTTCTCTGCATATTCTAAGTCAAGAACTCAGAAGCCATCTCATGAAAATAAATATGATACTACACATCTTTTCAAAGGATGTAGAAAGTGTCAATCATATATAACATACATTTAAAAAAAATAAGTTTTCAGTTGCTGGAACACAACTTACCACCAGCTGACGTCTCCCTCCTATGGCTAACTCTTGGGTTCCTGTGCTTTAACTGAAGTCCTTGGCTCTCAGAAGAGACTTAAGGAAACTCTGAGAGGAACAAGAAACCTGAAACCAATTTTGTTTCATACAAACTTGAGGTTTTTTTAAAAATTCCCAGAAGCCATGCAAATGTGATGTTATTGTAATCATTATGCTATTGGATTCATTTTATTTCAATCTAATTCATATGTATGGAGGTTTTGCTTAGAGGTTTATGTGTATATCACATACATGCCTGGTGTACTCTGAGACCAGAGAGAGCACTAGAACCTTAGGAAATGAAGTTATAGCTTTCGTGTGCCACGTTGTGAGTACTAGGCATTGAACCTCGATTTTCTTGAAGAAAAGCAAGTGCTCTTAAGTACTAAGCCATCTCTCCAGCCCAAGTGGCATTTTAGAAACATGGAATGTAATGTTCTTCCACCAATGATCTGTAGAACACATGAGTTCAGCCTTGGAAATCTCTGACCCAGGCATCTGTGTTCCTGTTCTTTGAATTTGGTTCTGAGTTGACTTTACAAACAGTTATGAACAGCATGACATGAGGTTTGGCAACCAAAACTAGGTCCTTTTCAACACAGCTATACCTGTTCTTAACCTCTAAGACACCACCCTCCCAGGTTGATACTCTTTTAAAAAAATGGGAGGCATGGTAGCTAGAAGGATGGCTTTGAGATTAAAAGCAACGAATCTTCCAGAGGTCTTCCAGAAAACCCAAGTTTGATTTCAGTAATCCACATGGTGACTAACACCATCTGCTACTCCAGCTCCATGGATTCAGTGCCCTGTTCTGGCCTCTGCAGGTACAAGACACAAACACAATATACAATCCCACATGAAGGAAAAACACTCTGACATCTAAGAATAATTATTCTACTTGGGTTTCTGGACAGTCAGTTAAAAGGAGCACTGACACACTTGAGAGTAGAGATAAGACCTACACTTCTGCTGCATCAGGTCTGAGGACACACAAACCCATGAGCAGTCTGGACCCTTCACATTTATGCCAGCAGCTGGAGCTGAACCAGTCCCACAATTCTCTGTACCCAGATCCAGCTGTAAGAAAACAGGTGTACAGGAGTACTGGCACACAGGCTGATAGACAGGTAAAGTCACTGTCAGAGACAGCAAGACAAGTTAACACCAGGGAAAACCTAATGGCAAGAGGCAAGCACAGAATCTAAGCAACAGAAACCAAGACAACTTGGCACCATAAGAGCCCAGTTCCCCCCCCCCAACCCCGAAAGCAAATATAAAATATCTAAACACACTGGAAAAGCAAAATTTGAATTTAAAATCACATCTCATTATGATGATAGAGAACTTTAAGAAGAACATAAATAACTCCCTTAAAGAAATACAGGACAACACAGGTAAACAAGTACAAGCCCATAAAGAGGAAATAGAAAAATCTCTGAAATTATTGCAGAAAAACACAATCGAAGAGATGAAGGAATTGAACAAAACCATCCAGGATTTTAAAATGGAAGTAGAAACAATAAACAAAACATAAAGGATGACAATCCTGGAGATAGAAAACTAGGAAAGAGGTCAGGAGGCATAAACGCAAGAATCACCAGCATAATACAAAAGATAGAACAGAGAATCCCAGGGGCAGAAGATAGCAGAGAAAACATCAACACAGCATCAAAGGTTGTGTAAAATGCTAAAAGCTCCTCGCCCAAAATATCCAGGAAATCCAGGACACAATGAGAAAATCAAACCTAAAGATAATAGGTGTAGAAGAGAATGAAGACCACTACCAAAAGACTACACATGAACAGACACATGGCTCCAGCTGCATTTAAACTGAAGGATGGCCTTTTGGGGCACTAATGAGAGGAGAACCAGGCTGGAGCCCCCAATACAGGGAATACTGGGGGCAAGGGGTTGGAGGGTGGCTGTGGAGGGGAACATCCTTATAGAAGAAGAGGTAGGGGATGGGATAGAGGGCTTATGGCCCAGAAATTAGGAAAGGTAATAACATTTTAAAGGTAAAGGAAAATATACAATAAAAAAATTTCCAATCTTAAAACAGAAACAGAAAGAAAAGAAAGAAAAACCAGGCCCAGGAAGAAGGTCTTAGCCAATAGCAACAAGGCCCTTGTCCTTCCCTGATGGACCTGGCCAAATGTGATCAACAATAATGAATTGATCTTTACATTCGATCTTCAAAACTTGTACTGAGATTGCAGCTGCATTTGACATATAACATAATTGTCAATAATAACTGTTTAGGAGGTGAAGACATGGTGTGTTGGTGAAAATCGCTTGCTGATTTTGCAGAGGGTGTGGGTTCTGTTCCCACAAAGCATATAAGAGTTCATACCCATATTACAGAGCAATAGTGATAAAAACTGTATAGTTTTGGTATAGGGACAGTAAACTCTATTCCACTGGAAGACCCAGAAATGAACCCACACACCTATGGTCACTTGATTTTTGACAAAGGAGCCAAAACAATCCAATGGAAAAAAAGACAGCATTTTCAGCAAATTGAGTTAGTTCAACTGGAGGTCAGCATGAAGAAGAATGCAGATCGATCCATTCTTATCACCCTGTACAAAACTTAAGTCCAAGTGGATCAAGGATCTCCACATCAAACCACATACACTCAAACTAATAGAAGAAAAAGAGAGGAAGAATCTCGAACACATGAGCACTGGAGAAAATTTCCTGAACAAAACACCAATGGCTTATGCTCTAAGATCAAGAATTGAAAAATGGGATCTCATAAAACTACAAAGCTTCTGTAAGGCAAAGGACACTGTTGTTAGGACAAAACAGCAACCAAGAGATTGGGAAAAGATCTTTACCAATCCTACCACTGATAGAGGGCTAATATCCAAATATACAAAGAACTCATGAAGTTAGACTGCAGGGAGACAAGTAACCCTATTTAAAAATGGGGTTCAGAGAGAAACAAAGAATTCACAGCTGAGGAATGTTGAATGGCTGAGAAGCACCTAAAGAAATGTTCAACATCTTTAGCCATAAGGAAAATGCAAATCCAAACAACCCTCAGATTCCACCTCACACCAGTCAGAATGGCTAAGATCAAAAACTCCAGTGACAGCAAATGCTGGCGAGGATGCGGAGAAAGAAGAACACTCCTCCATTGTTGGTGGGATTGCAGACTGGTACAACCATTCTGGAAATGAGTCTGCAGGTTCCTCAGAAAATTGGACATTGAACTACCTGAGGACCCATCTATACCTCTCTTGGGCATATACCCAAAAGATGCCCCAACATACAATAAAGACACATGCTCCACTATGTTCATAGCAGCCTTATTTATAATAGCCAGAAGCTGGAAAGAACCCAGATACCCTTCAACAGAGGAATGGATACAGAAAATGTGGTACATCTACAGAATGGAATATTACTCACCTATCAAAAACAATGACTTTATGAAATTCATAAGCAAATGGATGGAATTGGAAAATATCCTGAGTGAGGTAACCCAATCACAGAAAAACACACATGGTATGCACTCATTGATAAGTGGATATTAGCCCAAATGCTCTACTTACCCAAGATGTACAGACCACATGAAACTCAAGGAGGATGACCAAAATGTGGATGCTTCACTCCTTCTTTTAAAGGGGGACAAGAATACCCGTGGGAGGGGATAGGGAAGCCAAGTTTAGAACAGAAGTTGAAGGAACACCCATCCAAAGCCTGCTCCACATGTGTCCCATACATATATAGCCACCGAACTACATAAGATGGATGAAGCAAAGAAGTGCAGGCTGACAGGAACTGAATGTAGGTCTCTCCTGAGAGACACAGCCAGAATGCAGCAAATACATGGGCAAATGACAGCAGCAAACCACTGAACTGAGAACGGGACCCCCGTTGAAGGAATCAGAGAAAGGACCAAAAGCGCTAAAGGAGATTGAGATCCCATATGAACAACAATGCCAACCAACCAGAGTTTCCAACGACTAAGCCACTACCTAATGACTATATATGGACTGACCCTGGGCTCTAACTGCATAGGTAGCAATAAATAGCCTAGTAGGGGCACCACTGGAAAGGGAAGCCCTTGGTCCTGCCAAGGCTGGAGCCCCAGTGAATGGGATTCTTGGGAGGAGGGCAGTAATAGGGGGAGAATTGGGAGGGGAACACCCACATAGAATGGGATGGGGAGGGGTTAGGGGGATGATGGCATGGAATCCCGGAAAGGTAATAACAATTGAAATGTAAATAAGAAATATCCAATTTAATAAAGATGGAAAAAAAGAGTTCACACCTAACTGTAGCACATATTGTGTGTGATGTGGCTTACTCTTTTGACTTCCACAGGCATCAGGGACTCCTATGCTTGCATACATACATGTAGACACAGGAAGTACATATAACAAATTAAATGCAACAAATTAACTGATATCTGAGCATTGGTATAAAATTTGAGAAGGTTCCTATTAGAACTTGCTGAAGTAGATGCCAGAATAACTGGACCTTTGTTGCAGACTCAGAGGTTATCTTTCCTCTCTGTCCCAATATATATCAAAATCATTTTCTCCCCAAGTACACACTGATTTGGGAGTATTTGTTTAACTAATACAGAATGTGTAGTGGGAATGAGGGAATAGAAATTAAGGAAAATATTTTCCTTAGGCATTAATTCTACCAATTTTCCAGAGAGGGAGGTCTGTCAGAAGTACAATTTTTTTTTTATTAACTTGAGTATTTCTTATATACATTTCAAGTGTTATTCCCTTTCCCGGTTTCCGGGCAAACATCCCCCTGCCCCCTCCCCTTCCTTATGGGTGTTCCCCTCCCAACCCTCCCCCCATTGCCGCCCTCCCCCCATAGTCTAGTTTACTGGGGGTTCAGTCTTAGCAGGACCCAGGGCTTCCCCTTCCACTGGTGCTCTTACTAGGATATTCATTGCTACCTATGATGTCAGAGTCCAGGGTCAGTCCATGTATAGTCTTTTGGTAGTGGCTTAGTCCCTGGAAGCTCTGGTTGCTTGACATTGTTGTACTTTTGGGGTCTCGAGCCCCTTCAAGCTCTTCCAGTTCTTTCTCTGATTCCTTCAACGGGGGACCTATTCTCAGTTCAGTGGTTTGCTGCTGGCATTCGCCTCTGTATTTGCTGTATTCTGGCTGTGTCTCTCAGGAGCGATCTACATCCGGCTCCTGTCGGTCTGCACTTCTTTGCTTCATCCATCTTGTCTAATTGGGTGGCTGTATATGTATGGGCCACATGTGGGGCAGGCTCTGAATGGGTGTTCCTTCAGTCTCTGTTTTAATCTTTGCCTCTCCCTTCCCTGCCAAGGGTATTCTTTTTCCTCATTTAAAGAAGGAGTGAAGCATTCACATTTTGATCATCCGTCTTGAGTTTCGTTTGTTCTAGGGATCTAGGGTAATTCAAGCATTTGGGCTAATAGCCACTTATCAATGAGTGCATACCATGTATGTCTTTCTGTGATTGGGTTAGCTCACTCAGGATGATATTTTCCAGTTCCAACCATTTGCCTACGAATTTCATAAACTCGTTGTTTTTGATAGCTGAGTAATATTCCATTGTGTAGATGTACCACATTTTCTGTATCCATTCCTCTGTTGAAGGGCATCTGGGTTCTTTCCATTTTCTGGCTATTATAAATAAGGCTGCGATGAACATAGTGGAGCACGTGTCTCTTTTATATGTTGAGGCATATTTTGGGTATATGCCCAAGAGAGGTATAGCTGGATCCTCAGGCAGTTCAATGTCCAATTTTCTGAGGAACCTGCAGACTCATTTCCAGAATGGTTTTACCAGTCTGCAATCCCACCAACAATAGAGGAGTGTTCCTCTTTCTCCACATCCTCGCCAGCATCTGCTGTCACCTGAGTTTTTGATCTTAGCCATTCTCACTGGTGTGAGGTGAAATCTCAGGGTTGTTTTGATTTGCATTTCCCAGAAGTACAAATTTTTAACGAACTTGCAGCAACCTCCTGCATTGAAACAACACTAGAGTGTACAGAACTTTGCACAAAACTTGAAAAACAACCAGCTTTCTCTGCAAAGTTATATAGGGTACTGAACTGCAACCCAACTTCACTTTCCAAGGACAACCACACAATCCCCGTGTGAAGATTTATCCCTACTGAGTGTGAATTATAATCTTCTTGAAGGTAGTGTAGGTTAAAGAGGAGACAGGATATTCTGGATGTAGACAAAGAATGACAACATGAACGGAGCTAATCTGTGTGTGAATAGAAGTATACTTTGTGTTTCTGCAGCAGATTTCAGATTTGTGGCCGTTGTCTTCTTGAAACAGGCTTGGTGAACTAAGACTGATATCAAACTCTCAAGATAGATGAGGTTTCAAGTGATTCTCCTGACTCTATATACTGACTCTTGGGTTAGTGGTAAATATCGTTATCTGCTTTGACTCCAAGCCACACGACCAGGAGGTTCTTTTTGATCAGGAATGAAATACACACGCAAACACACACACACACACACACACACACACACACACACACACACACGCACACACACACACACACACACACACACACACACACACACACAGAAGATAATTTCATGCTGCAACTAACTCAAAGACTGGGACTTCCTAAAACTTCCCCTACTAACAGATACACCTGTCTGGTACTCCTGAGAATCCTAAACTTTCCCCT
Source organism: Rattus norvegicus (assembly GCF_021556685.1). Taxonomy (NCBI): domain Eukaryota; kingdom Metazoa; phylum Chordata; class Mammalia; order Rodentia; family Muridae; genus Rattus; species Rattus norvegicus. Next base: position 69,653,758 of record NC_141534.1, on the reverse strand, counting down.
GCTGCCCTAGGCCCAATCAGAGAGTTAGGCAGTAGACTCTTACAAGAATTTTGACATTGAAGACTGACTTTCACTAGTGCAGCTCTTATGTCCCATGTGTCTCCAGTGAGTCATGATGATTCCTTGCCTCCTTCCTCTCTTCTAGTTCCTAACCTGTGCAAATCCAAAGTACCATCCTCATTCTACCTCTCTAGTCATTGGCCATTAGCTCTTTACTGATTGATCAAAAACTAACCAGGACAAGGACTTTGGCTTTTGGAGACATAGAGTCCCAATTTTGGGGATCTAATTAATTCAAAGTATTAAAACTGATTCCTGAAACCTGGTTTTCAGGATGGTTTTAGACAGTAGGACTAACTAAACTCAGGATGTCACACATGATGAGCAATCAGTATCCTCATCAATGGTTGAAAATGTTTAAAAGAGAAAAGGAAAATGGCCTCTTCATTATTGTGTTTTTCCTGCAGTACGTGTTGAACATCAGCTTCTGAAAAACTATCACTCTGGATAGAGGAAGCCCACTAGAACATAAAGATGATGAGTCTCTGGGCAGGCTTTATTTCAAAAGACTAATACTTGTCCTGGGATGGTTGAAATGATAAGAAAGGCCCAAATGTAACTTCTAAAATGATAGGTGTTGCCTGGCTTTATCAGTCACATTTCCTTGCACACCTGCATTTAGGAATTCAGCAAGGGGCAAAAGGAGGAAAAAAGAAAAATAAAAAAATTGTAATGAGGTCAAGGACCTGAGCAGAAAAATTGACTTTATTCTTGCTTTGGGTCTGGACAACCACAAAATGGCACAGTACCCAGTAAGTTGCTTCACCTCTGCTTATTAAACAAATTAAAAGAATCCAGAGACAGTCAGGGGAGAGGCTTTGGTTTTGTATTTGACCCCTCCATAATCCTACTAAATTCAAGTCTGAAGAACCTCTGCTTCCACATGAATGAATACAGACAAGAGGAAAAAAAAGGGACTCAAGTTCAACCTATCTATCTTTAAAAAATAAGTGTATATTAGTATTCCACATATGATGGTGTAAACATAGGACTCCATAGCCTACTATACACATCTGCTCATCCATGCTTATAGCTGCCATATTAACAATATCAAATGAATAAATTCATTCTATCTATATATAACAACAATAAATTTATAAAGATTCTTTGAAAAAGAATCAGGCGCATATGGAAAATTTGAACAGAGAAAACAGAAGAACTAAATGATATGATTATGTTATAACCTCAAATAACAGAGAGAAGAATTTGTGGAGAATGAACATGTGCAGAGAGAGAAGGTTTAGTGGTTGCATACACACACACACACACACACACACACAGTGGTGAAACAAAATTCTTTAATTTTCTTTCTTATTGAACCTTCCTCACTATCAAAATTGATACTTGAAACCTTTTTTTTGAGATTTTGGAGGTCTTTACTACAACAATTCCAGACCCTGACTTACATCACTTATCATTATTTAAGAAAGAGTGGAAAATCCCATCTCTCAGACTTAGTTTTAGCATTGTTACTAAAATTATGGCCCTGGGGGACCATAAGCAATTTCTCTATTTTCATTTCAGGTCCCAAAGACAAACACAGTGCTTGACTCTCACTTTGGAGAACCAATGCACTTATTGAGCTTCTTCCTGAATCATAGGTGATGGATTCCTTACAGGATTACAATCACTCTTTTCCCAAACATTCTCATTTAAAAAGCCTCACTGAGGAGGGCAGAGGAATTCCCCACTGTTGAAGACATAGAGCCCATGTTCTACTTATTCTAGGCCTTTGTATATTTTAGTCTGTTCCCCAAGCCATGTGAAGAGGTGACACACAGTAGGGAATACTGGGTACTCAAGTGAGAATCATGTATCTTACTCTGCTCTTCTATGAGTGCTGTGAACCACTAACAAACCCAACTGGGATAATCCTATGTAAGAAGAAGATGCTAAGCTCTCTAAAGTGGCAGTTGCCTATCTCAGAGGACCATCACTAGTGACAAGGTTATAAGTGATTGGGATTGTATTTAGCTAAACCAAAGATCTGGAAACATGGTCAAATGTTTTTCTACCACCTTTATTTTCTTCATATTTTATCAGGTATATGTTATAGTTCCATTTATTTTGGATTTAAAATCATATACCTTTGTACATTGACTGCCTCTTCCCAATTCAAACATACTTGCCTCTCTTTCTTACTTAACCTAACTCCTTTAATGTCTGCTGTCTCCCAAGACAGACATATATATATATATATATATATATATATATATATATATATGTATATGTATATATGTATATATGTATATATATGTATATATATATATATGCACATAGGCATATATACATGCACACATACTACAAATAACACACACACCAAAAAGACAAATCACACAAAAAAAAAACCACCAAACACACACACACACCAAGCAACACACACACACACAAATATAAATCTGCATTTTTATATGGAATTTAAGAACCACAAATGAAATATGATATATAATATGTATGCCTCACTTCATTCATTCATCTGGGACTATCTCCAGTTATATATGAATCTTATAGACCACAAAACTTCGTTTTGGGAACTGGTCTTGAATTAATCTCTTCTGCTTCAGGCCTCCTAGGAATGCCCAGTGAAAACTTGCCTATTAAGGATAAAATAATTGTTAATATTTTATTTTATATGTAGTTATTTCTTTGATTATGACTCTGAATTCACAAATAAAGTAACTGAGCCTCCTAAACTCTAGACACATCCAGCCATCACTTAAAGTGATCTTAACCACTGATGCTTTCTCCCAATAATCGCACCAATAAAACTTGTTGTATGGCCTGGTAACCAGAAATAGTTTTCTTATGTGATTGAATGGTTTTGTTTGGTTTTGTTTTGTTTTCCTGCATGACAACAAATGAATAAAATATAATGTGTGAAGTGATGAGAAATCCAAACCCTATGGGTTTTTTTAAAAGAGAACAAATTTTATTCTAAAAATAGATCTTAGTAACAATGAAATACCAAAATTGGTCATTACAATAGAAAAAGGGCAATAGTCTTTCTCCTGAAGATACAAAATTACCACACCATAAAATATGTTGCCAACTTTCATATTTGAATTAGTCCTTTTATGGATTTACTCATTGTTTTATCTTCAAAAACAACACATTCTCTAGAAAAGCTAGGAAAGTAAGCATTTGCTTAAGCTAGACTTGGAAGACAATTTAGGCTTAGGAAACACATTCAATTTTTACAGATTAAAAAGAAGTTTCTCTTCAACAGAAATCCTGGTATTTGTCAGGAACAAATTAGAAAAGACATTAAGTAAATTACTTTTAACCCCAACTCAGTGGAAATGTAAGAAGAGAATAATGACCTGACCACGCTTTAAGAAAGTTGTTTGTATTTCCAAAGTGCTAGAGAAACAAGTATTCACAACAATCTTGGAGGGTACGGAAGTACCAAGAATATAGCAAACAAAACAAATTAAACTTTCGGAGGTCCTCATTGCCCCAAGGCCCTGACTCATATTTTGCACAGGAAGCAGAGCAGTGGTTGCAAGTCAATGGGGGAAGTTTCGATTTTCCACTAGCCCTTGCTTAAAACTAGTCTAACTCCATGGTCCATTTCCTACCATCTCTGTGTTCCTAACATTCTGCATTATCATAATCTGAGCAGTCCACCTTTTACCATATCACTTTGGCCTGATACAGCAAGTAAAAATGATTCTTATTTATAAAAAGATTCTTGGTAGTTTGTGTTGTTTTGAAAACCAGAAGCAGATTACAAATGTTACACTTACATTTTTAACTGTAACATAGGTGTGTGCTCATTTGGACATTCTTAGCTTATTTCTACACTTTCAAAAACTGCTATAATCCACTTTGTCCCTCTATGATAGAAATACTGTATTAGTATTTTGTAACTAAATGCTTCCTTTGTTAACCCTGGCACTGAGTTTGACCTGAGTATAAACCTAAGAACTTACAATGCCACAGAGAATGTGGCTGCTCTGGTGACCTGAGTCTGCTTTCCTGGAGACACAAGGCTGCAGCACACTTTCCAGAGCTTGGGGATCAGGAAGCCAGAATTTACCAAAATACACTTTAGTATAAAAAAGTCATTTTCTCAAGTCTGAATAAGTTGACAGTGTAAAAAAAAAAATACAGCATTTGTTCCCTGTGGGTTCAGTGGCCTGGGGGCTTCACAATTCCTGGCTCAACAAGCAGGATGCAGTCAATGTAGACTTCTAATCAATGACTGGGAAATCATAGAATGGAGCTGTAAAAACTGGCATTTTTGCATTCCATTAACAAATTCTAGATATGAGAAGTAGCTCCACATTGCCTAAAAACCATTGACTGAAACTCAAACCGACAAGTGACTGGGAAAAGCAGTTCCCAGCGATGGGACAGGTTTCCACAGCAGCATGACAGCAGTCTTCATGTTGCTGCCCCTTTTGAGAAGCAGGGCAAGCGTGCCAGCTTGCCTAAATTAAGTACAAAGGAAGAAATACCAACGGACAGCTGTAGAGAAATGATGGTCCGAGCTCCCAATGCTCTGGTGGCCGACACCACAGGAGCACGGGTGGTGGTCATCGGAGCTGTATTTTGGAGTGCAAGTTCTACTTCTAGATGAACTCTAATCTAAACCCTAAAATGTTGATGCTTCCTTCGGCTGAGCTTGAAAGATGATTAGCTCGCTCAACTCTGAAACCTGACTCAGGAATTGTGATCACTCAACTCTCACTGGCACTCAAGTTCTTTATGAGAGCAGTGAAGAGAATGATGCAAACACTATATTTTTAAATGATGCACTGTTAGTTTGTCTGTTTGTGCTATGAAGCTGTGCTAAGGACCCTAAAGCCTGCCCAGTATTAAATATTAAAAGTCTCACCGGGTGGTCCAGACACTGGCCAGATCTGAAGGGAAACAGTCAACAGCTCCCTGAACCCAAATCCCGTGGGAGGGAGAGCTAAACCTTCAGAGGGGCAGACACGCCTGGAAATTCAGAAGAGATAACACTCTGCCCACATTTCTGACTGCAGAGGAAAACACCTAACTCCATCTGGGACCCTGGTGCACGAGGCCCCGGGAAAAGATGACGCAAGCCCTCCTGGTTGCTGCCCTCACGGAGAGCTCAAAAAGCAGCACCCTAGTAGCAACGTAAGTTGCAAGGCCACAGGTAACACCAACTTTTCTGCTATATGCGACCTGCCTGTTGGACTCAGGGAATAGGCCCAGAGGAACAGCTGAAGACCAGTAGACAGGAAAGACTACATGACTGAAAGCAAAACACTCTGTTCCCATAACTGGCAGGAAGAAAACAGGAAAATAGGTCTACAGCACTCCTGACACACAGACCTATAGGACAGTCAAGCCACTGTCAGAAATAGCAGAACAAGATAACACCAGAGACAACCTGATGGTGAGAGGCAAGAACAGGAACCCAAGCAACAGAAACCAAGAATACATGGCATGATCGGAGACCAATTCTCCCACCAAAGCAAACACTGAATGTCCAAACACACCAGAAAAGCAAGATCTAGATTTAAAATCACATTTTATCATGATGATGGAGGACTTCAAGAAACACATAAAGAACTCACTTAGAGAAATGCAGGAAAACATAAATAAACAAGTAGAAACCTATAGAGAGGAATCAAAAAAATCGCTGAAAAAAATCCAGGAAACACAATCAAACAGGTGAAGGAATTAAAAATGGAAATAGAAGCAATAAAGAAAGCACAAAGGGAGACAACCCTAGATAAAACCAAATGAAAAGACAAGGAGTCACAGATACAAGCAGCACAGACAGAATGCAAAAGATAGAAAGAATCTCAGGAGCAGAAGATTCCATAGAAATTAGCAACACAATTGTCAAAGATTATGTCAAATGGAAAAAGCTACTGGACCAAAACATAAAGGAGATCAAGGACACAATGAGAAGATCAAACCTAAGGATAATAAGTTTCAAAGAGAGTGAAGACTCCCAGCTCAAAGGACCAGTAAATTCTTCAACAAAATCATAGAAGAAAACTTACCTAAACTAAAGAAAAAGATGCCCATAAACATACAAGAAGCCGACAGAACTCCAAATAGATTGGACCAGAAAAGAAACTTCTTCCATCACATAATAGTCAAAACACCAAATGCACAAAACAAAGAAAGAATATTAAAAGAAGTAAGGGAAAAGGGTCAAGTAACAAATAAAGGCAGACCTATCAGAATCACACCAGACTTCTCACCAGAGACTATGAAAGCCAGAAGATCCTGGACAGATGTCATACAGATCCTAAGAGAACACAAATGCCAGCCCAGGTTACTGTATCCTGCAAAACTCTCATAACATAGATGGAGAAACCAAGATATTCCATGACAAAAAAAAATTTACACAATATCTTTCTATAAATCCAGCCCTACAAAGGATAATAAATGGTAAACTCCAACATTAAGGAGGCAAGCTACACTCTAGAAAAAGCAAGGAACTAATCATCTTGGCAAAAAAACAAAGAGAAGAAAAACATACAAACATAATCTCACATCCAAACACGAATATAACAGGAAGCAACAATCACTATTCCTTAATATCTCTCCACAACAATAGACTCAACCCCCCAATATAAAGATATAGATTAACAAACTGGATACACAATGAAGACCCTGCATTCTGCTGCCTAGAGGAAACACACCTCAGAGAAAAAGACAGACACCACATCAGAGTGAAAGGTTGGAAAACAATTTTCCAAACAAATTGTATGAAGAAGCAAGCTGGAGTCGCCATTCTAAAATCAATTTTCAACTAAAAGTCATCAAAAAAGATAAGGAAGGACACTTCATATTAATCAAAGGAAAAACCCACCAAGATGAACTCTCAATCCTAAATATGTATGCTCCAAATACAAGGGCACCTACATACGTAAAAGAAACCTTACTAAAGCTCAAAACACACATTGCACCTCACACAATAATAGTAGGAGATTTCAACACCCCACTCTCATCAATGGACAGATCATGGAAACAGAAATTAAACAGAGACATGGACAGACTAAGAGAAGTCATGACCAATCAAGTTAAGACCAATCAAATGGTCTTAACAGATATTTATAGAATATTCTATCCTAAAACAAAAGGATATACCTTCTTATCATCACCTCAATTTCTCCAAAATTGACCATATAATTGGTCATAAAACAGGCCTCAATATATACAGAAAGAAAGAAATAATCGCATGAGTCCTATCAGACCACCACGGGTTAAAGCGGGTCTTCAATAACAATAAGGGAAGAACGGCCACATATACATGGAAGGTGAACAATGCTCTACCTAATAATAATCTGGTCAAGGAAGAAATAAAGAAAGAAATTATACCAAAGAACTCAGAGCTGAGGAATGCCAAATGGCTGAGAAACACCTAAAGAAATGTTCAACATCTTTAGTCATAAGGGAAATTCAAATCAAAACAACCCTGAGATTTCACCTCACACCAGTGAGAATGGCTAAGATCAAAAACTCAGGGGACAACAGATGCTGGTGAGGATGTGGAGAAAGAGGATCACTCCTCCATTGTTGGTGGGGTTGCAGACTGGTAAAACCATTCTGGAAATCAGTCTGGAGGTTCCTCAGAAAATTGGACATTGAACTGCCTGAGGATCCAGCTATACCTCTCTTGGGCATATACCCAAAAGATGCCCCAACATATAAAAAAGACACGTGCTCCACTATGTTCATCGCAGCCTTATTTATAATAGCCAGAAGCTGGAAAGAACCCAGATGCCCTTCAGCAGAGGAATGGATACAGAAAATGTGGTACATCTACACAATGGAGTACTACTCATCTATCAAAAACAATGACTTCATGAAATTCATAGGGAAGTGGATGGAATTGGAAAATATCATCCTGAGTGAGGTAACCCAATCACAGAAAAACACACATGGTATGGACTCATTGATAAGTGGATATTAGCCCAAAAGCTTGAATTGTCATAGATGCATAGAACACATGAAACTCAAGAGGGATGGCCAAAATACAAATGCTTCACTCCTTCTTTAAAAGGGCAACATGAATACACATGGCAGGGAATAGAGAGGCAAAGTTTAAAACAGAGGCAGAAGGAACACCCATTTAGAGCCTGCCCCACATGTGGCCCATACATATACAGCCATCCAATTAGACAAGATGGATGAAGCAAAGAAGTGCAGACTGACAGGCACCGGATGTTGACCTCTCCTGAGAGACACCCCCAGAATAGAGCAAATACATCAGCGAATGCCAGCAGCAAACCACTGAACTGAGAATGGGACCCCTGATGAAGGAATCAGAGAAAGAACTGGAAGAGCTTGAAGGGGCTAGAGACACCATATGAACAACAATGCCAACCAACCAGAGCTTCCCCATGGACTAATCCACTACCCAAAGATTATACATGGACGGACCCTGCTCTCCAACCTCATAGGTAGCAATGAATAGCCTAGTGAGAGCACCAGTGAAAGGGGAAGCCCTTGGTCCTGCCAAAACTGAATACCTAGTGAACCTGATTATTGGCAGGAGGGTGGTAATGGGGGGGAAATGGGCAGGGGAAGCCCATATAGAAGAGGAGGGGGAGGAATAATGATTGAAATGTAAATAAGAAATACTCAAGATAATAAGGATTAAAAAAAAAAGAAAGAAATTAAAGGCTTCTTAGAATTTAATGAAAAAGAAGGTACAACACACCCAAACTTATGGGACACAATGAAAACTGTGCTAAGAGGAAAACTCATAGCTCTGAGTGCGTGCAGAAAGAAACAGGAGAAAGCATATATCAACAGCTTGACAGCACACCTAAAAGCTCTAGAAAAAAAAAGAAGCAAATACACCCAGGAGGAGTAGAAGGCAGGAAATAATCCAACTCAGAGCTGAAACCAATCAAATAGAAACAAAAAGGACCATAAAAAGAAGGAACAGAACCAAAAGTTGGTTGCTAGAGAAAATGAAAAAGACAGGTAAATGCTTACCCAGACTAAAGAGAGGACACAGAGAGACTGTCCAAATTAACAAAATCAGAAATGAAAAGGGAGACATAACTACAGAATCAGAGGAAATTCAAAAAATAATCAGATTCTACTACAAAAAGCTATATTCAGCAAAACTTGAAAATCTGCAGGAAATGGAAAATTTCCTAGACAGATACCAGGTACGGAAGTTAAATCAGGAACAGATGAACCATTTAAAAAACTCCATAACTCCTAAAGAAATAGAAGCAATCATTAAAGGTCTCCCAACTAAAAAGAGCCCAGGTCCAGATTGGTTCGGTGCAGAATTATATCAGATCTGCAGAGAAGACCTCATACCAATACTATCCAAACTATTACACAAAATTGAAACAGATGAAGCACTACTGAATTCCTTTTATGAAGCCACAATTATGCTTACACCTAAACCACACAAAGACCCAATAAAGAAAGAGAACTTCAGACCAATTTCCCTTATGAATATCAACGCAAAAATACTCAATAAAATTCTGGCAAACAGAATCCAAGAGTACATCAAAACAATCATCCACCGTGATCAAGTAGGCTTCATCCCAGGCATGCAGGGATGGTTTAATATATGGAAAACCATCAACGTATTCGAATATATAAACAAACTGAAAGAACAAAACCACATGATCATTTCATTAGATGCTGAGAAAGCATTTGACAAAATTTAACACCCCTTCATGATAAAAGTCCTGGAAAGAATAGGAATTCAAGGCCCATACCTAAACATAGTATAACCCATATACAGCAAATGAGTAGCTAACATTAAACTAAATGGAGAGAAACTTGAAGCAATCCCACTAAAATCAGGGACTAGACAAGGATACCCACTCTCTCCCTACATATTCAATATAGTTCTTGAGTTTCTAGCCAGAGCAATCAGACAACAAAATGAGATCAAGGGGATACAGATTGGAAAGTCAAAAGAAGTCAAAATATCACTATTTGCAGACGATATGTTAGTATATTTGAGTGATCCCAAAAGTTCCACCAGAGAACTACTAAACCTGATAAATACCTTCAGCAAAGTAACTGGGTATAAAATTAGCTCAAATAAATCAGAAGCCTTCCTCTACACAAAAGAGAAACAAGCCAAGAAAGAAATTAGGGAAACGACACCCTTTATAATAGTCCCAAATAATATAAAATACCTCGGTGTGACTTTAACCAAGTGAGTGAAAGATCTGTATGATAAGTACTTCAAAACTCTGAAGAAAGAAATTGAAGAAGATCTCAGAACATAGATCTCCCACGATCATGAATTGGCAGGATTAATGTAGTAAAAATGGCCATTTTACCAAAAGCGATCTACAGATTCAATGCAATCCCCATCAAAATACCAATCCAATTCTTCAGAGAGTTAGACAGAACAATTTCCAAATTCACCTGGAATAACAAAAAACCCAGAATAGCTAAAATTATCCTTAACAATTAAAGGACTTCAGGGGGAATCACTATCCCTGAACTCAAGCAGTATTACAGAGCAATAGTGATGAAACTGCATGGTCTTCATACAGAGACAGACAGATCGACCAGTGGAATAGAATTGAAGACCCAGAAATGAACCCACACACCTATGGGCACTTGGTTTTTGACAAAGGGGCCAAGACCACCAATGGAAAAAAGACAGCATTTTCAGCAAATGGTGCTGGTTCAACTGGAGGTCAACATGTAGAAGAATGTAGATCGATCCATTCTTTTCACCCTGTACAAAGCTTAAGTTCAACTGGATCAAGGACCTCCATCTCAAACCAGATACACTCAAACTAATAGAAGAAAAAGTGGGGAAGCATCTGGAACACATGGGCACTGGAGAAAAATTTCCTGAACAAAACACCAATATCTTATGTTCTAAGATCAAGAATCAACAAATGGGATCTCAAAAAGACGCAAAGCTTAGGTAAAGGAAAGGACACTGTTGTTAGGACAAAACAACAACCAACAGATTGGGAAAAGATTTTTACCAGTCCTACAACTGATAGAGGGCTGAATCCAAAACATAAAAAGAATTCAAGAAGTTAGACTGCAGGGAGACAAATAACCATGTTAAAAAATTAGCTTCAGAGCTAAACAAAGAATTCACAGCTCAAGAATGCCGAATGGCTAAGAAACACCTAAAGAAATGTTGAACATCTTTTGTCATAAGGGAAATGCAAATCAAAACAACCCTGAGATTTCACCTCACACCAGTGAGAATGGCTAAGATCAAAAACTCAGGTGACTGCAAATGCTGGCGAGGATGTGGAGAAAGAGGAACACTCCTCCATTGGTGGTGGGATTGCAGACTGGTACAACCATTCTGGAAATCAGTCTGGAGGTTCCTCAGAAAATTGGACATTGAACTGCCTGAGGACCCAGCTATACCTCTCTTGGGCATATACCCAAAAATGCTCCAACATATAACATAGACACGTGCTCCACTATGTTCATAGCAGCCTTATTTATAATAGCCAGAAGCTGGAAAGAACCCAGATGCCCTTCAACAGAGGAATGGATACAGGAAATGTGGTACATCTACACAATGGAATATTACTCAGCTATCAAAAACAATGACTTTATGAAATTCATAGGCAAGTGAATGGAATTGGAAATTATCATCCTGAGTGAGGTAACCCAATCACAGAAACACACATGGTATGCACTCATTGGTAAGCAGACATTAGCCCAAATGCTAGAATTACCCTAAATGCACAAAACACATGAGTCTCAAGAAGGATGACGAAAATGTGAATGTTTCACTCCTATAAAAGGGGAAGAACAATACCCTAGGCAGGGAATAGGGAGGCAAAGTTTAGAACAGAGGCAGAAGAAAATCCATTCAGAGCCTGCCCCATACATGTACAGCCACCCAATTAGACAAGATGGATGAAGCAAAGAAGTGCAGGCTGACAGGAACCGGATGTAGATCTCTCCTGAGAGACACAGCCAAAATATAGCAAATACATAGGTGAATGCCATCATTAAACCACTGAACTGAGAATGGAACCCCCATTGAAGGAATTTTAGAAAGGACTGAAAGAGCTTGAGGGGCTTGAGACCCCATATAAACAACAATGCCAACCAACCAGAGCTTCCAGGGACTGAGCCACTACAAAAAGATTATACATGGACTGACCCTGGACTCCAACTGCATATGTAGCAATGAATAGCCTAGTAAGAGAACCAGTTGAAGGGGAAGCCCTTGGTCCTGCCAAGAGGGAACCCCAAGTGGCAGTTACTGTTGAGGGGAGGGAGGTAATGGGGGAGGATGGAGAGGGGAACACCCATAGAAAAGAGGAGTGGGTGGGGTTAGGGGGGGATGTTGGCCGGGACCCATGAAGGTGAATAACAATCGAAATGTAAATAAGAAATACTCAAGTTAATTACCCTAGATGCACAGAACACTGAAACTCAAGAGGGATGATCCAAATGCGAATGCTTCACTCCTTCTTTAAAAGGGGAACAAGAATACCCTTGACAGGGAATAGGGAGGCAAAGATTAAAACAGAGACAGAAGGAACACCCATTCAGATCCTGCCCCACATGTGGCCAAAACATATACAGCCACCCAATTAGTCAAGATGGATGAAGCAAAGAAGTGCAGACCGACAGGAACCGGACGTAAATCTCTCCTGAGAGACACAGCCAGAATACAGCAAATACATAGGCAAATGCCAGCAGGAAACCACTGAACTGAGAATGGGACCCCTGTTGAAGGAATCAGAGAAAGGTCTAGAAGAGCTTGAAGGGGCTCAAGACCCCATATGAACAAAATGCCAACCTACCAGAGCTTCCTGGGACTAAGCTATTACCCAAAGACTATACATGGACTGACCCTGGACTCTAATCTCATAGGTAGCAATGAATAGCCTAGTAAGAGCACCAGTGGTAGGGGAAGCCCTTGGTCCTGCTAAGACTGAACCCCCAGTGAACATGATTGTTGGGGGAAGGGCGGTAATGGGGGAAGGATGGGGAGGGGATCACCCATACAGAAGGGGAAGGGGGGGGTTAGGGGGATGTTTGCCTGGAAACCGGGAAAGGGAATAACATTCGAAATGTAAATAAGAAAGATTCAAGTTAATAAAAAAAAAAAGAAATACTCAAGTTAATAAAGATGAAAAAAAGAAAATAAATAAAATATAGTAACTCAAAAAAATGTACAAGCTTTTTCTTTCTCAATGCAATAGTATTGGAGCTCATTTTTTCATCCAGAATGAGTGAGTTCTCTCTGGATTAGTGCTTGGTCTTTTGTTCCATATGTATATGTAAGTATGGATGTGTGTGTAAGTATGTACTTGTGAGAATGTATGCATGTGCATACATAAGAATGTAATTTTCAGAATGCTTGTAGGCTGAGCCTGACGAATTAGAGTGTAAATGTATAAAAGCACATTCACATATCTGTATATGAACTTATATAAGTTTATGCATATTAGCCTATGTAAAAGTTTTTCCTTCTGCAATCATAATTCAATTCTCTTGGTTCATTAAATGTTTATTGCTCCAAAATTCCCCATAGTAAGTCAAAAAAAAAGTGAGATAGGGACAAAAGTGAAAAGGCTCTATCAATTAGCCCTTTACTTTATCTCCTCTTGTTTTAGAATAAGGTGCTAAGTGCCAGAGACTGCAGTTTCTGGCCTCAGAGGAACACAGAAGGTAAGTCAGCTACAGTAGCATAGCAACTTACACTTAGATAAGTAAACTTATTATTATACAGCAACCCTAAATATCTCCTAACACAAAGTCTTACCCTCCCCTGCCTCAAGAAGAACCAACAAGAAAGAAGACCCAAGGTGGGACTGACCCCTGGGGAAAAAGCTCCGGTACTCTATGAAAGCAGAAGTTCTTATTAACCACTGAGACATCTTCTCAGCTCCTGAAATAGAATAATTTTAATTTTAATATTTACTATCTTATCTAAACATTGCAAATATGCATTACTCTTTTCCACCCACAAAACCATTGCTTTTTAGTTTTGCATACATTAGTTTTACTCAGTTTATATAGGCTTAGTTTAAAAAAGCATGCAAAACAACAGCAATATTAACTTTGACTTTTATTTCTTTTCCCAGATTCAGGAGACACAGAAGTATTTTATCAGATTAAAATTGCTTTAGGGCATAACATAGGGTAAGACAAAAGTGGAATGAAACTGAGGTGGAACAAAAAAACATCCCTCGTAGCAATCTCCTTATTGATTTTGTCTCAGTGTCTGCAGGAGGAGAAGCAGAATTGGTGCCTGTATCACTGGTTTGGCCAGAGTCCTCACTCAGGGCTCTCTCCAGACTAGAAGGGAGGGAATGAATCAGTCTCTCTTGGAAGTCCTGGTCCATGAAAACATAGAGCATTGGATTGAGGCAACTATTGAAGAATGCCAGTGAGCTGGTTGGGTTGACCCACATTTCATGAATTTTGTAAAGACCACTAAACAATGACTCTTTGAACCAGATTGTACTTGAAAGGGCCACCAGTTGAAAGGGAAACCAACAGATAAAGAAGGAAGCCACAACTGCTGTAAGGACTCATAAGGGATGACTGGAATTAACAAGTGCTCCTCTGTGGATCTTGACAGCAATGAGTCCATAGCAGATGGCAACAATGGACATGGACATTATTAAGCCAATAACAAACCTCCTGGTCCCTCTAACTGTTACAAAAATGTTAGCTCTGTTAAACATTTCTTCAAGAGTGTTATCCCAGAATGCAAAGTCGAATGTACAGTACACATCACCTCCAGGAACTCTAACTGTAGTCATTAAAATAAAAATGGGCAAAGTGAGAATCAGAGCTAAAATTCAGGGCCCAACAACCACCTTCCTAGCCAGGCTCACAGTGCGGTGGTTCTGAGCCCAGACTGGATGCAGGACACAAATGCAGCGGTCCAAGGCAATTAAAGCAATCAGGAAGACACTTCCAATGAGGTTTATGACTACCACAATGTGAACTAATTTACACAGGAACCATCCAAAAGGCCATTTTTCTTTCATAGTAGTTGAGATGACGAAGAATGGTAGATTCGCTATGAAAGAGAAGTCAGCCAATGCTAGATTCAGATAACAGGTAGTGTTGACAGTGTGTACCATCCAGAATCCAGCTACCCAGATCACTAGTTCATTATCCAACACACCAAGGACAAATGTGATGGAGAGAACAACCATCGAGAGGATCACAGAACTCTGGAGATGGTAGAATCACAGACAACCACTTCTGATCCATTCAGAGGGATGGAATAGTTGGTTTTCATTTTGTCTGCACCTGAAAATTCTCAAAAAAAAAAAAAAAACAACCAATTTCTCAGATATGTGGCTCCTTATCACATGACACTTGTCTAGAATATATACCATCTGCCACTATAGGAGAGTTGTTTTAGCAGTAAAATTCCAAAATTTTTGCTTTATGCTTTGTGAAAGTACCAGAGCCCTCAATATTCAGCACATTCTTAAAATTACTCTTGCCATTAGACTAATTATAAAAAAATAATAATTGGACTCCATGTCTCAGCAGTGATACTGAACTTAGGGTGAGCAGACAGTAAAATATGACTGAAAGAAGTTTAGCACTTGAAGGAAGAGACTTAATAGACCATCCCTCAGTGAGGTCTTTTCCTCAATTCTCATGATCACAAGAGATATAATTCAGTGGAGAGCTGTAAATCAAATAGTATCAAATAGCTTAATCAAATAGTATGTACAGCAAAGAAATGAACTGTCCACTCCAGAGAGACAGAGAGAGAGAGAGAGAGAGAGAGAGCAGACGCTCAGACAGACAAACAGACAGAAAAGAGATATTCAATGGAATGACCCAAAGAATAAATAGCAGCCCATTGCTGCACTATAGATTTCAAAGATATTTTTG
Organism: Rattus norvegicus; assembly: GCF_021556685.1. Taxonomy (NCBI): domain Eukaryota; kingdom Metazoa; phylum Chordata; class Mammalia; order Rodentia; family Muridae; genus Rattus; species Rattus norvegicus. The sequence goes on along the minus strand of NC_141534.1, from coordinate 69,637,900 downwards.
TGATGATTTATGAGGTGACTGATATGCATATGGAAATATGGTGTCCCTTTATGTTTCAAACTTATGGTAGAGTAAATGATGTTTTTGAATATTGATCTTCTTCACATATTACAAAGAAAGACGTTGAAACCATATGAGTTCAGAAGATATGATAACAAAACTAAGGGCACATGAAGACACTTTGATAATGTATAAAGATGGTATCTTGACTTTTTTTTATATATACAAGGACCATAACTGCAGTGTGAAGGATGATTATACATGAAGGAATATTCCACACACAGGAACAGGTAGATACTATATCTATATTCAATCCAGTGCCTGCTTGAGATAAATTTTTTCACACCTCAATACACACACCTTGATTATGCACAATGGCACAGTTTACTGTTATGTGGGTTAAATAGTGATTTCTAACAAATTTTAGTGGAGTTTGTGGACTTATCTTGGAAGATAATGCATTCTGTAATTAATTTGCTTGGAATTTTGAGTGACTTATATAAAAATTCTAAAAGGTTCATTATATCTAGTTTTGGTAAGAATAGAATGATGTTATAAGGAAAAATGACCCTGAAAACTACCTAGTCAGAGAGACTTTAATCTAACTGAACCTGAATCCTTGCACCACATGACATGTGTCAGATGTAGTTAATGTGCCCACTACCCTCTTCTCACTCCCCAGAATGTGATAACTTGGTTTCTCCTAAACAAACCATAATTTTGTTCATATAAGTTGTCTTTCCATCTATGTAGGTTTATACTACATAGTATACTACATAGTAGTATTTATTACTGATCAGACTACAGAGTATCTTGAATCTTCACTATTTCCTAAGGTAGTGCTGAATCCATGTACACAAGACAAAATTCTGGATGATGAAAAAAATGGAGGGGCGGGTGCAAACCCTCAGGGAGCTTCTTGATTGCTTTTCTAATTTCTAGAGAACAAAAAGCTTGAAATATATATTAAGTTCAAGAAATTTGAATCATTTTCATATTTCATAGTATGTGGGCTACAAAATCTGCGTATAGGCTATTTTTTCAAATTTATTTACATACCTGAGGTTGTTTAATCAGGAATAGAGTGCTTTCCTACAATCTCCTGTGAGGGAATGGGGCATGACTCAAAGGTAAAAGCCTACTTACCTATAGTTCCTCACTGAGAATATGGAGTTTGGGCTTAAAGGTAGCACATGTACCTAGTATGCAATAGACATTAGGTTCAATTTGCAGCAATATAATAAAATAAAAGTTCAGAAAGCAACTATATCAATTATTTATTAATCCTGTCTTAAAGTATACTTGCATAAAATATAGGGTAATTTTGTACAACTGTAAAAGTTTTAGACTTATCAATCTATCTTTTGAAAGGAACAGGAACACTGAGCATTGCTTGGGTTTATTGGTTGTTTCTTTGACCTTTGGTTGAGAAAGGATCGAGCTATCTGTCTCAGCTGATCTCATACTCCTAATATTCTGCTTCATTTTTCAGAGGTCAGAAGTTACAAAGACATGTTAGAATGGATCCGTTCACAAAATTGTACTTTGGTGTAATTGTTAGGTTAGTCTGTCATAAATTCTCTGGGTGAGGAGATATGTATGTCATGTTTCTGCAGGAAAAGTCACACAACACACCCATAAGTTGCTCACTGAAAATTCTCATGGCAATACTGAAAGACAGAAATGTCACTGCTTTATCAAGCCACAGCCATAGTCTAAGGATATTGGTAGGGTTTGGTATTTTTCACTGTTTGTTTCTGCCAATAGGATCAATCATTGGATCCCTAGCTTAACTAAATCAGAGCTTCCAAATTTGTGTTACTAATGTGCTTCATTTGACGTGACCTACCATGTTAGCTTACTATGTCCACGTGGTGATGAAATGTTGATTTCTCTACTGTGTTTCTCATAGCAGTTCCTACTTTTCTTTTTCTCACGGGTATTTTTCACCGAGATTCTAACCAGGACATTGTGCAATGATATTCTGGATTTCTCAACCCTAGCACTGTTGACTTCTGTCAGTACTTAATTGTGGTTGGGTGTGGTAGAATCTTGTACAACCACAGGATGTATAACAGTCCTTGGACCTCATCTAATAGATTCTGGGAGTGACGCTTAGACAGCTATGATAACCAAAATTATCTCTAGATGATGAATATTCTCTGGTAGACATAATGACCCCCTGTTGAAAACCACTTCTATAGTATAAAATTTCCTGGGTTTTACAATCACATTAATATTCTTTTTATTCTCTGTGTGTATGATTCACATGGTTGCACCTGTGCAAACACATGCCTCTGCTCTTGTACATGTGTATGTCAGAAGCCAGAGCCTCTTGTTTCAGTTGACCCTCCACCATATTTGCTGACATATGATCTCTTACTGAAGCTAGGACTAATATATCTGGCAGTTTGCTAGCTAATGAACTCCAGTATAATGAGAATTTTTGTTCCTTTTAATCGTATATCTACGAGTGTCTAGAGCCATTAACTACAGTGGTCTTGAGGTTCCAGGATATTTTGCCATCTGCTGATATTCTGTGGACTCTAGAGAGGAAAGAATGCTAGGTCCAGTAGAGGGGCTGGAGATACTCCAAAGAAGTAGAAGTTGCCTGCTGCTCCCCTGCTGCTACATTTTCTATTTCTGAATTACTTGATTGCTGTTTTGCTAAACTGCTAGATATTCTGAAGAATAACACTGGATTTGTCCTAGGGAAGCCAATGTCCCCAATCAGCAGGAAGTAGCACTTAGATGTCGTGCCACACTTTCCTATAATCTCCTTTCTGTCTTACATAGTGTTTGTGGTTGGGAGGGATTCGGTGAAATAAAGATTGGGAGGGGGTGGAGAAATAAGAACCCAATAAAATAGATTAAAAATAATACATCAACACACCAGGACTTCTAGTACTGCATTACAAGTTTGGTGTTGTTCAGTGTGGTTATTTTTGTGGTGTTTGTTTTGTTTTGTGTCGGTATGTGGAATACAAACACAGATCCTGAATGCACTTTATCCACTAAGTTCTGATGTTTCTCTTTTCTAGTCATATCTCTAATGCTTCCAGTGTCATTTCTTTAACCTTCTATTTCTTCATCTGCTGATTAAAAATGGTTTTATGGTGGAGAATAGTTTTTCAAGTAAAAAGAAATTGAGAATAAATACTGAAACTTTCCCTGATGGATGGAGTGGTTCTTTAATAAATGTTAACTCTGTCTTCACCATGTTATGGACTGTAATCTAAGGTTTACTTGATAGCTATGCATTGTTGAACTTTGCATTTCAGAGAAGAACATGTGTCTGGGGCTGAGGATATATCTCTATGTGAAGAGTAGTTGACTACCATGCACTTAGCTCTGGGATTGATCCATTACAAAACATGAAACTGAGTATGGTGGTATGTATCTTTAATTCTAAAAACTAGAGTTGTGGGCATGAGGGTCACATGTTCAAGATCACCTCTGACTATACTGGATACAAGAGCTACACAAAAAAGAGCTACATGGAAGGACATGGTACTGACAACAAAAACTGGCTCTTTGAACGTTGTGTAAATTCGAACAAGTTCATTAAGAGTTTACATCTTTGTCCTCTCTCCTCTGCCATGGCTGCTTTACCCAGCAATATTCACTATGGCATTGTGTGGTGTCCCCAACCAGGAAAGAGTTTCTTGCTGATCTTCCTGCATGGCTCAGGAGACTGGCCAATGACTGAGACAGTGGATCAAGCATGTGCTAAGTCAAAACAACATTCCAGCACATAAAGATTATCTATCTAATGGCTTCCTCAAGGCTATACACTACTCTGAAGGGAGGCTTTCCAATGTGTTGTTTGACAGTTTTAAAATAGCTAATGACTGCACAGAACACCTTGAATCAATTGATAGAATGTGTGAAGTACTCACTGGATTGATTTATGATGAAGTAAAAAATGCCATCCAGAAAAGCAAGATATGAACAGGGGGAGGCTCTATGGGAGGCTGCTTGGCAATGCATTTACCCTGCCAGATGTGGCAGAAGTATTTGTTCTTTCTGGTTTTCTAAATAAAGCCTCAGCTGTTTACCAGCATCTTCAGCAAGATGGCCACATGCTCCCTGAGCTCTTTCAGTGACAACGCACTACAGATGAGCTAGTTCTTCACTCTTGAAGCAAGGAGAAAAACTCAAAACTGAAATTTCTAGGAGTGAGCACTATGTTTCGCAGGCTTCCAAATGTTTGCAATAAGCTTGGGAAAACTGAGCTAGAAAGGCTAACAACTTGGATTCTCATGAAGCTGCCAGGAGAGACAGACAAGTAGATTGAATGACTCCTGAGCAGTATATTGATTGTTTATCTTACATTCAACATTTTTTTCTTATTTGATCCTCACAAAAATTAAGATTGTTGAAACAGCCAACACCCCTGTATTATACAAATTTAATTGCATATCTGTATATGTTCACTCAACAAAATTGTGTTAAAAATCACCATGTAGGGAATGTCCACTGTTTATTTTGTTGGAGCACAGGTGTCATTGAGGGAGCACAATGGAATTTCCATGTACAGTCACCACAGATTTGGGTGACTTCCTGTATGAGGCTGTTATAAATAGGGCTGTAGTAACATGTAAACATCTACTCTAACTGTACAGAGCTGGGTGACTTCTTATAGCATTTCCTGAGGCCACCCAGCTGTTTCTCAATGTGACTTTAGCATCTTTCATTCCAGCTAAGGGTAGAGAGCTGTGGTGACCCCTGATGCCAGGTTCTGAACCAGACTTTCATTTTCTCTATTCTAGTTGCTGTGGAGTGTTCATCCAATGTTTGATTTCCATTTTCTTGGTGCCAGTGATGTGATAAAGAATCCTACCCTAGAGGGTTTTCCCAGATTTGTGAAAATCGTTTTGCCCTCCCAAATCTGTTTGAAGATTATCTTTGAGAAAGTTATTTACTGCCAAGTTATATTGACAAATAAAATAATAATAAGTAAAAAAAAAGAGTTTTTTAGCTCATCCTAGTGTCTCTTGCAAATTGTAGCAGCAAATAATGTAAAGCATTATGTGCATCCTGAGATATTGTGAATAATGAATGATATGATTTATAATGAACCTAACCATTGAACTATTGAATGTTAAGTTACTAGTTGAAATGAGGCAAGGCTAACATTTGGGCCCAGCCCAGCTCTTTAGTCTGTTCCACCCTTTGTATCTCACCGAATACAAATTAAATTCCTCCCTCCTCCAAAGACCCTAAAAACCCTTAAAACTATAGTGCACTCCAAAAACTTTAAATCATTGATATCAAAAGGTTCACATAGCAAGGGAGGAAAGTGGGGTGATTTGAATAGAAATGGCTCCCATAGACTCAGGTGTTTGAGTGCTTGACTCATAAGAAGTGGCACTGTTAGAAAGTGTGGCCTTGATGGAGTAAGTTTAAGAAAGTTATTCACTGTGTAGCTGTGCTTTGAGATGTTTTGTATGTTCAAGCTACATCCAGTGACACATTCTTCTGTTGCTGCCTGTACATAAAGGTGTAGGATTCTCAGATCCTCCAGCATCATGTGTGCCTACATGCTGCCATGGTTACAACCAAGAAAATAAAGGTTATAACTAAAACTCTGAAACTGAATGCCAGTCCCAATTAAATGTTTTCCTTTGTAAGAGTTGCTCTGGCCATGGTGCCTCTTCACAGCAATACAAACTCAAATTAAGACAGAAAATAATAGGTAGAAAGACAAATGTGCTAAAAGGTCCACCACTCTTTTGTGCAAGATAGGATCTGTGAGCCAGAGAAGAAAACATATGCTGGTTAGGATGGCCTTCCTGTGGTGAAACCCTAACATATGCCATTTATCTCATTATAATTATCTTAGGACACATATCACCATTCTATAACAAATGAATCCATGGCTCTGAAGAAATAACTTTCAGAAACAGAACATTTTTGCTAATTCTCTCTACTATTTTTCATGCTTATTTTCTGTCTATGAATTGCTTACTCCGGGTTGGAGAGATGGCTCATCCTAAAGCATTTGCCATAGAGTAAGTACCTGAGCTCGGATCTGCAGCACCCATGTGAAAAAAAGGCATGATTGTATACATCTACAACTGCAGTTATGGGGCAGTGCAGAGACAGACTAACCTGAGAAACTCCCTGGACTTACTGACTATCCAGACCATTTGTAACTTACCACTTCAAAAAGATACTTTAACAGAAAAAAAAATTCAAAAGATATGGAGTAACAAAGTTAGGTGTTTAATGTTTATTCCCACATGCACAAACATGAACACAAACACACAACACAGGCCAAACCGGTTATTCCAGCCCTTTGATGGCTTCTCAAACCATCATTTTCTCTGCCATTCTTAGAGTTCTTTACAAAAATGGTGCCAATTTCTGCATTATTTCCTATTCTACCAACTGCCATCTCTCCAACCTGCTACATGTACGATGTCCAGAGGAGCAAGAGTTGTCATTCATTTCAAATGCCCTCAACACATGCGCTGGCTCTTTATATATCTCACACCCTCCCAGAAACTGGACTCTTGAGATTTTCCTTCCTGTCTCTTCCAAACCAAGTTAATAAAGCAAACCAAACAAAACCAAATAAAACAAAAACACAAAAACAAAAAAAAGAAAAGACAATAACAGTCATACAAACAAACAAGTACACCAAGATATACTTTCCCATAGAGCATTCACATTAACATATGAATTGCCTCCCTTAACACCCAGTCAAACATGGTCTTTCACAACAATATTCAAAATTGTTTTTGGAGGATGAGATGAGAACTGCATATTCAAAGAATGTTTCTGATACAGGAAAAGATGTATACAATAAAAAGTAAAAAGAAGCTAGAAAGATTACTCACAAAATAAGAGCAGTGCCTGTTCTTCCTGCCGAACTCAATTCAGTTTCCAGCACTGTCATATAAGCTTATAACAATATGTAATTTTAGTATCTGGAGATGCAAGAAAAGATCCAAAGGTCTTTTGCTCATTTCCAATGCAAAAAAAAAAAAAAAAAAAAAAAAAAACCATTGGCAAACAGACACACATTTGTGAAAAATAACCCATACATATAAAACAATATATCAAACATTGAAGTGAATGCTGGGAATGTAGCTCAACAGGAGAGCATCTGCCTAGAATCCCTTAGTAGTGAGGGACCAGGAGTGTGAATCAGTGGTACCCCTGCTTAGGACCCTTCAGTGAGGAGCATGATTATAAGCACAGCATCTAACTAGCATAAGAAAAACATTAAATTCACTTGAGAATTGAGGCAAGAGGGGGAAAAGAAGAAAGAGAATGTGATAAGCTCAGTTTTGTTAAACAGATTTCCTTCTGTGAAAAGAACTCACAGCTAAATCTTAGGACCTAAAAATGTTCTTTTTACTTTTTTACCTCATACCTTAGCATTAATCCACTCCATACTGACTTAGGTTTTTGGCACTGCCCCAAAGTTCCACTTTCATGGATGTGGACTCCAGACAGCCAAACCCAAAATTCTCAGTTCTTATCCTGATACCTCCCAAGAAACAGTAACAATTTCCCTTTTCATTCTTCCTAAATCACATGTTTCTTAGGATTTAAGTTGAAAAGAGATACACACAACACATTCTTGGTTGCTTTTATAGCTTAGTGGCTGGCTATATAAAAATCACAAGGATTAGACTCCCCCACGTGACTTTTTTTTTTATTAACTTGAGTATTTCTTATTTACATTTCGAGTGTTATTCCCTTTCCTGGTTTCCAAGCCAACATCCCCCTAATCCCTCCCCCTCCCCTTCTTTATGGGTGATCCCCTCCCCATCCTCCCCCCATTGCCGCCCTCCCCGCAACAATCTAGTTCACTGGGGGTTCAGTCTTAGCAGGACCCAGGGCTTCCCCTTCCACTGGTGATCTTACTAGGATATTCATTGCTACCTATGAGGTCAGAGTCCAGGGTCAGTCCATGTATAGTCTTTAGGTAGTGGCTTAGTCCCTGGAAGCTCTGGTTGCTTGGCATTGTTGTACATATGGGGTCTCGAGCCCCTTCAATCTCTTCCAGTTCTTTCTCTGATTCCTTCAACGGGGGTCCTATTCTCATTTCAGTGGTTTGCTGCTGGCATTCGCCTCTGTATTTGCTGTATTCTGGCTGTGTGACTTTTTAAAAGTGTCTACAACTGAGTTCTGCATAACTGCAATGCAAGCACTTACACACTGACCCATTTCCATATACCTTCAAGTTTGTCTTTATGTTCTCTGCCTATTCTAAGTCAAGAACTCAGCAGCCATCTCATGAAAGTAAATATGATACTACACACTTCTTCAAAGGATTTAGAAAGTGTCCATCATATGTGTGTGTATGTATATATACATATATATATATATATATATATATATATATATATATATATATCAATCATTTAAATATTGAGTTTACAGTTGCTGGAACACAACTTACCACAAGCTGATGTCTCCTTCCTGTGACTAACTCTTGGGTTCTTGTGCTGTAAGGGAAGTACTTTGCTCTCAGCAGAGACTTAAGGAAACTCTGAGAGGAAGGAGAAAGCTGAAACTAATCTTCACATAGAAACTTAAGGTTTTTTTTTTTTTTAAATTCCCAGGGCCATGCAAATGTGATGTGATTGTAATCATTATGCGACTGGAATTATTTTATTTCATTCTAATTCATGTGTATGGAGGTTTTGCTTAGAGTTCTATGTGTATATCACACACATGCCTGGTGTACCCTGAGACCAGAAGAAAGCACTAGAACCCTAGGAAATGTAGTTACAGCTTTTATGAGCACTGGGTATTAATCATGTATCTTACTCTGCTCTTCTAGGAGTGCTGTGAACCACTAACAAACCCAACTGGGATAATCCTATGTAAGTAGAAGATGCTAAGCTATCTAACATGGCAATTGCCTGTCTCAGAGGAGTATCACTAGGGACAAGGTTCTAAGTGATTGGCATTGTATCTAGCTAAACCAAAGATCTGGAAACATGGTCAAATGTTTTCTACCACCTTTATTTTCTTTATTTTTTATCTTGTGTATGTTATGCTTTCATTTATTTTGGATTTAAAATCATATACCTTTGTACACTGACTGCCTGTTTCCAATTCAAACATACTTGCCTCTCTTTCTTACTTAACCTAATTCCTTTAATGTCTGCTGTCTCCCAAGACAGACTTAGTTATATACATATATATATATATATATATATATGTGTGTGTGTGTACATAGGCATATATACATGCACACATACTACAAAGAACAAACACACCTAGAAGATAGATTACGCACACAAAAAAAACCCCACCAAGCACACACACCGAGCACCACAAACGCACACACACACACACACACCACTCACTCATAAAAATATATGAATCCACATTTCCATATAAATTTTGAGAACCACAAATGAAATATGACTTATAATAGGTATGCCTCACTTCATTCATTTAATGGGACTATCTCTAGTTATATAAGAATCACTATGGACCACAACACTATGTTTTGGGGACTGGTCTTGAATTAATCTCTCCTGCTTCAGGCCTCCTAGGAATGCCCAGTGAAAACTTCCCTGTTAATGATAAAATAATTGTTAATATTTTACTTTATATGTAGTTATTTCTTTGATTATGACTCTAAATTTACAGGGAAAGTGACTGAGCCTCCTAAACTCTGGATACATCCAGCCATCACTTCAAGTGATCTTAATCACTGATGCCCTCTCCCCAATCCCACCAATAAAAGTTGTTGTATGGCCTGGAAAACAGGAATAGTCTTCTTATTTGGTTGGATGGTTTTGTTGTGTTTTTTTTTGTTAGCCTATATGACAACAAATGAATAAAACATAATGTGTCAAGTAAAAAGAAATCCAAATACTATGTTTTTAAATGATGCACTGTTGACTTGTTTGTTTGTTTGTTTGTTTGTTTGTGCTATGAATCTGTGCTGAGGACCCTGAAACCTGCCCAGTATCACCCTTGATAGAAAGTGCTCAGACATGGTCAAATGGCTTAACTTATCACCAACCTAGTGACCTACCCAAGCCCAGTTCTAACTGAGAACCTGCATAATTCCCAGAGGCAGTTGTTAGTAGTCTGTTATCTAACAGTAATGATTTGCTATCTCAAGCAGAGATTACTCCCAACACCACACATTGAAAGGCTACTTCCCTTGCATTTGCATAGATTGTGCAAACATGGTCCACATAGAGGAGAATCCACCCTAAGACTTTCCTTACTTTCTTCACCCTCTAAATTGTACCCTAAACACACATGCCTCAGCATTTTCACAGTTGCTGTGTGGCAACCATGAGCTGTTGGGCAGAAAAGCACAAAGCTTCAGTATTGAGGATAATGGAGTATGGAAGAACTAGTTTCACATCAAGCCGTCTTCAAGAAAAACAAACTGAGTTCAAACAACCTGATAATTAGTTCAACGATTACTCTCTATTGATTCCAATTCTTGTTTCCTCTTGGGATCTGAGTCCTTCACAATGAAAAAAAAACTGATACCGTGTACCATTATTCCTGTGAGTTCCTTTTGAGTGTGCATAACTTCACTCAAATAAGATCCCTGATTAACTAAGTTGAATGTGACTTATTCATTACTTCACTTTGTCTTCCAAGTCCTATCTCAGGTGAATAGACATCTTTTGGTATACCTCCAGGAAAAGTCTTACCTACAACATCTCCTTTTCTTAGGAACTTTCTGAAAATTGCTTGGTATAAATGTTCACAGTGATGAGTTGAGAGAAATGTGATAGATCTCAGAGAATTTGGCTAAGTATGGAACGGCTGACCCTCTCTTGACTGTCTGAACTCTTCACAATTATCTTACTCTTTCTAGGTACCTAGTGCTCATTTCCCTCCTCTCTATCTCTGCCTTTCACTGTTTTTTGATAAATTGTCCTTACTCCAGCCTCTTTTCCTTTCCTTAACAAGGAAGGGGGACATCATTTGTAATGTAAACAAAGAAAAAATTAATAAACAAAAATTAATTTATTGATATAAGCAGAATTAACGCCTGAAAGTTCACATTTATTTTGATCTGCAGGACATTTGCTCTATAGGATGGACAAGTGCCTAGGAAGCCTTAGGCTATGTAATCATAACAGGAAAGTCATATCAACTTCACCAAGCGATCCTGAGATGAAGTCTCTTGATACTTTGCCTTTCAGAGTTCACCCATCAAAGAACATGCAGAAATGGTGGGCCATCTCCAATAAAGTCACTTGCTAGACTTAGCCTCTCTTAGATGGTTCCTAACAATCTTTATCACCTGTGACTTTGGGGTGTATGAGAAGGCCAGTCTTGATTATCCAAAGCGAAATGATCTCCATTACATAGGGCAAGAATATAGGAACCAGAATGAGTACTGCTGAGGATCCAATGTTAACAGTGTAACAAAAGCTAGACATATGAAACCTGAAAAATGACTCATAGCAATGAATATTTTTAAGAGATGTGTGGACAAAGAGATATATCATGGGAGAGTCTCTGACATACTGCAACTTCCACAATGAGGTTTTTTAATTTATTTATTTATTTATATATTTATTTATTTATTTACTTATTTATTTTTACGATCCACATTTTATTCTCTTCCCAGTCCATACCCCACCCCAAAAGTTCTACATCCCATACCTCCTCCAAACTCCCCACAATGCCCCCACCTCCACAAGAATGGCCCCTTTCCACCCACACTAACCTATCTCCAAATATCCTGGGGCTTCCATTCTCTTGAGGGTTAGGTGCATCTTCTGTGACTGAACAAAAACCTGTGAGTCCTCTGCTTTAAATGTGTTGGAGGTTTCATCACGATAGGGTTATTTTTGAGGTGGTTTTGGTTTTTTTTACTTTGGTTGGTTGGATTTTGTTTCCTTGTTTGTATGTGTGGGATTTTTGCCCCTTGTGGTATTTCAAGGGTGGAGCACAGATACAACAGGAAGCAAAGATGAGCAGGATTGGACATGACATGAAATTCACAAAGAATAAATAAAAAATTTTCAAAAACGCACAAACAAGTATCCCTGGCATAGCTTACTCCAGACTTTTTAATTTGTCTTATATGCAGGTGCAAAGCAACTTAATAGATTCTGTGTACCATATCATGGCTGTTCAAACACAAAACACTGAACCAGGAGTCATTCAATGCAAAAGAGATCAAGGGAGAAAACCATTTCAAGAAAGCAGGTTATGCTGCTAGTAAGAAAAAATACAAAAAGTGGTAACATAGAAAGAAGTAATGAGAGAAAATACTTTGTGGACTGCTACAGCTGTGAAGGGAACATATTTTTATTTTAGAAAAAAAATCACTAAAGGAAAATAGAATTAGTTTATGGGCATGGGAAACGAGTGTTTTATAAGTGGATAGATAGAGCTAACGGTCAACATTTTCCCCCTTCAGTCCTGGATCTATGAATAACCCACAGAGGCAGTGCCACAGAATAAATGCATATACAACTTTTCAAAGGATATTTTTCTAGACCAGGAAAGTGCTGACATCTAGGTCATGCCATATCTGATTCTCCAAAAAGGCTAAGCCACTTGGCTCATGGATGATGAAATGTATGCTAAAGCCAATTGTTCCCAGTGTGGGCCCATCAACACATTTTATTTCCTATAAACGAGTGCTTAACAAGAAGAAATTATGGGAAATCCAAGAGTTAGTGATGTTACCAGAAGTTTCATTTACCTGTAAAGAAAAACCACCCCCGGTATGAAGGTCTCAGTCAATAGCAACAAGGAAACTGGCCAAATATGATCAACAATAATGATCTAATCCTTAGACTATTTTCCAAAACTTGTACTGAGTTTGCAGTTTCATTTGATAGATGACATACTTGTCAAAAATAACTGCTTAGGAGCTGAAGACATGTTGTTTTTGTGACAATCACGTGCTGTTTGGCAAAGGGTCTGGATTCTGTTCCCACCATGCATATGAGAAATCACTCTCACCTTTAGCATGTATTGTGTGTGATGTGGCTTCCTATTCTGCCTTTCAGAGGTATCTAGGACTTGCATATTTGCATATATACATACAGACACAGGAAGTACTGATAACAAATTAAATGAAACAAAGTAACTGATTGTAGTGCATTGGTATAAAACTTAAGAAGTTTCCTATTAGAGCTTGCTGAAGTAGAGGTAATGATAACTGGGTCTTTATTGCTGAATTAGAGTTTATCCTTCCTCTCTGTCACAGTATATCTCAAAATCCTTTTCTACCCAAGTACTTGCTGATTCAGGAGTATTTGTTTACCTGATACAAAATGTGTAGTGTGAAAGAGGGAGTGGAAATGGAAGGAAACACTTTTCCTTAGGCATTAATTCTACCAATTTTCCAGAGAAACAGCTCTGTCAGAAGTACAAATTTTTAAAACTGCAGCCACCTGCTGCATCAAGACAACAGTAGAGAGTATAGAGCTTTGCACAAAACTATAGAAACAGACAGCTTTCTCTGCAAAGTTATGTAGGGTATTGAATTTCAGCACAAGCTACATTTCCAGGGACAACCACACAATCCCCTAGTGAAGATTTATACCACCTGATTATGGATCATATTCTTCTAGAAGGTAGTGTTGGTTAAACAGCTGGCAGGTTATTCTGAATGTAGACAATGAATGCAAACATGACTTGAGCCAATCTGTGAATAGAAGCATACTTTGTGTTTCTGCAGCAGATTTCAGATTTGTGTCCATTGTGTTATTGAGCCACTCTTGCTGAACTAAGACTGACATAGAACTCTCAAGATAGCTGACATTTGTAGTTATTCCCCTGACTCTGTACACTGACTCCTAGGTTAGTGGTAATTTTGGCTATTTGTTTGGCTCCCAGTCACCTGACCAGGACTTTTTTGTATCAAAAATGAAACACATAAACACACATGCACACATAGGCATGCACACACACATGTACACACACACACACACACACACACACACACACACACACACATACACACACACACCAGATAATCTCATGCTGCAAATACCTGAAAGACTGGGACTTCCTAAACCTTCCCTACTCACCTGCCCTGTACTCCTGAGAATCCTAAACTTTCCCCTGCTACTCTAGACCCAATCAGGGAAGTGGCCAGTGGCCTTTTACCAGAATTCTGACATGGAAGATTGAGTTTTACCCCTGCAGCTTTTATGTCCCATGCTTCTCCCCTGAATCATCATGATTCCCTGCCTCTTTCCTCTCTTCCAGTTCCTAATCTGTGCAAATCCAAAGGACCATCCTCAGTGTACCTTCAAACCATTGGTCATTTGCTCTTTATTGATCAATCAAAAACCAATTGGAAACAAGGACCTTAAGCTTTTGGAGACCTAGATTCCTAGGTATGGTTAGCAAATTAATTCAAAGTATTAATGCTAATCCACAACACCTGGAATTACACGAAGGTTTTTTACAGTAGTAGGAATTGAACTCAGAATGGCATACATGCTGAGAAATCAGTATCTTAAACAATGGCTGATAAGGTTTAAAAGAGAAAAGGAAAACGGCCTCTTCATGATTGTGTTTTTCCTCCAGTACTTGTTGAACATGAGCTTTTGAGAAACCATCACTCTGCTGGAATATAGAGCTGTTCAAAAAGCAGGAAAGCTTGGTGTGTAGAGAAAGCCCAGTAGAAAGTCAACTGGGCAGTTGATGATGAGTCTCTAGAGGGCAGGCTTTCATTAAAAAGATTAATACTTGTCTTGGGATGGTTGAAATGACAAGCCAACCCCAAATGTTATTTCTAAACTGATAGGGCTTGCATGACTTTATCAGTCATATTTCCTTGTGCACCTGCATTTAGGAGTATAGCATAGGGCATAAAGAGGAAAAATTATTTTCTAATGAGGTCCAAGACCTGAGCAGCAAGACTGACTTTATATATGGGCCACATGTGGGGCAGGCTCTAAATGGCAGTTCCTTCAGTCTCTGCTCTAAACTTTGCCTCCATATCACCCCCTCTGGATATTTTTTCCCATTTTAAGAAAGAGTGGTAGCATCCGAATTTTTGCCATCCTCTTCTTGAGCTTCCTGACCCATTTTGGTGGGATTAGAGGAAGGATTGAAAGAGCTGAATGGGCAACCCCATAAGAGCAACAATGACAACCAACCAGAGCTTCCAAAGTGGTTTAATCCATGTTAATCCATGAATATCCTAGTAAGATCACCAGTGGAAGGGGAAGCCCTGGGTCCTGCTAAGACTGAACCCCCAGTGAACGTGACTGTTGGGGGTAGGGCGGCAATGGGGGAAGGATGGGGAGGGGAACACCATATAGAAGGAGAGGGGGAGGGGAGGGGTCAGGGGGATGTTTGCCTGGAAACCGGGAAAGGGAATAACATTTGAAATGTAAATAAGAAATACTCAAGTTAATAAATAAATAAATAAATAAATAAATAAATAAATAAATAAATAAATAAATAAGACTGATTTTATTCTTCCTTTGTCTCTGGACAACCACAGGATGGCAGACAGTGTCTAGTAAGTTGCTTTGCATCTGCTTGTGAAACAGGTCAAATGATGCCAGAGCCATTCAGGGGAGAAGCTATGGTTTTGTGTCTGACACCTCCATATCCTACTAAATTGAAGTCTGAAGAATTTCTGCTTCCATGTGAACGCATTCTCTTTATTACAGTACCATGGATACACCCAGAGAAAAGGAAAAGAACCCAAGTTTAACATGTTAATCCTTTAAAAATAGGTATAAGTAGTCCATGGAGGATCATGTAAACAAAGAACTCCATAGCATAGTACACACACCTGTTCATCCACGCTTATTGTTGCTGAATTCACAATAGGAAATAAATACATTCATTCTATCTACATATAACAGCAATAAATTGTAAAAGAGTCCATGGATTTATTTAAAAAACAATAAGACGTGTGGAAAAATATGAACAGAAGAAAGTGAAAAGTAAATAATATGACTATGTTATAATCTCAAACAATAAAGAGAGAGAAGAATTTGTAGAGAAGGAACATGTGCAGACAGAGAAGGGGTAGAGGGTGCACACACACACACACACACATACACACACATGCACACACTGGCGAAACAAAATTTGTTAATATTCTTCCTTATTGAATATTCCTCCCTATTAATCTGATACTTGAAATCTTATTTTTTTTTATTTTGGAGGTCTTTACCACAGCAGTTCCAGTACCATGACTTACATCACTTCTTATTAGTTAAGAAATAGTGAAGAGTCCCATCTCTCATACTTAATTTTAGCATTGTTACTAAAAATATGGTCCCAGGGGACACCATAAACAATTTCTCCATATTCATTTCAGGTCCCAAAGACAACCCTAATTGCTTGATTCTCACTTTGGAGAACCAATGAGTTTATTGAGCTTCTTCATGAATCATAGGTCATGGATACCTTACAGGATTACAATCACTCTTTTCCCAAGCATTCTCACTTAAAAAGCTTCACTCGGATGGGCTGAGGAATCCCTACTGCTGAAGAAACAGAGCCCCTGTTCTAGATCCTCTATGCCTTTGTATATTCTAGCGTGTTCCCCAGGCCATGTGGAAAGGTGCCACACAGTAGAGGAGACTGGGTACTCAAATGAGAATCATGTATCTTACGCTGCTCCTCTATGAGGGTTGTGAAGCACCAACAAACCCAGCTGGGACACTCCAATGTACAAAGGAGAAGCTAAAATCTCCAAGATGGCAGTTGCTTGTCTCAGTGGACTATCACTAGGTTCAAAGTAATGTGCATTGTGTCTAGCTAAACCAAAGATATGGAAACATGGTCAAGTATTTTCTACAACCTTTATTTTCCTTATTTTTACCTTGTGTATGCTATAGTTTCGTTTATTTTGGATTTAAAATCATGTACATAGGGGTTGGGGATTTAGCTCAGTGGTAGAGCGCTTGCCTAGGAAGCGCAAGGCCCTGGGTTCGGTCCCCAGCTCCGAAAAAAAGAACAAAAAAAAAAAAAGAATAAAATCATGTACATGTGTACATTGATTGCCTGTTTTCAGTTCAAACATACTTGCTTCACTTTCTTTTTTTTGTTGTTGTTGTTTTTTTGTTTTTTTTTTTCATTTGCCATTTCCCATAGCTTATTTTATTTATTTTTTCTCCATCTTTATTAAATTGGGTATTTCTTATTTACATTTCAATTGTTATTACCTTTCCCAGTTTCCAGGCGAACATCCCCCTAACCCCTCCTCCTCCCCTTTACCATTACCACCCTCCCCCCAAAAATCCCATTCACTGGGGGTTTACTCTTGGCAGGACCACGGGCTTCCCCTTCCACTGGTGCTCTTACTAGGATATTCATTGCTACCTATGAGGTCAGAGTCCAGGGTCAGTCCATGTGTAGTCTTTGGGTAGTGGCTTAGTCCCTGGAAGCTCTGGTTGCTTGGCATTGTTGTTCATATGGGTTCTCAAGCCCCTTCAAGCTCTTCCAGTCCTTTCTCTGATTCCTTCAATGGGGGTCCCATTCTCAGTTCAATGGTTTGCTGCTTTGCCTCACTTTCTTACTTAACCTAACTCCTTGAATATCCTCGGTCTCTCTTGACAGGCTTAGTTAAATATCTACACATGCACACAAGCATACACATGCAAACACACACGCACACAATACACACACACACAAACACTCACACAAACACACACATTCTACAAATAACACATACACACACACCCTAAACACAGATCACACACAAACACCAAATGCACATACCAAGTGCCACATACACACACTCAAATATATGTTTCTGTGTTTCTATATAACATTTATGGACCACAAATGAAAAATGACATATGATTTGCATGCCTGATTTCATGCATTTAATGTGTCTACTTCCACTTATATATGTTTCACTTTTTGGAGGGGTACTAGTCTTGAATTAATGTCTCCTGCTTCATGGCTTCTAGGCATGGTCAGCAAAACCTTACCTGTTAATGATAAAATAATGTTTAATATATTTTTATCTTTATTAACTTGAGTATTTCTTATTTACATTTCGATTGTTATTCCCCTTCCCGATTTCCAGGCCAACATCCCCCTAACCCCCGCCTCTCCCCTTCTATATGGGCTTCCCCTCCCCACCCTCCCCCCATTACCACCCTCGCCCCAACAATCACGTTCACTGGGGGTTCAGTCTTGACAGGACCAATGGCTTCCCCTTCCATGGGTGCTCTTACTAGGCTATTCATTGCTACCTATGAGGTTGGAGCCCAGGGTCAGTCCATGTATAACCTTTGGGTAGTGGTTTAGTCCCTGGAAGCTCTAGTTGGTTGGCATTGTTGTTCAAATGAGGTCTCAAGCCCCTTCAAGCTCTTCTAGTCCTGTCTCTGATTCCTTCAACGGGGGTCCTGATCACAGTTCAGTGGATTGCTGCTGGCATTCGCCTATGTATTTGCTGTATTCTGGGTGTGCCTCTCAGGAGAGATCTACATCCAGTTCCTGTATTCCTGCATTTCTTTGCTTCATCCATCTTATCTAATTGGGTGGCTGTATATGTATGGGCCATATGTGGGGCAGGCTCTGAATGGGTGTTCCTTCTGCCTCTGTTATCGAAGGACAAATACACCAAGATAAACTCTTAATCTTAAATATCTATGCTCCAAGTACAAGGGCACCTACATTCAGAAAAGAAACCTTGCTAAAGCCTAAAGCACACAGTGCACCTAACACAATAATAGTAGGACATTTCAACACCCCACTCTCAGCAATGAACAGATCATGAAAACAGATATTAAAGAGAGACATAGAAAAACTAACAGTAGTTATGAAACAAATGGACTTCATGGATACTTATGGAACATTCCATCCTAAAACAAAAGGATGTACCTTCTTGTCAGTACTTCATGGTATGTTCACAAAAATTGACCATATAAACGATCACAAAACAGACCTCAGCAGATACAGAAAGACAGAAATAATCCCATGCATTTGATCAGATCACCACAGACTAAGACTGGTCTTCAATGACAACAATAAGGAAAGAATGCACACATATACAAGGAAGTTGAACAATGCTCTACTCAATGATAACGTGGTGAAGGAAGAAATAAAGAAAGAAATGAAAGACTTCTTAGAATTTAATGAAAATGAAGGTACAGCATACACAAACAAGTGGGACACAATGAAAGGTGTGCTAAGAGGAAAATTCAGAGCTCTAAGTGCCTGCAGAAAGAAACAGGAGAGACCATACCTCAGCAGCTTGACAGAATACCTAAAAGCTCTGGAATAAAAAGAAGCAAATACACCCAAGAGGAGTAGAATGCAGGAAAGTCCCATGAGATGGTGAGAAGAAGGTATATCCTTTTGTTTTAGGATAGAATGTTATATAAATATCTGTTAAATCCATTTGGTTCATGACTTCTCTTAGTCTGTCTACGTCTCTGTTTAATTTCTGTTTCCATGATATGTCCACTGATGAGAGTGGGGTGTTGAAATCTCCTACTATTCTTGTGTGAGATGCAATGTGTGTTTTGAGCTTTAGTAAGGTTTCTTTTATGTATGTAGGTGCCCTTGTATTTGGGGCATAGATATTTAGGATTGGGAGTTCATCTTGGTGGATTTTTCCTTTGATGAATATGAAGTGTCCTTCCTTATCTTTTTTGATGACTTTTGGTTGAAAATTGACTTTATATGATATTAGAATGGCTACTCCAGCTTGCTTCTTCAGACCATTTGCTTGGAAAGTTGCTTTCCAGGCTTTTACTCTGAGGTAGTGTCTGTCTTTGTCTCTGAGGTGTGTTTCCTGTAGGCAGCAAAATGTTGGCTCTTCATTGGGTATCCAGTTTGTTAATCTGTGTCTTTTTATTGGGGAATTGAGTCCATTGCTGTTGAGAGATATTAAGGAATAGAGATTATTGCTTCCTGTTATATTTGTGTTTGGTTGTGAGATTATGTTTGTGTGCTTGTCCTCTCTTTGTTTTGTTGCAAAAACAATTAGTTTTTTGCTTTTTCTATGGTTTAGCTTGCCTCCTTGTGTTGGGCTTTACCATTTATTATCCTTTGTAGGGCTGGATTGTCTTTGATATTACATTGTTCTGCTATTTCTGACAGTGGTTAGACTGTCCTATAGGCCTGTGTGTCAGGAGTGCTTATAGACCTGTTTTCCTATTTTCTTTCAGTCACTTATGGGAACAGACTGTTCTGCTTTCAGGCATGTAGTTGTTCCTGTCTACTGGTCTTCAGTTGTTCCTTTGGGCGTGTCCCCTGAGTCCACCAGGCAGGTCACTTGGAGCAGAAAAGCTGGTCTTACCTCTTGTTTCGGGCCTGAAGTCTCTCCTCAGAGACGGGTTTCCTCTTGGGCCAGGGATGTGGGCAAGGGTAGGCAGTACTAGAGGTCTCTCCTGCCTGGTAGTCTCAGGAGTACCCACCTGTCTGCTGATGAGCTCTCTTTCCCACGGGGTTTGGGAGCAGGGAGCTGTAGGCCAGGATCAGTGAGGTTCAGCTCCAGCTAAAAACAGGAAGTGCCCGTTCCCAGAGGAATTTTGCCTCTGTGTGTCCTAAGTCCACCAGGCAGGTCATTTTGAGCAGAAAAGGTGGTCTTACCTCTGGTCTCCAGCCTGGTGTTGCTCCTCAGAGCCGGGTTTCAGCTCTCTGTGAGGGCAGCAACCAGAAGGGCCTGCCCTGCCTTCACTTGGGATCTTGTGCACAGGGGGCCCAGATGGTGCTAGGTGTTTTCTATTTGACTGGGTTCCTTCAGATCTGGGTGGTGTTTGGACCACAGCACTGAGTGCCCCTATCTTCCTGTTCCCAGAGGCCCTATACAGTTTCCTCTTGGGCCAGGGATGTGGGAAAGGGTGGGCAGTACTGGCGGTCTCTCCTGCCCTGCAGTCTCAGGAGTGACCACCTGTCTGGGCGATGAGGTCTCTCTCCCATGGGGTTTGGGAGCAGAGAAATGTGGGCCAGGATCAGTGAGGTTCCAGTCCCAGCTAGAAACCAGAAGTCAAGGCCCCAGCTAGAAACCAGAAGTCATGTCCTTTCTTAATAACAAGGCAGATTTAGTCTTATTAAAAGGGACAAACTTTTTCTTCTTACAAACTTGGGTTTAATTCATTTAGCATTAAAAGCGTAGAAGCTTTTTCTTTCTCAATGCCATAGAGATTGGAGCTCATATGTCATCCAGAATGAGTGAGTTCTCTCTGGATCAGTGCTTGGTCTTTTGCTTCATATGCATATGTAAGTATGGATGTGTGTGTAAGTATGTAATTATGAGAATGTATGCATGTGTATGTGTAAGAATGTAATTGTGAGAATGTGTGTATGCTGACCCTGACAAGTTTAAGTGTAAATGTATAAAAATACATTCACATATCTGTTTATGAACTTATATAAGTTTATGAATATTTGCCTATGAAAAGTTTTTCCTTCTGCAATCATAATTCAGTTCTCTTTGTTCAATAAAAGTTTATTGCTCCAAAATTCCCCATAGCAAGACAAAAATGAGGCATGAGGACAAAAGGGTAAAGGCTCTATCAATTAGCCCTTTACTTTATATCCTCTTGTTTTAGAATAAGGTGCTGAGTGCCAGAGACTGCAGTTTCTGGCCTCAGAGGAACACAGAAGGTAAGTCAGTTACAGTAGGATAGCAACTTACACTTAGATAAGTAAACTTATTATTATACAGCAACCCTAAATATCTCCTAACACAAAGTCTTACCCTCCCCTGCCTCAAGAAGAACCAACAGGAAAAAAGACCCAAGCCGGGGATAACCACTGGGGAAAAAAACCTAGGAACTCTATTAAAGCAGAAATTTTTATTAACCATTGAGACATCTTTCAGCTCCTGAAATAGAATAATTAATAAATTAATTAATTTATTATATAATTAATAATATTAATAATAAATAAATTAATATTTACTATCTTATCCAAACATTGCAAATATGCATTACTCTTTGTCTCATGAAACCATTGCTTCTTTAGTTTTATTCAGTTTATATAGGCTTAGTTTTAAAGAGCAGACAAAACAACAGCAATATTAACTTTGACTTTTATTTCTTTCGCTAGATTCAGGAGACACAGAAGTATTTTATCACATTAAAATTGCTCATGAGGTAAGAAAAAAGTGGAATGAAACTGAGGTGGAACAAAAACATCCCTCATAGCAATCTCGTTATTGATTTTTGTCTCAATGTCTGCAGGAGGAGAAGCAGAATTGGTTCCTGTATCACTGGTTTGCCCAGAGTCTTCACTCAGGGCTCTCTCCAGACTAGAAGGGAGGGAATGAATCAGTCTCTCTCAGAAGTCCTGGCCCGTGAAAACATAGAGCATTGGATTGAGGCAACTATTGAAAAAGGCCAGTGAGCTGGTTGGGATAACCCACATGTCAAGAATTTTGTAACAACCACTAAACAATGATTCTTTAAACCAGATTGTTCCTAGAAGGGTCATCAGTTGAAAGGGAAACCAACAGATAAAGAAGGAAGC
The DNA here is from genome assembly GCF_021556685.1 of Rattus norvegicus. Classification (NCBI taxonomy): domain Eukaryota; kingdom Metazoa; phylum Chordata; class Mammalia; order Rodentia; family Muridae; genus Rattus; species Rattus norvegicus. The sequence goes on along the minus strand of NC_141534.1, from coordinate 69,615,517 downwards.
CACAACTGCTGTAAGGACTCTTAATGGACGACTGGAATTAACAAGTGCTCTTCTGTGGATCTTGACAGCGATGAGTCCATAGCAGATGGCAACAATGGACATAGGCATTATGAAGCCAATAATGAACCTGATGCTCCCTCTAACTGTTACAAAAGTGTTAGCTGTGTTCAATAGTTCTTCAGCAGTGCTACCCCAGGATGCAAAGTTGAATGTGCAGTACACATTACCTCCAGGAACTCTAACTGTAGTCATGAAAACAAAAATGGGCAAAGTGAGAATCACTTTTTTAAGTGATTTAATACCTCCAAAGATCTTCAAAGCCACTAAAAGTCACAGTGCATTCCAAAAACTTTAAATCATTCATATAAAAATGTTGACAAAGCAAGGGAGGAAAATGGGGTCATTTGAAAAGAAATGGTTCCCATAGACTCAAGTGTTTGAATGCTTGACTCACAGGAAGTGGCACGTTAGAAAGTATGACCTTCATACATATACAGCCACCAAACTAGATAAGATGGATGAAGCTAAGAAGTGAAAGCTGACAGGAACAGGATATAGATGTCTCCTGAGAGACATGGCCAGAATACATCAAATACAAAGGCAAATGCCAGCAGCAAACCACTGAACTGAGAACAGGATCCCCGCTGAAGGAATCAGAGAAAGGACTGGAAGAGCTGGAAGGGGCTTGAGACCCCATAAAAACAACAATGCCAACCAACCAGAGTTTCCAGAGACTAAGCTACTACCCAAAGACTATACATGGACTGACCCTGGACATAGGTAGCAATGAATAGCTTAGTAGGGGCACCAGTGGAAGGGGAAGCCCTTGGTCCTGTCAAGGCTGGTCCCCCAATATGGGATTGTTGGGGGCAGTAATGGGGAGTGGGTGGGGAGGGGAACACACCATATAGATGTGGAGGGGGAGGGGTTAGGAGGAAGATGGCCTGAAAACCGGGAAAGGAAATAACATTTGAAATGTAAATAAGAAATACCAAATTTTTAAAAAATGGAAGAAAAGGGGCTGGGGATTTAGCTCAGTGGTAGAGCGCTTGCCTAGGAAGCGCAAGGCCCTGGCTTCAGTCCCCAGCTCCGAAAAAAAAAAAAAAATGGAAGAAAAAAAGACAAAGAAAAAAATAAAGTATGGCCTTGATGTAGTAGGTTTGAGAAAGTGGTTCACTGTGTATTTGTGTATATATGCTCAAGCTACATCCAGTGACACATTCTTCTGCCACCTGTGGATAAAGATGGAGGAATGTCAGATCCTCCAGCATCGTGTGTGCCTACATGCTGCCATGCTTACCACCAGGACAATAAAGGACTAAAGCTCTGAAACTGAATGCCAGCCCCAATTAAATGTTTTCCTTTGTAAGAGTTGTTCTGGGCATGGTGTCTCTTCATACCAATATAAACCCTAATTAAGACAGAAAATAACAGGTAGAAAGACAAATGTGCTAAATGGTCGACCATTCTTTTGTGCATAGGATTTGTGAGCCACAGAAGAACACATATGCAGGTTAGGATGGTCTTCCTGTGGTGAAACCCTAACATATGCCATTTATCTCATTATAATTATCTTAGGACACATATCACCATTCTATAACAAATGAATCCATGGCTCTGAAGAAATAACTTTCAGAAACGGAGCATTTTTGCTAATTCTCTCTACTATTTTTCATGCTTATTTCCTGTCTATGAATTGCTTACTCCAGGCTGGAGAGATGGCTCATCCTAAAGCATTTGCCATAGAGTAAGTACCTGAGCTCAGATCTGCAGCACCCATGTGAAAAAAAAGGCATGATTGCATACATCTACAACTGCAGTTATGGGCAGTGCAGAGACAGGCTAACCTGAGAAACTTCCTGGACTGACTGACTATCCAGACCATTTATAACTTACCACTTCAAAAAGATACTTTAACAGAAAAAATTTTTAAAAGATATGGAGTAACAAACTTAGGTGTTTAATATTGAACACAAACACACACAACACAGTCCAAACCGGTCATTCCATCCATTTGATGGCTTCTCAAACCATCATTTTCTCTGCCATTCTTAGAGTTCTTTACAAAAAATGGTACCAATTTCTGTGTGATTTGCTATTGTACCAGATGTAATGCCTTCAAGCTGCTACATGTACAGCTTCCAGAGGAACAAGAGTTGTCATCCATTTCAAATGCCCTCTACACATGCTCTTTATATACCTCACTCGATTCCAGAAATTGGACTCTGAGGTTTTCCCTCCTGTTTCTTCCAAGCCAATGTAATAAAGCAAACCAAACAAAGCAAAATAATACAAAAACACAAAAACAAAAGCAAAAGAAAATAACAATCATACAAAGAAATAACCACGGTATACTATCCCGTAGAGCATTCTCTTTAACATATGAATTGTCAATTTGCCTCCTTAAAGATCCAGCCAAACATGGTCTTTCACAACAATATTCCAAACAGGTTTTTGGAGGCTGAGATGAGAACTGCATATTCAAAGAATGTCTCTGATTCAGGAAAAGATCTGTGTAATAAAAAGTAAAAAGGAGCTAGAAAGATTACTCACAAGATAAGAGCAGTGCTTGCTCTTCCTGCTGAACTCAGTTCAGTGTCCACCACTGTCATATAAGTTAATAACAAAATGTAATTTCAATATCTGGAGATTCCAGGGTCTTTTCTTTCTTTCTAATGCAAAAAAGTGGCAAACAGATGCACATTTGTAAAAAAATAACCCATACATACAAAACAATATATCAAACATTAAAGTGAATGCTGGGAATGTAGCTCAACAGGAGAGCATCTGCCTAGAATCCCTTAGTAGTGAGGGACCAGGAGTGTGAATCAGTGGTACCACCTGCTTAGGATCCTTCAGTGAGGAGCATGATTATAAGCACAGCATCTAACTAGCATAAGAAAAACATTAAATTCACTTGAGAATTGAGGCAAGAGGGGGAAAAGAAGAAAGAGAATGTGATAAGCTCAGTTTTGTTAAACAGACTTCCTTCTGTGAAAAGAACTCACAGTTAAATCTTAGGACCTGAAAATGCTCTTTATACTGTTTTACCTCATACCTTAGCATTAATCCACTCCATACTGACTTAGGGTTTTGGCACTGCACCAAAGTACCACCTTCATAGATGGGGACTCCAAGCAGGCAAACCGGAAATTTTCAGTTCTTAACCTGATACCTCCCATGGAAGAGTACCATTTCACTCTTCCTCAATCATATTTTTCTTGTTCTTTAAGTTGAAAAGAGATACACACAACACATTCTTGGTTGCTTTTAGCTTAGTGGCTGGCTATATAAAAATCACAAGGATTAGACTCCTCCACTTGACTTTTAAAAGTGTCTACAACTGAGTTCTGCATAACTGCAATGCAAGCACTTACACACTGACCCATTTCTTTATACCTTCAAGTTTTTCTTTATGTTCTCTTCATATTCTAAGTCAAGAACTCAGCAGCCATCTCATAAAAGTAAATATGATACTACACATCTCTTCCAAGTATTTAGAAAGTTTCCATTAAATATAACATCCATTTAAATATTGAGTTTTCACTTGCTAGAACACAACTCACCACCAGCTTATGTTTCATTCCTGTGGCTAACTTTTGGGTTCCTATGCTGTAAGGGAAGTCCTTGGCTCTCAGCAGAGACTTAAGGAAACTCTTAGAGGAACAAGAAAGCTGAAACCAATCTTTTCATAGAAACTTGAGGATTTATTTTAAATTCCTAGAAGCCACCCAAATGAGATGTTATTGTAATCATTATGCTATTGGAATCGTTTTGCTTCATTCTAATTCATATGTATGGAGGTTTCCTTAGAGTTCTATGAGTATATCACATACATACCTGGTGCTTTCTGAGACCAGAAGATAGCACTAGAACCCTAGGAAATGGTTACAGCTTTTGTGAGCCACATTGTGAGAACTGGGTATTGAACCGCAATCTTCTTCAAGAAAAGCAAGTTCTCTTCTTTTTTTTTTAATTTTTATTAGATATATTTCTTTACTTACATTTCTTTTTTTTTTATTAACTTGAGTATTTCTTATATACATTTCGAGTGTTATTCCCTTTCCCGGTTTCTGGGCAAATATCCCGCTCCCCCCTCCCCTTCCTTATGGGTGTTCCCCTCCCAACCCTCCCCACATTGCCACCCTCCCCCAAACAATCTAGTTCACTGGGGGTTCAGTCTTAGCAGGACCCAGGGCTTCCCCTTCCACTGGTGCTCTTACTAGGATATTCATTGCTACCTATGGGGTCAGAGTCCAGGGTCAGTCCATGTATAGTCTTTAGGTAGTGGCTTAGTCCCTGGAAGCTCTGGTTGCTTGACATTGTTGTACTTTTGGGGTCTCGAGCCCCTTCAGGCTCTTCCAGTTCTTTCTCTGATTCCTTCAACGGGGGACCTATTCTCAGTTCAGTGGTTTGCTGCTGGCATTCGCCTCTGTATTTGCTGTATTCTGGCTGTGTCTCTCAGGAGCGATCTACATCCGGCTCCTGTCAGTCTGCACTTCTTTGCTTCATCCATCTTGTCTAATTGGGTGGCTGTATATGTATGGGCCACATGTGGGGCAGGCTCTGAATGGGTGTTCCTTCAGTCTCTGTTTTAATCTTTGCCTCTCCCTTCCCTGCCAAGGGTATTCTTTTTCCTCATTTAAAGAAGGAGTGAAGCATTCACATTTTGATCATCCGTCTTGAGTTTCGTTTGTTCTAGGGATCTAGGGTAATTCAAGCATTTGGGCTAATAGCCACTTATCAATGAGTGCATACCATGTATGTCTTTCTGTGATTGGGTTAGCTCACTCAGGATGATATTTTCCAGTTCCAACCATTTGCCTACGAATTTCATAAACTCGTTGTTTTTGATAGCTGAGTAATATTCCATTGTGTAGATGTACCACATTTTCTGTATCCATTCCTCTGTTGAAGGGCATCTGGGTTCTTTCCATTTTCTGGCTATTATAAATAAGGCTGCGATGAACATAGTGGAGCACGTGTCTCTTTTATATGTTGAGGCATCTTTTGGGTATATGCCCAAGAGAGGTATAGCTGGATCCTCAGACAGTTCAATGTCCAGTTTTCTGAGGAACCTCCAGACTGATTTCCAGAATGGTTTTACCAGTCTGCAATCCCACCAACAATGGAGGAGTGTTCCTCTTTCTCCACATCCTCGCCAGCATCTGCTGTCACCTGAGTTTTTGATCTTAGCCATTCTCACTGGTGTGAGGTGAAATTTCAGGGTTGTTTTGATTTGCATTTCCCTTATGACTAAAGATGTTGAACGTTTCTTTAGGTGTTTCTCAGCCGTTCGGCATTCCTCAGCTGTGAATTCTTTGTTTAGCTCTGAACCCCATTTTTTTTTATTAACTTGAGTATTTCTTATATACATTTCAAGTGTTATTCCCTTTCCCGGTTTCCGGGCAAAATCCCCCTCCCCCTCCCCTTCCTTATGGGTGTTCCCCTCCCAACCCTCCCCCCATTGCCGCCCTCCCCCCATAGTCTAGTTCACTGGGGGTTCAGTCTTAGCAGGACCCAGGGCTTCCCCTTCCACTGGTGCTCTTACTAGGATATTCATTGCTACCTATGGGGTCAGAGTCCAGGGTCAGTCCATATATAGTCTTTAGGTAGTGGCTTAGTCCCTGGAAGCTCTGGTTGCTTGACATTGTTGTACTTTTGGGGTCTCGAGCCCCTTCAAGCTCTTCCAGTTCTTTCTCTGATTCCTTCAACGGGGGACCTATTCTCAGCTCAGTGGTTTGCTGCTGGCATTCGCCTCTGTATTTGCTGTATTCTGGCTGTGTCTCTCAGGAGCGATCTACATCCGGCTCCTGTCAGTCTGCACTTCTTTGCTTCATCCATCTTGTCCAATTGGGTGGCTGTATATGTATGGGCCACCTGTGGGGCAGGCTCTGAATGGGTGTTCCTTCAGTCTCTGTTTTAATCTTTGCCTCTCCCTTCCCAGCCAAGGGTATTCTTTTTCCTCATTTAAAGAAGGAGTGAAGCATTCACATTTTGATCATCCGTCTTGAGTTTCGTTTGTTCTAGGGATCTAGGGTAATTCAAGCATTTGGGCTAATAGCCACTTATCAATGAGTGCATACCATGTATGTCTTTCTGTGATTGGGTTAGCTCACTCAGGATGATATTTTCCAGTTCCAACCATTTGCCTACGAATTTCATAGACTCGTTGTTTTTGATAGCTGAGTAATATTCCATTGTGTAGATGTACCACATTTTCTGTATCCATTCCTCTGTTGAAGGGCATCTGGGTTCTTTCCATTTTCTGGCTATTATAAATAAGACTGCGATGAACATAGTGGAGCACGTGTCTCTTTTATATGTTGAGGCATCTTTTGGGTATATGACCAAGAGAGGTATAGCTGGACCCTCAGGCAGTTCAATGTCCAATTTTCTGAGGAACCTCCAGACTGATTTCCAGAATGATTTTACCAGTCTGCAATCCCACCAACAATGGAGGAGTGTTCCTCTTTCTCCACATCCTCGCCAGCATCTGCTGTCACCTGAGTTTTTGATCTTAGCCATTCTCACTGGTGTGAGGTGAAATCTCAGGGTTGTTTTGATTTGCATTTCCCTTATGACTAAAGATGTTGAACATTTCTTTAGGTGTTTCTCAGTCATTCGGCATTCCTCAGCTGTGAATTCTTTGATTAGCTCTGAACCCCATTTTTTAATAGGGTTATTTGTTTCCCTGCGGTCTAACTTCTTCAGTTCTTTGTATATATTGGATATAAGGCCTCTATCTGTTGTAGGATTGGTAAAGATCTTTTCCCAATCTGTTGGTTGCCGTTTTGTCCTAACCACCGTGTCCTTTGCCTTACAGAAGCTTTGCAGTTTTATGAGATCCCATTTGTCGATTCTTGATCTTAGAGCATAAGCCATTGGTGTTTTGTTCAGGAAATTTTTTCCAGTGCCCATGTGTTCCAGATGCTTCCCTAGTTTTTCTTCTATTAGTTTGAGTGTGTCTGGTTTGATGTGGAGGTCCTTGATCCACTTGGACTTAAGCTTTGTACAGGGTGATAAGCATGGATCGATCTGCATTCTTCTACATGTTGACCTCCAGTTGAACCAGCACCATTTGCTGAAAATGCTATCTTTTTTCCATTGGATGGTTTTGGCTCCTTTGTCAAAAATCAAGTGACCATAGGTGTGTGGGTTCATTTCTGGGTCTTCAATTCTATTCCATTGGTCTATCTGTCTGTCTCTGTACCAATACCATGCAGTTTTTATCACTATTGCTCTGTAATACTGCTTGAGTTCAGGGATAGTGATTCCCCCTGAAGTCCTTTTATTGTTGAGGATAGCTTTAGCTATCCTGGGTTTTTTGTTATTCCAGATGAATTTGCAAATTGTTCTGTCTAACTCTTTGAAGAATTGGATTGGTATTTTGATGGGGATTGCATTGAATCTGTAGATTGCTTTTGGTAAAATGGCCATTTTTACTATATTAATCCTGCCAATCCATGAGCATGGGAGATCTTTCCATCTTCTGAGGTCTTCTTCAATTTCTTTCCTCAGTGTCTTGAAGTTCTTATTGTACAGATCTTTTACTTGCTTGGTTAAAGTCACACCGAGGTACTTTATATTATTTGGGTCTATTATGAAGGGTGTCGTTTCCCTAATTTCTTTCTCGGCTTGTTTCTCTTTTGTATAGAGGAAGGCAACTGATTTATTTGAGTTAATTTTATACCCAGCCACTTTGCTGAAGTTGTTTATCAGCTTTAGTAGTTCTCTGGTGGAACTTTTGGGATCACTTAAATATACTATCATGTCATCTGCAAATAGTGATATTTTGACTTCTTCTTTTCCGATCTGTATCCCCTTGATCTCCTTTTGTTGTCTGATTGCTCTGGCTAGAACTTCAAGAACTATATTGAATAAGTAGGGAGAGAGTGGGCAGCCTTGTCTAGTCCCTGATTTTAGTGGGATTGCTTCGAGTTTCTCTCCATTTAGTTTAATGTTAGCAACTGGTTTGCTGTATATGGCTTTTACTATGTTTAGGTATGGGCCTTGAATTCCTATTCTTTCCAGGACTTTTATCATGAAGGGGTGTTGAATTTTGTCAAATGCTTTCTCAGCATCTAATGAAATGATCATGTGGTTTTGTTCTTTCAGTTTGTTTATATGATGGATCACGTTGATGGTTTTCCGTATATTAAACCATCCCTGCATGCCTGGGATGAAGCCTACTTGATCATGGTGGATGATTGTTTTGATGTGCTCTTGAATTCGGTTTGCCAGAATTTTATTGAGTATTTTTGCGTCGATATTCATAAGGGAAATTGGTCTGAAGTTCTCTTTCTTTGTTGTGTCTTTGTGTGGTTTAGGTATAAGAGTAATTGTGGCTTCGTAGAAGGAATTCGGTAGTGCTCCATCTGTTTCAATTTTGTGGAATAGTTTGGATAATATTGGTATGAGGTCTTCTATGAAGGTTTGATAGAATTCTGCACTAAACCCGTCTGGACCTGGGCTCTTTTTGGTTGGAAGACCTTTAATGACTGCTTCTATTTCCTTAGGAGTTATGGGGTTGTTTAACTGGTTTATCTGTTCCTGATTTAACTTCGATACCTGGTAACTGTCTAGGAAATTGTCCATTTCCTGAAGATTTTCAAATTTTGTTGAATATAGGTTTTTATAGTAAGATCTGATGATTTTTTGAATTTCCTCTGAATCTGTAGTTATGTCTCCCTTTTCATTTCTAATTTTGTTAATTTGGACGCACTCTCTGTGTCCTCTCGTTAGTCTGGCTAAGGGTTTATCTATCTTGTTGATTTTCTCAAAGAACCAACTTTTGGTTCTGTTGATTCTTTCTATGGTCCTTTTTGTTTCTACTTGGTTGATTTCAGCTCTGAGTTTGATTATTTCCTGCCTTCTACTCCTCCTGGGTGTATTTGCTTCTTTTTGTTCTAGAGCTTTTAGGTGTGCTGTCAAGCTGCTGACATATGCTCTTTCCTGTTTCTTTCTGCAGGCACTCAGAGCTATGAGTTTTCCTCTTAGCACAGCTTTCATTGTGTCCCATAAGTTTGGGTATGTTGTATCTTCATTTTCATTAAATTCTAAAAAGTTTTTAATTTCTTTCTTTATTTCTTCCTTGACCAGGTTATCATTGAGTAGAGCATTGTTCAATTTCCACGTATATGTGGGCATTCTTCCCTTATGGTTATTGAAGACCAGTTTTAGGCCGTGGTGGTCCGATAGCATGCATGGGATTATCTCTATCTTTCTGTACCTGTTGAGGCCCGTTTTTTGACCAATTATATGGTCAATTTTGGAGAAAGTACCATGAGGAGCTGAGAAGAAGGTATATCCTTTTGCTTTAGGATAGAATGTTCTATAAATATCCGTTAAGTCCATTTGGCTCATGACTTCTCTTAGTCTGTCGACATCACTGTTTAATTTCTGTTTCCATGATCTGTCCATTGATGAGAGTGGGGTGTTGAAGTCTCCCACTATTATTGTGTGAGGTGCAATGTGTGTTTTGAGCTTTAGAAAGGTTTCTTTTACGTATGTAGGTGCCCTTGTATTTGGGGCATAGATATTTAGGATTGAGAGTTCATCTTGGTGGATTTTTCCTTTGATGAATATGAAGTGTCCTTCCTTATCTTTTTTGATGACTTTTAGTTGGAAATTGATTTTATTTGATATTAGAATGGCTACTCCAGCTTGCTTCTTCTGACCATTTGCTTGGAAAGTTGTTTTCCAGCCTTTCACTCTGAGGTAGTGTCTGTCTTTGTCTCTGAGGTGTGTTTCCTGTAGGCAGCAGAATGCAGGGTCCTCATTGCGTATCCAGTTTGTTAATCTATGTCTTTTTATTGGGGAGTTGAGGCCATTGATATTGAGAGATATTAAGGAATAGTGATTATTGCTTCCCTTTATATTCATATTTGGATGTGAGGTTATGTTTGTGTGCTTTCATTCTCTTTGTTTTGTTGCCAAGACGATTAGTTTCTTGCTTCTTCTAGGGTATAGCTTACCTCCTTATGTTGGGCTTTACCATTTATTATCCTTTGTAGTGCTGGATTTGTAGAAAGATATTGTGTAAATTTGGTTTTGTCATGGAATATCTTGGTTTCTCCATCAATGTTAATTGAGAGTTTTGCTGGATACAGTAACCTGGGCTGGCATTTGTGTTCTCTTAGGGTCCGTATGACATCAGTCCAGGATTTTCTGGCCTTCATAGTTTCTGGCGAGAAGTCTGGTGTGATTCTGATAGGTCTGCCTTTATATGTTACTTGACCTTTTTCCCTTACTGCTTTTAATATTCTTTCTTTATTTTGTGCGTTTGGTGTTTTGACAATTATGTGACGGGAGGTGTTTCTTTTCTGGTCCAATCTGTTTGGAGTTCTGTAGGCTTCTTGTATGTCTATGGGTATCTCTTTTTTTAGGTTAGGGAAGTTTTCTTCTATGATTTTGTTGAAGATATTTACTGGTCCTTTGAGCTGGTAGTCTTCACTCTCTTCTATACCTATTATCCTTAGGTTTGATCTTCTCATTCAGTCCTGGATTTCCTGTATGTTTTGGACCAGTAGCTTTTTCCGCTTTACATTATCTTTGACAGTTGAGTCAATGATTTCTATGGAATCTTCTGCTCCTGAGATTCTCTCTTCCATCTCTTGAATTCTGTTGGTGAGGCTTGTATCTACAGCTCCTTGTCTCTTCTTTTGGTTTTCTATATCCAGGGTTGTTTCCATGTGTTCTTTCTTGATTGCTTCTATTTCCATTTTTAATTCCTTCAACTGTTTGATTGTGTTTTCCTGGAATTCTTTCAGGGATTTTTGCGATTCCTCTCTGTAGGCTTCTACTTGTTTATTAATGTTTTCCTGTGCTTCCCTAAGTGTGTTCATGTCTTTCTTGAAGTCCTCCAGCATCATGATCAAATATGATTTTGTAACTATATCTTGCTTTTCTGGTGTGTTTGGATATTCCATGTTTGTTTTGGTGGGAGAATTGGGCTCCGATGATCGCATGTAGTCTTGATTTCTGTTGCTTGGGTTCCTGCGCTTGCCTCTCACCATCAGATTATCTCTAGTGGTACTTTGTTCTGCTATTTCTGACAGTGGCTAGACTGTCCTATAAGCCTGTGTGACAGGAGTGCTGTAGACCTGTTTTCCTCTCTTTCAGTCAGTTATGGGGACAGAGTGTTCTGCTTTCTGGCGTGTAGTTTTTCCTCTCTACAGGTCTTCAGCTGTTCCTGTGGGCCTGTGTCTTGAGTTCACCAGGCAGCTTTCTTGCAGCAGAAAATTTGGTCTTACCTGTGGTCCCGAGGCTCAGGTTCGCTCGTGGGGTGCTGCCCACGGGCCCTCTGCAGCGGCAGCAACCAGGAAGACCTGTGCCGCCCCTTCCGGGAACTTCAGTGCACCAGGGTTCCAGATGGTCTTTGGCTTTTTCCTCTGGCGTCCGAGATGTGTGTGCAGGGAGCAGTCACTTCTGGTTTCCCAGGCTTGTCTGCCTCTCTGAAGGTTTAGCTCTCCCTCCCACGGGATTTGGGTGCAGAGAACTGTTTATCCGGTCTGTTTCTTTCAGGTTCCGGCGGTGTCTCAGGCACAGGGGTCCTGCCGCTCCTGGGCCCTTCCCCACGGGAGCCCAGAGGCCTTATACAGTTTCCTCTTGGGCCAGGGATGTGGGCAGGGGTGAGCAGAGTTGGTGGTCTCTTCCGCTCTGCAGCCTCAGGAGTGCCCACCTGACCAGGCGGTTGGGTCTCTCTCTCACCGGGTCTGGGAGCAGAGAGCTGCTGCGGGCCGGGATCCGCGGGTGTGGGACTTCCGGTAAACACAGAACGTGCCCAGTCCTAGAGAAATTCTGCTTTCCTGTGTCCCAAGCTCACCAGGCAGCTTTCTTGCAGCAGAAAATTTGGTCTTACCTGTGGTCCCGAGGCTCAGGTTCGCTCGTGGGATGCTCCCCACGGGCTCTCTGCAGCGGCAGCCTGAACCCCATTTTTAATAGGGTTATTTGTTTCCCTGCGGTCTAACTTCTTGAGTTCTTTGTATATTTTGGATATAAGCCCTCTATCTGTTGTAGGATTGGTAAAGATCTTTTCCCAATCTGTTGGTTGCCCTTTGGCCTAACCACAGTGTCCTTTGCCTTACAGAAACTTTGCAGTTTTATGAGATCCCATTTGTCGATTCTTGATTTAGAGCGTAAGCCATTTTTTTTTTTTCAGGAAATTTTTTCCAGTGCCCATGTGTTCCAGATGCTTCCCTAGTTTTTCTTCTATTAGTTTGAGTGTGTCTGGTTTGATGTGGAGGTCCTTGATCCACTTGGACTTAAGCTTTGTACAGAGTGATAAGCATGGATCGATCTGCATTCTTCTACATGTTGACCTCCAGTTGAACCAGCACCATTTGCTGAAAATGCTATCTTTTTTCCATGGGATGGTTTTGGCTCCTTTGTCAAAAGTCAAGTGACCATAGGTGTGTGGGTTCATTTCTGGGTCTTCAATTCTACTCCATTGGTCTATCTGTCTGTCTCTGTACCAATACCATGCAGTTTTTATCACTATTGCTCTGTAATACTGCTTGAGTTCAGGGATAGTGATTCCCCCTGAAGTCCTTTTATTGTTGAGGATAGCTTTAGCTATCCTGGGTTTTTTGTTATTCCAGATGAATTTGCAAATTGTTCTGTCTACTCTTTGAAGAAGTGGATTGGTATTTTGATGGGGATTGCATTGAATCTGTAGATTGCTTTTGGTAAAATGGCCATTTTTACTATATTAATCCTGCCAATCCATGAGCATGGGAGATCTTTCCATCTTCTGAGGTCTTCTTCAATTTCTTTCCTCAGTGTCTTGAAGTTCTTATTGTACAGATCTTTTACTTGCTTGGTTAAAGTCACACCGAGGTACTTTATATTATTTGGGTCTACTATGAAGGGTGTCGTTTCCCTAATTTCTTTCTCGGCTTGTTTCTCTTTTGTATAGAGGAAGGCAACTGATTTATTTGAGTTAATTTTATACCCAGCCACTTTGCTGAAGTTGTTGATCAGCTTTAGTAGTTCTCTGGTGGAACTTTTGGGATCACTTAAATATACTATCATATCATCTGCAAATAGTGATATTTTGACCTCTTCTTTTCCGATCTGTATCCCCTTGACATCCTTTTGTTGTCTGATTGCTCTGGCTAGAACTTCAAGAACTATATTGAATAAGTAGGGAGAGAGTGGGCAGCCTTGTCTAGTCCCTGATTTTAGTGGGATTGCTTCAAGTTTCCCTCCATTTAGTTTAATGTTAGCAACTGGTTTGCTGTATATGGCTTTTACTATGTTTAGGTATGGGCCTTGAAGTCCTATTCTTTCCAGGACTTTTATCATGAAGGGGTGTTGAATTTTGTCAAATGCTTTCTCAGCGTCTAATGAAATGATCATGTGGTTCTCTTCTTTCAGTTTGTTTATATAATGGATCACGTTGATGGTTTTCCGTATATTAAACCATCCCTGCATGCCTGGGATGAAGCCTCCTTGATCATGGTGGATGATTGTTTTGATGTGCTCTTGTATTCGGTTTGCCAGAATTTTATTGAGTATTTTTGCGTCGATATTCATAAGGGAAATTGGTCTGAAGTTCTCTTTCTTTGTTGTGTCTTTGTGTGGTTTAGGTATAAGAGTAATTGTGGCTTCGTAGAAGGTATTCGGTAGTGATCCATCTGTTTCAATTTTGTGGAATAGTTTGGATAATATTGGTATGAGGTCTTCTATGAAGGTCTGATAGAATTCTGCACTAAACCCGTCTGGACCTGGGCTCTTTTTGGTTGGGAGACCTTTAATGACTGCTTCTATTTCCTTAGGAGTTAAGGGGTTGTTTAACTGGTTTATCTGTTCCTGATTTAACTTCGATACCTGGTATCTGTCTAGGAAATTGTCCATTTCCTGAAGATTTTCAAGTTTTGTTGAATATAGGTTTTTATAGTAAGATCTGATGATTTTTTGAATTTCCTCTGATTCTGTAGTTATGTCTCCCTTTTCATTTCTGATTTTGTTCATTTGGATGCACTCTCTGTGTCCTCTCGTTAGTCTGGCTAAGGGTTTATCTGTCTTGTTGATTTTCTCAAAGAACCAACTTTTGGTTCTGTAGATTCTTTCTATGGTCCTTTTTGTTTCTACTTGGTTGATTTCAGCTCTGAGTTTGATTATTTCCTGCCTTCTACTCCTCCTGGGTGTATTTGCTTCTTTTTGTTCTAGAGCTTTTAGGTGTGCTGTCAAGCTGCTGACATATGCTCTTTCCTGTTTCTTTCTGCAGGCACTCAGTGCTATGAGTTTTCCTCTTAGCACAGCTTTCATTGTGTCCCATAAGTTTGGGTATGTTGTATCTTCATTTTCATTAAATTCTAAAAAGTTTTTAATTTCTTTCTTTATTTCTTCCTTGACCAGGTTATCATTGAGTAGAGCATTGTTCAATTTCCACGTATATGTGGGCATTCTTCCCTTATGGTTATTGAAGACCAGTTTTAGGCCGTGGTGGTCCGATAGCATGCATGGGATTATCTCTATCTTTCTGTACCTGTTGAGGCCCGTTTTTTGACCAATTATATGGTCAATTTTGGAGAAAGTACCATGAGGAGCTGAGAAGAAGGTATATCCTTTTGCTTTAGGATAGAATGTTCTATAAATATCCGTTAAGTCCATTAGGCTCATGACTTCTCTTAGTCTGTCGACATCACTGTTTAATTTCTGTTTCCATGATCTGTCCATTGATGAGAGTGGGGTGTTGAAGTCTCCCACTATTATTGTGTGAGGTGCAATGTGTGTTTTGAGCTTTAGTAAGGTTTCTTTTACGTATGTAGGTGCCCTTGTATTTGGGGCATAGATATTTAGGATTGAGAGTTCATCTTGGTGGATTTTTCCTTTGATGAATATGAAGTGTCCTTCCTTATCTTTTTTGATGACTTTTAGTTGGAAATTGATTTTATTTGATATTAGAATGGCTACTCCAGCTTGCTTCTTCTGACCATTTGCTTGGAAAGTTGTTTTCCAGCCTTTCACTCTGAGGTAGTGTCTGTCTTTGTCTCTGAGGTGTGTTTCCTGTACTCAGAAGAATGCAGGGTCCTCGTTGTGTATCCAGTTTGTTAATCTATTTCTTTTTATTGGGGAGTTGAGACCACTGATGTTGAGAGATATTAAGGAATAGTGATTATTGCTTCCCGTTATATTCATATTTGGATATGAGGTTATGTTTGTGTGCTTTCATTCTCTTTGTTTTGTTGCCAAGACGATTAGTTTCTTGCTTCTTCTAGGGTATAGCTTGCCTCCTTATGTTGGGCTTTACCATTTATTACCCTTTGTAGTGCTGGATTTGTAGAAAGATATTGTGTAAATTTGGTTTTGTCCTGGAATATCTTGGTTTCTCCATCTATGTTAATTGAGAGTTTTGCAGGATACAGTAACCTGGGCTGGCATTTGTGTTCTCTTAGGGTCTGTATGACATCAGTCCAGGATCTTCTGGCCTTCATAGTTTCTGGCGAGAAGTCTGGTGTGATTCTGATAGGTCTGCCTTTATATGTTACTTGACCTTTTTCCCTTACTGCTTTTAATATTCTTTCCTTATTTTGTGCGTTTGCTGTTTTGACAATTATGTGACGGGACGTGTTTCTTTTCTGGTCCAATCTATTTGGAGTTCTGTAGGCTTCTTGTATACCTATGGGTATCTCTTTTTTTAGGTTAGGGAAGTTTTCTTCTATGATTTTGTTGAAGATATTTACTGGTCCTTTGAGCTGGGAGTCTTCACTCTCTTCTATACCTATTATCCTTAGGTTTGATCTTCTCATTCAGTCCTGGATTTCCTGTATGTTTTGGACCAGTAGCTTTTTCCGCTTTACATTATCTTTGACAGTTGAGTCAATGATTTCTATGGAATCTTCTGCTCCTGAGATTCTCTCTTCCATCTCTTGTATTCTGTTGGTGAAGCTTGTATCTACAGCTCCTTGTCTCTTCTTTTGGTTTTCTATATCCAGGGTTGTTTCCATGTGTTCTTTCTTGATTGCTTTTTTTCCATTTTTAATTCCTTCAACTGTTTGATTGTGTTTTCCTGGAATTCTTTCAGGGATTTTTGTGATTCTTTCAGGGATTTTTGCGATTCCTCTCTGTAGGCTTCTACTTGTTTATTAATGTTTTCCTGTGTTTCCCTAAGGGAGTTCTTCACATCTTTCTTGAAGTCCTCCAGCATCATGATCAAATATGATTTTGAAACTAGATCTTGCTTTTCTGGTGTGTTTGGATATTCCATGTTTGTTTTGGTGGGAGAATTGGGCTCCGATGATGCCATGTAGTCTTGGTCTGTTGCTTGGGTTCCTGCGCTTGCCTCTCGCCATCAGATTATCTCTAGTGTTACTTTGTTCTGCTATTTCTGACAGTGGCTAGACTGTCCTATAAGCCTGTGTGTCAGGAGTGCTGTAGACCTGTTTTCCTCTCTTTCAGTCAGTTGTGGGGACAGAGTGTTCTGCTTTCGGGTGTGTAGTTTTTCCTCTCTACAGGTCTTCAGCTGTTCCTGTGGCCCTGTGTCTTGAGTTCACCAGGCAGCTTTCTTGCAGCAGAAAAGTTGGTCTTACCTGTGGTCCCGAGGCTCAAGTTCGCTCGTGGGGTGCTGCCCATGGGCTCTCTGCAGCGGCAGCAACCAGGAAGATATGCGCCACCCCTTCCGGGAGCTTCAGTGCACAGGGTTCCAGATGGCCTTTGGTGTTTTCCTCTGGTGTCTGAGATGTGTGTGCAGAGAGCAGTCTCTTCTGGTTTCCCAGGCTTGTCTGCCTCTCTGAAAGTTTAGCTCTCCCTCCCACGGGATTTGGGTGCAGAGAACTGTTTATCCGGTCTGTTTCCTTCAGGTTCCGGCGGTGTCTCAGGCAGGGGTCCTGCCACTCCTGGACCCTCCCCCACGGGAGCCCAGAGGCCTTATACAGTTTCCTCTTGGGCCAGGGATGTGGGCAGGTGTGGGCAGTGTTGGTGGTCTCTTCCGCTCTGCAGCCTCAGGAGTGCCGACCTGACCAGGCGGTTGGGTCTCTCTCTCACAGGGTCTGGGAGCAGAGAGCTGCTGCAGGCCGGGATCCACGGGTGTGGGACTTCCAGTAAACACAGGACGTGCCCGGTCCTAGAGGAATTCTGCCTCCGTGTGTCCCGAGCTCACCAGGCAGCTTTCTTGCAGCAGAAAAGTTGGTCTTACCTGTGGTCCTGAGGCTCAAGTTCGCTCGTGGGGTGCTGCCCACGGGCTCTCTGCAGCGGCAGCTGCAAGTTCTCTTAAGTACTAAGCCATCTCTCCAGCCCGAGTGGGGTTTTAGAAACATGGACTGTAATGTTCTTCCAAAATTGATCTGTAGAACACATGAGTTCTGTCCTGGCAATCTCTGGCCCAAGCATCTGTGTTCAGGTTCTTTGGATTTGGTTCTGACTTGACTTTACAATTATGAACAGCATGACATGGGTTTTGGCAACCAAACTCAGGACATTTTCAACACAGCTATACCTGTTCTTAACCTGTAAGACACCAACCTCCCAGGCCCATCACTCTTTAACAAAAGTGGGGAGGCATGGTGGCTAGAAGGATGACTTTGAGATTAAAAGCACTAAATCTTCTAGAGGTCTTCCAGATAATCCAAGTTTGATTTCAGTAATCCACATGATGACGCACACCATCTGCAACTACAGTTCCAGGGGATTCAATGCCCTGTTCTGGTCTCTTCAGGTACCAGCCACAAACACAATACACAGTCCTACATAAAGGTAAAACACTCCTATATTTAAGAATAATTATTCTACTTGGGTTTCAGCCTACACCCAAAACTGAGAGTCAGTTACCAGGAGTGCTGACACACCTGAGAGTAGAGGTCAGACCTATACTTCTGCTCCTATCGACCTGCCTGCAGGTCTTAGGACACACAAATCCAGGAGTGGTCTGGGACAGGACCCTTCACATTTATGTCAGCACCTGGAGCTGAACCATTTCCACAATTCTCTGTACCCAGATCCAATTGTAAGGAAAGAGTTCGATAGCAGTGCTGGCACACAGGCTTACAGACAGGTCAAGCCACTGTCATAAACAGCAAGACAAATGAACACCAGAGACAAACTGATGGGAAGAGGCAATTGCAGAAACCTAAGCAACAGAGACCAAGATTACTTGGCATAGTTAGAGTCTAGTTCTCCCACCAAAGCAAATACTGGATATACAATCACAATGGAAAAGCAAGACTTGGATTTAAAATAATATCTCATGATGTTGATAGAGGACTATGTGAAAGACATAAATACAGGACATACCCAAGAGGAACCCGCCTAGTGCCCTCTGTGCCCTCTGGTCACAGGAACCTAGGGGCAGTCAGGGACAGGACACTTCCAGTTTCTGCCTGCGCTGAGAGCAAAAGCCAGTTGCCAGGCGTGTCAACACATGGAAAAGCAGAAGTAAAACCAGTTGTTCTGCTCCAAGATAGACACATGGTGGCCTCAGGACACACAAAGGCAGAAGTCATCTGGGAGAGGACACTTCCATTTTCTGGCTGTGCCTAGAGCAGAACCACTCCTACAGCTCTCTGTACCCAAATCCTGAGGGGGAGAAGTTGGAATCTCAGAAGTTCAGACAATCCTGAGAGCTCAGAGGAGACCACCATTTCTGCTCACATTCCTTGGTCAAGAGGAACCTTCCCAGTACCCATAGGACACAGGAACATAGGAGCAGTCAGTGGCAGGAACCTTCTGGTTTCTGACTGTGCCGGGAACTGAACTGAACCAGTCCCACAGCTCTCTATATCCAAATGCTGTGGGGGAAAGTGTTGGACTCTCAGTAGTGAAGACAATCCTGAGAAATCAGGAAAGACCTCCACTTCTGCTCACATTCCTGACCCAAGAGGAACCTGCCTAGTGCTCTCTGGATACAGGAACCTAGGAGCATACAGAGACAGGATGCTTTCCATATCTGCCTGAGTCCAGAGTTGAAAGCCAGTCACCTGCAGCACTGACACACCTGAGAGAATAGGTAAAACCAACTGTTCTGCTTCAAGCGACCCACCTGTGGGCTTCCAGACATACAAACACAAGAGAAACTCTCTATTCAGAGATCCAGCTGAAAGAAAACAGGTCTACGGGAGTACTGAAACAAAAACTTACAGGAGGGTCAAGCCACTGTCAGAGACAGCAAGCCAAGCTAACACCAGAGGAAACCTAATAGCAAGAGGCAAGCACAGAAAACTAAGCAATAGAAACCAAGACGACTTGGCACCCTCAGAGCCCATTTGTTCCACCAAAGCAAATACAAAATATCTAAACACACTGGAAAAGCAAGACTTGGATTTAAAATCACATCTCATGATGATGATAGAGGACATTAAGAAGGACATAAATAACTCCCTTAAAGAAATACAGGGGGAGAGAGAGCTCACCACACAGACAGGTGGGCACTCCTGAGACTGCAACACAGGAGAGACCACCAGTACTGTGCACACTTGCCCACATCCCTGGCCCAAGAGGAAACTGTCTAGGGCCTCTGGGAACAGGAAGATAGGGGCACTCAACTCTGCGGTCCAGACACTGCGAAGATCTGAAGGGACCAGGTCAAACAACTCCCAGCACCCAAATCCCATGGGAGGGAGAGCTAGACCTTCAGAGGGCAGACACAACTGGGAAGCCGGAGGAGACTACTCTCTGCCCACATTTCTGACTCTAGAGGAAAACGCCTAGGGCCATCTGGGCCCCCAGTGCACAGGATCCCAAGCAAAGGCAGGGCAGACCCTTCTGGTTGCTACCCTCACAGAGAGCTGAAACCCTGGCTCTGAGAAGTGACTCCAGGCCCGAGACCAGAGGTAAGACCAACTTTTCTGCTCCAAGTGACCTGCGCTTAGGACACAGGACAGACACCCACAGGAACACCTGAAGACCAGTAAACAGGAAACAATACACGACTAAAAGCAGAACACTCTGTGCCCATAACTGGCTGAAAGAGAACAGGAAAACAGGTCTACAGCACTCCTGACACACAGGCCTATAGGACAGGCTAACCACACTCGGATATAGCAAAACAAAGTAACACCAGAGACAACATGATGGGAAGAGGCAAGCACAGGAACCGAAGCAACAGAAAGCAAGATTACATGGCATCATCAGAGTCCAATTCTCCCATCAAAGCAAACACTGAATATACAAACACACCAGAAAATCAAGATTTAGATTTAAAATCACATTTGATGATGATGTAGGACTTCAAAAAAGACATAAAAAACTCCCTTAGAGAAATGCAGGAAAATGCAAATAAACAAGCAGAAGCCTATAGAGAGGAAATGCAAAGATCTCTGAAAGAATTACAGGAAAACACAATCAAACAAGTAAAGGAATTAAAAATGAAATAGAAGCAATAAAGAAAGCACAAAGGGAGACAACCCTGGATATACAAAACCAAAGGAAGAGACAAGGAGCCATAGATATGAGCATCACCAACAGAATGCAAGATTTCGAAAACAGAATCTCAGGAGAAGAAGATTCCATAGAAATCATTGACACAATTGTCAAAGATAGCATAAAATGGAAAAAGCTACTGGCCCAAAACATACAGGAAATCCAGGACACAATGAGAAGATCAAACCTAAGAATAAAAGGTACAGATGAGAGTGAAGAATCCCAACCCAAAGGTCCAGTAAATATTGTAAACAAAATCATAGAAGAAAACTTCCCTAACCTAAAGAATGAGATGCTAAAAAACATACAAGAAGTCTACAGAACTACAAATAGATTGGACCAGAAAAGAAAGTTCCCCCATCAAATAATAGTCAAAACACCAAATGCACATAAAAATTTTCGAGACAGATACCAGGTACTGAAGTTAAATCAGGATGAGATAAACCATTCAAACAACCCCATAACCCTAAAGGAATAGAAGCAGTTATTAAACCTCTCCCAACCAAAAAGACCACAGGTCCAGATGGGTTCAGTGCAGAATTCTATCAGAACTTCATAGAAGACCTCATACCGATACTATCCAAACTGTTCCACAAAATTGAAACAGATGCAGCGCCACCGAATTCAAACTGTGAAGCGACAATTAATCTTATACCTAACCACACAAAGACCCAACAAAGAAAAAGAACTTCAGACCAATTTCCCTTATGATTATCAACACAAAAATACTCAATAAAATTCCTGCAAACCTAATCCAAGGGTACATCAAAATATTCATCCATCATGATCAAGTAGCCTTCATTCCAGGAATGCAGGGATGGTATAATATACAGAAAATCACCAACGTAATCCACTATATAAACAAACTGAAAGTTAAAACACACGTGATCATTTCATTAGATGCTGAGAAAGCATTTGACAAAATTCAACACCCCTTCATGATAAAAGTCCTGGAAAGAACAGGAATTCAAACCCCCTACCTAAACATAGTAAAAGCCATATACAGCAAACCAGTAGCTAATATTAAAATAAATGGAGAGAAACTTGAAGCAAACCCATTAAAATCAGGGACTAGACAAGCTACCCACTCTCTTCCTACTTATTCAATATAGTTCTTGAAGTTCTAGCCAGAGCAATTAGACAACGAAAGGAGATCAAGGGGATACAGATTGGAAAAGAAGAAGTCAAAATATTACTATTTGCAGATGATATGATATTATATTTAAGTGACCAAAAAAATTCTGCCACAGAACTACAAAACCTGATAAACACCTTCAGCAAAGTGGCTGGGTATAAAATCAACTCAAATAAATCAGTAGCCTTCCTCTACACAAAAGAGAAACAAGCCGAGAAAGAAATTAGGGAAACGACACCCTTCATAATAGACCCAAATAATATAAAGTACCTCGGTGTGACTTTAACCAAGCAAGTAAAAGATTTGTACAATAAGAACTTCGAGACTCTGAAGAAAGAAATTGAAGAAGACCTCAGAAGATCGAAAGATCTCCCATGCTCATGGATTGGCAGGATTAATATAGTAAAAGTGGCCATTTTACCAAAAGTGACCTACAGATTCAATGCAATCCCCATCAAAATTCGAAACAATATCATCATAGAGTTAAACAGAACAATTTGCAAATGCATCTGGAATAACAAAAAACCCAGGATAGCTAAAACTATCCTCAACAACAAAAGGAGTTATGGGGGAATCACTATCCCTGAACTCAAGCAGTATTACAGAGCAATAGTGATAAAAACTGCAAGGTATTGGTACAGAGACAGATAGATAGAACAGTGGAATAGAATTGAAGACCCAGAAATGAACCCACACACCTTTGGTCGCTTGATTTTTGACAAAGGAGCCAAAACCATCCAATGGAAAAAAAATTGCATTTTCAGCAAATGGTGCTGGTTTTACTTGGGATCAGCATGTAGAAGAATGCAGATCGATCCATGCTTATCACCCTGTGCAAAGCTTAATTCCAAGTGGATCAAGGATCTCCACACCAAACCACATACACTCAAACTAATAAAAGAAAAAGTAGGGAAGAGTCTCGAACACATGGGCACTGGAGAAAATTTCCTGAACAAAACACCAATGGCTTACGCTCTAAATCAAGAATCGACAAATGGGATCTCATAAAACTGCAAAGCTTCTGTAAGGTCCAGGACACTGTGGTTAGGACAAAACAGCAACCAACACATTGGGAAAAGATCTTTACCAATTCTACAACAGATAGAGGGCTATATCCAAAATATACAAAGAACTCAAGAAGTTAGACCACAGGGAGACAAATAACCCTATTAAAAATGGGGTTCAGAACTAAACAAAGAATTCACAGCTGAGGAATACCGAATGGCTGAGAAACACCTAAAGAAATGTTCAACATCTTTACTCATAAGGGAAATGCAAATCAAAACAACCCTGAGATTTCACCTCACACCAGTGAGAATGGCTAAGATCAAAAACTCAGGTGACAACAAATCCTGGCAAGGATGTGGAGAAAGAGGAACATTCCTCCATTGTTGGTGGGATTGCAGACTGGTAAAACCATTCTGGAAATCAGTCTGGAGGTTCCTCAGAAAATTGGACATTGAACAACCTAAGGATCCAGCTATACCTCTCTTGGGCATATACCCACAAGATGCCCCAACCTATAAAAAAGACACGTGCTCCACTATGTTCATAGCAGCCTTATTTATAATAGCCAGAAGGTGGAAAGAACCCAGATGCCCTTCAACAGAGGAATGGATACAGAAAATGTGGTACCTCTACACAATGGAATATTACCCAGCTATCAAAAACAATGCCTTTATGAAATTCATAGACAAATGGTAGGAACTGGAAAATAACATCCTGAGTGAGGAAACCCAATCACAGAAAAACACACATGATATGCACTCATTGATAAGTGGCTATTAGCCCAAATGCTTGAATTACCCTAGATGCACAGAGCAC
The DNA here is from genome assembly GCF_021556685.1 of Rattus norvegicus. Lineage (NCBI taxonomy): Eukaryota > Metazoa > Chordata > Mammalia > Rodentia > Muridae > Rattus > Rattus norvegicus. Next base: position 69,592,197 of record NC_141534.1, on the reverse strand, counting down.
ATGAAGCTCAAGAAGGATGACCAAAATGCGAATGCTTCACTCCTTCTTTAAAAGGGGGAACAAGAATACTCTTGGCAGGGAATAGGGAGGCAAAGATTAAAACAGAGACAGAAGGAACACCCATTTAGAACCTGCCCCACATGTGGCCCATACATATATAGCCACCCAATTAGACAAGGTGAATGAAGCAAATAATTGCAGGCCAACAAGAACTGGATGTAGGTCTCTCCTGAGAGAGACAGCCAGAATACAGCAAATACAGAGGCGAATGCCAGCAGCAAACCACTGAACTGAGAACGGGACCCCCATTGAAGGAATCAGAGAAAGAACTGGAAGAGCTTGAAGGAGCTCGAGACCCCTTATGAACAACAATGCCAAGCAATCAGAGCTTCCAGAGACTAAGCCACTACCTAAAGACTATACATGGACTGACCCTGGACTCTGACCTCATAGGTAGCAATGAATATCCTAGTAAGATCACCAGTGGAAGGGGAAGCCCTTGGTCCTGCCAAGACTGAACCCCCAGTGAACGTGATTGTTGGGGGGAGGGTGACAATGGGGGGAGGATGGGGAGGGGAAGCCCATACAGAAGGGGAGTCAGAGGATTTAGGGTGATGTTGGCCTAGAAACCGGGAGAGGGAATAACAATCGAAATGTAACTAAGAAATACTCAAGTTAATAAAGATATAAAAATAGTGTCTACATTTATTAATTATACATATATATGTATGAAATGATAAAATTTTAACAGCTGGTGTGTCGGTAAAAAGAGGGCATTTACAATCTTCCTATAAATTCAGTATTATGTTCAATAAAAGATCTTTTATTATTTTTGGTTTTGAGACAGAGTTTCATGTAGTATAAACTCACTTCAACTCCCTATACTGCAGAGAACGACATTAAATTCCTTTCTTTTCTGCTTACACTTCCCAAATTCTGGGATAACAGGCCTGTGTCACCACATACTGCTCAAAGGATTTAAAAAAAAAAAAACAACAAGAAAATTGTTACTTGAAGCAGGTGTTGCCATAGGCCTGCAATCCTGGCCCCTGGGAGGAAGGCAGTGTTTCTACACTATCCTCATTCTTTAGATGACTGGCACACATTTTTTCCTATGTCATTTTCTTTTTTTTTTTCCACCATTATTAAATTGGGCAGTTCTTATTTACATTTCAATTATTAGTCCCTTTCCAGATTTCCAGGCCAACATCCCCCAACCCCTACCCCTCCCCTTCTCTATGTGTGTTCCCCTCCCCATCCTCCTCCCATTTCCACCCTTCCCACACAATCCCATCTACTGGGGTTTCAGTCTGGGCAGGACCAAGGGCTTCTACTGGTGCACTTACTAGGCTATTCATTGCTACCTATGCAGTTAGAGCCCAGGGTCAGTCCACGTATAGTCTTAGGGTAATGGCTTAGTCCCTGGAAGCTCTGGTTGGTTGGCATTGTTGTTCATATGGGTTCTCAAGTCCCTTCAAGCTCTTTCAATCCTTTCTCTGAATCCTTCAACAAGGGTCCCGTTCTTAGTTCAGTGGTTTGCTGCTGGCATTCGCCTATGTATTTGCTGTATTCTGGCTGTGTCTCTTAGGAGAGATCTACATCCAGTTCCTCTCAGCCTGCACTTTTTTGCTTCATCTATCTTACCTAGTTTGGTGGCTGTATATGTATGGGCAACATGAGGGGCAGGCTTTGAATGGGTGTTCCCTTCAGAGTCTATTCTAAAGTTTGCCTCCCTATCCCCTTCCGAGGGTATTCTTGTTCCCCTTTTAAAGGAGTGAAGCATCTGCATTTAGGTCATCCTTCTTGAGTTTCATGTGTTCTGTGCATTTAGGGTAATTCGAGCATTTGGGCTAATATCCACTTATCAATAAGTGCATACCATGTGTGTTTTTCTATGATTGGGTTATCTCACTCAGGGTGATGTTTTCCAGTCGTATCCATTTGCCTATGAATTTCATGAGGTCATTGTTTTTCATAACTGAGTAGTATTCAATTGTGCAGCTGTACCACATTTTCTGTATCCATTCCTCTGTTGTATGGCATCTGGGTTCTTTCCAGCTTATGACTATTATAAATAAGGTTGCTATGAACATAGTGATGCATGTGTCTTTGTTATATGTTGGGGCATCTTTTGGGTATATGCCCAAGAGAGAGGTATAGCTGGATCCTCAAGTAGTTCAATGTCCAATTTTCTGAGGAACCTCCAGACTGATTTCCAGAGTGGTTGCACCAGTCTTCAATCCCACCAACAATGGAGAAGTGTTCCTCTTGCTTTACATCCTCGCCAGCATCTGCTGTCGCCGGAGCTTTTGATCTTAGCCATTCTGACTGGTGCGAGGTGGAATTTCATGGTTTTTTTGATTTACATTTTCCTTATGACTAAAGATATTGAACATTTCTTTAGGTTTTTCTCAGCAATTCGGCATTCCTCAGCTGTGAATTCTTTGTTTAGCTCTGAACCTCATTTTTTTTTAATTTTTTTTATTAACTTGATTATTTCTTATTTACATTTTGAATGTTATTCCCTTTCCCGGTTTCCGGGCAAACATCCCCCTAATCCCTCCCCCTCCCCTTCCTTATGGGTGTTCCCCTCCCCACCCTCCCCCCATTGCCGCCCTCCCCCCATAGACTAGTTCACTGGGGGTTCAGTCTTAGCAGGATCCAGGGCATCCCCTTCCACTGGTGATCTTACTAAGATATTCATTGCTACCTATGAGGTCAGAGTCCAGGGTCAGTCCATGTATAGTCTTTAGGTAGTGGCTTAGTCCCTGGAAACTCTAGTTGCTTTGTATTCTTGTTCATAAGGGGTCTCGAGCCCCTTCAAGCTCTTCCAGTTCTTTCTCTGATTCCTTCAACGGGGGTCCTATTCTCAGTTCAGTGGTTTGCTGCAGGCATTTGCCTCTGTATTTGCTGTATTCTGGCTGTGTCTCTCAGGAGAAATCTACTGTCAGAAAGAGCAGAACAAAGTAACACCAGAGACAACCTGATGGCAAGAGGCAAGCACAGGAACCCAAGCAACAGAAACCAAGACTTCATGGCATCATCGGAACCCAATTCTCCCACCAAAGCAAGCACTGAATATCCAAAGACACCAGAAAATCAATACCTAGATTTAAAATCAAATTTGATCATAATGATGGAGGACTTCAAGAAAGACATGAAGAACTCCCTTAGAGAAATGCAGGAAAATGTAAATAAACAAGTAGAAGCCTATAGAGAGGAAACACAAAAATCCCTGAAAGAATTCCAGGAAAACATAATAAAACAGGTGAAGGAGTTAAAAATGGAAATAGAAGCAATAAAGAAAGACACAAGGAAACAACCCTGGATATAGAAAAACCAAAGGAAGAGACAAGGAGCCTTAGATACAAGCATCACAAACAGAATACAAGAGATAGAAGAGAGAATCTCAGGAGCAGATATTCCATAGACATCCTCGACACAACGGTCAAAGAAAATGTAAAACGGAAAAATCTACTGGTCCAAAACATACAGGAAATATAGGACTCAATGAGAAGATCAAACCTAAGGATAATAGGTATATAAGAGAGTGAAGACTCCCAGCTCAAAGGACCAGTAAATATCTTCAACAAAATCAAAGAAGAAAACTTCTCTTACCTAAAGAAAGAGATGCCCATAAACATACAAGAAGCCTACAGAACTCCAAATAGATTGGACCAGAAAAGAAACTCCTCCTGTCACATAATAGTCAAAACACCAAATGCACAGAATAAAGAAAGAATATTAAAAGAAGTAAGGGGAAAAGATCAAGTAACATAAAAAGGCACACCTATCACAATCACACCAGACTTCTCACTAGAGACTATGAAAGCCAGAAGATCCTGGACAGATGTCATACAGACCCTAAGAGAACACAAATGCCAGCCCAGTTTACTGTATCCTGCAAAACTCTCATTAACATAGATGGAGAAACCAAGATATTCTATGACAAAACCAAATTTATACAATATCTTTCTACAAATCCAGCACTACAAAGGATAATAAATGGTAAAGCCCAACATGAGGAGGCAAGCTACACCCTAGAAAAAGCAAGAAACTAATCGTCTTGGCAACAAAACAAAGAGAAGAAAAGCACACAAACATAACCTCACATCCAAATATGAATATAACAGGAAGCAATAATCACTATTCCTTAATATCTCTCAACATCAATGGTCTCAACTCTCCAATAAAAAGACATAGATTAACAAACTGGATACGCAACGAGGACCCTGCATTCTTCTGAGTACAGGAAACACACCTCAGAGACAAAGAAAGACACTACCTCAGAGTGAAAGGCTGGAAAACAACTTTCCAAGCAAATGGTTTGAAGAAGCAAGCTGGAGTAGCCATTCTAATATCGAATAAAATCAATTTTCAACTAAAAGTCATCAAAAAATGAGGAAGGACACCTCATATTCATCAAAGGAAAAATCCACCAAGAAGAACTCTCAATCCTAAATATTTATGCTCCAAATACAAGGGCACCTACATACATAAACAAAACCTTACTAAAGCTCAAAGCACAGATTGCACCTCACACAATAATAGTAGTAGGTTTCAATACCCCACTCTCGTCAATGGACAGATCATGGAAACAGAAATTAAACAGAGACATAAACAGACTAAGAGAAATCATGAACCAAATGGACTTAACAGATATTTATAGAACATTCTATCCTAAAACAAAAGGATATACCTTCTTCTCACCACCTCATGGTACTTTCTCCAAAATTACCATATAATGGGTCATAAAACAGGTCACAACAGATACAGAAAGATAGAAATAATCCCATGTGTCGGACCACCACGGGCTAAAGCTGTTCTTCAATAACAATAAGGAAAGAACACCAACATATACATGGATGTTGAACAATGCTCTACTCAATGATAACCTGGTCAAGGAAGAAATAAGGAAAGAAATTAAAGACTTCTTAGAATTTAATGAAAATGAAGGTACAACATACCCAAACTTATGGGACACAATGAAAGCTGTGCTAAGAGGAATACTCATAGCTCTGTGTTCCTGCAGAAAGAAACAAGAGAGAGCATATGTCAGCAGCTTGACAGCACACCTAAAAGCTCTAGAAAAAAAGGAAGCAAATACACCCAGGAGGAGTAGAAGGCAGGAAATAATCAAACTCAGAGCTGAAATCAACCAAGTAGAAACAAAAAGGCCCATAGAAAGAATCAACAGAACCAAAAGTTGGTTCTTTGAGAAAGTCAACAAGATAGATAAACCCTTAGGCAGACTAATGAGAAGACACAGAGAATGTGTCCAAATTAACAAAATCAGAAATGAAAAGGGAGACATAACTAGAGAATCAGAGGAAATCCAAGAAATCATCAGATCCTACTACAAAAGCCTATACTCAACAAAACTTGAAAATCTGCAGGAAATGGACAATTTCCTACACAGAGATCAGGTACAGAAGTTAAATGAGGAAGCGATAAACCATTTAAATAACGCCATAACTCCTAAGGAAATAGAAGCAGTCATTAAAGGTCTCCCAACCGAAAAGAGGTGAGGTCCAGATGGGTTCAGTGTACAATATTATCAGACCTTCATAGAAGACCTCATACCAATACTATCCAAACTATTCCACAAAATTGAAACAGATGGAGTGCTACCGAATTCCTTCTAGGAAGCCACAATTACTTTTATACCTAAACCACACAAAGACCCAAGAAAGAAAGAACTTCAGACCAATTTCCCTTATGAATATCGATGCAAAAATATTTAATAAAATTCTGGAAAACCGAATACAAGAGCATATAACAACAATCATACACCATGATCAAGTAGGCTTCATCCCAGGCATGCAGCGATGGTTTAATATATGGAAAAAAATCAATGTAATCCATTATATAAAGAAACTGAAAGAGCAAAACCACATGATTATTTAATTAGATGATGAGAAAGCATTTCATAAAACTCAACACCCCTTCATGATAAAAGTCCTGGAAAGAATAGAAATTAAAGGCCCATAACTAAACATAGTAAAAGCCATATACAGGAAACCAGTCGCTAACATTAAATTAAATGGAGAGAAACTTGAAGCAATCCCACTAAAATCAGGGATTAGACAAGGCTGCCCACTCTCTCCCTACTTATTCAATATAGTTCTTGCAGTTCTAACCAGAGCAATCAGACAACAAAAGGAGATCAAGGGGATACAGATTAGAAAAGAAGAAGTCAAAATATCACTATTTGCAGATGATATGGTAGTATATTTATCGATACCAAAAGTTCCACCAGAGAACTTCTAAAGCAAATAAACACCTTCAGCTGGGTATCTAATTAACTCAAATAAATCAGTAGCCTTCCTCTACACAAAAGAGAAACAGGTCGAGAACAAAATTAGGGAAACAACACCATTCATAATAGTCCCAAATAATATAAAATACTTCGGTGTGAGTTTAACCAAGCAAGTAAAAGATCTGTATGATAAGAACTTCAAGCCCCTAAGAAAGAAATTGAAGAAGTCCTCAGAAGATGGAAAGATCTCCCATGCTCATGGATTGGCAGGATTAACATAGTAAAAATGGCCATTTTACCAAAAGCAATCTACAGATTCAATGCAATCCACATCAAAACACCAATCCAATTCTTCAGAGACTTACAGAGAACAATTTGTAAATTCATCTGGAATAACAAAAAACTCAGGATAGCTAAAACTATCCTCAACAACAAAAGGACTTCTGGGGGGATCAATATTCCTAAACTCAAGCCGTATTAAAGAGCAATAGTGATAAAACTGCATGGTATTGTTACAGAGACAGATAGATAGAACAGTGGAATAGAATTGAAGACCCAGAAATGAACCCACACACCTATGGTCGCTTGGTTTTTGACAAAGGATCCAAAACCATCCAATGGAAAAAAGATAACATTTTCAGCAAATGGTGCTGGTTCAACTGGAGGTCAACATGTAGAAGAATGCAGATCCATCCATGCTTATCACCCTGTACAAAGCTTAAGTCCAAGTGGATCAAGAACCTCCACATCAAACCAGATACACTCAAACTAATAGAAGAAAAAGTGGGGAACACATGGGCACTGGAGAAAATTTCCTGAACAAAACATCAATGGCTTATGCTCTAAGATCAAGAATCAACAAATGGGATCTCATAAAACTGCAAAGCTTCTGTAAGGCAAAGGACACTGTGGTTAGGACAAAACAGCAACCAACAGATTGGGAAAAGATTTTTACCAATTCTACAACAGATAGAGGGCTTATATCCAAAATATACAAAGAACCCAAGAAGTTAGACAGGAGGGAGACAAATAACCCTGTTAAAAAATGGGGTTCAGAGCTAAACAAAGAATTCACAGCTGAGGAATGCCGAATGGCTGAGAAACACCTAAAGAAATGCTCAACATCTTTACTCATAAGGGAAATGCAAATCAAAACAACACTGTGATTTCACCTCACACCAGTGAGAATGGCTAAGATCAAAAACTCAGGTGACAACAAATGCTGGTGAGGATGTGATGGAAGAGGAACACTCCTCCATTGTTGGTAGGATAGCAGACTGTTACAACCATTCTGGAAATCAGTCTGGAGGTTCTTCAGAAAATTGGACATTGAACTACCTGAAGACCTAGCTATACCTCTCTTGGGCATATACCCAAAAGATGCCCCAACATATAACAAAGACACGTGCTCCACTATGTTCATAGCCTTATTTAAAATAGCAGGAAGCTGGAAAGAACCTAGATGCCCTACAACAGAGGAATGGATACAGAAAATGTGGTACCTCTACACAATGGAATATTACTCAGCTATCAAAAACAATGACTTTATGAAATTCACAGGCAAATGGTTGGAACTGGAAAATATCATCCTGAGTCCTATAGGCTGTCCTATAGGCTTGTCTGTCAGGAGTGCTGTAGACCTGTTTTCCTGTTTTACTTCAGCCAGTTATGGGAACAGAGTATTCTCCTTTTGGGCGTGTAGTGTTTCCTGTCTACTGGTCTTCAGCTTTTCCTGTGTGCCTGTGTCCGGAGTCTGCCAGACAGGTTTCTTGAAGCAGAAAATGTGGTCTTACCTATGGTCTTGTGGCTCAAGTTCCTGTGGGGGGCTGCTTTTGAGCTCTCGGTGAGGGCGGCAACCAGGAGGGTCTGCATTGCCTTTTCCAAGAGGCCCCCATGCACCGGGGACCCAGGTGGCATTAGATGTTTTCCTCTGGAGTCAGAAATGAGGGCAGAGTGTAGTCTCTTCTGGCTTCCCAGGTGTGTCTACCCCTATGAAGGTTTAGCTCTCCCTCCCATGGGATTTGGGTGCTGAGAACTGTTGACCGATTCCCTTCAGGGCCCGGAGGTGTCTGGACTGCAGGGGATCTGCCTTTCAAGTGCCCCTATCTTCTGGTTCCCAGAGGCCATACACAGTTTCCTCTTGGGCCAGGGATGTGGGCAGGGGTGGGCAGTATTGGTGGTCTCTCCCGCACTGCAGTCTCAGGAGTGCCCACCTGTCCGGGCGGTGAGCTCTCTCTCCCAAGGTGTTTGGGAGCAAAGAGCTGTGGGCCAGGACCAGGGAGGTTGGGGCTCCAGCTAAAAACCGGAAGTGTCCAGTCCCAGAGGAATTTTGCCCCTGTGTGTCCTGAGTCCACCAGGCAGGTCGCTTGGAGCAGAAAAGTTGGTCTTACCTGTAGGCCCAAGGCTCAAGTTGCTTGTGGGTGGCTGCTTTTGAGCTCTCAGTGAGGACAGCAACCAGGAGTGACTGTGCCACCTTTGCCCAGAGACCCTGTGCACCAGGGTCCCAGGTGGCATTAGGTGTTTTCCTCTGGAGTCAGAAATGTGGGCAGAGTGTAGTCTCTTTTGGCTTCCCAGGCATGTCTGCCCCTCTGTATGTTTACCTCTCCCTCCCACGGGATTTTGGTGCAGAAAACTGTTGACCAATTCCCTTCAGGTCCTGGCGGTGTCTGGACTGCGGGGGATCTGCCTTTTGAGTGGACACTATTTTTAAAAATCAAAACAAATAAAAAAGATGCTAAGCTCTCTAAGATGGCAGTTGGCTATCTCAGAGGACTATGACTAGTGACAAGGTTCTAAGTGGTAAGCATAGTGTCTAGCTAAACCAAAGATCTGGAAACATGGTCAAATATTTTCTCCCACCATTATTTTCTTTATTTTTTATCTTGTGTATGTTATATTTCATTTATTTTGGATTTAAAATCATGTACATGTGTATATTGCTACCTGTATCCTATTCAAATACACTTCCCTCTCTTTCCTATTTAACCTAACTCCTTTAATATCCTTTCTCTCCCTAGACACGCTTAGGTAAATACCTACTCGTTCACACATGCATGCACACATGCACACACACACACACACACACACACACACATACTACAAATAACACACACACCAATAACACAGATCACACACACAGAAAAAACAAAACACCAAACACACACACCAAGCAACACACACACACATATACACAAAACTATATGAATCTATGTTTCTATACGAAATTTAAAAACCACAAATGAAATATGATGTATAGTAGGTATGCCTCATTTCATTCATTCAATGGGACTACCTCCAGTTATATATGTTTCACTACAGACAACAACACTTTGGGTGACTGGGCTCGAATTAATATCTCCTCCTTCAGGCCTCCTAGGCAAGCCCAGTGAAAACTTGCCTATTAATGATAAAATAATTGTTAATGATTTATTTTACATTTAGTTATTTCTTTAATTATGACTTTGAATTCTCAGGTAAAGTGACTGAGCCTCCTCAACTCTGGTCACATCCAGCCATCACTTCAAGTGACCTTAACCACTGATGCCCTCTCCCCAGTCCCACCAAAAAAAAAAAAAAAAAAAAAAAAAAAGTTGTTGTACAGCCTGGTAACCAGGAATAGTTTTGCTGTTTGGTTGGGTTTTTTTTGTTTTGTTTTGTTATGTTTTGTTTTGTTTTGCTAGCCTGCATGACAACAAATGAATAAAATATAATGTGTGAAGTGATGAGAAATCCAAATACTATGTTTTTAAATGATGCTCTGTTGGCTTGTTTGTTTGTCTGTGCTATGAAGTTGTGCTGAGGCCCCTGAAGCCTGCCAAGTATTAAACATTAAAATTCTCAGCCAAATTCCATGGGGAAGAGAACTGGACACCCAGGAGTACAGACATCCTGAGACCACAGGACAGACTGCCACTTCTGCACACCTCAGCTCATGTCCCCGGTCCAAGGGGAAACGTACACTGCCTGTAGACACAGAAATATAGGAACAGACAGCTACCAGAACCAGGGCTCTGGTCTGCACCCAGGACTGAACTGAACCAGAAAAACAGCTCTCTGCACCCAAATCCAGGGGGAGAGAGAGCTGGACCCTCAGAAATGTGGACATTCCAGAGAAATCAGAGGAGACTACCCTCTGCCCACATTCCAGACTCAAGAGGAAATTGCATAGTGCCAATTGTGCCCCCTGTGTACAAGGACCTAGAGCATTCAGGGGCAGGACCCTTTGATTCCTGCCAGCGTCTAGAGCTGGAAGACAGGCTCCATCCAGGAGGGCAGACACACATGAAATCACAGCTCCTGTTCTCAGAAAAGGCTGAAAGAAAACAGGAAAGCAGCTATACAGGAGTGCTGCCAGAGAGGCCTACAGCTGGGTCAAATCACACTCAGAAACAGCAAGACAAGCAAACACCAGAGACAAGCCAATGGCTAGAGGGAAGTGCAAGAAGCTAAGCAACAGAAACCAAGACTACTTGGCATCATCAGAGCCCAGTTCTCCCACCAAAGAAAATACTGGGTATCCAAACACACCAGAAAAGCAAGATTTAGATTTAAAATCACATTTTTTGATAATGATGGTGAAAAAGAAAAGAAAAGATAAAGAAAGACATAAAGAACTCCCTTTAAAAATGCAGGAAAACACAGGTAAACAAGTAGAAGACCTTAGAGAGGAAACACAAATATCCCTGTAAGAATTATAGGAAAAGGCAACAAAAAGGTAAACAAATTGAAAATGGAAATAGAAACAATAAAGAAAGCACAAAGGGAGACAACCCTGGATATAAAAAAACCTAAGGAAGAGACAGCACGTGTAGATACAAGCATCAGCAACAGAATACAAGAGATAGAAGAAAGAAGTTCAGGGGCAGAAGATAGCATAGAAAACATTGACACAACTGTCAAAGATAATGTAAAAGTTAAATAGATCTAAGCCCAAAACATGCAGGGAATCCAGGACACAATGAGAAGATCAAACCTAAGGATAATAAGTATAAAAGTAAGTAAACACTCCCAACGTAAAGGGCCAATAAATTTATTCAACAAAATTTTTGAAGAAAACTTCCCTAACCTAAAGAAAGAGATGCTCATAAACATAAAAGAAAGCCTACGGAACTCCAAAAACATTGGACCAGAAGAGAAATTCCTCCCGTCACATAATAGTTAAAACACCAAATGCAAAAAATAAAGAAAGAATATTAAAAGCAGTAAGGGAAAAAGGTCAAGTAACATATAAAGGCAGACCTATCACAATTACACCAGACTTCTCACCAGAGACTATGAAGGCCAAAAGATCCTGGACAGATGTCATACAGACCCTAAGAGAACACAAATGCCAGACTAAGTCACTGTATCCAGCAAAACTCTCAATTGACATAGATGAAGAAACCAAGATATTTCATGACAAAACCAAATTTTCACAACATATTTCTACAAATCCAACCAAAAAAGGATAGTAGATGGAAAAAAATCCAACACCAGAAGAGAAACAACACCATACAGAAAACAAGAATATAATTTCCTTGCAATGAAACCAAAAGACAGACACACAAGCATAATTCCACCTCTAACAATGAAAATAACAGTAAGTAACAACCACTATTTCCTGATATCTCTCAACATCAATGGACTCAATTCCCCAATAAAAAGACATAGACTAAGAGAATGGATATGTAAAGAGGACCCAGCATTTTGCTGCATGCAGGAAACATACCACAGAGACAAAGATACCAAAGTTAAATCAGAAACAAATAAACCATCTAAACAATACCATAACTCCTAAAGAAATAGAAGCAGTTATTAAAAGTCTCCTAACCAAAAAGAGCCCGGGACCAGATAGGTATAGTTCAGTCTTGGCGGGACCAAGGGCTTCCCCTTCCACTGGTGCTCTTACTAGGCTATTCATTGCTACCTATGAGGTTGGAGCCCAGGGTCAGTCCATGTATAGTCTTTGGGTAGTGGCTTAGTCCCTGGAAGCTCTGGTTGGGGTCTCAAGCTACTTCAAACTCTTCCAGTCCTTTCTCTGATTCCTTCAATGGCGGTCCCGTTCTCAGTTCAGTGGTTTGCTGCTGGCATTCGCCTACATATTTGTTGTACTCTGGCTGTGTCTCTCAGGAGAGATCTACATTCGGTTCCTGTCAGCCTGCACCTCTTTGCTTCATTCATCTTGTCTAATTGGGTGGCTGTATAAGTATGGACCACATGTGGGGCAGGCTCTGAATGGGTGTTCCTTCTGCCTCTGTTTTAAACTTTGCCTCCCTATTCCCTGCCAAGGGTATTCTTGTTCCCCTTTGAAGAAGGAGTGAAGCATTCACATTTTGCTCATACTTCTTGAGTTTCATGTGTTCTATGCATCTAGGGCAATTCAAGCATTTAGGCTAATAGCCACTTATCAATGAGTGCATACCATGTGTGTTTTTCTGTGATTGGGTTACCTCACTCAGGATGATATTTTCCAGTTCCATCCATTTGCCTATGAATTTCATAAAGTCATTGTTTTTGATAGCTGAGTAATATTCCATTGTGTAAAGGTACCACATTTCCTGTATCCATTCCTCTGTTGAAGGGCATCTGGGTTCTTTCCAGCTTCTAGTTATTATAAATAAGGCTGCTATGAACATAATGGAGCATGTGTCTTTATTGTATGTTGGGGCATCTTGTGGGTATATGCCCAAGAGAGGTATAGCTGGGTCCTCAGGTAGTTCAATGTCCAATTTTCTGAGGAACCTCCAGACTGATTTCCAGAATGCCAACACCACACTTTGAAATGCTGCTTCCCTTGCATTTGCATAGATTGTGCAAACATGACCACACAGAGAAGTCCACCCTAAGACTTTCCTTACTTTTTTCACCCTCTAAATTGTACCGTAAACACACATGCCTCAGCATTGTCACAGTTGCTGTGTGACAACCATGAGCTATTGGGCAGAAAAGCACAAAGCTTCAGTATTGAGGATAATGGAGTATGGAAGAACTAGTTTCACATCAAACCGAGTTTCAAAACAAACTGAGTTCAAACAACCTGATAATTAGTTCAATGATTACTCTCTATTGATTTCAATTCTTGTATTCTCTTGGTATCTGAGTCCTTCACAATGAAAAAACTGATACCCTGTACCATTATTTCTGTGAGTTCCTTTTGAGTGTGCATAGCTACACTCAAAAAGGATCACTGATTCACTAAGTTGAATGAGAATTACTCATTACTTTACTTTGTTCTCCATGTCCTATCTCAAATGAATAGACACCTTTTGGTATCCCTCCAGGAAAAGTCTCACACACAACATCTTCTTTTCTTGGGAACTTTCTAAAAAGTGCTTGGTATAAATGGTCACAGTGCTGAATTGTCAGAAATGTGATAGATCTCAGAGAATTTGACTAAGTGTAGAACAGCTGACCCTCTCTTGACTGTCTGAACTCTTCACAATTATCTTACTCTTTTTGGGTACCTAGTTCATATTTCTCTCCTCTCCATCTCTGTCTTTCATTGTTTGTAATAGATTGTCCTTACTCCGGCCTCTTTCTCTTTCCTTAACAAGGAAGGGGGACATCATTTGTAATGTAAACAAATAAAACAATTAATAAACAAAAATTAATTTATTGACATTCAGAATTAATACCTGAATGTTCATATTTATTTTGATCTTTAGGATATTTGCTCTGTAGGGTGGGCTAATTGCTAGGAATCCATAAGCTATGTATTAGTGACAGGAAAGTCAAATTAACTTCAACAAGCAATCCTGAGATGAAGTCTCTTGATACTTTGCCTTTCAGAGTTCACCCATGGAAGAACATGCAGAAATGGTGGGCCATCTCAATAAAGTCACTTGCTAGCCTTAGCCTCTCTTAGATGGCTCCTAACATTCTTTATCACCTGTGACTTTGGGGTTTATGAAAAGGCCAGTCTTGATTATCCAAAGTGAAAGGATCTCCATGACACAGGGCAACAAAATAAGAACCAGAATGAGTATTGCTGAGGATCCAGTGTTTACAGTGTAAAACCAGAAAAATGACACACAGCAATAAACATTTTCAAGAGATGAGTGGACAGAGAGATATGTCATGGGACAGTCTCTGACATACTACAGCTTCCACAATGAGATTTTTAATTTATTTATTCATTTATTTATTCATTCATTTTTTATTTATTTTTACAGTCCAGATTTTATTCTCCTCCCAGTCCATACCCTGCACCAAAAGTTCCACATTTTATACATGCTCCACATCTCCCCATAATCCCCCTCCCTCCACAAGGATGTCCCCAGCCCACTCATCCTAACAGACCTCCAAACTCCCTGGGGCTTCCAGTCTCTTCAGGGTTATGTGTATCTTCTCTGACTGAATAAAAACATGTAATTCCTCTGCTATATATGTGTTGGAGGCCTCATTACAATGAGGTGATTTATTGGGGGGCTCTTGGTTTTTTTATTTTGGTTAGTTGGATTTGTTTCCTTGTTTGTATGTGTGGGATTTTTGCCCCTTGGGGGTGTTTCAAGGGTGGAGCACAACCACAACAGGAAGTGAAGATGAGCAGGACTGGACATGATGCGAAATTTACAAAGAATAATTAAATTTTTTTCAAAAATACACAGAAAAGTATCCTTGCCACAGCTTGCTCCAGATTTTTTAATTTCTCTTACATGCAGATGTAAACAACTTACTGGATCCTGTGTACCATATTATGGCTGTTCAGACACAAAACACTGAACCAGGAGTCATTCAGCTCAAAAGAGATCAAGGGAGAAAACCATTTCAAGAAAGCAGGTTATGCTGCTAGTAAGAACAAAACTATAAAACGTGGTAACATAGGAAGAAGTAGTGAGAGAAAATACTTTGCAGACTGCCATAGCTGTGAATGGAACATATTTTTATTTTAGAAAAAAAGACCACTAAAGCAATAGAGAATAAGTTTATGGGAATGGGAAATGAGTGTTTCAGAAGTGGATAGACAGAGCTAACAGTCAACTTTCTCCCCCTTCAGTCCTTGATCTATGAATACCCCCACAGAGGCAGGGCCACAAAATAGATGCATATAGCACTTTTCAAAGAATATTTCTCTAGATAAGGAAAGTGCTGACATCTATGTGATACCATATCTGATTCTCCAAAAAGGATAAGCCACTTGACTCATGGATGATGAAATGTATGCTAAGGCCAATATTTTCCAGTGTGGGCACCTCAGTACATTTTCTTTCCTATAAATGAGCTGTTTAACGGGAAGGAATGATGGGTAATTCAAGAGTTAATGATGTTAGTAGAAACTTCATTTGCCTAGACAGAAAAAAACAGCCCCAGTATGAAGGTGTCAACCAACAGCAAGCAACAAGGCTCTGGGCCTTCCATGATCGAACTGGCCCAATGTGATCAACAATAATGATCCAATCCTTAGACTCTATCTTCCAAAACTTGTACTGAGTTTGCATCTTCATTTTACAGATAACAAAATTGTCAATACTAACTGTTTAGGAGGTGAAGACATAGTGTGTTGGTGAAATTGTGTGCTGCTTTTGCAGAGGGTCTGGATTCCCTTCCCACCATGCATGTGAGAGATCACTCCAACCTTTATCACATATTGAGGGTGAAATGACTTCTGACCTCTACAGAAACAAGGAACTTGTATGCTTACATATATTCATGCAGACACAGGAAGTACAGATAACAAATTAAATGAAAGTAACTGATTGCTGAGCATTTGTATAAAATTTGAGAAGGTTCCTATAAAAACTTGCTTAAGTAGAGGTAACAATAAATGGGCCTTTGTTGCTGACTCAGATTTTATCCTTCCTCTCTGTCACAGTATATATCAAAATCTTTTTCTACCCAAGTTCATGCTGATTCAGAAGTATATGTATACCTGATACAGGATGTGTAGTGAGATGCGGGAGTGGAAATAGCAGGAAACATCTTTTCCTTAGGCATTAATCCTACCAATTTTCCTGAGAAGCAGATCTGTGAGAAGTACAAATTTTAAAAATTGTATCCATCTCATACAGCAAGACAACAGTAGGGTGTACAGAGCTTTGCACACAACTCAAGAAACAGCCCGCTTTCTCTGCAAAGTTATGTAGGGTACTCAACTTCAGACCAAACTCTCTTTCCAGGGACAACCACACAATCCCCTTGTGAAGATCCTCCTGAGTGTGGATTACATTCTTCCTGAAGGTACTGTAGGTTAAACGGCTGACAGGATATTCTGGATATAGACAAAGAATGACAACATGAATGGAGGCAATCTGCATGTGAATAGAAGCATATGTTGTGTTTCTGCAGCAGATTTCAGATTTTTGGTCATTGTGTTGTTGAGAGGGTCTTGGTGAACTAAGCTTGACATAGAACTCTCAAGATAGCTGAGGTTTGAAGTGGTTCTTCTGACTCTGTACTCTGACTCCTAGATTAGGGGTAATTTTGACTATCTGTTTGCTCCCAGCCATCTTACCAGGACTTCTTTGTATCACAAATGAAAGACACACACACACACACACACACACACACACACACACACACACACACACTGAGAGAGAGAGAGAGAGAGAGAGAGAGAGAGAGAGAGAGAGAGAGAGAGAGAGAGAGAGAGAGAGAGAGAGATATCCTTAGGCATTAATTCTACCAATATTCCTGAGAAGCAGCTCTGTCAGAAGTATAACTACTGTACTAGTTTCATGCTGCAACCACCTCCAAGACTGGGAATCCCTAAACCTTCCCCTACTAACAGATGAACCTGTCCTGAAAATCCTAAACTTTAGCCTGCTACCGTAGGCCCAATCAGGGAAATGGCCAGTAGTCTGTTACCAGAATTCTGACATGGAAGTTTGACTTTCACTCCTGCAGATTTCATGTCCCATGTTTCTCCCTAGAGTCATGATGATTCCCTGCTTCTTTCCTCTCTTCCGGTTCCTAACCTGTGCAAATCCCAAGGACCATCCTCAGTTTACCTGTCCAGTCATTGGCCATTGGCTCTTTATTGATCAATCAAAAACCAACTGGGGACAAGGAGCTTTAGCTTTTAGAGCTCTAGACTCTCATTTTAGGGGATCTAATTAATTCAAAGTATTAAAACTGATCCACAACACCGGAATTACAGGATAGTTTTATACTGTAGGATGAACTGAACTCAGGATGTCACACATGCTGAGCAATCACTCTCATAACCAACAGCTAGAAATGTTTAAAAGAGAAAAAGGAAAATGGCCCCCTCATGACTGTGTTTTTCCTGCAGTACCTCTTGCACATCAGCCTCTGAGAAACCATCACTCTGGTGGAATATGGAGCTGTTCAAGAGACAGGAGAGCTTGGTGTGTAGAGGAAGCCCAGTAGAAAGTCAAGATGATGAGTCTCTGGGCAGGCTTTATTTTAAAAGACTAATCCTAGATCAAAAACTTAGGTGACAGCAGATGCTGGCAAGGATGTGGAGAAAGAGGAACACTCCTCCATTGTTAGTGGGATTGCAGACTGGTGCAACCATTCTGGAAATCAGTCTGGAGGTTCCTCAGAACATTGGACATTGAACTGCCTGAGAATCCAGCTATACCTCTCTTGGGCATATACCCAAAAGATGCCCCAACATAAAAAAAAAGACACGTGCTCCACTATGTTCATTGCAGCCTTATTTATAATAGCCAGAAGCTGGAAAGAGCCCAGATGCCTTCAACAGAGGAATGGATACAGAAAATGTGGTACATCTACACAATGGAATATTACTCAGCTATCAAAAACAATGACTTTATGAAATTCATAGGCAAATGGTTGGAACTGGAAAATATCATCCTGAGTGAGGTAACCCAATCACAGAAAAACACACATGGTATGCACTCATTGATAAGTGGCTATTAGCCCAAATGCTTGAATTGCCCTAGATGCACAGAACACATGAAACTCAAGAGGGATGATCAAAATGTGAATGCTTCACTCCTTCTTTAAAAGGGGAACAAGAATACCCTTGGCAGGGAATAGGGAGGCAAAGATTAAAACAGAGGCAGAAGGAACACCCATTCAGAGCCTGCCCCACATGTGGCCCATACATATACAGCCACCTAATTAGAGAAGACGGATGAAGCAAAGAAGTGCAGGCCGACAGGAACCGGATGTAGATCTCTCCTGAGAGACACAGCCAGAATACAGCAAATACAGAGGCGAATGCCAGTAGCAAACCACTGAACTGAGAATAGGTCCCCCATTGAAGGAATCAGAGAAAGAACTGGAAGAGCTTGAAGGAGCTCGAGACCCCTTATGAACAACAATGCCAAGCAATCAGAGCTTCCAGGGACTAAGCCACTACCTAAATACTATACATGGACTGACCCTGGACTCTGACCTCATAGGTAGCAATGAATATTCTAGTAAGAGCACCAGTGGAAGGGGAAGCCCTTGGTCCTGCTAAGACTGAACCCCCAGTGAACGTGATTGTTGGGGGGAGGGTGGCAATGGGGGGAGGGTGGGGAGGGGAACACCCATAAAGAAGGGGAGGGGGAGGGATTAGGGGGATATTTGCCCAGAAACCGGGAAAGGGAATAACACTCGAAATGTAAATAAGAAATACTCAAGTTAATTTAAAAAAAAAAAAAAAGACTAATCCTTGTCTTGGGATGGTTGAAAGCCAACTCCAAATGTAATTTCTAAAGAAATAGGGGCTTCATGGCTTTATTATTCACTTTTTCTTGTGCACTTGCATTTAGGAGTTCAGCTAGGGTTACTAAAACGGGGGTGGGGTGGAGAAAGAAAAGAAAAGAAAACATTTCTAATGAGGTCAAAGACCTGAGCAACACGACTGACTTTATTCTTGCTTTGTGTCTGGACAACCACAAGATGGCGTACAGTATCTAGTAGGTTGTTTTGCATCTGCTTCTGAAACAAATTAAAAGATTCCAGAGCCAGTCAGGAGAGAGGCTTTGGTTTTGTGTTTGATTCCTCCATATCCTAATAAATTCAAGTCTGAAGAACTTCTGCTTCCACATGAATGCATTCACTTTATTAAAGTACCCTGAATACAGAAAAGAGGAAAGAAAGGGGACTCAAGTACAACCTATCTATCTTTTAAAAATAAGTATATCTTGGTATTCCACAAAGGAATCCATAGCCTTGTATATACGCCTGATCATCCGTGCTTATTGATGCTGTATTTGCAATAGCAAATAAATGAATTTACTCTATCTATACATAACGACAATACATCTTAAAAAGAGGTCATGGATTTGAAAAAGAATAAGACATGTATGGAAAAATGTGAACAGAGGAAACTGAAGAAATAAATAATATGACGATGTTATAACCTCAAACAATAGAGAGGAGAGTTTGTGGAGGAGGAACATGTGCAGAGAGAGAAGAAATAGAGGGTGCACACACATACACACACACACATACACACACACACACACACACACAATGGTGAAACAAAATTCTTTAATTTTCTTAATGATTGAGCCTTCCTCTCTGTCAAAACTGATATTTGAAACCTTTTCGTTTTTTAGATTTTGGAGGTTTTTACTACAACAGTTAAATTGCCCTGACTTACATTATTTTTTGTTAGTTAAGAAACAGTGCAGAGATCCTGACCCACAGCTCCCTGCTCCCAAATCCCGTGGGAGAGAGAGCTCATTGCCCAGACAGGTCGGCACTCCTGAGACTGCTGGGCAGGAGAGACCTCCAGTACTGCCCACCATTGCCCACATCCCTGGACGAAGAGGAATAGGGCCTCTGGGAACAGGAAGATAGTGGCACTCAAGCTTCAGGAATGCTGCGGTCCAGGCTGTGGTCCAGACTGCGCCTGGATCTGAAGCAACCCGGTCAAAGAGGTCACTGCACCCAAATCCCATGGGAGAGACAGCTAGACCTTCAGAGGGGCAGACACAGGTGGGAAGACAGAGGAGACTACTCTCTGCCCACATTTCTGACTATAGAGGAAAACACCTAGCGCCATCTGGGCCCCCTGTGCACAGGGAAGCAGGAGAAAGTGGGGCCCTCATGGAGCCTAGAGGAGCAACTTCAGGCCCAAGACAAGAGGTAAGAACAACTTTTGTGCTCCAAGTGAACGGTCTGGTGAACTCAGGACACACAAAGGCAAAATTCCTCTGAAATCAGAAACTTCCAGTTTCTAGCTGGCACCGGAACCTCACTGATCCCAGCACACAGCTCCCTGCTCCCAAACATCATGGGACAGAGAGCTCATTGCCCAGACGTGTGAGCACTCCTGAGACTGCAGGGCAGGAGAGACTGCCAGTATTACCCACCTTTGCCCACATCCCTGGCCCAAGAGGAAACAGTATAGAGCCTCTGTGAAGAGGAAGAGAGGGGCACTCAAGTTGCAGAAGCCCTACTGTCTAGACTACGCCTGCATCTGAAGGGACCCATTCAAAAATCTCCTGCACCTAAATCCCATGGATGGGAGAGCTAGACCTTCAGAGGGACAGACAAGCCTGGGAAACCAGAGGGGAGTACTCTCTTCCCACATTTCTGAATCTAGAGGAAAACACCTAGTGCCAACTGAGCCCCTGTGCACAGGGACCCTGGAGAAGGAAGGGCAGGCCCTTATAGTTACTGCCCTTATAGTTACAGAAAGATGGAACCCAGCACTGAGGAGTGACTTCAGGCCCGAGACCAGAGGTAAGAAAAATTTTTCTGCTCCAAGTGACCTGACTGGTGGACTCACAGCAGCGGCCCACAAAAAAACCTGAAAACCAGTAGAGAGGAACAGCTATATGCCTGAAAGCAGAACACTCTGTTCCCATAACTGAATGAAAGAGAACAGAAAAACAGGTCTACAGCACTCCTGACACACAGGCCTGTAAGAAGGTCTAACCAATGTCAGAAATAGCAGAACAAGGTAACATCAGACACAACCTGATGGCAAGAGGCAAGCACCGGACACAAAGTAACAGAAACCAAGACTACATGGCACTACTGGAGCCCAATTCTCCCACAAAAGCAAACAATGAATACCCAAACACACCAGAAAAGCAAGATCTGGGTTTAATCACATTTGATCATGATGATGGAGGACTTCAAGAAAGACTTAAAGAACACCCTTTGAAAAATGCAGGAAACACAAGTAAACAAGTAGAAGCCTACAGAGAGGAAACACAAAAATCCCTGAAAGAATTACAGGAAAACAAAATCAAACAGGTGAAGGAATTAAAAATGGAAATAGAAGCAATGAAGAGAGCATAAAGGGAGACAATCCTGGATATAGAAAACCAAAAGAAGAGACAAGGAGCCGTAGATTCAAGCATCACCAACAGAATGCAAGAGATAGAAGAGAGAATCTCAGGAGCAGAAGATTCCATAGAAATCATTGACACAACCATCAAAAATAATGTAAAGCAGAAAAAGCTACTTGCTCAAAACATCCAGGAAATCCAGGACACAATGAGAAGAATAAACCTAAGGATAATAGGTATAGAAGGGAGTAAAGACTCCCAACTCAAAGGACCAGTAAATATCTTCAACAAAATCATAGAAGAAAACTTCCCTAACCTAAAGAAGGAGATGCCCATAAACATAAAAGAAGCCTACAGAACTCCAAACAGAAGGGACCAGAAAAGAAACTCCTCCCATCACATAATAGTCAAAACACCAAATACACAAAACAAAGAAAAATATTAAAAGCAGTAAGGGGAAAAGGTCAAGTAACATTAAAAGGGAGACCTATCAGAATTACACCAGACACCTCGCTGATCCCGGCCAACAGCTCCCTGCTCCCAAATCCCGTGGGAGGGAGAGCTAGGCCTTCGGAGGGGCAGACATGCCTAGGAAGCCAGAGGAGACTACTCTCTGCCCACATTTCTGACTCTAGAGGAAAACGCCTAGTGCCATCTGGGACCCCTGTGCACAGGGTCCCAAGGGAAGGCGGGGCAGGCCCTTTTGGTTGCTGCTTTCACAGAGAGCTGAAACCTGAATCTGAAAAGCAACTCAAGGCCTGATACCAGATGTAAGACCAACTATTCTGCACCAAGTGACCTGCCTGGTGGACACAGGACTCACAAATTCCTATGGGACCTGGCACTTCTGGTTTCTAGCTGGAGCCGAACCTCGCTGATCCTGGTCCACAGCTCACTGCTCCCAAACTCTGTGGGAGAGAGAGCTCACTGCCCAAACAGGTTAGCACTCCTGAGACTGCAGGGCAGGAGAGACCACCAGTACTGCCCACCCTTGCCCACATCCCTGGCCCAAGAGGAAACTGTATAGGACCTCTGGGAACAAGAAGATAGGAGCACTCAATGCTACAATCCTGAAACTGCCTGGATCTGAAAGGACCCGGTCAAAGAGCTCCCTGTACCCAAATCCCATGGGAGGAAGAACTAGACCTTCAGAGGAGCAGACACACCTGGGAAGCCAGAGGAGACTACTCTCTGCCCATATTTCTGACTCTAGAGGAAAATGCCTAGCACCATCTGGGACCCCTGTGCACAGGGTCACGAGCAAAGGTGGGGCAGGCCCTTCTGGTTGCTGCCTTCAGGGAGAGTTGAAACCCAGATTGAGAAGCGACTCAAGGCCTGAGACCAGAGGTAACACCAATATTTCTGCTTCAAGTGACCTTCCGGGTGGACTCAGGACACATACCCACAGAACACCTGAAGACCAGTAGACAGGAACGACTACACGCCAAAAAGCAGAACACTCTGTTACCATAACTGGCTGAAAGAGAACAGAAAAAGAGGTCTACAGCACTCCTGACACACAGGCCTATAGGACGGTCTAACCACTGCCAGAAATAGCAGAACCAGGTAACACCAGAGACAATGGCAAGAAAAAGTGCAGGAAACCAAGCAACAGAAACCAAAACTATATTGAATCATCAGAGCCCAATTTTCCCACCAAAGCAAACATTGAATGTCCAAACACACCAGAGAAGCAGGATCTAGATTTAAATTCACATTTCATCATGATGATGGAGGACTTCAAGAAAGACATAAAGAACTTCCTTAGAGAAATGCAGGAAAACACAAATAACCAAGAAGAAGCCTATAGAGAGGAAACACAAAAATCCCGGAAAGAATTACAGGAAAAAATTCAAACAGGTGAAGGAATTATAAATGGGAAGCAAAGCAATAAAGAAAGAACAAATGAGGACAACCCTGGATATAGAACACCAAACAAAGAGACAAGGAGCTGTAGATACAAGCATGACCAACAGAATACAAGAGATAGAAGAGAGAATCTCAGGAGCAGAAGATTCCATAGAAATCATCGACACACCTGTCAAATATAATGTAAAACAGAAAAAGCTACTGGCCCAAAACATACAGGAAATCCAGGACACAATGAGAAGAATAAACCTAAGGAAAATAGATATAGAAGAGAATACTAAAAGCAGTAATGGAAAAAGGTCAAGTAACATATAAAGGCAGACCTATCAGAATTACTCCAGATTTCTCACCAGAGACTATGTAAGCCAGAAGATCCTGGACAGATGTCATACAGCCCCTAAGAGAACACAAATGCCAGCCCAGGTTACTGTATCCAGAAATACTCTCAATTAACAAGGTGAAGAAACCAAAATATTCTATGACAAAACCAAATTTACACAATATCTTTCTACAAATCCGGCCATACAGAGGATAATAAATGGTAAAGCCCAACGCAAGGAGGCAAGCCATACCCTAGACAAAGCAAGAAACTAATCGTTTTGCAAGAAAACAAAGAGAAGACAAGCACACAAACATAATCTCACATCCAAATACGAATATAACAGGCAGCAACAATGACTATTCCTTAATATCTCTCAACATCAATGGTCTCAATTCCTCAATAAAAAGACACAGATTAACAAACTGGATACACAATAAGGACTCAAGATTTTGCTCCCTACAAGAAACACACCTCAGGGACAAAGACAGACACTACCTCAGTGTAAAAGGCTGGAAATATTAATATTTCATATTAATATCGACACAAAGATATTTAATAAAATTCTTGAAAACCGAATTTGCACTACCATTTATTATCCTTTATAGGGCTGGATTTGTAGAAAAATGTTTTGCTAATTTCATAGTCTCTGGTGAGAAATCTGGCATAATTCTGATAGGTGTGTCTTTATATGTTACTTGACCTTTTTCCCTTACTGTTTTTAATATTCTTTCTTTGTTTTCTGCATTTGGTGTCTTGACTATTATTATGTGATGGGAAGAGTTTCTTTTCTGGTCCAATCTATTTGGAGTTCTGTAGGCTTCTGGTATGTTTATGGGCATCTCTACCTTTAGGTTAGAGAAATTTTTCTTCTATGATTTTGTTGAAGATATTTACTGGTCCTTTGAGCTGGGAGTCTTCACTCTCTTATATACCTATTATCCTTAGGTTTGATCTTCTCATTGTGTCCTCGATTTCCTGTATGTTTTGGGCCAGTAGCTTTTTCTATTTTACATTATCTTTGACAGGTGTGTCGGTAATTTCTATGGAATATTCTGCTCCTGCGATTCTCTCTTCTATCTCTTGTATTCTGTTGGTGGTGTTTGAATCTACGGCTCCTTGTCACTTCCTTTGGTTTTCTATATCCAGGGTTTTCTCCCCTTGTGCTTTCTTTATTGCTTCTATTTTCATTTTTAACTCCTTCACCTGTTCGATTGTGTTTTCCTATAATTCTTTCAGGGATTTTTGTGTTTCCTCTCTATAGGCTTCTACGTGTTTACTTGGGTTTTCCTGCATTTCTCTAAGGGAGTTCTTTATGTCTTTCTTGATCATCATGATCAAATGCGATTTCAAATCAAGATCTTGCTTTTCTCATGTGTTTGGATATTCAGTGTTTGCTTTGGTGAGAGAATTGGGTTCCGATGATGCCATGTAGTCTTGGTTTCTGTTGCTTGGGTTCCTGTGCTTGCCTCTTGCCATCAGGTTGTCTCTGGTGTTACTTTGTTCTGCTATTTCTGACAGTGGCTAGACTGTCCTACAGGCCTGTGTGTCAGAAGTGCTGTAGACCTGTTTTCCTGTTTTCTTTCAGCCAGTTATGGGAACAGAGTGTTCTGCTTTCAAGTGTCTAGTCTTTCCTGTCTACTGGTCTTCAGTTTTTCCTGTGGGCCTGTGTCCTGAGTCAACCAGGCAGGTCACTTGGAGCAGAAAAGTTGGTCTTACCTCTGGTCTCGGGCCTTAAGTTGCTCCTCTCGGACTTTGTTTCAGCTCTCTGTGAGGACAGCTACCAGAAGGGCCTGCTCTGCCTTCTCTTGGGTCCCTGTGCAGAGTGGCCCAGATGGCACTAGGCATTTTCCTCTAGAGTCAGAAATGTTGGCAGAGAGTAGTCTCCTCTGGTTTCCCAGGCATGTCTGTCCCTCTGAAGATTTAGCTCTCCCTCCCACAGGATTTGGGAGGGAGCTGTTTGACTGGGTCCCTTCAGATTCAGGCATGGTCTGGACCACAGGGGACCTGCTGCTTGAGTTCCCCTGTCTTCCTGTTCCCAGAGGCTCTATACAGTTTCCTCTTGGGCCAGTAATGTGGGCAAGGGTGGGCAGTACTGGTGATCTCTCCTACCCTGCAGTCTCAGGAGTGCCCACCTGTCTTGGCGATGAGCTCTCTTTCCCACGGGGTTTGGGAGCAGGGAGCTGTGGGCCGGGATCAATGAGGTTCAGGCTCCAGCTAGAAACTGGGAGTGTCTGGACACAGAGTAATTTGCCTTTGTGTGTCCTGAGTCCACCAGGCAGGTCACTTTGGAGCAGAAAAATTCATCTTATCTCTGGTCTGGAACCTGAAGTTGCTCCTCAGGGATGAGTTTCAGCTCTCCATGAGGGCAGCAACCAGAAGGGTCTGCCCCTCCTTTTCTCGGGTCCCTGTGCACAGTGGGCCAAAATGGCACTCAGCATTTTCCTCTAGAGTCAGAAATGTGGGCAGAGAGTAGTCTCCTCTGGCTTCCCAGGTGTGTCTGTGTAGTGCCATATTGGATTTGGGCCTGGCTGCTTTGTAACTGCATGGCCACAGTAAAAGTCATGGCATTGTTGGACAGAGGCCTCTCCCATGTATTTACGGCACAGGAAGAAAAGACCAAGTAGTAAACACCCATGTCTCCACTGCATGACCTCTGCTGAGCCCGGCTGATGCATGTGGAACCGACACACCTGGACCACACCTGGGTGGTGGTCAATTTACTTCTGCCTTTTACTTCCTCAGCCTTTATCCTGGAGATTTAACTGGTCTTCTGGGATTTCTCCCTAATTAATTCAGATCTTGAAATCGGTCTTTTGTTACCGAAGTCAGGAGCCAGGTAGTCACGAGCCAGGGTTTCCCACTGTGCTTCCCAGTTATTTTCTACCTGGAGACTTGGGTATATAAGTGGTGAATAAAGCTACAGGAGTCTCTCACTCTTCTTCCTCACTCTCACTCTTCTTCCTCACTCTCACTCTTCCTTCCGCTCTTTCTCTCTCTCTCTCTCTCTCTCTCTCTCTCTCTCTCTCTCTCTCTCTCTCTCTCTCTCTTCCTCTCCTGGCTTGACATGATAACCTGTGAGTGTGTGTGTGTGTGTTTCTTTCATCCTGTAGGCTTTCGCCCGATTCTCGGTACTGTGTCAGTGCTGGCGCCGACATGTCTGTCCTTCTGAAGGTCTACCTCTCCCTCCCACGGGATTTGGGAGGAGGGAGCTATTTGACCAGGACTCTTTAGATCTAGGTGCAGTCTGGACCACAGGGGACCTGCTGTTTGAGTGCCCCTATCTTCTTCTTCCCAGAGGCCCTTTACAGTTTCCTCTTGGGCCAGGGATGTGGGCAAGTATGGGGAATACTGGAGATCTCTCCTGCCCTGCAGTCTCAGGAGTACCCACCTGTCTGGGAGATGAGCTCTCTCTCCCACAGAGTTTGGGAGCAGGGAGCTGTGGGCCAGGATCAGCGAGGTTCGGGTTCCAGCTCAAAAAAATAATGTTTAATGTTTTATTTTACACGTTGTTATTTCTTGAGTATAAATGCTTACTGACACAAGTGTCAATTGATCCTCTGGAGATGAAATTACTAGCAATTTAATTTGAGTACTGTGGGTAGTTGGAACTAAACTTGTCAGGACTAAGCCACTACCCAAAGACTATACATGGACTGACCCTGGGCTCCAACTGCATAGGTAGCGATGAATAGTCTAGTAAGAGCACTGGTGGAAGGGGAAGAAGCCCTTGGTCCTGCCAAGACTGAATCCCTCTGAACCCCCTGAAGTGATTCTTGTGGGGAGGGCAGTAATGGGTGGAGGACAGGGAGGGGAACACCCATATAGAAGGGGAGGGGGAGGGGCTAAGGAGATATTGGCCTGAAAACCAGGAAAGGGAATAACAGTTGAAATGTAAATAAGAAATACCCAAGTTAATAAAGATGGAGAAAAAAAATAAAGGGCCAAATATTAAGTAGAAACCATGGAGGTATACTTAAATATATACTTTGAAATGAGAAGATAGCACTCTCGGATTGTGCAAGGTTTTTCTAATAGGAACATGTGATTTCTAAGTAAACTGCAGCCATACATTATTAAAAAATTTTGAATCTCAAATTTGTGTTAATATGAATTTACTCATTCACAGTACTCAAAGAGTACTACTTATGTCTGGAAAATTTCATAGATTTGCCTTAAAATTTTATTTCATGTGAAAGAAGCTGCAATAAAAAGTGGTATCAGTTTCAAGCATCAAAAAAAAAAGTTTATTGCTCTAAAATTCCCTATAGCAAGGCAAAAAAGACGAATAGGGACAAAAGGGTAAAGGCTCTATCAATTAAACCTTTAATTTATCTCCTGCTGTTTTAGAATAAGGTGCTAAATACCAGAGACTACAGTTTCTGGCCTCCAAGGAACACAGAGGGTGGGTCAGCTACAGTAACATAGCATAGTAACTTAGCCATAGATAAGTAAATCAGCTAAAGTAGCATAATAATTTAGACTTAGATTAGTAAAATTATTATTATACAGCAACCCTAAATATCTCCTAAGACAAAGTCTTACCCTTGGCTGATGTTCTTCCCCCTCCCCTACCTCAAGAAGAACCAACTACAAAGAAGACCCATGCTGGGGCTGGTCCCTGGGAAATAACCCAGGTACTCTATTAAAGCAGAAATTTTTATTAACCATTGAGATACATTTTCAGCATCTTTAATATAATACTTCTAATTTTAATGTTTACTACCTTATCTAAACAGTGCAAATGTGCATTACTCTTTTCCTCTCATGAAACCATTGCTTCACTAATTTTACCTACATTAGTTTTACTCAATTGACTATATAGGCTTAGTTTAAAAAAGCACCCAAAAGAACAGCAATATTAACTTTGACTTTTATTTCTTTTCCCAGATTCAGGAGACACAGCAGTATTTTCTCAGATTAAAATTGCTCTAAGGCACAACATAAGGTAAGACAAAATTGAAATTCAACTGAAGTGAGACAAAAAACATCCCTCATCCCAATCTTCATATTGCTTTTATATCAATGTTTACAGGAGGTAAAGCAGAACTGATGCCTGTATCACTGGTTTGGCCAGAGTCCTCACTCAGGGCTCTCTCCAGACTGGAAGGCAGGGAATGAATCAGTCTCTCTCGGAAGTCCTGGCCCATGAAAACATAGAGCATTGGATTGAGGCAACTATTGAAGTAGGCCAATGAGCTGGTTGGGTGAACCCACATGTCAAGAATTTTGTAACGACCACTAAACAATGACTCTTTAAACCAGATTGTACCTAAAAGGGCCACCAGTTGAAAGGGAAACCAACAGATAAAGAAGGAAGCCACAACTGCTGTAAGGACTCTTAATGGACGGCTGGAATTAACAAGTGCTCTTCTGTGGATCTTGACAGCGATGAGTCCATAGCAGATGGCAACAATGGACATAGGCATTATGAAGCCAATAATGAACCTGATGCTCCCTCTAACTGTTACAAAAGTGTTAGCTATGTTCAATAGTTCTTCAGCAGTGTTACCCCAGGATGCGAAGTTGAATGTACAGTACACATTACCTCCAGGAATTCTAACTGTAGTCATGAAAATAAAAATGGGCAAAGTGAGAATCAGAGCTAAAATCCAGGGCCCAACAACCACCTTCCTAGCCAGGCTCACAGTGCGGTGGTTCTGAGCCCAGACTGGATGCAGGACACAAATGCAGCGGTCCAAGGCAATTAAAGCAATCAGGAAGACACTTCCAAAGAGGTTTATGTCTACTACAATGTGAACTAATTTACACAGGAACCATCCAAAAGGCCATTTTTCTTTCATAGCAATTGAGATGACAAAGAATGGTAGAGTCACTGTGAAAGAGAAGTCAGCCAAAGCTAGATTCAGAAAACAGGTAGTGGTGACAGTGTGTACCATCCGGAATCCAGCTACCCAGATCACTAGTCCATTACCCAGCACACCCAGGACAAAGGTGATGGAGAGAACCACCATTGTGAGGATCCACAAAACTCTGGAGATGGTAGAATCATAGACAACCACTTCTGATACATTCAGAGGGATGGAATAGTTGGCTTCCATTTTGTCTGCACCTGAAAATTTCAAAAACAACCATTTCTTAGATGTGTGGCTCCTTATCACATGACACTTGTTTAGAAAATACACCACCTGCTACTACAAGAGAGCTATTTTAGCAGTAACATTCCAAAACTAGGACTTTACTGGATGCCTTTCTGGGGTAGCATAGCTCTCCATATTCATCACCTTCTAAAAACTATTCTCACTTTTAAATGAATTATTAAAAAATAATAATAAGCCCCCATGTCTCAGCAGTGATACTGAACTAAGAGTAACAGACAGCAAAATACGAGTGAAAAGAGTTTAGCACTTCAAGGAAATCAATGGACAGGGTAGACTCTTCCTCATTGAATGCTTTTCATCACTTCTTACATTCACAACAGAAATAATTCAGGTCAGAGATGTAAAAAGCTTAATCAAAAAGTTTGTTTACCAAAGCAATGAATTGTGTGCTTCTAAGAGAAAGAGTAAAAAACACAGAGAGAAAGAAAAAGAGATATACAGACACAGATAGAGACAGACAGACAGAAAGACAGACAGACAAACAGACAGACAGACAGAGATATTCGATGGGATAATTTAAAGAATTAATAGCAAGCAGTTCATTGGACTCTGCACTATAGACCTCAAAGGCATTTTTGTGAGGATTTATGAGCTAACTGATATACACATGGAAATCCGGTGACCCCTTGTGGTTCAAATTTGTGGTATATCAAAGGCTATTTGTAAGTATTGATCCTCTTGAAATTTTACAAAGAAAGAGGTTAAAACCACCACAGTTCAAAGGATATCATAACAACACTAAAGGCACATGCAAATCCTTTAATAATGTGTAAGTGTGGTTCCTGGTGGTGTTTGTGTCTTGGTTTCTTATACAATACAAAGACAATGTTTGTTTTTTTTTTTATTAACTTGAGTATTTCTTATTTACATTTCGAGTGTTATTCCCTTTCCCGGTTTCCGGGCAAGGTTTTAACATGAAGGGAACATTCTAAACACAGTTAGACAAAGGAATGGGTAGGTACCGTCTCTATATTCAGTCCAGTGCCTGCTTGAGGTGAAGTTTCTCACAATTGAGTATACAAAGAGTATGCATGACTGCATATTCCACTGTTATTCAATTGCAGGGTAGCTCCTGATGAATTTTAATGGACTTTGTGGACCTCTGAAGATAATGAATTCCATATTTAATGTGCTTGGAATTTCAATTGCCCTATATAAAAATTCTAAAAGGCTCATTATTTCTCATTTTTTAACACTAGAATAAGGTTAAGAGGAAACATGACCCTGGCAACTACCTAATCTAGCTAGATCTGAATCTTCCTACCACATGACATGTGAGAGATGTTGTTCCATGTGCCCTCTACCCTCCAAACCAGAATGTGATCACTTGCTGTCTGCTAAATAAATCACAATTCCTTTATAGAAATTGTCTCACCATCTACTTTTGAGTGAAAATTCAGTCAAATTCAGTCAGGCTAGAGTGTATTGTGAGTCTTGATTGCTTCCTAAGGTAGTACTGGATCCAGGCACACAATTCTATATGGTAACACAATGGGGGGAAGTCCTCAGAGAGTTTCTTGATTGCTTTTCTAACTTCTTGAAAACAAAAAAAGCTTGAAATACATTCAAGTACAGGAGACTTGACTTATTTTCTTATTCTATAGCATGGGACTACAAAATCAGCATACAGGCTATCTTTTCAAATTTATTTATAAGCCTGAGATTGTCTTATCAGTAATAGACTGCTTTTCTAGAATCTGCTATGAGAAAATGAGGCATGGTTCAAAGGTAAAACATCTACTTGTCTAAAGTCACCCATTGAGTATATGGGGCTTGGGCTTAATGGTAGCACATGTACCTAGTATGCAAGCAACCTTAAGTTCAATCTTCCAGCAATATAAAAACATACAGAATGCACCTATATCAATTACTTATTAATCCTGCCTTAAAATGTACCTGCATAAAATATAGGGTAATTTTGCACCACTATAAAAGTTTTAGACCTATCAATCTATCTTTACAAAGGAATGGTAATACTGAGCACTTCTTTGGTTGATTGGTTGGTTGTTTGATGTGTGGTTGAGAAAAGATCTAGTTATGTATCTCAGCTGACCTCATACTCCTAATCTTCAGCCTTCAGAGTGCATAAGTTACAAAGGCATGCTAGAAGGCATCGGTTCACAGAATTGTACTTTGATGTAGTTATTATGTTAGTCGGTCGTGGATTTGCTGGGGTGCGTAAATATGCATGACATGTTTCCTAAGGAAAACTCACGAAATTCACGCTCGTAAGTTGCTTACCTATATTTCTCATGGCAATATTGAGAGACAGCAACATCACAGCTTTAGCAAGCCAAAGCCATATTCTGAGGATTTTGGTAGGGTTTTGTCTTTGGTTTTTTCAATGGAAAACATTGAAACCATAGTGTATCTAATTTCAGAGCTTCAAAATTTCCATCACAAAAGTGCTTCACGTGACATGAACCTGCCACATTAGCTGAATATACCCACATGGTGATGTGATGGTGATTTCTCTCCTTCTATGTCTCAGAACAGTGCCTTCTTTCTCTTTCTCGCCTGTCTTTTTCACCAAGATCCTAACCAGGACATTGTGTAATGTTATTCAAGATTTCTCAACCCTAGAACTGTTGACATCTGTCAGTACTTAATTGTGGTTGGGTGTGGTAGAGTCCTGTACACCACAGGATATGTAGCAACCCTTTGACCTCATCTAGGAGACTCTAGGAGCAACTCTTGTCCAGCTATGATAACCAAAAATATCTCTAGATGGCAAGTATGCTCTGGCAGACTTAATGAACCACAGTTGAAACGACTTCTATGATATAAAATTTCCTGGGCTCTACAATCAGATAAATAATCTTTTCATTTTGTGTGTATATGATCCACTTGGTTGCACCCCTGTGTACACCCATGCTTCTGGTCTTGTACATGTGTATGTCACAAGCCAGTGTCTGTTGTTTCAATTGACCCTCCACCTTCCTTGTTGATATATGGTCTCTTACTGAAGCTGAGCCTTACAGATCTAGCACTTTGTCTGCTAATGAAATCCAGTATAATGCAAATTTTGCTTCCTTTTAATTCTAGGTGTGTGATAGGTAGCCACACTTCAGATTGTTCACAGTCATTAACTACAATGGACTGGGTCCTAAGATACACTCTATGATTTTTTTTTGCCAGCTGCTGATAGTCTGGGGACTCTATAAAGGAAATAATACCTTAGAGGGACAGGAGGGACTCCAAACAAATAGATTTTGACTCCTGTTCCCCTACTGATGTATATGCTATTGCTGAATTGCTGGGTTGCTGGTGTACTACACTGATAGATATTCTGAAGATGAAGATTGGTCTTGCCTTAAGGAACCTAATACCCCCTAATCAACAGGAAGTAGCTTATTGAAGTCAATACCCCCTTTCCTCTCCAATCTTATTTCTCTGCTACATAGTGTTTGGGGGTTGAGAGGGATTAGGGTAGAATAAGGTTTAGAAGGAAGGTAGAGGTATAAGAACCCAATAAAATAGATTTGAAAAAATAATACACCAGCCTCCCAGAACTTCTCACATCCCTGCCTCCCTAGTATTACATTACATTTGGGTGTTGTTGTGTCTGATCCTTTTGGGGATGTTTTGTTTTATTTTATTTTGTTTTGTTTTGTGTAGGTCCTTGGGATCTAAGCAAAGTCCTGCAAGCACTTTACCCACTAAGTCATGATGTATCTGTGTTCTAGTCACATCTCTAATGCTGCCAGTGTCATTTCTTTGACCTTCAATTTCTTCTTCTGCTGATTAAGAATGATTTAATGGTGGAGAATAATTTTTCAAGTAACTAGAAAATGAGAAAATATACAGAAACTGTCCCTATTAGACAGAGAGGATATTTAATAAATGTTGACTCTGTCTTCATCATGCTCTGAACAGTGTTCCAAGACTTACTTGTGAGCTAAGCATTGTAGAACTTTGCATTTTAGATAAGAACATGTTTCTGTGACTTAGAATGTACCTCAGCTGGGAAAGTATTAGACTAGAATGCTCATAGCTCTGGAATCGATCCATAGAACTACACAAAACTGAGTATGGTGATATGTATCTTTAATACTAACAAACTACATGTGTGGGCATGAGGATCAGAAGTTTAAGGCCATCTTTGACTGTATATTGGGTTCAAGAGAAGAGCTACATAGAAGAACACCATGGTTGTGACAATAAAACTGGTTCTTTGGACATTGTCCAAACTTGAACAAGTTCATTAAGAAATTACAACTTATCCTAGTAGCTCTTGCAAATTGTAGCAGTAAATAATGTAAAGCATTATGTGCATCCTGAGATATTATGAATATTGAATAATATGATTAATAATGAGCATAACCATTGCACAGTTGGATGTGAAGCTCTTTGTTGGAATGAGGCAAGGCCA
The DNA here is from genome assembly GCF_021556685.1 of Rattus norvegicus. Lineage (NCBI taxonomy): Eukaryota > Metazoa > Chordata > Mammalia > Rodentia > Muridae > Rattus > Rattus norvegicus. The sequence continues at coordinate 69,558,113 of NC_141534.1, read as the reverse complement.
CCATTTGGACCCAGCACAACTCTTTACCCTGTCCACCCTATGTACCTCACTGGATACAGGTTTTCTTCCTCCCTCCTCCAAGGACCCCAAAAGCCACTTAAAGTTACAGTGCACTCCAAAAACTTTAAATCATTGATATGAAAATGTTGACAAAGCAAGGGAGGAAAATGGGGTGGTTTAAATAGAAATGGCTCCCATAGACTCAGGTGTCTGAGTGCTTGGCTCATAGAAAGTAGCACTATTAAAAAGTATGGCCTTGCTGGAGTAGGATTGAGTGGTTCACTGTGTAGTTGTGCTTTCAGGTATTATATATGCTCAAGTTACATTCAGTGACACATTCTTCTGTTGCTGCCTGTGGCTAAGGATGTAGGAATCTCAGATCCTCTAGCCTTGTGTGTGCCTACATGCTGCCATGCTTGCCACCAGGACAATAAAGGACTAAAGCTCTGAAACTGAATACCAGCCCCAATTAAGTGTTTTCCTTTATAAGAGTTAATCTGGGCATGGTGTTTTTTTACAGCAGTTTATACACCCTAATTAAGAAAGAAAATAGCAGGTAGAGAGACAAATGTGCTTAAAGGTCCACCACTCTTTTGTTTAAGACAGGAGAGCCATAGAAGATAACATAGAAGATAGGATGGTCTTTATGTGGTGAAACCCTAACACATGCCAATTATCTCGTTATAACTAGCTTGGAACACATATCACCATTCTATTACAAATGAAACCATGGCTCTGAAGAAGTAACTTTCAGAAATAGCATATTTTTGCTCTTTCTACTATTTTTCACGCTCATTTTCTGTCTATGAATTGCTTACTCCAGGCTGCGGAGATGGCTCGCTATAAAGCATCTACCATGCAATACATGCCTAAGTTCAGATCTATAGAACCCATGTGAAAACAATGCATGGTGGCATACATCTAGAACTCCAGCTTTGAGAGAGGGCAGAGACAGGTTAATCTGTGAAACTTCTTGGCCTGACTACACAGACCACAAATAAGTTACAGGCTCAAGAAGAGGATCTAACCAAATAAAAATTCAAAAACATACAGAGTGTCAAAGTTATGTCTTTAATGTTTCTCCTCACATGCACAAACATGAACACACGAACAAAACATAGTAAAATGATTATTTTAACACTTTGATGACTTCTCAATCTATATAATTTCTTTTGCCATTCCCAAAGTACTTTTTTTTAAAGGCACCAATTCTTGGGTATGTTTTTCTATAGGAGCTGCCATCTCTCCAAGCTGGAGTACCACTTCTGGAGAAGCAAGACTTGTCATTCTTTCACATGGCCTCTATACATGCACTAGCTCAGTATATGTCTCACAGCCTCCCAGAAATACAACTCTTGAGTTTTTTTCCTTCTTTTCTTACAAGCCAAGAGAAAACAACAAACCAAAGAAAACAAACAAAAACAAAAACCATAAAAACAACAAAAACAAACAAACATACAAGCATACACAAAAAAAGGATATACTTTCCAATAGAGCATTCTCATTAACATATGAATTGTTAATATATCTCCCTAAAGATCCAGCCAAACATGGTCTTTCACACCAACAATCCTAACTGTTTTTAGAGGCAGAGATAAGAAGGGCAAATTCAAGTCCTGTCTAAGATACAGGAAAAGTTCCAGTTTGATAATTTACTGGGATTGTGTTTACACAATAAAAAATAAAAAGGAGCTTAAGAACTTAAGAGCCTTGCCTGTTCTCCCTACAGATTTCAGTTCAGTTCCCAGCAATGTCATGTAGGTTTAAGCACCAAGAAAGCAAGCACATGGCAAACAGATACGCGAATGTGAAAAATTCCCATACATACAAAAAAAATTTCAAAAAGTAAACTGAATGCTGGGAATGTAGCTCAACAGGAGAGCATCTGCCTAGAATCCCTTAGTAGTGAGGGACCAAGAGTGTGAATTGGTGGTAAACGACCTGCTTAGGATCCCTCAGTGAGGAGCATGATTATAAGCACAGCATTTAACTAGACTATGAGAAACATTAAATTCAGTAGAGAATTGAGGCAAGAGGCAGAAATAAGAAAGAGAATTGATAAGCTCTGTTTTGTTAAACAGACTTCTTTCTCTTAAAAGAACTCACAGCCCAATTCTAGGACCCATAAATGTTCTTTATACCTTTTTTTTAATCTCATACCTCCTCATTAATTCACTCCATATTCACTTGGGTCTTTGGCATTGCACCAAATTTCCACCTTCATGGATGTGGACTCCAGACAGCCAAACCAAAAGTTCTCAATTTTTATCCTGATACCTCCCATGGAACAATACCAATTAAGCCCTGTTCATTCTTCCTAAAACACATTTTTCTTATGCTTTAATTTGAAAAGAGATACACGCACAATACACTGTTAGTTACCTGTATAGCTTGGTGGCTGGATATATAAAAGCACAAGGATCAAATTCCTCCACTTGATTTTTTTAGAAGTGTCTTCAACTCAGTTCTGCATGCTTGCAATGGAAGCATGCATAGATAGATAGATAGATAGATAGATAGATAGATAGATAGATAGATAGATGATAGATAGATAGATAGATAGATAGATAGATAGATAGATAGATAGACATTTCCCTATACTTTCAAGTGTTTCTCTTCTGCACACATTCTAAGAACTCAGCAGCTATCTAGTGAAAGTAAATATGATACTACACATCTCTTCAAATGATTTAAAAAGCCTCTATCATATATAACAGCCATTCAAAAAATAAGTTTTCAGTTGCTGGAAACAACTTACAACCAGATGAGGTCTCCTTCCTCTGGCTCACTCCTGGATCCTGTGATGCAACTGAAGTACTTGGCTCTCAGCAGAGACTTATGAAAACTCTGAGAGGAACAAGAAAGCTGAAGTCAATCTTGTCATACAAACTTGAGGTTTCTTAAGACTGCTAAAAGCCATGCAAATGTAATGCTATTGGAATCATTTTGTTTCACTCCAATTTTTATATATATGGAAGTTTTACTTAGAGTTCTATGTGTATATCACATACGAAAATAACAGGAAGCAACAATCACTATTCCTTAATATTGCTCAATAGTAGGGGTTTTGAAATCCTCTACTATTATCATGTGAGGTGTAATGTGTGCTTTGAGCTTTAGTAAAGTTTCTTTTATGAATGTAGGTGTCCTTGTATCTGAAGCATAGATATTTAGGATTCAGAGGTCATCTTGGTGGATTTTTCCTCTGATGAATATGAAGTGTCTTTCCTTAGCTTTTTACTGATGTTTGGTTGAAACTCAATTTTATTTGATATTAGAATGGCAACTCCAGCTTGTTCCTTCAGGCCATATGCTTAGAAAGTTGTATTCCCGCCATTTACTCTGAGGTAGTGTCTATCTTTGTCTCTGAGGTGTGTTTCCTGCATGCAGCAAAATGCTGGGTCCTGTTTACATATCCAATCCATTAGTCTATGTCTTTTTATTGGGGAATTGAGTCCATTGATGTTGAAAGATATTAACAAATAGTGATTGCCCCAAAGAGCGACTTCAAGACCAAGACCAGAGGTAAGATGAACTTTTCTCCTCCTACTGACCTGCCTGGTGATCTCAGGACACAAAAAGGCAAAAGACCTCTGGGACCAGACATTTCCAGTTTCTAGCTGGCGCCCGATCCTCACTGATCCCGACTTATAGCTCCCTGCTCCAAAACCTAGTGGTAGAGAGAGCTCATCGTCCAGACGTGCGGGCAATCCTGAGACTGCAGGACAGGAGAGACTGCCACTTCTGCACACCTTTGCCCACATCCCTGGCCCAAGAGGAGACTGTATAGGGCCTCGAAGAAGAGGAATATAGGGGCAACAATCACTATTCCAGTACAAAATGGCAAACCAACAGTTTGGGGAAAGATCTTTGTCAATCCTATATCTGATAGAAGAATAATACCCAAAATATACAAAAAAAGTCAAGCAGTTAGACTCCAAAGAGCCAAATAACCCTATTTTTAAAATGGGGTACAGAACTAAACAAGAATTTTCAGCTGAGGATTATTGAATGTCTGAGAAGTACCTAGAGAAATGCTCAACATCCTTAGTCATCAGGAAAATGCAAATCAAAACAACCCTGAGATTTCACCTCACGTCAATCAGAATAGCTAAGATCAAAATCTTAGGTGACAACAGATGCTGGCAAGGATGTGGAGAAAGAGGAAGACTTCTTCATTGTTGGTGGGATTGTAAACTGGTACAACCACTATGGAAGTAAGTCAGGAGGTTCTTCAGGAAATTGGACATCCCACTACTGAGGACCCAGCTATACCTCTCCTGGCGTATACCCAAAAGATACTCCAACATACTACAAAGACACATGCTCCACTATGTTCACAGCAGCCTTATTTATAATAGCTAGAAGCTGGAAAGAACCCAGATGCCCTCCAACAGAGGAATGGATTCAGAAGATGTGGTACATCTACACAATGGAATACTACTCAGCAATCAAAAACAATGACTCATGAAAATCATAGGCAAATAGATTGAAGTAGAAAATATCATCCTGAGTGAGGTAACCCAATCACAGAAAAACATGCATGACATGCACTCATTGATAGGTGGATATTAGCCCAAAAGCTCGAGTTACCCAAGATGCAATCCACAGACCACAGGAAGCTCAAGAAGAAGGATGACCAAAGTGCAGATGTGTCACTCCCTCTTAAAAGGGGGAATAAAAATATTTATAGCAGGGGATTTAGAGGTAACGTCTGGAGCAGAGACTGAAGGAATGACCATTCAGAGCCTGTCCCACATGGGTATACAGTCCATATACAGATAGATAGATAGATAGATAGATAGATAGATAGATAGATAGATAGATAGATAGATAACTCAGCCAGAGCATGTCAAATACAGAGGCAAATGCTTGCAGTAAATCCTTGAACTGAGAACGGGATCCTGTTGGACGAATTAGAGAAAGGATTGAAAGAGCTGAAGGACTTGCAATTCCATAAGAACAATGCCAACCAGAGCTCCCAGGGACTAAACCACCACCCAAAGAGTACACTTGAACAGACCCATGCCTCCAGCTGAATATGTAGCAGAGGATGGCCTTGATCGGAACCAATGGAAGGAGAAACCCTTGGTCTTGCCAAGGCTGGACCCCTCAGTGTAGCGGAATGTCTGGGGGTATGGGTGGGGAAAGGGAGTGGTTGGGAAAGGTAACACCTTTATAAAAGAAGGTGAGGGGGATGGAATAGGAGGCTTAGGTCCAGGAAACCAGAAAAGGGAATAACATTTGAAATGTAAATAAAAAAATTCCAATAAAAAAAAAGAAAAAGAAAAAATGGACAGATCATGGAAACAGAAATTAAACAGAGACGTAGACAGACTAAGAGAAGTCATGAGCCAAATGGACTTAATGGATATTTATAGAACATTCTATCCTAAAGCAAAAGCATATACCTTCTTCTCAGCTCCTCATGGTACTTTCTCCAAAATTGACCATATAGTTGGTCAAAAAACGGGCCTCAACAGGTATAGAAAGATAGAAATAATCCCATGTGTGCTATCAGACCACCACGGCCTAAAACTGGTCTTCAATAACATAAGGGAAGAATGCCCACATATATGTGGAAATTGAACAATGCTGTACTCAATGATAACCTAGTCAAGGAAGAAATAAAGAAAGAAATTAAAAACTTTTAGAATTTAATGAAAATGAAGGTACAACATACCCAAACTTATCGGACACAATGAAAGCTGTGCTAAGAGGAAAACTCATAGCGCTGTGTGCCTGCAGAAAGAAACAGGAAAGAGCATATATCAGAAGCTTGACAGCACACCTAAAAGCTCTAGAGCAAAAAGAAGCAAATACACCCATGAGGAGTAGAAGGCAGGAAATAATCAAACTCAGAGCTGAAATCAACCAAGTAGAAACAAAAAGGACCACAGAAAGAATCAACAGAACCAAAAGTTGGTTCTTTGAGAAAATCAACAAGATAGATAAACCCTTAGCCAGACTAACGAGAGGACCCAGAGAGTGTGTCCAAATTAACAAAATCAGAAAGGAAAAGGGAGACATAACTACAGATTCAGAGGAAATTCAAAAAATCATCAGATCGATCCCGTGGGAGGGAGAGCTAAACCTTCAGAGAGGCAGACAAGCCTGGGAAACCAGAAGTGACTGCTCCCTGCACACACATCTCGGACGCCAGAGGAAAAAGCCAAAGACCATCTGGAACCCTGGTGCACTGAAGCTCCCAGAAGGGGTGGCACAGGTCTTCCTGGTTGCTGCCGCTGCAGAGAGCCCGTGGGGAGCACCCCACGAGCGAACCTGAGCCTCGGGACCACAGGTAAGACCAAATTTTCTGCTGCAAGAAAGCTGCCTGGTGAGCTTGGGACACAGGAAAGCAGAATTTCTCTAGGACCGGGCACGTTCTATGTTTACCGGAAGTCCCACACCCGCGGATCCCGGCCCGCAGCAGCTCTCTGGTCCCAGACCCGGTGAGAGAGAGACCCAACCGCCTGGTCAGGTGGGCACTCCTGAAGCTGCAGAGCGGAAGAGACCACCAACTCTGCTCACCCCTGCCCACATCCCTGGCCCAAGAGGAAACTGTATAAGGCCTCTGGGCTCCCGTGGGGAAGGGCCCAGGAGCGGCAGGACCCCTGTGCCTGAGACACCGCCGGAAGCTGAAAGAAACAGACCGGATAAACAGTTCTCTGCACCCAAATCCTGTGGGAGGGAGAGCTAAACCTTCAGAGAGGCAGACAAGCCTGGGAAACCAGAAGTGACTGCTCCCTGCACACACATCTCGGACGCCAGAGGAAAAAGCCAAAGACCATCTGGAACCCTGGTGCACTGAAGCTCCCGGAAGGGGCGGCACAGATCTTCCTGGTTGCTGCCGCTGCAGAGAGCCCGTGGGGAGCACCCCACGAGCGAACCTGAGCCTCAGGACCACAGGTAAGACCAAATTTTCTGCTGCAAGAAAGCTGCCTGGTGAACTCAAGACACAGGCCCACAGGAACAGCTGAAGACCTGTAGAGAGGAAAAACTACACGCCCGACAGCAGAACACTCTGTCCCCATAACTGACTGAAAGAGAGGAAAACAGGTCTACAGCACTCCTGACACACAGGCTTATAGGACAGTCTAGCCACTGTCAGAAATAGCAGAACAAAGTAATACTAGAGATAATCTGATGGCGAGAGGCAAGCGCAGGAACCCAAGCAACAGAAACCAAGACTACATGGCACCATCGGAGCCCAATTCTCCCATCAAAACAAACATGGAATATCCAAACACACCAGAAAAGCAAGATCTATTTTCAAAAACATATTTGATCATGATGCTGGAGGACTTCAAGAAAGACGTGAAGAACTCCCTTAGAGAACAAGTAGAAGCCTAAAGAGAGGATTCGCAAAAATGCCTGAAAGAATCGCAAAAATCCCTGAAAGAATTCCAGGAAAACATAAATAAACAAGTAGAAGCCCATAGAGAGGAGACACAAAAATCCCTGAAAGAATTCCAGGAAAAAATAAATAAACAAGTAGAAGCCCATAGAGAGGAGACACAAAAATCCTTGAAAGAATTCCAGGAAAACACAATCAAACGGTTGAAGGAATTAAAAATGGAAATAGAAGCAATCAAGAAAGAACACATGGAAACAACCCTGGATATAGAAAACCAAAAGAAGAGACAAGGAGCTGTAGATACAAGCCTCACCAACAGAATTCAAGAGATGGAAGAGAGAATCTCAGGAGCAGAAGATTCCATAGAAATCATTGACTCAACTGTCAAAGATAATGTAAAGCGGAAAAAGCTACTGGTCCAAAACATACAGGAAATCCAGGACTCAATGAGAAGATCAAACCTAAGGATAATAGGTATAGAAGAGAGTGAAGACTCCCAGCTCAAAGGACCAGTAAATATCTTCAACAAAATCATAGAAGAAAACTTCCCTAACCTAAAAAAAGAGATACCCATAGACATACAAGAAGCCTACAGAACTCCAAATAGATTGGACCAGAAAAGAAACACCTCCCGTCACATAATTGTCAAAACACCAAACGCACAAAATAAAGAAAGAATATTAAAAGCAGTAAGGGAAAAAGGTCAAGTAACATATAAAGGGAGACCTATCAGAATCACACCAGACTTCTCGCCAGAAACTATGAAGGCCAGAAGATCCTGGACTGATGTCATACAGACCCTAAGAGAACACAAATGCCAGCCCAGGTTACTGTATCCAGCAAAACTCTCAATTAACATTGATGGAGAAACCAAGATATTCCACGACAAAACCAAATTTACACAATATCTTTCTACAAATCCAGCACTACAAAGGATAATAAATGGTAAAGCCCAACATAAGGAGGCAAGCTATACCCTAGAAGAAGCAAGAAACTAATCGACTTGGCAACAAAACAAAGAGAATGAAAGCACACAAACATAACCTCACATCCAAATATGAATATAAAGGGAAGCAATAATCACTATTCCTTAATATCTCTCAATATCAATGGCCTCAACTCCCCAATAAAAAGACATAGATTAACAAACTGGATACGCAATGAGGACCCTACATTCTGCTGCCTACAGGAAACACACCTCAGAGACAAAGACAGACACTACCTCAGAGTGAAAGGCTGGAAAACAACTTTCCAAGCAAATGGTCAGAAGAAACAAGCTGGAGTAGCCATTCTAATATCAAATAAAATCAATTTCCAACTAAAAGTCATCAAAAAAGATAAGGAAGGACACTTCATATTCATCAAAGGAAAAATCCACCAAGATGAACTCTCAATCCTAAATATCTATGCCCCAAATACAAGGGCACCTACATACGTAAAAGAAACCTTACTAAAGCTCAAAACACACATTGCACCTCACACAATAATAGTGGGAGACTTCAACACCCCACTCTCATCAATGGACAGATCATGGAAACAGAAATTAAACAGTGATGTCGACAGACTAAGAGAAGTCATGAGCCAAATGGACTTAACGGGTATTTATAGAACATTCTATCCTAAAGCAAAAGGATATACCTTCTTCTCAGCTCCTCATGGTACTTTCTCCAAAATTGACCATATAATTGGTCAAAAAACGGGCCTCAACAGGTACAGAAAGATAGAGATAATCCCATGCATGCTATCGGACCACCACGGCCTAAAACTGGTCTTCAATAACAATAAGGGAAGAATGCCCACATATACGTGGAAATTGAACAATGCTCTACTCAATGATAACCTGCTCAAGGAAGAAATAAAGAAAGAAATTAAAAACTTTTTAGAATTTAATGAAAATGAAGATACAACATACCCAAACTTATGGGACACAATGAAAGCTGTGCTAAGAGGAAAACTCATAGCGCTGAGTGCCTGCAGAAAGAAACAGGAAAGAGCATATGTCAGCAGCTTGACAGCACACCTAAAAGCTCTAGAACAAAAAGAAGCAAATACACCCAGGAGGAGTAGAAGGCAGGAAATAATCAAACTCAGAGCTGAAATCAACCAAGTAGAAACAAAAAGGACCATAGAAAGAATCAACAGAACCAAAAGTTGGTTCTTTGAGAAAATCAACAAGATAGATAAACCCTTAGCCAGACTAACGAGAGGACACAGAGAGTGCGTCCAAATTAACAAAATTAGAAATGAAAAGGGAGACATAACTACAGATTCAGAGGAAATTCAAAAAATCATCAGATCTTACTATAAAAACCTATATTCAACAAAATTTGAAAATCTTCAGGAAATGGACAATTTCCTAGACAGATACCAGGTATCGAAGTTAAATCAGGAACAGATAAACCATAACTCCTAAGAACAACCCCATAACTCCTAAGGAAATAGAAGCAGTCATTAAAGGTCTTCCAACCAAAAAGAGCCCAGGTCCAGACGGGTTTAGTGCAGAATTCTATCAAACCTTCATAGAAGACCTCATACCAATATTATCCAAACTATTCCACAAAATTGAAACAGATGGAGCACTACCGAATTCCTTCTACGAAGCCACAATTACTCTTATACCTAAACCACACAAAGACACAACAAAGAAAGAGAACTTCAGACCAATTTCCCTTATGAATATCGACGCAAAAATACTCAATAAAATTCTGGCAAACCGAATTCAAGAGCACATCAAAACAATCATCCACCGTGATCAAGTAGGCTTCATCCCAGGCATGCAGGGATGGTTTAATATACGGAAAACCATCAACGTGATCCATCATATAAACAAACTGAAAGAACAAAACCACATGATCATTTCATTAGATGCTGAGAAAGCATTTGACAAAATTCAACACCCCTTCATGATAAAAGTCCTGGAAAGAATAGGAATTCAAGGCCAATACCTAAACATAGTAAAAGCCATATACAGCAAACCAGTTGCTAACATTAAACTAAATGGAGAGAAACTCGAAGCAATCCCACTAAAATCAGGGACTAGAAAAGGCTGCCCACTCTCTCCCTACTTATTCAATATAGTTCTTGAAGTTCTAGCCAGAGCAATCAGACAACAAAAGGAGATCAAGGGGATACAGATCGGAAAAGAAGAAGTCAAAATATCACTATTTGCAGATGACATGATAGTATATTTAAGTGATCCCAAAAGTTCCACCAGAGAACTACTAAAGCTGATAAACAACTTCAGCAAAGTGGCTGGGTATAAAATTAACTCAAATAAATCAGTTGCCTTCCTCAATACAAAAGAGAAACAAGCCGAGAAAGAAATTAGGGAAACGACACCCTTCATAATAGACCCAAATAATATAAAGTACCTCGGTGTGACTTTAACCAAGCAAGTAAAAGATCTGTACAATAAGAACTTCAAGACACTGAGGAAAGAAATTGAAGAAGACCTCAGAAGATGGAAAGATCTCCCATGCTCATGGATTGGCAGGATTAATATAGTAAAAATGGCCATTTTACCAAAAGCAATCTACAGATTCAATGCAATCCCCATCAAAATACCAATCCAATTCTTCAAAGAGTTAGACAGAACAATTTGCAAATTCATCTGGAATAACAAAAAACCCAGGATAGCTAAAGCTATCCTCAACAATAAAAGGACTTCAGGGGGAATCACTATCCCTGAACTCAAGCAGTATTACAGAGCAATAGTGATAAAAACTGCATGGTATTGGTACAGAGACAGACAGATAGACCAATGGAATAGAATTGAAGACCCAGAAATGAACCCACACACCTATGGTCACTTGATTTTTGACAAAGGAGCCAAAACCATCCAATGGAAAAAAGATAGCATTTTCAGCAAATGGTGCTGGTTCAACTGGAGGGCAACATGTAGAAGAATGCAGATCGATCCATGCTTATCACCCTGTACAAAGCTTAAGTCCAAGTGGATCAAGGACCTCCACATCAAACCAGACACACTCAAACTAATAGAAGAAAAACTAGGGAAGCATCTGGAACACATGGGCACTGGAAAAAATTTCCTGAACAAAACACCAATGGCTTATGCTCTAAGATCAAGAATCGACAAATGGGATCTCATAAAACTGCAAAGCTTCTGTAAGGCAAAGGACACGGTGGTTAGGACAAAACGGCAACCAACAGATTGGGAAAAGATCTTTACCAATCCTACAACAGATAGAGGCCTTATATCCAAAATATACAAAGAACTCAAGAAGTTAGACCGCAGGGAAACAAATAACCCTATTAAAAAATGGGGTTCAGAGCTAAACAAAGAATTCACAGCTGAGGAATGCCGAATGGCTGAGAAACACCTAAAGAAATGTTCAACATCTTTAGTCATAAGGGAAATGCAAATCAAAACAACCCTGAGATTTCACCTCACACCAGTGAGAATGGCTAAGATCAAAAACTCAGGTGACAGCAGATGCTGGCGAGGATGTGGAGAAAGAGGAACACTCCTCCATTGTTGGTGGGATTGCAGACTGGTAAAACCATTCTGGAAATCAGTCTGGAGGTTCCTCAGAAAATTGGACATTGAACTGCCTGAGGATCCAGTTATACCTCTCTTGGGCATATACCCAAAAGATGCCTCAACATATAAAAGAGACACGTGCTCCACTATGTTCATCGCAGCCTTATTTATAATAGCCAGAAAATGGAAAGAACCGAGATGCCCTTCAACAGAGGAATGGATACAGAAAATGTGGTACATCTACACAATGGAATATTACTCAGCTATCAAAAACAACGAGTCTATGAAATTCGTAGGCAAATGGTTGGAACTGGAAAATATCATCCTGAGTGAGCTAACCCAATCACAGAAAGACATACATGGTATGCACTCATTGATAAGTGGCTATTAGCCCAAATGCTTGAATTACCCTAGATCCCTAGAACAAACGAAACTCAAGACGGATGATCAAAATGTGAATGCTTCACTCCTTCTTTAAATGAGGAAAAAGAATACCCTTGGCTGGGAAGGGAGAGGCAAAGATTAAAACAGAGACTGAAGGAACACCCATTCAGAGCCTGCCCCACAGGTGGCCCATACATATACAGCCACCCAATTGGACAAGATGGATGAAGCAAAGAAGTGCAGACCGACAGGAGCCGGATGTAGATCGCTCCTGAGAGACACAGCCAGAATACAGCAAATACAGAGGCGAATGCCAGCAGCAAACCACTGAGCTGAGAATAGGTCCCCCGTTGAAGGAATCAGAGAAAGAACTGGAAGAGCTTGAAGGGGCTCGCGACCCCAAAAGTACAACAATGTCAAGCAACCAGAGCTTCCAGGGACTAAGCCACTACCTAAAGACTATATATGGACTGACCCTGGACTCTGACCCCATAGGTAGCAATGAATATCCTAGTAAGAGCACCAGTGGAAGGGGAAGCCCTGGGTCCTGCTAAGACTGAACCCCCAGTGAACTAGACTATGGGGGGAGGGCGGCAATGGGGGGAGGGTTGGGAGGGGAACACCCATAAGGAAGGGGAGGGGGGAGGGGGATTTTGCCCGGAAACCGGGAAAGGGAATAACACTTGAAATGTATATAAGAAATACTCAAGTTAATAAAAAAATAAAAAATAAAAAAAAAAATAAAAAAAAATCATCAGATCTTACTATAAAAGCCTATATTCAACAAAACTTGAAAATCTACAGGAAATGGACAATTTCCTAGACATATACCAAGTACCAAAGTTAAATCAGGAACAGATAAACCAGTTAAACAACCCCATAACTCCTAAGGAAATAGAAGCAGTCATTAAAGGTCTCCCAACCAAAAAGAGCCCAGGTCCAGACGGGTTTAGTGCAGAATTCTATCAAACCTTCATAGAAGACCTCATACCAATGTTATCCAAACTATTCCACAAAATTGAAACAGATGGATCACTCCTGAATTCCTTCTATGAAGCCACAATTACTCTTATACCTAAACCACACAAAGACCCAACAAAGAAAGAGAACTTCAGACCAATTTCCCTTATGAATATCAACGCAAAAATACTCAATAAAATTCTGGCAAACCGAATCCAAAAGCACATCAAAACAATCATCCACCATGATCAAGTAGGCTTCATCCCAGGCATGCAGGGATGGTTTAATATACGGAAAACCATCAACGTGATCCATTATATAAACAAACTGAAAGAACAAAACCACATGATCATTTCATTAGATGCTGAGAAAGCATTTGACAAAATTCAACACCCCTTCATGATAAAAGTCCTGGAAAGAATAGGACTTCAAGGCCCATACCTAAACATAGTAAAAGCCATATACAGCAAACCAGTTGCTAACATTAAACTAAATGGAGAGAAACTTGAAGCAATCCCACTAAAATCAGGGACTAGACAAGGCTGCCCACTCTCTCCCTACTTATTCAATATAGGTCTTGAAGTTCTAGCCAGAGCAATCAGACAACAAAAGGAGATCAAGGGGATACAGATCGGAAAAGAAGAAGTCAAAATATCACTATTTGCAGATGATATGATAGTATATTTAAGTGATCCCAAAAGTTCCACCAGAGAACTACTAAAGCTGATAAACAACTTCAGCAAAGTGGCTGGGTATAAAATTAACTCAAATAAATCAGTAGCCTTCCTCTACACAAAAGAGAAACAAGCCGAGAAAGAAATTAGGGAAACGACACCCTTCATAATAGACCCAAATAATATAAAGTACCTCGGTGTGACTTTAACCAAGCAAGTAAAAGATGTGTACAATAAGAACTTCAAGACACTGAAGAAAAAAATTGAAGAAGACCTCAGAAGATGGAAAGATCTCCCATGCTCATGGATTGGCAGGATTAATATAGTAAAAATGGCCATTTTACCAAAAGCGATCTACAGATTCAATGCAATCCCCATCAAAATACCAATCCAATTCTTCAAAGAGTTAGACAGAACAATTTGCAAATTCATCTGGAATAACAAAAAACCCAGGATAGCTAAAACTATCCTCAACAATAAAAGGACTTCAGGGGGAATCACTATCCCTGAACTCAAGCAGTATTACAGAGCAATAGTGATAAAAACTGCATGGTATTGGTACAGAGACAGACAGATAGACCAATGGAATAGAATTGAAGACCCAGAAATGAACCCACACACCTATGGTCACTTGATTTTTGACAAAGGAGCCAAAACCATCCAATGGAAAAAAGATAGCATTTTCAGCAAATGGTGCTGGTTCAACTGGAGGTCAACATGTAGAAGAATGCAAATTGATCCATGCTTATCACCCTGTACAAAGCTTGAGTCCAAGTGGATCAAGGACCTCCACATCAAACCGGACACACTCAAACTAATAGAAGAAAAACTAGGGAAGCATCTGGAACACATGGGCACTGGAAAAAATTTCCTGAACAAAACACCAATGGCTTATGCTCTAAGATCAAGAATTGACAAATGGGATCTCATAAAACTGCAAAGCTTCTGTAAGGCAAAGGACACTGTGGTTAGGACAAATCGGCAACCAACAGATTGGGAAAAGATCTTTACCAATCCTACAACAGATAGAGGCCTTATATCCAAAATATACAAAGAACTCAAGAAGTTAGACCGAAGGGAGACAAATAACCCTATTAAAAAATGGGGTTCAGAGCTAAACAAAGAATTCACAGCTGAGGAATGCCGAATGGCTGAGAAACACCTAAAGAAATGTTCAACATCTTTAGTCATAAGGGAAATGCAAATCAAAACAACCCTGAGATTTCACCTCACACCAGTGAGAATGGCTAAGATCAAAAACTCAGGTGACAGAAGATGCTGGCGAGGATGCAGAGAAAGAGGAACACTCCTCCATTGTTGGTGGGATTGCAGACTGGTAAAACCATTCTGGAAATCAGTCTGGAGGTTCCTCAGAAAATTGGACATTGAACTGCTTGAGGATCCAGCTATACCTCTCTTGGGCATATACCCAAAAGATGCCTCAACATATAAAAGAGACACGTGCTCCACTATGTTCATCGCAGCCTTATTTATAATAGCCAGAAAATGGAAAGAACCCAGATGCCCTTCAACAGAGGAATGGATACAGAAAATGTGGTACATCTACACAATGGAATATTACTCAGCTATCAAAAACAACGAGTTTATGAAATTCGTACGCAAATGGTTGGAACTGGAAAATATCATCCTGAGTGAGCTAACCCAATCACAGAAAGACATACATGGTATGAACTCACTGATAAGTGGCTATTAGCCCAAATGCTTGAATTACCCTAGATGCCTAGAACAAATGAAACTCAAGACGGATGATCAAAATGTGAATGCTTCACTCCTTCTTTAAATGAGGAAAAAAGAATACCCTTGGCAGGGAATAGAGAGGCAAAGATTAAAACAGACACAGAAGGAACACCCATTCAGAGCCTGTCCCACATGTGGCCCATACATATACAGCCACCCAATTAGACAAGATGGATGAAGCAAAGAAGTGCAGACCGACAGGAGCCGGATGTAGATCGCTCCTGAGAGGCACAGCCAGAATACAGCAAATACAGAGGCGAATGCCAGCAGCAAACCACTGAACTGAGAATAGGACCCCTGTTGAAGGAATCAGAGAAAGAACTGGAAGAGCTTGAAGGGGCTCGAGACCCCGTAGGTACAACAACGCCAAGCAACCAGAGCTTCCAGGGACTAAGCCACTACCAAAAGACTATACATGGACTGACCCTGGACTCTGACATCATAGGTAGCAATGAATATCCTAGTAAGAGCACCAGTGGAAGGGGAAGCCCTGGGTCCTGCTAAGACTGAACCCCCAGTGAACTAGACTGTTGGGGGGAGGGAGGCAATGGGGGGAGGGTTGGGAGGGGAACACCCATAAGGAAGGGGAGGGGGGAGGGGGATGTTTGCCCGGAAACCAAAGAATTATTATTAAGTATTAAATAAATTTAAAAAAAAAAAGAAAAGAAAAAAATGGGAGGCATTGGGGTTAGAAGGATGTCTCTGAGATTAAAAGCACTGAATGCTCTTACAGAGGACCCAAGGTTGATTCTAGTAATCCACATGGTGACTCACACCATCAGCAACTACTGTTCCAAGGGATTCAATTCCTTTTTCTGGCCTCTGCAGGTACCAGACACAAATACAATATATAGTCGTACATGAAGATAGGACACCCATACATTTAAGAACAATGATCCTGCTTTTAAAACACAAAGAAGGTTAGCCATATAGACGTCTCAATGGTTAATAACACTTATTGCTCTCACAGGGGACCAAACTTCATTTCCCAAGCCCATATTGAACAGCTCGTAACTGCCTATAAGTGCAGATCCAGAGAGACTAGACATCTGCTCCTGGCCTCTACAGACACAAGCACATATGCACGTGAAGACTGATATGATAACAATCACAATCTTGCCTTTCTGCTTATTACACAGATTTTTGAAATTTATTTTTGTATTAGTTTTTATTGGTTATTTTGTACATTTACACTTCAACTGTTCTCTCCTTCCCAATTTTCCCCCCATAAACCTTCTACCTCATCCACTATACCTCTTGATTCTATGACGTTGCTCTTCCACCCACCCACCCAACCAACCACTCCTCCCTCACCACACTAGTATTCCCCTACATTGGCGCATCAAGCCTACACAAGACCAATGGCCTCCCCTCCCACTGATGCCTGATAAGTTTATCCTCTGCTACATATGCAGCTGGAGCCTTTATTATAGAGTTCTAACAGTACATGTATCAGTTTCTTTCCATACCAAGAAATTCCACACTTCTCTGTGGACAAGCACTGGGTAGCCTAACAATTCAGGTCTTTCCTAACTCACATGTAAAGAAAGAGGACATAGACACTACCACAGGTAGAGAAATGTGAAAACAAATCTCATGGTCACATTCTTTAGTTTGTGGTGCTATGTCTCTGTCTCTTTGTCTCTTCATATCCCCACCAGCCACTCCCTCACCCCCATATTTTGAAAACTGGTTCCCATGAGCCCAAGCTGTCTTTAAAAACACAAAGTAGACATCTGAACTTCTGATCCTCTTGTCTTTACCACTTGAGTTATGGAATTACAGCCACACACTCTCATCACCTGTTTGTACAAGACATCCTGCAGGTTAGACAGTCCCTCTGCTAATTGATCTATACCCACATTCCACAGTCATATTTTTTTTTTGGTTCTTTTTTTTTTTTTTTCGGAGCTGGGGACCGAACCCAGGGCCTTGCGCTTCCTAGGTAAGCGCTCTACCACTGAGCTAAATCCCCAGCCCAGAGTCATATTTTTTAATGTACTGTGAGAATTGAATTGATTTATGCTCATTATAGATGCAGGAATCCCCAAACTAAAGCGAAACGGGTTAGTTTGCAAAGGTTGTCACTACAAATCACCACACACTGGGTGTCTTAAAGTGTAGCAACTGATTTTGTCACACTTCAGGATGCTGAAAGTCCAAGATCACAATGTTGGTCGCAGGGCTTCTCTTTGGCTTGCAGGTGGCCATCTTCTCCTCTCTGTGGCCTCACATAGACAATTCTGTAAGCTTACACTACCCTGGGTATTTCTTTCCTCTCAAAAAGACAGGACTTATATTGGATTAGAGACCCACCCTTATGGCCTCATTTAGTTTTAATTGGTTCTTTAAATACCCTAAATCTGAATAGTCACATTCCGATGGAATGGGAATTTGGGCTTTAACTTGAGAATGAAGGAGATGCCAGTTTCCGCAAAAGACAAAATTATGTTAAAAGTTGATGAGAGAAGATTCTACAGGGGGCCCTAAAGGGAAAAGTGAACCTATTATGTGCCTTGATTTCAAAAGCAAGGTCTAAAAGGTAGTCAGTGATTGGCATGAGATGTGATGGATACTTCACAGAGAGCCTGTCAGGAGATGCGAATGTTTTTAAGATCTAGATAATATTTACTACATTGGAATTTGTGGTACATACTCTGTATCACTTATCTTGTCTATTCTACTCAATGAAAATTATATTTGTAACTATTATGACTCTGAATTCACTGGTAAAATGACTCAGCCTCATCAACTATGGTCAGTCACATCCAGCCATCACTTCAAGTGATCTTAACCACTGATGCCCTCTCTCCAGTCCCACCAACACCAACAGCCTGCAAGCCAGGACGAGCTTTCTTATTTGTTTTGTTTTGTTTCATTTTTATTTGCATTTTTGACAGAACAACAACAAAAGAATGAAATATGACGTGTGAAGTGATATGAAATCCAACTACTATGTTTTTTTTTGTTTTTTTTTTTTAGATCCAATTGGTAAGATATAATTGCCCACTTAAACATACAAAGCCCAGTACCATCCATCCCTTGAGAACATTAATAGCAACCTGTAAATACACAGAGCAGAATCTTAACATCACCTGCCATGGCTTCTCCCCTCTCTCCGGTTCCCTTCTCCTCCTCTCTCCCCTAGTCTCCTCCTCTTCCTTCAAACTTCTCTCCCGCCCATCCTTCCTTCTCCTCCAGTGACAGGCCTCCTTCTATCCTGTACCTGCCTCACCTGTGGCATCATCCTACATTTCACCCTTTTTGTCTAATTAAAAAAAAAACTTTTCTCTCAAATATAAGCTGAGCACAACTACTATCATTTTGTAATTAAGAGCATAAAATATATCTAACACCCAGTCCAACACTTTATCAGTTAAACAGAACATTTAGTTATCCATTCCAGCTTAAGAAAGGCTTAAAATCTGTACTATATCTTGGCTAGCTTGTATATTTCCTGATAACTATCCAATAAAATATGTATATTTAGAGTTAAACAGCCTGATAGGCTATGAGACTATAATGTCTTCAACCCCATCAGAAATCTGGGAATGACCAAATATCTATACACATAGGAAGCCTAACACGGCTTCCAGAACTGAGAGGTTGTAGAGACAAATCTCCGCTAGCACAGTCCCCTGTTAGCAACATGTGAGCACAAGTCTTCAGCCTTCTGGCCCAAAATCAACTGACAGACTCTAGAAATGCAGATTTTGAGGGGCTGATCACCCTGTCTTGGCAGAGTTTATCAGTCAACTATTCTGCATAATTTGTCCTTTTCTGGACAGTATTAGTCTGCAGATGAAAGAGGCAATTTTGTATAGTGGCTGCCTAGCCACAAAGTATTGCCTCACCTGGAGGTAGAGATGTTCACATTCTTCATTAAATCCACCAAAGGGTAACTGTTAGGAACAGATATGTCTCAACAAAAGATAAATAACTTTAAATCTCAAATTTTGTGAATTTCTGACGTTTTTGAAAACCACCTATCTATATAAGACAATCTGGACTGTTGTCTTTATATCTTAATAATATCTTGAAAGTTCTCTCACAAACTCAGAGCCATGACTTTGCTATTTGAATCTTAACTCACAGGTGTAATCAACTCAGAAGTTTGTAATGACAACAATAGAAGAACTGGCTCTAAACCTTGTAAACTTTTTTGACAAAAAAATTCTATAACAAAACAAAGATACGATTTAAGCTTAGTTACCAAATGAGATTATGACTGTACAATTCAATCTAGCTAATTCCTCCCTGTCAAATTACAACCAATTTTAAATTCCTCATAAAAACAACTTTAGAATAACCATTTTCAGCCCCCCAAAGTCCACAGAATTGGGGTGATGACTCCTCCATAACTTCTTCAAGCTGTACATGAGTGTTGAGATATCCTTGGGGGCAGGGGGTAGGAAGAATGAAGCAAATGCTGTAGCAGGATGTGTCCTGACTGGACCCAGCTGAAAGTCCTTGAGACCAGGATTCCAAGTAGGTCGGCACGCTCTGTAAAATACAACTCTCAAGAAAAAGTTTAGAATCGAGATATCTTTTTGTTTGATTCTCCTGAATAAATTTTTCAGGCGGTCTACCTCTATCAAATCTGATCAGTATGACTCTGGGAGGTTTCCAGAGCCTAACCACACTTTATAAAAACACAAAGACAAAATCTTTCTCCCAAAATACTGTATTCCTTAGTCTGAAACCAGAAAAGCTTGTATCTTGTACTCTCTCCCAGAGTAATAATATAACCATAAAACGCAAAGTCACACCCATCATGAATATTAAGCAAATTTTTTAAAAAGTAAGCTAAACAATGAGCCTGATGGGCTTTTTTACTCTGTGATATCGGGAAATTATCCCAAAGTTCCCGTGGAGCCCACGTTAAGAGAATTCGAGCTTCCTGTTGTGGTATATATCAAAAGTAACCCTCGCTAGCCAGCATCAATGAGCCATATGGCCTTTAGCAGTGTAATTCATAAAACAAACCAAATACCTTTTATCAATTCCAGTATCAATAAGCAACACATCAAACCAGGACTTTATCCCAAAATATCTCAATCTGTTAAGCTCTCTACCCGGAGCCACAGATTTTTCTTTAACCTTAATAACTTCTATAATATATGTCTGCATTCACTCTGCCTGGTGTTACATTTATCACAACTCTCTACTTGGAGTTAGTGACTAATTTTTCCCCTATCTAAGTTCTGAACCATGGATGAAAATCCCCACCTGATTCAGGTAATCTCTTTACTCTCTTCTTTCTAAAAACAAACTCAATCACCTTTTAATAATACCTGTAATTAAGAAGTAGCCTGTCTAACTAGGATTTCAACCCAAACTTCCCGTGGAGCCCACATTAAAAAGAATATGAGTATCCTGAAAGACTTTCTAAACAACTTTCTTTAAAAAGCAGCTTTTAATCTCTGACTCTCTGATCTGACATTACTTATCACACAGCAGGGGACCTACAGCCTGCCAGCCCTGGTGGCTTCCCCTTTCTTTGTTTGAATTTCCCCTCCCCCCCCCCCAGCTTAAGATATCACATGACTTAACATGGCGCCGGCCTCATCTTACTTAGAAAATAAAAACTTTCTCTCAACTCTCAGGATTACTAGTGGATTCTTGACCATCTCCTTGGCACGCCATCTGTTGTTGTAAAAATATAAAAATAAAAAAGTATAGTCTTTTACCCCGCTAGGTCTGCACCAAGGTGCCCAGATATCTGCTAGATATTTTGGTGGAAACACATCCCAGCCGCACTTGCCTACACTCAAACCCCCCCCCCCATAAAAGAACACACAACACAATAATCTTTGATCCAATTGGTAAGATATAATTGCCCACTTAAACATACAAAGCCCAGTACCATCCATCCCTTGAGAACATTAATAACAACCTGTAAATACACAGAGCAGAATCTTAACATCACCTGCCATGGTTTCTCCCCTCTATCCGGCTCCCTTCTCCAACTACTATGTTTTTAAATGATGCACTGTTAGAATGTTTTTCATGTACTCTTGCTATAAATATGAGCCTAGGACCCTGAAGCCTGCCTGGTATTAAATATTAACTTTCTCACCCTTGATATAAAATGCTCAGCCCTGCTTAAATGGCTTATCTTATCACCCAACTAGTGACTTACCCAGGTCCAGCTCTAACTGAGAACCTGCACAATTGCTAGTAGTCCATTATCTGACCATAATGATTAGGTATCTCAAGCAGCGATTACCCCAACTCAGCACAATGCAGTGCCATTTCCTGTGGGTTTGCCTAAATTGTGCAAATGGGACTACACAGAACAGAAGTGCACCCTAAGACTTTCCTTATTTCCTTCACCCTCTAAATTATACCCAAAACACACATGCCTCACTATTTTCACAGATGCTGTGTGGTAATCATGGGCTATTTGGTGTAAAAGAATAAAGCTTCAGTAATAGGGGTGGTGGGGTGTGGAGGAACTGGATTCCCATCAAACCATCTTCAAGAGAAACAATCAGAGTTCAAACAATCTGACACTCTGTTCAGCAGTTACTCTCTACTGATTCTCTTTCTTGTTTTCTCTTGGGATCTGAGTCCTTCACTATGTAAAAATCATAGCACTTACCACTATTTCTGTGAGTTCCTTTTGAGTTTGCATAACTTCACTCCAGTAAGACCTCTGATTTGCCAAGTTGGATGTGACTTATTCATTATTTTTCTTTGTCCTCCATATCCTATCTCAGGTAAATAAACATCGTTTGATATCCCTCCAGGCAAAGTCACACACACACACACAGCATCTCCCTTCCTTGGGAACTTTCTAAAAGGTTTTTGTTATAAATAATCAAAAAGATATGCTGACAGAAGGGTTGAATATTGTGTGATGGATCTTGGAGACTGTGTCTAAGTGTAGAGTAGCTGACCTTTTTTGACTGTTTGAACTATCCACATGTATCTTTCTCTGGGCATGTAGTTCCTCTTCCTCTCCTCTCCATCTCTGCCTTTCATTATCATAGGTTTTCCTTACATGATCTTCCTTGCTTTTTCTTATGATTAGAAGCTTCCTTATCCGATATTCCTTCTGCTCTGATGTGGAGAATGTTGGATCTCTGTATTCTACGAAAAACAAAGCAGAGAAAGGTTTCTAGACTCTCAAGTTTCCAGAAGGATCCAGCCTACTTACCAAATGCTGTTAAGAAAAATGTTATTTAGGTATAATCTTAGGGTCATTGTAAATCACAGCAAAACCTGGTTTCCTGTTCCCTGTTTCCTGGTTACCCAATTTCTGCTGTTTCCCCTCCCACTGTTGTTTTTCTATATTTTCTGCTGAGCCAATTAGAGAAAGACTCATTTTCAGACATAGATCTGCCAGAGGAAGGCCCACAGCTGTTGGGAACTGCAGGTGAGAAAACTTTGACTAGAAATCTGCACAACTTGGTGAGAATGCATTCTGTAGATTGGCAGCACAATAGACTTTGAACTGTGCAATATAGAGATGGGGATATAGCTTAATGGGTAGAATGCTTGCCTAGCACACACAAATCTGAGGTTTATCTCTAGTAGCACATTAACCAGACACGGTGGCACATTCCTGCAATCTCAACATTGGAGACATAGAGGCAAGAGAATCTGAAGAGGAAGGTAATCCCTGGCTATGTATAGTAAATTGAGGTCAGCCTAGACTATATGAGAGCCTGTAGGACAAAAGCTCATCCATGGAAAACCATAAGATAAAAAGGTAAATATGGGCAACACATATCACTCTTTCTGGATGTTTTGCCACTAAAGAGAGCCAAAGGTTTCAAAAGTTGGAAATTAAAGGTTGACATGAAAGTGCATGATAACTTTGATTGAAGATAAAATGTTCTAGTGAATACTGGTGTGTTCATTTGTAGGGAGGAATCAAAGAAAAGTGTTGAGTGTGTACTAGTCAGAAATAGCACTACCGGAAAAAGTAGGTTGTGAAAAATCTATGGGAAAAGTAGGTGCCAGGTCTAAGGCTGTAATAGCTATCACCTGTTTCATAGATATGACGCTAAAGAAGGTGCATCAGGAGAGCGGAGAGCAGTGGCTGTGCAGGTGTTGGGGTGGAATCTATGAGGGCAGTGGTGATCCCTCAAGCAAACAGGTCCCAGATCCTTCATGAATTTGCCACTGTCTTCTCAAGAATTTTTGTTGTTTTCCCTTCTCAAAGTCTAAATTTCTTCTATCACAATGTGGATAATGTTTAATCAAGTTCAAACTTATCAGAGTCTGTCGAAGGGGAGGATATTGTACAGTGATTGAAAGATTTAAATGACTCTGTAAATGCTGTCCTACAACATTCTTATTCATCCCAAACTGCAATCTTGTTCTTCCAATTGTAGCTGGGGCTATATTTTATAATTCTTCTGCTCTTGTATGCTGTACCTGTCATTGTAGAATTTTCTTTGTTCATTTTGTAAACTTCAGACTGAGAGATTGAGTAATTTTAAGAAGTTAAGTCATTGCCTCATAGATTCTTAAGAACGAACAGTCCTCAGCACAGTTTGGTGATTGGTGGTTGGTGGAATGTGGAGAAAGAGGAGACAAACAATTTCCAAACTGTAAACCATTCAAGTTCAATAGTAATGTGATCTACACAGATGATTTTAGGCTGTCCTGTGGGTGCTTTAAAGAAAAAGGGAAAAGGCAGGGAAGGGTTGTAGCACAGAAGGAAGAGTATGTGTCTAACTCATAAGCTCTGAAGTCAGTCATCTTGTAAATTGAGGATTGTTGATACCTGCATCCCAGAATCGTGGAGTGAAGGAAGAAGGACAAGAAGCCTACGCCTATCCTTGACAAAATTAAGATTCATAAAACCATGTCTCAAAAGACAAAAAAAAAGAGGATGAGGAAATAGAAGGAAAATGAGAGATATCTGCTTTTGATAGCACACATATGTAATTGTACTACTTGAGAAGCACAAGTAGGAGGACTGTTATAAGTTCAAAGCCATCCTGACATACATAGAAAGTTGTATGCCAACCAGGGCTACATAGGAAGAACTTACTTAAGACAGGAGGAGGGGAGGAGGAGAAAATGGGGGAGAGAGAGCAAGGAAGGAATTGGAAAGAGATTAACTTTAATCCAATATTTGTTTAACATTTCCATAACATTATCTAACCAAACTTTCATATCAGTATGTTGTCAAGGACTGTAAACTTTATTAATGAGATATTGCAAGTTGATTCCTCCATAGAATTTTAAATTTGATGATCATTGTTGCTCTTTCACATCTCAAATTGAAGTCAATATTATGTGAGTCAACCCATCTGCAAAAGCAGTATGACACAACAGGGCCAGAAATTGACCATTGCTGAAATTTCAGACTGAGAAATTAAGTAATTTTAAGAAGTTAATTTTTTCCTGAGAGACACAGCCAGAATATGGCAAATACATAGGCGAATGCCATCATTAAACCACTGAACTGAGAACGGGACCCCCATTGAAGGAATCAGAGAAAGGACTGGAAGAGCTTGAAGGGGCTTGAGACCCCGTATGTACAACAATGCCAGCCAACCAGAGCTTCCAGGGACTAAGCCACTACCCAAAGACTATACATGGACTGACCCTGGGCTCCAACCTCATAGGTAGCAATGAATAGCCTAGTAAGAGCACCAGTGGAAGGGGAAGCCCTTGGTCCTGCCAAGACTGAACCCCCAGTGAACGGGATTGTGGGAGGGAGGGCAGAAATGGGGGGACGATGGGGAGGGGAACACCCATAGAGAGGAGGAAGGGGAGAAGTTAGGGGGATGTTGGCCCGGAAACTGGGAAAGGGAATAACAATCGAAATGTAAATAAGAAATACCCAAGTTAATAAAGATGAAAAAAAAGAAGTTAATCTTTTATTGGATATTTTATGTATTTACATTTCAAATGTTATCCCCTTTCCTGGATCCCCCTTCTCCCATATTTCCTCTCCCTTCTTCTATGAGGATGCTTCCCCTCCCATCCACATATTTCCACCTCAATACCCTGGCATTCCCTACACTCTGGAAATGAACCTTCACAGGACCAAGGGCTTTCCTCCTATCGATGCAAGACAATGCCATCCTCTGCTACATATGCAACTGGAGCTTTGGTTTTCCCCCCCTCCCCATGTGTACTCTTTGGTTGATGGTTTAGTCACTGGGAGCCCTAGGGGGTCTTGTTGTCCTTCCTATGGGGTTGCAAACCCCTTCAGCTCCTTCAGTCCTTTCTCTAACTCCTGCATTGGGGTCTCCATGCTCAGTCTGATGGTTAGCTGTAAGCATCTTTATCTGTATCAGTAAGGCTCTGGCAGAGCCTCTCAGGAGACATCCATATCAGGCTCCTGTCAGCAAGCACTTCTTGGCATCAGCAGTAGTGACTGGGTTTGGTGGCTGTATATTTTATGGATCCCCATGTGGGGCAGCCTCTCTATGGCCTTTTCTTCAGTCTCTGCTCTACTTTTTGTTCCTGTATTTTCTCCCATGAGTATTTTGTTCCCCCTTCTAAGAACTGAGGCACTTTGGTCTTCTTTCTTTTTAATTTTCCTATGGTCTGTGAATTGTTTCATGGTTATTCTGAGCTTTGGAGCTGCTTACCATGTGTGTTCTTTTATGACTAGATTACCTCACTCAGGATAATATGTGCCAGGTTTCTTTTCTCATTTCCAGTGTCATGATAAAAAAAAAAGTAAGTCCTCTGGCAGAAGAGATGTCTTAGTCAATAAATTCTTTGGTGTATAATGAGGACCTGTATTCACATCACCAATACCCATATCAAAGCTAGGTGTAGTAGTGTGGGTCCTCACCTCAGCATTGGGACTGGCATGTGGCGGCAAAAAGGAGATAGGCAGATATCTAGAACTCATGGATCAACCAATAAGTTTAGTAAAATACTTTGTCTCAAAAACATAAGGTGAAGAGTAATTAAGAAGTCACATGACATTGACCTCTGACATGAATGTTCACAAATACACATACATGAAAAAAACTCTGATTATTCAGTGCTACTTGTAAATCATTAATTCATGCCCTCTCCTGTTAACTGATTTTACTCCCTCTGCTCCATTTAAGGAAGTCTGCAGTCAATATTAGGGGAAGCCATTTTTACATAAATAATATTTTACATACATAATCCTGTGAAATCTCCTACCCACAACATGTTGGAATCTTCCTTTCTCTCTTGCCCTGTCTTACCTTAAAGCATATTGAAGAGATCTCACAGGTAAAGAGAATATTATGTCTTTCCACCAAGAAAATCTCAAGAAGAGGCTGGAGAGACACTTCTTAGAAAGATGTTAAGAGTGATTGCTGCTGTCAAATAGGTTCTGCATCCAGTTGTCAACATATAAGTCAGGCATGTCACATCTCGGGCGTTCTTGGACCTCTGCACTCATGCACATATATGCATAATTAATTTTAAAAGCTAATTTCAATTAGTTGTCCAATACCAAATGATCTGCCTTGAAAATATACATACAAATCACATTATATGGACTAAGTAAGTTGAATTTAGGACTCTCTCTGTATCTCTCTCTCTCTCTCTCTCTCTCTCTCTCTCTCTCGTGTGTGTGTGTGTGTGTGTGTGTGTGTGTGTGTGTGTGTGTGAACAGCAATTAATGAAAAAATGAGGCTATACCCATGAAAGAGAGCAGAGAGGGAGTGGGAGAGCATATGAGATGGATGGTTTGGAAGGAATAAAGGAAAGGGGCAATGGTGAAATTATATCAAATTTAAAAGAGACAATGTAAAGGAGACAAATTCCGAGATATTCCCTGAAGCCATTACTCATGTAAATGTTCCCTCTTAGCAGAGGAAAGGAGCCTCTGTCGAAGCCCTAGTAAGAAAGAAGGTAGGTGTGTAATGAAATATTCATGCAGAGTGATAGCTGATCATTATCTCTCTGGGTCAATAATGCTGTCTTCAATCAGTTTCCTCATATCCACACACCATTTTATTTAAGCTGTGCTAAAACAAATGTAATAAAAATTAACCTGCTGCTTTTTTCTTACTGTTGTTTTTGTGGCTTGCCCAAAGAGGTGATCAACTTTATTTTTTGAGAAAAGATTCTCACTGGACTTGGAGTTCACCAGTTTAGTTTGATTGGTTGCCCTGAGGAGTCTCCCATTTCTGCTCCTCTAGTACTCAGATTTTAGACAGGCACATGTAATGTTACCACTCTCTCTACACAGTTGGACATCAAAACTTATGTTCTCATGATTTTGTAGCAATTACTTTACTGACTGAGCAATCTTCTCAGCCCCTTATTGTACAGAGACATGATCTATCTATGCATTCCAGTCTGTACTTAAACTTACTAGGCAGCCCATGCCAGCCACAGAGTAAAATCTTTCTTCCTTGTCTTCCAAGACTTGCAATGACAAGGGTACACCACCACCACACCCAGATTAAATTTTACCACTTTAAAATTAAGTGTCATTAAGTGTATTTAAAATGTTTTTCAACCATATCCCTATCTAATTCTAGATGTATTTCATCATTCAAAAGAAAACAAATCCCATACCCTTTGAGTGATAATTCTTTGCTCCCCCCTCCCTCAGGCCCCTGAATCCACTAACATGCTACTTCTTGTAAACTTAACTATTCTGGTTACTTGTTATAAGTTGAATAATGCATCGTATAACATTTTATGTCTAGATTCCTTTTTGTATACCGTTAAAGTATATCTGTCATCCTATATATACATTTTTCATTGCTTTGTTTAGCCTTTTGAGAGAGGTCCATTGTATATCCTTCATAATTCAGGCCTCAAATTTGCCATGATCCTGCCTTCACATCCCAAGCACTATGATTACAGGTACATGCTACCACAATCAATGTGTTTCATTCCTTTTTATGTCTAAAAGCTATACATCAATTGGAAATATCACACTTCATACATCCAATATATTTATTTAATTTTTCTCACCTAGACACATGCTAGAGTTATCTGAGAAGAGGGAATTTAAACTGTGAAACTGCCTCCATGACATTGGTTTATAGACAAGTCTGTGAAGCATTTTCTTGATTAGTGATTGATATAGGAGGACTCAACTCATTGTGTGTGGTGCCACCCTTGGGCTGATAGTCCTAATTTGTATAAGAAAGCATGCTGAGCCATCATGGAAATCAGGCCAAAGAAGAGCATTACTCCATGGCCACTCTTCAGTTCTTCGCTCCAGGTTCCTGACTTGATTACCCTTCCCAATAGATTATAAAGTGTACACTGAAATAAACCCTTTTCTTCTCAAATTCTTGAAAAAAAGCTAAGACAGGTTGTTTTTATATTCTAGCTATAATGAGAAATGTTACAATAAAATTTGTGCACAACTCTTGTTTGAACACAAGTTTTTTGACAATAACTTCTATTTTTGCTTTGACAGTTACATACATAATCATCCTTATGACATCTCCCAGCACATTCTCCTCCACCACGATGTCTTCTCCTCCTGCTTTTAACAGTCAAATTAGGACTATCTGCTGGAATATTGACTCATCCTGTGGGCTTGATCTTGTATTGAAGTGGTGAACATAAATCTTACTTATGTACAGCTTGCCCAGTTTTGTTGTGTTTTTCTCTTGCAAGTTAAGGATTTACATTAGCCAACTAATTTTATTGTGAGCAGAGTGCATATTGGCAATTGTGGAAGCATAGGCACACCTTCCCCCATCTGGTAAAAGGTAACAATATGCATAAGCATGGCAAGAAGTGGTGAGTTTTTTCTAGCTTGAGTGTGAAAGACTTGCAAAGGAAGTAGACTGGGTATACTAATAAAGGAAAGGAAAACTACTTGGAGGCAGCATTGAAGAGATGGTTCAGTTTTTATAATGCTTACATCCAAGTGTGAGGGTTGAGGTTTGTATCCGCAGAAAACTGTGACCATTGGACAGAGAGGTTCACCTATAATTACAGCCACAGGAGTTAGAAAAATCCAATTCTTGAAGCAATCTACCTATCAAGGTTAGTTACAGCAATGAGCTCTGAATTTGGTTCAGAGACCCTGTCTAAGTGAGTTAGGTGGAGTTGCAGTAGAAGGTGATGCCTAACATCAATCTCAGGGCTCCACATACATGTGTACATATGTACATACACAAACATACCCATACATACATACACTCATGCATATGTAGAAAACACCCACACATGAAAAATTAAAACATAAAGCCAGGCATAATCCCAACACAAAAGAGGAAAAGGCAGGCAGATTTCTAAGAGTTTGCAGCCACCTTTGTCTACAGAGAAAGTCCTAGGCTAGCAAGGACCTTGTGTCATGGAGAAAAAAAAAGGTAAGACCAATAAATAAACACCCTGCTTTCTTAATGTTCTAGGAGTCTACAAGATGGACACCAACATGTCTGCAGTGAACTTCATGAATATGTCTGGGAGTACTCGATCAGTATCTGCTGGCTACATTGTTCTGGATATCTTCTCATATTTGATCTTTGCACTCACCTTTGTGCTTGGAGTCTTGGGCAACGGGCTCGTGATCTGGGTGGCCGGTTTCCGCATGAAACGCACTGTCACCACCATCTCTTACTTGAACTTGGCCATTGCTGACTTTTGCTTCACCTCCACTTTGCCATTTTACATCGTCAGCCTGGTCATGGGAGGAATATGGCCATTTGGTTGGTTCATGTGCAAGTTCATATATACTGTAATAGACATAAACCTATTTGGAAGTGTCTTTCTGATTGCCCTCATAGCATTGGATCGCTGTGTTTGTGTCCTGCATCCAGTCTGGGCTCAGAACCACCGCACCGTGACCCTGGCCAAGAAGGTAATCATTGTACCCTGGATTTGTGCATTTCTCCTTACTTTGCCAGTTATCATTCGTGTGACCACAGTCCCTAATCGACTTGGACCAGGGAAAACAGCCTGTGCTTTAGACTTCTCACCCTGGACCAAAGATCGTGCAGAAAAGGATAAAGTAGCTATCACCATGTATACTGTCAGAGGAATAATCAGGTTCATCCTTGGGTTCAGCACTCCCATGTCCATTGTAGCTATTTGTTATGGGTTAATAGCCACTAAAATCCACAGGCAAGGTCTTATCAAATCCAGCCGTCCCTTGCGAGTTCTCTCTTTTGTTGTGGCTGCCTTTTTCCTCTGCTGGTGCCCATTTCAAGTAGTGGGCCTCATACGCACAATCCAAATCCGTGAACACTTGAGGAACATACCTCAAAGCACTCTAACTGCTATGAAAATCACAAGCTCTTTGGCTTTCTTCAATAGCTGCCTCAACCCAATCCTTTATGTCTTCATGGGCCAGGACTTCAGACAAAGACTAATCCACTCCCTACCTGCCAGTCTAGAGAGGGCCCTGAGTGAGGACTCAGCTCAAACCAGTGACACAGGCACCAACTTGGGAGCCAACTCTATTCCTGAAAACCCAGCAAATGCAATGTAAAAACAGGGCTTTAGCTTCCAGATTCACATGCTTTGAGTTCCACTGTGCTATAGTCACTCCTTGTTGACTTTCAGGCTACAGGCTCATTAGGAAAACTTGAAATGACCTTTTAGACTTTTGTACCTCAACCCAAGGTGGCCAATAAAGAAAAAACCATATAGACTGAAATAATTACAAATGACAATACTATAGTGTCATTACCAGTATGGTCCATTTCTAGTCCACTCTTAAGTTGTAAACTCGAAAATTCTAGTGAGTGTCCTTTTGCAGGAAATAGGTATATGCTCCCTTTAGAAAAGGGAGCCAACCCTTAGATTCTACCTCACACCAGTCAGAATGGCTAAGATCAAAAATTCTGGTGACAGCAAATGCTGATGAGGATGTGAAGAAAGAGGAACACTTCTCCATTGTTGGTGGGATTTCAATCTGGTACAACCAGTGTGGAAATCAGTCTCAAACAGTTCCACAGAAAATTAAACATTGTATTACCTGAGGACCCAGCTATACCACTTCTTGGCATATACCCAAAAGATGCTACAACATATGACAAGGATACACGCTCCACTATGTTCATACCAGCCTTATTTGTAATAGCCAGAAGCTGGAAACAACTCAGATGTCCCTCAACAGAGGAATGGAAACAGAAAATGTGGTACATCTACACAATGGAATACTACTTGGCTACTAAAAACAATGACTTCATGAAATTCTTAGGCAAATAGATGGAACTAGAAAATATCATCTTGAGTGAGGCAACCCAATCAAAAAATATACATGTTATGCACTCACTGATAAGTGGATATTAGCCCAAAAACTCGGAATACCCAAGATACAATTCAGACCATAAGAAGCTCACGAAGAAGGAAGACCACAGTGTGGATGCTTCAGTCCTTCTTAGAAGGGGGGACAAAATATTCATGGGAGGAATTACAGGGACAAAGAGAAGAGTTAAGCAGAGACTGAAGGAAAGGCCATCCAGGGATTGTGCCACCTGGGAATCCAACCCATGTACAGCCATCAAACCCAGTCACTATTGCTGATGCCAAGAAGTGCTTTCTGACAGGAGACTGATGTGGATGTCTCCTGAACCTGATGTGGATGTCTCTGCCAGAGCCTTACTGATACAGATGAGGATGCTTACAGCTAACCATCAGACTGAACATGGGGACCCCAATGAAGTAGTTAGAGAAAGAACTGAAGGAGCTGAAGGGGTTTGCATCCCCATAGGAAGAAAAACAATATCAACCAACCAGACCCCCTAGGGCTCCCAGCGGCTAAACCACCAACCGAAGAGTATACATGGAGGGACCCATGGCTCCAGTTGTATATATTGCATTGTCTTGCATCGATAGGAGGAAAGCCCTTGGTCCTGTGAAGGCTCATTTACCCAGTGTAGGGAAACGCCAGGGTGGGGAGATGGGAGTGGGTGGGTAGGAGGGAAAGCCTCCTCTTAGCACTAGGAGAAGGGAGTATGACAGAAGGGGGTGAACTGGGAAAGGGAATGACATTTGAAATATAAATACATAAAATATCCAATAAAAATGCAAAAAAAAAAAGAAAAAGAAACTGAAGCCAAATGGGGAAAGACTTCTGTCCCTTGAGCTCTTTTATTGCAACGACCCAATCTCTTTTATTGTAATATTTGGTCTATCTGTTGCCACCATGAGACAAGTGTTTTCACTTGTGGCTCTCAGTGTAGCCACACCTAAATTAGTATAGTTTATATTGTATCTGGCATTTGACGTACATGTTCTAAAGGGAATGAATCCAGAATAGAACTCCTGTTCCCATTCTCAATGGCAGTAAATAAGTATCATACCCCAACACACACACACACACACACACACACACACACACACACACACACACACATTTGATGGCATTTGGGTTCTTTGGTCTTGGTCATTCTAACTACAGTAAAATGAAATCTCAAAGTACTTTTAATTTACAGTTTCCTGCTGGCTAAGGATTTTGAATATCCATCAAATGTATTTCAGCCATTAATAATTCATTTTTTGAAAAACCTCTGTTCATTTTCTTGGCTGTTTTTGATTGTGTATTGTTGTTGTTGTTGTTGTTGTTGTTGTTGTTGTTGTTGTTATTTAGGGCTTTTTGTACATTTTAGATAATATCCCTCTGTCAGATGCGCCAAGGACCATCCTTGTCTTGGAAAGGGGTTCTGAGAGAAGGGATGTCTGGGAGCTACAAAACGAATGACTTGAAATCAAATCATGGAGCCAAGTGGACATTGTGTTCTGATTGATACAGCATTTCCAGTCTGCTTCTCACTATGTTCTGCTTTCCCTCTGGAGATCTCTCTGTCTATATTCTGCATGCTCGCTATTCTAAGAGATCTCTCTGTCCGTGTCCTCTGTGTGTGTGTGTGTGTGTGTGTGTGTGTGTTCACATGTGTATGTGTGTGCATACAAGCAGCTCTCTCTTTTTATCCTAAAAAATTCTGTAGATAGCTCATCTCCTGCAGAGCAAAGGTAGTCTTTTACTTTACATATCGATCCAGTTATTTACTCCAGGTTTTCCTTTATGAATCAGCATCCCATGACCCTCTGATTCTTAGGAGACAGTATATATTTTTTTCTTAACATTGCAAAAGAATTCAGAGATCTGTCTCCCTTTGTTAATCCTAGGTGATAAACCAGTTGGATGGAACTCTGCCCTGAAATTACCATTTCTACCACATTTGGCCTGGTTTTGCTGTGTCCCAGGCTGACCTTGAATATAGGAATCTACCTGCCTGTTATCTTTCTGACAAGCTAGCTCATTAATGCAGCTGCCTTTATTAGTTTAGATTCATAAAGCCCCTCATACTTCATACTGCATCCTCATATTTTGTAGTTAAGAAAGTATATATTTTTGAACTCATATACTTAGAGCTCTTTCCCATAGCCTCAATGGCTGTCTTGAAGTACCCAGTGTTTACTATTTTACTGAGACATACCCATACCCTCAACTCCTGGACTGGAGCTATTTCTCATTATCACAGAGTCATTATCATGAATAGGGAGGACATTCCTCAAAAAATGTGAAATATATACATTATTATATAAATAAGCCATAACCCACAGCAGCCATTGACACTCGTGGAGGCCCACATTGGGGCCCTGTCTCA
Source organism: Rattus norvegicus (assembly GCF_021556685.1). Lineage (NCBI taxonomy): Eukaryota > Metazoa > Chordata > Mammalia > Rodentia > Muridae > Rattus > Rattus norvegicus. Next base: position 69,523,979 of record NC_141534.1, on the reverse strand, counting down.
GGGGCAGGAATCATGGCACTCTATTTCCACCAGGGCCACACCTGGCTAAAGTCCTATTTGAAAACATCCTTTCTGTGCTCGCTTCGGCAGCACATATACTAAAATTGGAATGATACAGAGGAGATTAGCATGGCCCCTGCGCAAGGATGACACGCAAATTCATGAAGCGTTCCATATTTTCTTCATAGCAGCCTTATTTATAATAGACAGAAGCTGGAAAGAACTCAGATGTCCTTCAACAGAGGAATGGATACAGAAAATGTGGTACATCTACACAACGGAATATTACTCAGCTATCAAAAACAATGACTTTATGAAATTCATAGGCAAATGGATGGAACTGGAAAACATCATCCTGAGTGAGGTAACCCAATCACAGAAAAACCCACATGGTATGCACTCATTGATAAGTGGCTATTAGCCCAAATGCTTGAATTACCCTAGATGTACAGAAGACATGAAACTCAAGAAAGATGACCAAAATGCAAATGCTTCACTACTTCTTTAAAAGGGGAACAAGAATACCCTTGGGAGGGAATAGGGAGGCAGTTTAGAACAGAGGCAGAAGGAACATCCATTCAGAGCCTGCCCCACATGAGGCCCATACTTATACAGCCACCAAACTAGATAACATGGATGAAGCAAAGAAGTGCAGGCTGACAGGAACCAGATGTAGATCTCTCCTGAGAGAGACAGCCAGAATACAGCAAATACATAGGCGAATGCCAGCAGCAAACCACTGAACTGAGAACGGGACCCCCTTGAAGGAATCTTAGAAAGGACTAAAAGAGCTTGAAGGGGCTTGAGACCCCATATGAACAACAATGCCAACCAACCAGAGCTTCCAGGGACTAAGCCACTACCCAAAGACTATACATGGACTGACCCTGGGCTCCAACCTCATAAGTAGCAATGAATAGCCTAGTAAGAGCACCAGTGGAAGGGAAGCCCTTGGTCCTGCCAAGACTGAACCCCCAGTGAATGGGATTGTTTTGGGGAGGGCAGTAATGGGGGGAGGATGGGGAGGGCAGTAATGGGCGGAGGATGGGGAGGGGAACACCCATAGAGAAGGGAAGGGGGAGGGCTTAGGGGACTGTTGGTCCAGAAACCGGGAAAAGGAATAACAATTGAAATGTAAATAAGAAATACCCAAGTTAATAAAATAAAAAAAAAGAAAAGAAAAGAAAATATCCTTTCCTATACCAATGAGTTTTCCTATACCAAGTATATTCTTTGCTTTTTTTCTATATCAGATTCAGGGCACTACATCTGATAGTATGATCCTTGATCCATTCAGATCTGAATTTTTGTGCAGTAAGAATAAAGATTTAGCTTTTCTCTTCTACATGTAGCTATCAGTTTTATCCAGCCATATGTACTACTGGTCTTTTCATTAAATATTAATGTGTCTGAAATATAACTGAAGGAAGACCTCCGATTCAATAGTATGCAAAAACAAAGAGTGTTTATTCTACAGAAACAAGCAGCATATGGAGGTCAACAATTCTTTGAAGTGGTAACCCCAAACAAAAATGTGCAGGCCTTCTATTTTTTTTTTTTACACTCCAGATTTTATTTTCCTCCCAGTCTACCTTTCCCCGCCATGAGTTCCACATCCCATACCTCCTCCCCCCACCCCATGCACCACACCTCCCCCATCTTCACAAGTATGTCCCCACCCCAGCCACCACACCAGATCTCTAAACTTCCTGGGGCTTCCGGTAGTCTCTTGAAGGTTAGGTGCATCTTCTCTGACTGAACCCAGACTCAGGAATTCTCTGAAATATATTTATTGGAGGCCTCAGCTCACCTGGTACGTGCTGCGTGGTTGATGATCAAGTGTCTAAGAGATCTCTGGGGTCCAGGTTAATTGAGAGTGCTGGTCCTCCTACAGGGTTGCCCTCCTCCTTAGCTTCCTCCAGCTTTTCCCTAATTCAACCAGAGGTGTCAGCAGCTTCTGTTCATTGGTTGGGTGCACATATCTGCCTCTGATTTTTTTCAGATGTTTGTTGGGTCTTTTGGAGAGCAGTCATGGTAAGTCCCTTTTTGTGGACATCCCATAGCTTCAGGTTTATTAGTTTCAGGTTTGGGCCCTCCCTTTGAGCAGGATCCCACTTTGGGGCACGTACAGGCCTCCTTATAGGAAACCAGGGCGAACTTTCTAGAAGGACTAGGCAATCTAAAATTTTATTGGTGGGTGCTGGGAGGTGGGCAGAGATTGTCAGTGGTCTGTATTACTATGCCATAAACATTTAAGCATAGTATGACAGACGGATGCCCAGCATAAATGGCCTATTCTGAAATAAGATATTTCTCCATTTTGGAGAGATTATGCTCAGGTTATTCTTTAGGAAGGGGTTTTATGATCTTGCTCTGGATTTTATGGTCTGTCTCTTGAGCTGGTGTCTATGGCCTAGTTTCTGGTCATTATGGTCTGTTCCTGCAACTTGTGCCATATGGCCTTTTTTTTTTTTTCCAAAATCAGGCCTGGTTCTTAAATGGAGACAAAAGGGGTCCTTAAGAGGAGAAAAATGAGGTAAATATTGTCTTTTTTAATTACATGCTTTTGGGAGTGTGGAATTATATCTGGATTTTCAGTCCTATTTCTGTGATCAATGAGTTTGCTTATAGGCCACTGTCATATTGTTTTTATTGGATAGGTATTGATCTATAGCGTAGCTATAAATTGTTAAAACGTTCTATTCACACTATCAGAAGATAAAAAGAATTGCCAGTCTTACCCATTTGTGAACACTGAGAGCTGCAGGAGCAACCATCCTGGTAACATATACCTATTGGTATAATACTGGCATAACTATAACGGGAGTAATCAAGCACTTTCTTATTGGATTTAAGGCCCACTCCACAAATCAAAACTCATATCTGCTACCATTATTAGAGGTATTAACCTATGTTTAGGGAGCTCAAATACCCTAGGACAGAACCTTCTACTCCTATTCTGCTATATAGACATAATGTTAACCAACTAGTAGTGATTATCATTCTATAAATAGCTTAGCATATCCCTCAACTCCCATCAGAGAAGCTTTTATGTCCTGGAGATAAAAATGAACACAGAGACCCACAGTTGGTTAAGGTGTGGAGAAAAAGAGACTAATGAATGTTCAACCCTAAATGAAGAAATGTATATCACAAACTACCCTCCCAAGGTTCAAGGATCATCACAGCGGTTATAACAGTGTGAACAATGCCTGTGCAAACTCAAACCAGATCACATCCCAGTATGTAAAGGAGAAATGACAATGAGGATCTACTGACAATCAGAGCTTATGGGAGGTATGGTTTTTGTTTTTGTTTTTGTTGGGTTTTTTTATTTTTATTTTTTTCTTGGTAGGGGTATAGCGTCTGTTAGATCAACCAAACTACACTGGAAAGCCACACATCAGAAATTAATGTAGGAAGCACAAACTGTATTGAATGGGTTTTACAAAAAAATAATAATAATAAAATAAAATAAGACTATACAAAGCTGCAAAGGCAGGGAACTGGAAGTAGATCCGGGAAGAATTAGGTGAGGAGATTACTATGATGAAAATACATTGTATGAAATTTTCAAAGAACTAATAAAAATTGGAAACAAATTTTTAAAAGAAAAACCTTCTGAGAAAATATTTGACTTGCAACGAATCACACAGATGTGCAAATAACTGTGAAAGCCTGTTTTTTGTTGTTGTTTGGTTGGTTGGGTTTTTGTTTGTTTTTGAAAAGATCTCATGCACTCTAAACCAAGGATAACCTTTAAATCCTGTGTGCGTGTGTGTGTGTGTGTGTGTGTGCGTGCGTGTGTGTGTGTGTGCATGTTTATATATAAAAATGTGTACTTGAGCATGAGTGTGTATGTGTTTGCCTATGAATGTGTTTGTGTGTAGATGCATCTGGATGTGAGAAGTTAATATCAGATACCTTCCTCTGTTGCCCTCCCCCCTTGTTTTGAGAATGAACTTCTCAGTGAATCCAGAGAATACCAATTTGCTAAACCAGATGGCCAATGTACTCTGGAGTTCTGCTTATCTCTGCCATCCCTAGCTCTGGTATCCTAGGTGTGCACTGCTGCTCTCATCTTTTAAATGGGTTCTGGAGATCTGAAGTCAGGTCCTCATGCTTCCACTGTAAGCACTTTACCCAGTGAGCCATCTCTCCCTAGCCCAGGAACAGGCCATCTTGCCTGCAAGATAGGATTACAAACACATATCACTATACCCGTTTTGTGTGGTGCTGGTGACTGAATTCAGAGCTTCCTGCCTATCAGGCAAGCAGGCTACTAATAGAACTGTATTCTTAGCCTGATACTATTAAACTGTTAGCCCAGAGTAATTCTCATCTCTGGGTCTTCACAAATGTAGACGAAATAGCATCAGAATTGAATCAAGTGGTAGGACTTGGAGAAGGTATCAACTAAGAATTAGAGGATTGTTTAGTACAAGAGAAACCTCCATACATCTATTTTCACAAGATCTATAAGTAAATACAGTTTTCTCTTTAGATCCCATTCCAGAGGATAACAAAACAAACACTAAGGTGAAGAGTACAATGTGAATGGAAGCTTGGGTTATAGTGAACTTGAGAGTGTGAGGAGCTTATGATTGGGAGGACTGGGTCTTACCTTAGTTCCAAAAGGCTCTGTCTTAACCACTAGTTGTGAAGACACAGTTAAACCACATCCCTTGCATTTTGAAAATCAGAAGAAACATTGATTTCCTGTTACTCAAGTAGCCCCAACCTACCCAGCCCCCTTATTTTCTCAATTCTGTTCAGAAATCCCGGAAGGTTGAGACACATTTCACTAAGGACCAGAAGCCATAGAGTTAGACCCAGAAGTCAAGAAGAGGTAAGGGTAGAGAAGAGTAACAGACTCCTGGAACTCAGAATTTCATCTCTCTGAGCTTCCATCATCTGGTTTGTAAAATGAGGGACTGACCTGTAGGCATGTCTGTAATTTTCTTCATGATTGACATGGGAGGGCCAAGCTTACTGTCAGCAGTACCACCCCTGGGCAGGTTGTATTCTGTCATATAACAGGCAGGTTGTTGGTCTGGAAAACCAACTTGGTGGTTAAGAGAACTTGATTGCTCTTGCAAAGGACATGGGTTTGGTTTCCAGCACCAACATGGTGATTCGAAAACATCTATCAATCCAGTTCCAGGAGATACAGTGAGTCCTGGCTTCTGCAGGTACCAGGTCCATGCATGTGATACACACACATACAAGCAGACAAAAGACTAATATACATAAAATAAAATGAATAAATTGTTGGAGGAGACAATGACAAACTGATCAAGCCATGGGAAGCAAGCAAGCAAACTAGTAAGCAGCACTCCTCTATGGTCTCTGCCTCACTTTCTGCCTCCAGATCCTTCATTGAGTTCCTGCCCTGACTTACTCCCCTTCATTGTGAACTACAGGTTTTAAGACGAAAATCATTGTGTTTATCATAGCAGTAGAAACCAATGAAATAATGAATTTACTGACAATCCCTCAAAGACAGGATTACATACCACAAAGACAAAAGTCATTGTTCAATAGCACGAAGGAGTAAATTGTCACTACATCAGCTACTGTGGATGTGCTTGACAGACATAAAGTTATGAAAGATACCATGAGCAAAAATAGATACCCTAGGTAAAGTTCCAGCTATAAAAGGCTGAAAAATAAGGCAGCTAGGGGCCAACAAGATGGCTCAGTAGGAAAAGGTGTTTTGAATTCAATCCACAAACACACATGAAGAAAAGACACAACTGATTCCTACAAGCTCTTCTCTGACCTCAATACATACATTTTGATTTAGACACACACACACACACACACACACACACAAATAATAATAATAATAATAATAATAATAATAACAACAATAATAATAATGAATGTGAATAAAAGGAGGCAAATAATGCATGCTCTGTAGCCTTTATTTTTACTTTTTGATTTAAAGGTTTGATGGATATTTCTGTTTTAGTTTCTCTCATTTATGGTGTTTATGGTATTTTTCTGTTGGTTTTTTCCTTATTTGTTTGGGTGGGAGTGATACAGAGAACAGAAACCAGACCCTTATATATGAGGAACAAATGCCATAGTTCTTAGAATGAAACAGAACCCCAGACCCTCACTGTGGATTCTAGGCAACAATTCTGCCACCAAGCCACCTCAGTTCCTCACTAGGAGATTCTACATAGGAATTCTAACTTTGAGTCCTGCCCAGTCCTTCACTTAGTACATCTAGGCAATTTATTTTCTGCTGGTGAGCTACATTTTTCACCTTTCCTTATATTTCCACTTTGCAAATAATTAATTAACTGATCTTTTGTAACAGCATCTCTGTATGTAGTTCTAGCTATCCTTGTGATCATTATGTAGACCAAGTTAACCTTGAACTCAGAGATCCTCTTGCCTCTCCAGTTAAGTACTAAGATTAAAGGTGTGTGACATCACACCAGGATCCATTGCCTGTTTAAAATTTTTTTCAGGTAATATCTCACTAAATTGCTTAGGATAGCTTTGAACTCAACTGTAGTGCCAGACTGGCTAGAATTTTGTATCATGTTGCCTAAGAATCTGCAGGCCTGGTCCCAGGGCACCATTTGTCAAGTACAGGTGTGACAATGTTTACACTTAGAGTGGAGATTGAGAGGGGGCTCAAGGATACTCTCCTTCCTAATCTACTGTTGATTACATAGACCTGTTAACACAGACATATTTTTATTAGATATATTCCTTTATTTACATTTCAAATGTTATTCCCTTTCCTGGTTTCCTGTCCATAAGACCCCAATCCCCTCCCTCTCCCCCTTATGGGTATCCCCCCCATCCACCCCCCTTACTGTCCCCCTGCACTGGGGATCCAACCTTGGCAGGACCAAGGGCTTCCCCTCTCACTGGTGCCCCAACAAAGATATTCTCTGCTACATAGCTTCAGTTGGAGCCCTGGGTCAATCCATGTATAGTCTTTTAGTAGTGGTTTATCCCTGGAAGCTCAACACAGACATATATTTTTTATATATATATATATTTATATTTATATAAAAAGACCAATAATAGCAGTGTGTTATGCATCAACAGCAGCAACAGCTTTTCCAGGTTCTGCAGTCATCTGAACAAAACTGTAGAGACATCCAGCATACTTCATTAAAAAAAAAAAGTAAAAAAACAAAACCCGAGAAAACAGCACAGTTCTGTTACTCTTGTGGTACCTGGCACCATTTTTTTTTAAATTAGCTTCTCAATCATCATCTGGAAAGAAAACATTCTGAGCAACATCATTAAAAACAGCTCTGATAAAGCACGGTCACTACTACGTATCATAAAGCAGGTACAAGCTATTTTACATCCACAGAGGTATGATACAGTACTGTCCTACATCTATAATACTAGAGGATACAATTTAAAAGGCATTATTTGAGACTTGATTCTACTTTTCCAGCAGAGGGCCCAAAGGATGGTGTGACACAGCTTTGTAAAGAAACATACTCTAGACAGGATTTCCTTTCACTAGTGGCACAGTTCTAAGGATTCATTCTCTCCATGAATGTCAGCTAAAACTGTTATTAAAAAAAATGAAATATCCCTAGAACAAAACCGTATAACCACCGGATTCACATGAAGATGACCTAGTGGAGACAAGCTGGACCTCACCTTACCAACAAGATATCAAATCTGTTATGTTTAAACAGTGAGACCTCCAAGGAAGGAGATGCCAAGTAGTGCTTCAAAGATTCGGACCACAATCAAACACAGGATCCTTTTCAACAGAAGCAGAAGCTCATCTGAATATGCTCATGGATGCTGACATCAACATTTAATCATCTCCTCACTCATCCAGGAAGAGAAGGAGATCAGTTACTACTGTACTTTATTGTGTTCAACCAAATCACCATGTTACAAAAATAGCAAGCTGCCATAATAAAAAATAAGGCTCCATCCATCCTTATCACCCTGTACAAAGCTTAAGTCCAAGTGGATCAAGGACCTCCACATCAAACCAGACACACTCAAACTAATAGAAGAAAAACTAGGGAAGCATCTGGAACACATGGGCACTGGAAAAAATTTCCTGAACAAAACACCAATGGCTTACGCTCTAAGATCAAGAATCGACAAATGGGATCTCATAAAACTGCAAAGCTTCTGTAAGGCAAAGGACACTGTGGTCAGGACAAAACAGCAACCAACAGATTGGGAAAAGATCTTTACCAATCCTACAACAGATAGAGGCCTTATATCCAAAATATACAAAGAACTCAAGAAGTTAGACCGCAGGGAAACAAATAACCCTATTAAAAAATGGGGTTCAGAGCTAAACAAAGAATTCACAGCTGAGGAATGCCGAATGGCTGAGAAACACCTAAAGAAATGTTCAACATCTTTAGTCATAAGGGAAATGCAAATCAAAACAACCCTGAGATTTCACCTCACACCAGTGAGAATGGCTAAGATCAAAAACTCAGGGGACAGCAGATGCTGGCGAGGATGTGGAGAAGGAGGAACACTCCTCCATTGTTGGTGGGATTGCAGACTGGTAAAACCATTCTGGAAATCAGTCTGGAGGTTCCTCAGAAAATTGGACATTGAACTGCCTGAGGATCCAGCTATACCTCTCTTGGGCATATACCCAAAGATGCCTCAACATATAAAAGAGACACATGCTCCACTATGTTCATCGCAGCCTTATTTATAATAGCCAGAAAATGGAAAGAACCCAGATGCCCTTCAACAGAGGAATGGATACAGAAAATGTGGTACATCTACACAATGGAATATTACTCAGCTATCAAAAACGAGTTTATGAAATTCGTAGGCAAATGGTTGGAACTGGAAAATATCATCCTGAGTGAGCTAACCCAATCACAGAAAGACATACATGGTATGCACACATTGATAAGTGGCTATTAGCCCAAATGCTTGAATTACCCTAGATGCCTAGAACAAACGAAACTCAAGACGGATGATCAAAATGTGAATGCTTCACTCCTTCTTTAAATGAGGAAAAAGAATACCCTTGGCAGGGAAGGGAGAGGCAAAGATTAAAACAGAGACTGAAGGAACACCCATTCAGAGCCTGCCCCACATGTGGCCCATACATATACAGCCACCCAATTAGACAAGATGGATGAAGCAAAGAAGTGCAGACCAACAGGGGCCGGATGTAGATCGCTCCTGAGAGACACAGCCAGAATACAGCAAATACAGAGGCGAATGCCAGCAGCAAACCACTGAACTGAGAATAGGTCCCCCGTTGAAGGAATCAGAGAAAGAACTGGAAGAGCTTGAAGGGGCTCGAGACCCCATATGGACAACAATGCCAAGCAACCAGAGCTTCCAGGGACTAAGCCACTACCTAAATACTATACATGGACTGACCCTGGACTCTGACCCCATAGGTAGCAATGAATATCCTAGTAAGAGCACCAGTGGAAGGGGAAGCCCTGGGTCCTGCTAAGACTGAACCCCCAGTGAACTAGACTATGGGGGGAGGGCGGCAATGGGGGGAGGGTTGGGAGGGGAACACCCATAAGGAAGGGGAGGGGGGAGGGGGATGTTTGCCCGGAAACCGGGAAAGGGAATAACATAAGGAAATGTATATAAGAAATACTCAAGTTAATAAAAAAAAATGTAAAAAAAAAAAAAAATAAGGCTCCTCTATCCAGCACCAGATAGCATCATTTTACTTTCAAGCCTAGAAATTGCACACTTGTATATAAACCAATCGAAGATGAAGATTGAGAGTTCATCTTGGTGGATTTTTCCTTTGATGAATATGATGTGTCCTTCCTTATCTTTTTTGATGACTTTTAATTGAAAATTGATTTTATTTGATATTAGAATGGCTACTCCAGCTTGCTTCTTCAAACCATTTGCTTGGAAAGTTGTTTTCCAGCCTTTCACTCTGAGGTAGTGTCTGTCTTTTTCTCTGAGGTGTGTTTCCTGTAGGCAGCAGAATGCAGGGTCCTCATTGCGTATCCAGTTTGTTAATCTATGTCTTTTTATTGGGGAGTTGAGGCCATTGATGTTGAGAGATATTAAGGAATAGTGATTATTGCTTCCTGTTATATTCATATTTGGGTGTGAGGTTATGTGTGTGCTTTCATTCTCTTTGTTTTGTTGCCAAGACGATTAGTTTCTTGCTTCTTCTAGGGTATAGCTTGCCTCCTTATGTTGGGCTTTACCCTTTATTATCCTTTGTAGTGCTGGATTTGTAGAAAGATATTGTGTAAATTTGGTTTTGTCATGGAATATCTTGGTTTCTCCATCTATGTTAATTGAGAGTTTTGCAGGATACAGTAACCTGGGCTGGCATTTGTGTTCTCTTAGGGTCTGTATGACATCTGTCCAGGATATTCCGGCCTTCATAGTTTCTGGCGAAAAGTCTGGTGTGATTCTGATAGGTCTGCCTTTATATGTTACTTGACCTTTTTCCCTTACTGCTTTTAATATTCTTTCTTTATTTTGTGCATTTGGTGTTTTGACAATTATGTGATGGGAGGTGTTTCTTTTCTGGTCCAATCTATTTGGAGTTCTGTAGGCTTCTTGTATGCCTATGGGTATCTCTTTTTTTAGGTTAGGGAAGTTTTCTTCTATGATTTTGTTGAAGATATTTACTGGTCCTTTGAGCTGGGAGTCTTCACTCTCTTCTATACCTATTATCCTTAGGTTTGATCTTCTCATTGAGTCCTGGATTTCCTGTATGTTTTGGACCAGTAGCTTTTTCCGCTTTACATTATCTTTGACAGTTGAGTCAATGATTTCTATGGAATCTTCTGCTCCCGAGATTCTCTCTTCCATCTCTTGTATTCTGTTGGTGAAGCTTGTATCTACAGCTCCTTGTCTTTTCTTTTGATTTTCTATGTCCAGGGTTGTTTCCATGTGTTCTTTCTTGATTGCTTCTATTTCCATTTTTAATTCCTTCAACTGTTTGATTGTGTTTTCCTGGAATTCTTTCAGGGATTTTTGCGATTCCTCTCTGTAGGCTTCTACTTGTTCTCTAAGGGAGTTCTTTATGTCTTTCTTGAAGTCCTCCAGCATCATGATCAAATATGATTTTGAAACTAGATCTTGCTTTTCTGGTGTGTTTGGATATTCCGTGTTTGCTTTGGTGGGAGAATTGGGCTCCGATGATGCCATGTAGTCTTGGTTTCTGTTGCTTGGGTTCCTGCGCTTGCCTCTCGCCATCAGATTATCTCTAGTATTACTTTGTTCTGCTATTTCTGACCGTGGCTAGACTGTCCTATAAGCCTGCGTGTCAGGAGTGCTGTAGACCTGATTTCCTGTTTTCTTTCAGCCAGTTATGGGGACAGAGTGTTCTGCTTTCGGGCGTGTAGTTTTTCCTCTCTACAGGTCTTCAGCTGTTCCTGTGGGCCTGTGTCTTGAGTTCACCAGGCAGGTTTCTTGCAGGGGAAAAGTTGGTCCTACCTGTGGTTCCAAGGCTCAAGTTTGCTCGTGGGGTACTGCCTAAGTCCTCTCTGCGGCGGCAGCAACCGGGAAGATCTGCACCGCTCTTTCCGGGAGCCTCCTTGCACCAGGGTTCCAGATGACGTTTGGTGTTTTCCTCTGGAGTCTGGATGTGCACAGAGTGCAGTCTCTTCTGGTTTCCCAGGCGTGTCCGCCTCTCTGAAGGTTTAGCTCTCCCTCCCACGGGATTTGGGTGCAGAGAACTGTTTATCCGGTCTGTTTCCTTCAGGTTCCGGCGGTGTCTCAGGCGCAGGGGTCCTGCCGCTCCTGGGCCCTCCCCTACGGGAACGCAGAGGCCTTATACAGTTGCCTCTTGGGCCAGGAATGTGGGCAGGGGTGGGCAGTGTTGGTGGTCTCCTCCGCTCTGCAGCCTCAGGAGTGCCCACCTGATCAGGCGGTGAGGTCTCTCTCCCACGGGGTTTGGGAGCAGAGTCAACACAGACATATTAAACAGGTAAAGATTTATCAAGCAATGGTCTGTGCTAAGTACAATGTTTTCTGTGTATAGTATCCTTTTTTACTGAAAATAAAGAGAAGGAAGGGCCAGAAATGACAAAGATTAAGAACGTATAGGGATGGAGAAAAAAGAGAGAAAAAGCAGAGGGAGCAAGAGAGTATTTCCTGGCATGTAACAAATGAAAGATGGCTTTTAAAGTGTTTAGCAGCTGAGCATGGCAGAACAGGAAAAACCAGTGAAAATTCATATCTGGGGCCCAAGATGCTTTATCAGGTAAACACTCTAGTTAGCAAGTCCAGTGACCTGAGTTCCAGCCCAAGCATTCCTGAAAGAAAAGAAATAATTCCTTTAAGTTATACTCTGTGTCACCATGTGGATACATTGTTTAACACTATGCATTCCCTACATACAAACAAACAAATGAAACGACTTTAAAATCATTTCCACTCCTTTCCTACCCCATCCTTCATCTGAAAGTCTAGAGGTACAGAGGGTAGACTGCGAAGACACCAAGTCTGAGGATAGGAATGTCTGAACACAAAGCATATGTCTGCTATGAAACCGAAAGATCTGGACTACTTCTAGGGTAGAGATGTAACATCTGACAAATTCATTCTATTGCCTTATTATTTCCATCAGGAGTGGGTGGCCTGCTTAAATTCCATACCGCACAATAGGCAGAGGCTTTGATTTTTGGAAATCAGAAATGAAAAGTCCCCCAGTTTCTCTTCCACATGAACAGGGTTCCCTCCCCAGTCAGGTACTGTGATGGTTAGAGCAGGCTGGAATGTAATCCTTGCTCCAATTTCAAGAATGTTATGGAGACAGCGCCCGGACCTGAAGGGACCCAGTCAACAGTTCTCTGCACCCAAAACCCATGGGAGGGAGAGCTAAAAGTTCAAAGGGAGTGACATGCTTGGGAAGCCAGAAGAGACTACACTCTGCCCACATTTCTGACTCCAGGGGAAAACACCTAATACCATCCGGGAGCCCTGTGCAAGGGGGGGCAGGGAAAAGGCAGCGCAGGCCCTCCTGGTTGCCCCCCTCACGGAGAGCCCAAAATCAGTCCCCCACGAGTAACTTGAGCCTCGGGACCACAGGTAAGACCAACTTTTCTACTCCAAGCAACCTGCCTGGTGGACTCAGGACACCGGCCCACAGGAACAGCTGAAGACCAGTAGACAGGAAAGATTACACACCCGAAAGCAGAACCCTCTGTTGCCATAATGCGATGAAAGAAAACAGGAAAACAGGTCTACCGCACTCCTGACACACAGGCCTATATGACGGTCTAGCCACTGTCAGAAAGAGCAGAACAAAGTAACACCAGAGAGAAACTGATGGCAAGAGGCAAGGGTAGGAACGCAAGCAACAGAAACCAAGACTACATGGCATCATCGGAACCCAATTCTCCCACCAAAGCAAACACTGAATATCCAAACACACCAGAAAAGCAAGATCTAGATTTAAAATCATATTTGATCATGATGCTGGAGGACTTTAAGAAAGAAATGAAGAACTCCCTTAGAGAAACGCAGGAAAACATAAATAAACAAGTAGAAGCCTATAGAGAGGAATCACAAAAATCCCTGAAAGAATTTCAGGAAAACACAATCAAACAGGTGAAAAATTAAAAATGGAAATATAAGCAATAAAGAAAGCACAAAAGGAAACAACCCTGGATATAGAAAACTAAAGGAAGAGACAAGGAGCCATAGATACAAACATCACCAACAGAATACAAGAGAGAGAAGAGAGAATCTCAGGAGCAGAAGATTCCATAGAAATCATTGACTCAACTGTCAAAGATAATGTAAAATGGAAAAAGTTACTGGTCCAAAACACACAGGAAATCCAGGAATCAATGAGAAGGTCAAACTTAAGGAAAATAGGTATAGAAGAGAGTGAAGACTCCCAACTCAAAGGACCAGTAAATATCTTCAACAAAATCATAAAAGAAACCTTCGCTAACCTAAAGATAGAGATGCCCATAAACATATAAGTAGCCTACAGAATTCCAAATAGATTGGACCAGAAAAGAAACTTCTCCCATCACAAAATATTCAAAACACCAAATGCACAAAACAAAGAAAGAATATTAAAAGCAGTAAGGGAAAAAGGACAAGTAACATAAAGGCAGACCTATCAGAATCACACCAGACTTCTCACCAGAGATTATGAAAGCCAGAAGATCCTGAACAGATGTCATACAAACCCTAAGAGAATACAAATGCCAGCCCAGGTTCCTGTATACAGCAAAACTCTCAATTAATATAGATGGAGAAACCAAGATATTTCATGACAAAACCAAATTTACACAATATCTTTCTACAAATCCAGCACTACAAATGATAATAAATGGTAAAGCCCAACATTAGGAGGCAAGCTACACCCTAGAAAAAGCAAGAAACTAATCATCTTGGGAACAAAACAAAGAAAAGAAAAGCACACAAACATAATCTCACATCCAAATATGAATATAACAGGAAGCAATAATCACTATTCCTTAATATCTCTCAACATCAATGGTCTCAACTCCCCAATAAAAAGACATACATTAACAAACTGGATACGCAATGAGGACCCTGAATTCTGCTGCCTACAGGAAACACACCTCACAGAGAAAGACAGACACTACCTCAGACTGAAAGTCTGAAAAACAAATTTCCAAGCAAATGGTTGGAAGAAGCAAGCTGGAGTAGCCATTCTAATATCAAATAAAATCAATTTTCAACTAAAAGTCATCAAAAAAGATAAGGAAGGACACATCATATTCATCAAAGGAAAAATCCACCAAGATGAACTCTCAATCATAAATATCTATACTCCAAATACAAGGGCACCTAAATGCATAAAAGAAACTTTACTAAAGCTTGAAGCACACATTGCACCTCACACAAGAAGAGTAGGAGTTTTCAACACCCCACTCTCATCAATGGACAGATCATGGAAACAAAAATTAAACAGAGACATAGACAGACTAAGAGAAGTCATGAACCAAATAAACTTAACAGATATTTATAGAACATTCTATCCTAAAACAAAAGGATATACCTTCTTCTCACCACCTCATGGTACTTTCTCCAAAATTGGCCATATAATTCGTCATAAAACAGGCGTCAACAGATACAGAAAGGTAGAAAAAATCCCCTGCGTCCTATCAGACAACCATGGGCTAAAGCTGGTCTTCAATAACAATAAGAGAAGAGTGAAAACACATACATGGAAGTTGAACAATGCGCTACTCAATGATAACCTGGTCAAGGAAGAAATAAAGAAAGAAATTAAAGGCTTCTTAGAATTTAATGAAAATGAAGATACAACATACCCAAACTTATGGGACACAATGAAAGCTGTGCTAAGAGGAAAACTCATAGCTCTGAGTGCCTGCAGAAAGAAACAGGAAAGAGCATATGTCAGCAGCTTGACAGCACACCTAAAAGCTCTAGAACAAAAAGAAGCAAATACACCCAGGCGGGGTAGAAGGCAGGAAATAATCAAACTCAGAGCTGAAATCAGCGAAGTAGAAACAAGAAGGACCATAGAAAGAATCAACAGAACCAAAAGTTGGTTCTTTGAGAAAATCAACAAGATAGATAAACCCTTAGCCAGACTAATGAGAGGACCCAAAGAGTGTGTCCAAATTAACAAAATCAGAAATGAAAAGGGAGACATAACTACAGATTCAGAGGAAAGTCAAAAAATCATCACATCTTACTATAAAAGCCTATATTCAACAAAACTTGAAAATCTGCAGGAAATGGACAATTTCCTAGACAGATACCAGGTAACAAAGTTAAATCAGGAACAGATAAACCATTTAAACAACCCCATAACTCCTAAAGAAATAGAAGCAGTCATTAAAGGTCTCCCAACCAAAAAGAGCCCAGGTCCAGACGGGTTTAGTGCAGAATTCTATCAAACCTTCATAGAAGACCTCATACCAATACTATCCAAATTATTACACAAAATTGAAACAGATGGAGCACTACCGAATTCCTTCTATGAAGCCACAATTATACTTATACCTAAACCACACAAAAACCCAACAAAAAAGAGAACTTCAGACCAATTTCCATTATGAATATCGACGCAAATATACTCAATAAAATTCTGGCAAACCGAATCCAAGAGTACATCAAAACAATCATCCACCATGATCAAGTAGGCTTCATCCCAGGCATGCAGGGATGGTTTCATATACGAAAAACCATCAACGTGATCCATTATACAAATAAACTGAAAGAACAAAACCAAAAGATGATTTCATTAGATGCTGAGAAAGCATTTGACAAAATTCAATACCTGTCCATGATAAAAGTCCTGGAAAGAATAGGAATTCAAGCACATACCTAAACATAGTAAAAGCCATATACAGCAAACCAGTAGCTAACATTAAACTAAATGGAGAGAAACTTGAAGCAATCCCACTAAAATCAGGGACTAGACAAGGCTGCCCACTCTCTCCCTACTTATTTAATATAGTTCTTGAAGTTCTAGCCAGAGCAAGGAGATCACAGGGATACACATTGGAAAAGAAGAAGTCAAAATATCACTATTTGAAGATGATATGATAGTATATTTAAGTGATCCCAAAAGTTCCACCAGAGAACTACTAAACCTGATAAACACCTTCAGAAAAGTGGCTGGGTATAAAATTAACTCAAATAAATCAGTAGCCTTCCTCTACACAAAAGAGAAACAAGCCGAGAAAGAAATTAGGGAAACGACACCCTTCATAATAGTCCCAAATAATATAAAATACCTCAGTGTTACTTTACCCAAGCAAGTAAAAGATATTTATGATAAGAACTTCAAGCCTCTGAAGAAGGAAATTGAAGAAGACCTCAGAAGATGGAAAGATCTCCCATGCTCATGGATTGGCCGGATTAATATACTAAAAATGGCCATTTTCCCAAAAGCAGTCTACAGATTCAATGCAATCCCCATCAAAATTCAAACCCAATTCTTCATAAAGTTAGACAGAAAAATATACAAATTCATCTGGAATAAGAAAAAACCCAGGATAGCTAAAACTATCCTCAACAATAAAAGGACTTCTGGGTGGATCACTATCCCTGAACTCAAGCAGTATTACAGAGCAATAGTGATAAAAACTGCATGGTATTGGTACAGAGATAGACAGATAGACCAGTGGGATAGAATTGAAGACCCAGAAATGAACCCACACACCGATGGTCGCTTGATTTTTGACAAAGGAGCCAAAACCATCCAATGGGGAAAAAAAGAGCATTTTCAGCAAATGGTGCTGGTTCAACTGGAGGTCAGCAT
This sequence comes from Rattus norvegicus, assembly GCF_021556685.1. Taxonomy (NCBI): domain Eukaryota; kingdom Metazoa; phylum Chordata; class Mammalia; order Rodentia; family Muridae; genus Rattus; species Rattus norvegicus. The sequence continues at coordinate 69,506,770 of NC_141534.1, read as the reverse complement.
GTAGAAGAATGCATATCGATCCATGCTTATCACCCTGTACAAAGCTAAAGTCCAAGTGGATCAACGACCTACACATCAAACCAGATACACTCAAACAATAGAAGAAAAAGTGGGGAAGAATCTTGAACACATGTGCACTGTAGAAAATTTCCTGAACAAAACACCAATGGCTTATGTTCGAAGATCAAGAATCAACAAATGGGATCTCATAAAACTGCAAAGCTTCTGTAAGGCAAAGGACACTTGTTAGGACAAAACGGCAACCAACAGATTGGGAAAAGATCTTTACCAATCCTACAACTGATAGAGGGCTTATATCCAAAATATACAAAGAACTCAAGAAGTTAGACTGCATGGAGAAAAATAAACCTATTAAAACTGGGGTTTAGACCTAAACAAGGAATTTACAGCTAAAGAGTGTCAAATGGCTGAGAAACACCTAAAGAAATGCTCAACATCTTTTTTTTTTAAGTTGAGTATTTCTTATATACATTTCGAGTGTTATTCCCTTTCCCGGTTTCCAGGCAAACATCCCCCTCCCCCCTCCCCTTCCTTATAGGTGTTCCCCTCCCAACCCTCCCCCCATTGCCGCCCTCCCCCTATAGACTGGTTCACTGGGGGTTCAGTCGTAGCAGGACCCAGGGCTTCCCCTTCCACTGGTGCTCTTACTAGGATATTCATTGCTACCTATGGGGTCAGAGTCCAGGGTCAGTCCATGTATAGTCTTTAGGTAGTGGCTTAGTCCCTGGAAGCTCTGGTTGCTTGGCATTGTTGTACTTTTGGGGTCTCGAGCCCGTTCAAACTCTTCCAGTTCTTTCTCTGATTCCTTCAACGGGGGACCTATTCTCAGTTCAGTGGTTTGCTGCTGGCATTCGCCTCTGTATTTGCTGTATTCTGGCTGTGTCTCTCAGGAGCGATCTACATCCGGCTCCTGTCGGTCTGCACTTCTTTGCTTCATCCATCTTGTCTAATTGGGTGGCTGTATATGTATGGGCCACATGTAGGGCAGGCTCTGAATGGGTGTTCCTTCAGTCTCTGTTTTAATCTTTGCCTCTCCCTTCCCTGCCAAGGGTATTCTTTTTCCTCATTTAAAGAAGGAGTGAAGCATTCACATTTTGATCATCCGTCTTGAGTTTTGTTTGTTCTAGGCATCTAGGGTAATTCAAGCATTTGGGCTAATAGCCACTTATCAATGAGTGCATACCATGTATGTCTTTCTGTGATTGAGTTAGCTCACTCAGGATGATATTTTCCAGTTCCAACCATTTGCCTACGAATTTCATAAACTCGTTGTTTTTGATAGCTGAGTAATATTCCATTGTGTAGATGTACCACATTTTCTGTATCCATTCCTCTGTTGAAGGGCTTCTGGGTTCTTTCCAGCTTCTCGCTATTATAAATAAGGCTGCGATGAACATAGTGGAGCACGTGTCTCTTTTATATGTTGAGGCATCTTTTGGGTATATGCCCAAGAGAGGTATAGCTGGATCCTCAGGCAGTTCAATGTCCAATTTTCTGAGGAACCTCCAGACTGATTTCCAGAATGGTTTTACCAGTCTGCAATCCCACCAACAATGGAGGAGTGTTCCTCTTTCTCCACATCCTCGCCAGCATCTGCTGTCCCCTGAGTTTTTGATCTTAGCCATTCTCACTGGTGTGAGGTGAAATCTCAGGGTTGTTTTGATTTGCATTTCCCTTATGACTAAAGATGTTGAACATTTCTTTAGGTGTTTCTCAGCCATTCGGCATTCCTCAGCTGTGAATTCATTGTTTAGCTCTGAACCCCATTTTTAATAGGGTTATTTGTTTCCCTGTGGTCTAACTTCTTGAGTTCTTTGTATATTTTGGATATAAGGCCTCTATCTGTTGTAGGATTGCTAAAGATCTTTTCCCAATCTGTTGGTTGCCGTTTTGTCCTAACCACAGTGTCCTTTGCCTTACAGAAGCTTTGCAGTTTTATGAGATCCCATTTGTCGATTCTTGATCTTAGAGCATAAGTCATTGGTGTTTTGTTCAGGAAATTTTTTCCAGTGCCTATGTGTTCCAGATGCTTCCCTAGTTTTTCTTCTATTAGTTTGAGTGTGTCTGGTTTGATGTGGAGGTCCTTGATCCACTTGGACTTAAGCTTTGTACAGGGTGATAAGCATGGATCGATCTGCATTCTTCTACATGTTGCCCTCCAGTTGAACCAGCACCATTTGCTGAAAATGCTATCTTTTTTCCATTGGATGGTTTTGGCTCCTTTGTCAAAAATCAAGTGACCATAGGTGTGCGGGTTCATTTCTGGGTCTTCAATTCTATTCCATTGGTCTATCTGTCTGTCTCTGTACCAATACCATGCAGTTTTTATCACTATTGCTCTGTAATACTGCTTGAGTTCAGGGATAGTGATTCCCCCTGAAGTCCTTTTATTGTTGAGGATAGCTTTAGCTATCCTGGGTTTTTTGTTATTCCACATGAATTTGCAAATTGTTCTGTCTAACTCTTTGAAGAATTGGATTGGTATTTTGATGGGGATTGCATTGAATCTGTAGATTGCTTTTGGTAAAATGGCCATTTTTACTATATTAATCCTGCCAATCCATGAGCATGGGAGATCTTTCCATCTTCTGAGGTCTTCTTCAATTTCTTTCCTCAGTGTCTTGAAGTTCTTATTGTACAGATCTTTTACTTGCTTGGTTAAAGTCACACCGAGGTACTTTATATTATTTGGGTCTATTATGAAGGGTGTCGTTTCCCTAATTTCTTTCTCGGCTTGTTTCTCTTTTGTGTAGAGGAAGGCAACTGATTTATTTGAGTTAATTTTATACCCAGCCACTTTGCTGAAGTTGTTTATCAGCTTTAGTAGTTCTCTGGTGGAACTTTTGGGATCACTTAAATATACTATCATGTCATCTGCAAATAGTGATATTTTGACCTCTTCTTTTCCGATCTGTATCCCCTTGATCTCCTTTTGTTGTCTGATTGCTCTGGCTAGAACTTCAAGAACTATATTGAATAAGTAGGGGAGAGTGGGCAGCCTTGTCTAGTCCCTGATTTTAGTGGGATTGCTTCAAGTTTCTCTCCATTTAGTTTAATGTTAGCAACTGGTTTGCTGTATATGGCTTTTACTATGTTTAGGTATGGGCCTTGAAGTCCTATTCTTTCCAGGACTTTTATCATGAAGGGGTGTTGAATTTTGTCAAATGCTTTCTCAGCATCTAATGAAATGATCATGTGGTTTTGTTCTTTCAGTTTGTTTATATAATGGATCACGTTGATGGTTTTCCGTATATTAAACCATCCCTGCATGCCTGGGATGAAGCCTACTTGATCATGGTGGATGATTGTTTTGATGTGCTCTTGAATTCGGTTTGCCAGAATTTTATTGAGTATTTTTGCGTCGATATTCATAAGGGAAATTGGTCTGAAGTTCTCTTTCTTTGTTGTGTCTTTGTGTGGTTTAGGTATAAGAGTAATTGTGGCTTCGTAGAAGGAATTCGGTAGGGCTCCATCTGTTTCAATTTTGTGGAATAGTTTGGATGATATTGGTATGAGGTCTTCTATGAAGGTTTGATAGAATTCTGCACTAAACCCGTCTGGACCTGGGCTCTTTTTGGTTGGGAGACCTTTAATGACTGCTTCTATTTCCTTAGGAGTTATGGGGTTGTTTAACTGGTTTATCTGATGCTGATTTAACTTCGATACCTGGTATCTGTCTAGGAAATTGTCCATTTCCTGAAGATTTTCAAATTTTGTTGAATATAGGTTTTTATAGTAAGATCTGATGATTTTTTGAATTTCCTCTGAATCTGTAGTTATGTCTCCCTTTTCATTTCTGATTTTGTTAATTTGGACGCACTCTCTGTGTCCTCTCGTTAGTCTGGCTAAGGATTTATCTATCTTGTTGATTTTCTCAAAGAACCAACTTTTGGTTCTGTTGATTCTTTCTATGGTCCTTTTTGTTTCTACTTGGTTGATTTCAGCTCTGAGTTTGATTATTTCCTGCCTTCTACTCCTCCTGGGTGTATTTGCTTCTTTTTGTTCTAGAGCTTTTAGGTGTGCTGTCAAGCTGCTGACATACGCTCTTTCCTGTTTCTTTCTGCAGGCACTCAGAGCTATGAGTTTTCCTCTTAGCACAGCTTTCATTGTGTCCCATAAATTTGGGTATGTTGTATCTTCATTTTCATTAAATTCTAAAAAGTTTTTAATTTCTTTCTTTATTTCTTCCTTGACCAGGTTATCATTGAGTAGAGCATTGTTCAATTTCCACGTATATGTGGGCATTCTTCCCTTATTGTTATTGAAGTCCAGTTTTAGGCCGTGGTGGTCCGATAGCACGCATGGGATTATTTCTATCTTTCTGTACCTGTTGAGGCCCGTTTTTTGACCAATTATATGGTCAATTTTGGAGAAAGTACCATGAGGAGCTGAGAAGAAGGTATATCCTTTTGCTTTAGGATAGAATGTTCTATAAATACCCGTTAAGTCCATTTGGCTCATGACTTCTCTTAGTCTGTCGACATCACTTTTTAATTTCTGTTTCCATGATCTGTCCATTGATGAGAGTGGGGTGTTGAAATCTCCCACTATTATTGTGTGAGGTGCAATGTGTGTTTTGAGCTTTAGTAAGGTTTCTTTTACGTATGTAGGTGCCCTTGTATTTGGGGCATAGATATTTAGGATTGAGAGTTCATCTTGGTGGATTTTTCCTTTGATGAATATGAAGTGTCCTTCCTTATCTTTTTTGATGACTTTTAGTTGGAAATTGATTTTATTTGATATTAGAATGGCTACTCCAGCTTGCTTCTTCTGACCATTTGCTTGGAAAGTTGTTTTCCAGCCTTTCACTCTGAGGTAGTGTCTGTCTTTGTCTCTGAGGTGTGTTTCCTGTAGGCAGCAGAATGCAGGGTCCTCTTTGCGTATCCAGTTTGTTAATCTATGTCTTTTTATTGGGGAGTTGAGGCCATTGATATTGAGAGATATTAAGAAATAGTGATTATTGCTTCTTTTTATATTCATATTTGGATGTGAGGTTATGTTTGTGTGCTTTCATTCTCTTTGTTTTGTTGCCAAGACGATTAGTTTCTTGCTTCTTCTAGGGTATAGCTTACCTCCTTATGTTGGGCTTTACCATTTATTATCCTTTGTAGTGCTGGATTTGTAGAAAGATATTGTGTAAATTTGGTTTTGTCATGGAATATCTTGGTTTCTCCATCAATGTTAATTGAGAGTTTTGCTGGATACAGTAACCTGGGCTGACATTTGTGTTCTCTTAGGGTCTGTATGACTTCAGTCCAGGATCTTCTGGCCTTCATAGTTTCTGGCGAGAAGTCTGATGTGATTCTGATAGGTCTCCCTTTATATGTTACTTGACCTTTTTCCCTTACTGCTTTTAATATTCTTTCTTTATTTTGTGCGTTTGGTGTTTTGACTATTATGTGACGGGAGGTGTTTCTTTTCTGGTCCAATCTATTTGGAGTTCTGTAGGCTTCTTGTATGTCTATGGGTATCTCTTTTTTTAGGTTAGGGAAGTTTTCTTCTATGATTTTGTTGAAGATATTTACTGGTCCTTTGAGCTGGGAGTCTTCACTCTCTTCTATACCTATTATCCTTAGGTTTGATCTTCTCATTGAGTCCTGGATTTCCTGTATGTTTTGGACCAGTAGCTTTTTCTGCTTTACATTATCTTTGACAGTTGAGTCAATGATTTCTATGGAATCTTCTGCTCCTGAGATTCTCTCTTCCATCTCTTGTATTCTGTTGGTGAAGCTTGTATCTACAGCTCCTTGTCTTTTCTTTTGGTTTTCTATATCCAGGGTTGTTTCCATGTGTTCTTTCTTGATTGCTTCTATTTCCATTTTTAATTCCTTCAACTGTTTGATTGTGTTTTCCTGGAATTCTTTCAAGGATTTTTGTGTCTCCTCTCTATGGGCTTCTACTTGTTTATTTATGTTTTCCTGGAATTATTTCAGGGATTTTTGCGATTCTTTCAGGCATTTTTGCGATTCTTTCAGGCATTTTTGCGATTCCTCTCTGTAGGCTTCTACTTGTTCTCTAAGGGAGTTCTTCATGTCTTTCTTGAAGTCCTCCAGCATCATGATCAAATATGTTTTTGAAAATAGATCTTGCTTTTCTGGTGTGTTTGGATATTCCATGTTTGTTTTGATGGGAGAATTGGGCTCCGATGGTGCCATGTAGTCTTGGTTTCTGTTGCTTGGGTTCCTGCGCTTGCCTCTCGCTATCAGATTATCTCTAGTATTACTTTGTTCTGCTATTTCTGACAGTGGCTAGACTGTCCTATAAGCCTGTGTGTCAGGAGTGCTGTAGACCTGTTTTCCTCTCTTTCAGTCAGTTATGGGGACAGAGTGTTCTGCTTTCGGGCGTGTAGTTTTTCCTCTCTACAGGTCTTCAGCTGTTCCTGTGGGCCTGTGTCTTGAGTTCACCAGGCAGCTTTCTTGCAGCAGAAAATTTGGTCTTACCTGTGGTCCCGAGGCTCAAGTTCGCTCGTGGGGTGCTGCCCACGGGCTCTCTGCAGCGGCAGCAACCAGGAAGACCTGTGCCGCCCCTTCCGGGAGCTTCAGTGCACCAGGGTTCCAGATGGTCTTTCGCTTTTTCCTCTGGCATCCGAGATGTGTGTGCAGGGAGCAGTCTCTTCTGGTTTCCCAGGCTTGTCTGCCTCTCTGAAGGTTTAGCTCTCCCTCCCACGGGATTTGGGTGCAGAGAACTGTTTATCTGGTCTGTTTCTTTCAGGTTCTGGTGGTGTCTCAGGCAGGGGTCCTGCCGCTCCTGGGCCCTCCCCCACGGGAGCCCAGAGGCCTTATACAGTTTCCTCTTGGGCCAGGGATGTGGGCAGGGGTGAGCAGAGTTCGTGGTCTCTTCCGCTCTGCAGCCTCAGGAGTGCCCACCTGACCAGGCGGTTGGGTCTGAGTATTTCTTATATACATTTCGAGTGTTATTCCCTTTCCTGGTATCCGGGCAAATATCCCCCTCCCCCCTCCCCTTCCTTATGGGTGTTCCCCTCCTAACCCTCCCCCCATTGCCGCCCTCCCCCCACCAGTCTAGTTCACTGGGGGTTCAGTCTTAGCAGGACCCAGGGCTTCCCCTTCCACTGGTGCTCTTACTAGGATATTCATTGCTACCTATGATGTCAGAGTCCAGGGTCAGTCCATGTATAGTCTTTAGTTAGTGGCTTAGTCCCTGGAAGCTCTGGTTGCTTGGCATTGTTGTACTTTTGGGGTCTCGAGCCCCTTCAAGCTCTTCCAGTTCTTTCTCTGATTCCTTCAACGGGGGTCCTATTCTCAGTTCAGTGGTTTGCTGCTGGCATTCGCCTCTGGATTTGCTGTATTCTGGCTGTGTCTCTCAGGAGCGATCTACATCCGGCTCCTGTCGGTCTGCACTTCTTTGCTTCATCCATCTTGTCTAATTGGGTGGCTGTATATGTATGGGCCACATGTGGGGCAGGCTCTGAATGGGTGTTCCTTCAGTCTCTGTTTTAATCTTTGTCTCTCTCTTCCCTGCCAAGGGTATTCTTGTTCCCCTTTTAGAGAAGGAGTGAAGCATTCACATTTTGATCATCCGTCTTGAGTTTCATTTGTTCTAGGCATCTAGCGTAATTCAAGCATTCAACATCTTTTGTCATAAGGGAAATGTAAACCAAAAACCCATGAGATTCCACCTCACACCAGTCAGAATGACTAAGATCAAAAGCTCCCATGACAGCAGATGCTGGCGAGGATGTGGAGAAAGAGGAACACTCCTCCATTGTTGGTGGGATTGCAGACTGGTACAACCATTCTGGAAATCAGTTTGGAGGTTCCTCAGAAAATTAGACATTGAACTACCTGAGGACCCAGCTATACCTCTCTTGAGCATATACCCAAAAGATTCCCCAACATATAACAAGGACACGTGCTCCACTATGTTCATAGCAGCCTTATTTATAATAGCCAGAAGCTGGAAAGAACACAGATGGCCTTCAACAGAGGATTGGATACAGAAAATGTGGTACATCTACACAATGGAATATTACTCAGCTATCAAAAACAATGACTTTATGAAATTCGTAGGCAAATGGATGGAACTGGAAAATATCATCCTGAGTGAGGTAATCCAATCACAGAAAAACACACATAGTATGCACTCGTTGATAAGTGGCTATTAGCCCAAATGCTTGAATTGCCCTAGATGAACAGAATTCATGGAACTCAAGAGGGATGATCAAAATTCGAATGCTTCACTCCTTCTTTAAAAGGGGAACAAGAATACCCTTGGCAGGGAATAGGGAGGCAAAGTTTGGAACAGAGGCAGAAGGAACACCCATTCAGATCCTGCCCCACATGTGGCACATACATATACAGCCACCCAATTAGACAAGATGGATGAAGCAAAGAAGTGCAGGCAAACAGGAACCGGACGTAGATCTCTCCTGAGAGACACAGCCAGAATACAGCAAATACATAGGCGAATGCCAGCAGCAAACCACTGAACTGAGAACGGGACCCCCGTTCAAGGAATCAGAGAAAGGACTGGAAGAGCTTGAAGACCCCATATGAACAACAATGCCAACCAACCAGAGCTTCCAGGGACTAAGCCACTACCCAAACTATACATGGGCTGACCCTGGGCTCCAACCTCATAGGTAGCAATGAATAGCCTAGTAAGATCACCAGTGGAAAGGGAAGCCACTGGTCCTGCCAAGACTGAACCCCCAGTGAACGTGATTGTTGGGGGGAGGGCAGTAATGGGGGGAGGATGAGAAGGGGAACACCCCTATAGAAGGGGAGGGGGAGAGGTTAGGGGGATGTTGGCCCGGAAACTGGGAAGGGGAATAACAATCAAAATGTAAATAAGAAATACTCAGATTAATAAAGATGAAAAAAAGAATTTTATGGTTTTCCTCTCTGCCCCCAATATGTCCTGTCCATCTCAGTAAAAGTTTTGAAGTGTAGTATGCATAAAAATGTTGCACCTATTATTAATATGTTATTCAATGAGATAAATTAAATACAGCAGACATAAGACATCTACATCAAACCCCTCTGTCTCAGAACATTGTGGAAGAGCAGAGGCTAAAACATGTTAGAGCTGGAAGAGGAGAAGTGCTGTGAAATAAGATCTTCTGGATATGCCATGACTGCTGCCCATAAGAACTCACACAGACTGCTCTTTTTACATATACAATATCTGCAGAAGATCAAGCTAATTAAGAATTCCAGTGTGGATTGGGGGTGGGCTTCTGAGGCAACACCATGGCAGAGAAGCTATTGGCTGTTGGTGACTGTAGGGTAATGTAGAGACACTTTTCTTTCTCTTTATTTTTAAAGATTTATTTTGTGTATATGAGTATTTATGCACATACACCTGTAAACTATGTGCATGCCTGGTGTCCACAGAGATCAGAAAGTGGAATTGAATTCCCTGGAACCTGACTTACAGATGATTGTGAGTGTCCATGCTACTGAGAAGCAAACCCAGATTTTCTGGAAAAACAACCAGTGCTCTTAACTGCCAAGTCATTTCTCCTGCCATGTGCTATGTTTTATTTGTTGTTTGATATTGTAACATAATTGTTGGCAATTGAATTAGAAAATTACTGCTGAATCCGCAGATAATATTAAGTTGGAGGGGTGCTTACAAAGTTCTATCCCTGAGTTCTATCTCCAGCATCAAATAAACCAGGTATTATGTAATGTATGCCTGTCAACCCAGCACTCAGGAAGTAAAAAAAAATCATTTCAAGATCATTTTCAGTTTGTAGAAAGTTCTAGGTTATCCTGTGCTGTATGAGACACTATTTCAAATGAAGAAAGAAAGAAAAGGAGAAGGGAAGAGTGGGAGGGAGGGAAGGGAAAGGGAAGAAAAGGGGAGAAGAGAAACTTCATAACTTTTCTAAGAAACTTCCTTTCTCCCTTCTTCCAGGCACACCCCTCTCCCAGCTGCATAAAACTTCTTGTAATTTCTAACACCACTCTAAAATGCCTCAGAATGTTACCTGTTTGCATACTAGGCCATTGAAAATATGATTATTTAAGTTAAGGTTACATCATACATACATACATACATACATACATACATACATACATACATACATACATACATACATACATACATCAGACCAGGGTAGAGCTGTAATCTAATATGACCAAAATCTTTGGGTAAAGGGAAATCTGGACACGGGGGGTGGGGAGTGGGGAGGGGGGAGAGAAAGAGAGAAAGGGAGAAGGCAGAGAGACAGAAAACATTGTTAAAGAATGTCAACATATCAGTAGCAGCTGAGTTTTGGGGTTATGGACTTGGAACAAATCTCTCACAGTCCTGTTAAATCCTTAATCTTGAATTTATAGCTTACAGAACTGTGCAGTAGCAATATTCTGTTGTCTCACCAGTCTTCGTTACCATGGAAGCTGTAACAAATGAATATGCTTGGCTCACAAATTCGTCACAGCCCAGCCTGTTTTCTAGTCACTTTCTCAGCTTTACTGGCATTTAGGACCCACCCTACACAGAGGATGAGCTCATCTCAGAGTCCTTAACCTTATTCTGTCTACAGAACAGACCAGTATCCTCAAATTCTGGGCACTGAAACTCAGAGCTAGCTTTGGAGACCATGAGCTGGCTTACTACCTATATATGTCATTATGTCATTGTGCAATCTCTGATGCAATCTTTGTCCCAAGAGACACAGGAGGGAAAGTGGAGCTCAAAGAGAAAATCACTTATATAAATTCAGTGTTGGAGGAGATATTCTTGTTTGATCCTCACCACCCAAATAGTCCCCATTTCTGTTCTCATAATATTTATTCCATTACCGTCTTTCTCTTCTTCCTGGACATCCTTCTCCTATCTCCAAGAACTGGCTTTCTATATTTCACTGAATATAGTAGAGTCTTGGTTTCTTTTTATGTAAAATGAGCATTATAACATTTACCTCACAGGTTTTTCTGGAGGACACTAAATAAAAACTTCCATCCAGGCCAGTGTCATGTATAAATTAATAGATTTTATATATATATATATATATATATATATAACATATTTATATATATATAATATATTTTATATATTTTATTTATATATATTTATATATTTTATAATATATTTTACAGCAGGGACCCATTTTCCCTAGCCATGTGGTCTCCACGTTTTAGAGCACATGAAGTGTTCTGAAGCTCCAAGATCATCTCTAGAAAAATCCTGATCATGTTGGAGCAGTCTGTGAGAGTAGAGCATTTGCTGTTAGCCACTTTGGAGCTATCTAGATTGTAAATATTCAGGTTTGTTGGAAATTCCATCAGAAACACCTAGGACTGACAAATTTGGAGCAATTTGCAGTCTCTGATTGAAAATCCACTGAAACAGAGATTAGGGACAAGTTAAGTTGACATTTGAATATCAGAAAAAAATCAACAGACTAATTAGCAGAGGGAAGATAGCGAACAAGTGAATTTGTTCCAGGCGTACACAAGAATACATAATGGAAATAGAAAGTGAATACTCAACAAGATTTTGAATTGTATATGAGCCATTTAAAGCACGACAAAATGAGATATGAGTAGCCCTAAACAGTAGATAGTGCTGAAGAAGAATACTTATCTGATCTTTGCTGTGGTGATTGTCCCTCAATCTCTTCTATGATGACAGTTTAATTTTTTTTTGTTTGATGAAATAACAGAGGGAGGCTGTGGGCACTGTGTTCCTTTCTTGGAGAGCCTGGAAGACAAGGAAAGCTGGAATAAAAGCCTTTTCCTACGCTTACTACTGCCCAGACAGCATTTAATATGGAAGGCGATGCTTTTGTGTTATTTGTTAAGCCTCAGCACTAGACAAAAAAGCATGGCAACACTATTTCATTTTCTCTGTCTTACTGGAGATGTCATCATTGTGGCTTTGACCACTTCCCTATAGGTAACCCACAAAGGAGTCCTCTAGAACTCTGACCTATCATCTTCTACTTGGTCCCTCCCTTGCACCCCCTAAAGAGTCATTGCCATTGTTGCAGAATCTTTAGATAGCCCCTCTAAAACATTCTAAGCTCCCCACTGAACAATCTCCTCTAGTAGCCATGAGAAGAGAGATCTCTTACCCCACACTCTAGAAATGAGAATGACTAATCCAAGAACTAAGGCTGCCCACATATATCAACATAGTGACTGAATCTTGTGGTCTAAACTAGATAAAGATGAGAGTCAAGGTATGGAAGTAACTGGCCCAAGACTACCAGTCTTGGACTCCACAGTGACTTGAAACACGTTTCTTCCAATCTCCACCTGGCTGACTCTTCACACCTGATATCCTCAAGGAAGACACAGCTTGTCTCTGCTCCCATCCCAGCACATCCATCAGCCACTCCATGACTGCATGCTGTAGTTTAAATCTGAAATATCTTCCTTGTCATCTACCTGGTGCTGCTGATTTGGAAAATTGCCAGTCTGTTGTCAACCTTTAAGACATTGGGACTTGTGATGATGCTTATTGACAAGTTCATGGGATATGTATTACTTAGGAGATAAGTTTCCATGCACTCCTGTAAGAGATTATTTAGATTATGAGTTATTTTGGTTAGGTCACTTGAGGTAAGAAGATCTTTCCATTTTGCATGGCACCATTCCATGGGCTGTGGTCCTAGATGAGAAACTGAATTGAGCACCAGAATTCATTTTCCTTTGCCTCCTAACTATAGGTGCAACGTGACTGGCTGTCTCAAGCTCCTGCTAACATAACATCCCATCTATGATGGATGTACTTTGAAACTATGAGGTAAGATAAAAATTTCTTCCTCCATTAAATTGGTTTTTATCAGAATATTTCATCACAGTAACTTAAAATACCTGATACAGGCTTAGTGGGTGTGGATAGGTCACTAGGGCAAATGGTTGCAGGTTTTATACAGGCCCTGCTCTATTTTGTATGTCCTTTCCTCTTTCCCAAACACTTTCCCCCTTGGTTGCTGTGAAGAGAATTGCTCTGACATGCTTTCCCACTGTGATGGACTGAAGCCTTTGAAAAGCTTTTGCCAAAGTAAATCTTTCCTTGAGTTATTTCTGTCTGGTACTGTGGTCATAGCAAGGTAAAAGCAATTTCTACAAAAGGATAACACAGCTTCATGTCCTCTGTTCTGGGAAGGGTCTCCTTTAAGGGTTGTGCTGTGAAATATGACTTGAAATAATCTCTATAGATGATAAAGAAGGGTTCTGGGGAATGAGCCTTTCAAGTAACATGAAGCAATTACGATATAATCAAGGTTTGTGTCTAAAATCCATAATGAGAAATCTATAAACAGAGTGATGGTGCATTAGGAGGAGTAAACTCTCAAGACTGGCAATTGATCTAATTTCATTTCTGCTGATGTGACAAAAAACATGACCAAAAGCTACTTTGAGAGAGAAAGAGTATATTTGACTTATAAATCCAGGTCACTGGCAATCCTTGTAGGAATTCATAGCAAGAACTTGAAGCCAAGAGTCCTAGCTATTTCAAACAACATTACCTACAACACACACACACACACACACACACACACACACACACACACACACACACAAATCTCACTTAACAACTAAAGAAGTATAGCTAGAACTATGGAGGATTCTACTTCTAGCAGGTTCACACTCAGCTAGCTTTCATATGCAGATGACAATCACATACCTAGGGAATGGTGCCTCCCACACTGGGATCCATGGGCCAACACGGTGAAAAGAGAGAATTAACTACTGCAAATTGTCCTCTGGTTTCTAACTGCATGTTGTGGCAAGTGTGTACAAATCCCTAACATACAAAAATTTTAATACAAACAGTAAAAATATTTTTTTTAAATGAGCCAGGGTTTCCTCAATTTCCAATATAAAGATCCTCCTCCTTCAGGCCAGAGGTCTTCCTCTCACAAACATAGAGGTTCAAGCTCCAGTCCTGCTCCCTTGGATTCAGAGTTTCAGGACACAGCCCTCTCACCTCAGACCCAGGGGTTCAGATACCCACCCTTCCCCTCAGAGCCAGGAGTCCAGACACCTACCCTTCCCCCTCAGAGCCAGGAGTCCAGACACCTACCCTTCCCCATCAAGACCCACTTCCTCTTCCATCAGATCAAGGAATCTACATTCCATCTATCCTCTCCCAGACTCAAGTATTCAGGTCTCAGCCTCCTTCCTTATTCTTAGGTGCCCAGCCCAGCCCTCCCTCTTTCAGATTCAAATGCCCAGGTCCCAGTCTTCTTCCTTAGATCATGGGTTCAGGCCCTGTGCCCTCTTCTCTTACTACAGGTCCCAGACCCTTACCACAAAAAGAGAACTAATACAGGACACTTATTTGGTCACCTGGGTTACCTAACCCACATCCTTGCTGCAAGTTTCTGACTGGGATATTACATTTCTTGGGCCTCAGTTCTTTGCTTGTCTAAGTAGGGATAGAGAACTATGATGAAGATTCCTGACTTCTTTCTTCCCCTTGTTCTTTCTTTTTCCCTCCAGTGAGAAGGGTGGAAGTGGTAGAAACCCCTAGAGAATATCTAGGCACAGGGGTGTCTGTCTGGGATAGCTACCTTCCAGAGTCATAAAGCAAACGTCTTGCATTGGGTGGTTTCTTAGTAATCTTAAATGTCTAGGTATTTCCCGGAATCTGTTGTGCGTGGGAGGAATGTCTTAGTAAGGACCCATTGGCAGCATTAGGTTCCAAGTCCTCCTAGTTCCTGGAAGTCAAAAGACCAGAAAGCTTGCAAGTCTGGGATCTGTGCCCATCCTAGGGATTCCTTGCCTAAAGTCCCATCCCTCCCAACCCTCATTCCCAACCCACTGTTGAGAGTTCCTTATCACATTTTGCCCAACTGAGTGGCTGTCAGCCACAGAACTGTGGGGTGTGGGCCTTCCAGCTGCTGGCCCCTCTTTCTCCTCCTATCACCTACCTCCTTTCACCCTCCTTTCTCCTTCTCTCTTGCTCTGTGCTGTGACCCCTCCTCCCCCATCCTTGTCTCTCCCTTTTCTTCTGCCTCCCTGGGAAATCCCAGGGTGTGAGAGAGCAGAAGGCAATAGTGGGAAATTGTGCAGTGGGGAGAGTGGAGAGAAAGATAAAGACACAGAGAGAGAGGGAGAGAGAGAGAATGAGAATATATGTATGAAAATAAAGATATAGAAAATAAAGTTAGGAAGGGCAAACATTAGGGTGACCCATGACCCAGACAGACATCTTTTATTTCCTTAATATAGAACTTTCTAGGCCATGGGATTGCAAGCTGGAGAGTAAACTGGGCTACAGGGTGAGTTTAAGGCCAGACTTGGCTGTAAATTATCAGACTAGAAGGGGAGTGTAAACAGAAAAACAAAAACAAAAAAAATAGAAACAAAAGCAAAAAACATGGAAGAAAAAGAAAGAGGACAAAAGGAAAAACCAAAGAAAATAATAGATGGAGGAAGGGAGGAAGGGAGGAAGATAAAATGAGAATATAAGTATTATGTTAGAGTTCCTCTTCCTTTTCTTTTCCCTCTCCCCCATTCTGACCTTTCATCCTGGCCACACACAATCATTCAACACCCGCTGCTCAGCCCAGGCATTAGCCTAGGCTCTAAGGGCAGGGATATGTGTAGATGGAAAAGGACTCCTGCCTATGGAGAACTTACATTCTAACAAGAGAGACCATCATTATGCCAAAGAAAAAGATGCTGTGCAATTAAATCTATACATTATATAGAAAGCTGATCAATGGTGGGGGGGGGGATAGAGAATTTGGGAGCAAAAAGTGCAGGACAGGAGCAGTACCCCTATCTAATAGAAAGTCCAGGAGAGCCATCTTTCCTCCTGTACCAGGCACATAGACATTACCAGAACCCAATATTTAAGAAAAGCAACTTGAGGATGGAGAGGATAATTTTGGTCATAGTTCATAGCATATGGCCCATAATGGTTGGGAAAGTGTGCCAGATTCAGTGACTCAACCCGTCACAGCAGGAGCTCATTAGATGGCTTATTCACATTTTGGTGGATCAGGAGAGAGTGGGAGGATAAGAGAGACCTGGCCTATAACAGTCAAAGCCCTTCACCTACCCAGTGGCCAAGGTCTGACAGCTAGACAAAGAGCCCAAAAGATGATAATTCTGAGTAGAAAAGAAGTTCAATATGAGGTGTCCTAGTTTCTTTTCTGTGATAAGAAACTGCTGAGAGACAGACAAGGGGGGGGATTTATTTGGGTTATGATTTCAGGTCACAATCTATCTTTAATGGAATTCAGTGCAGGAACTCACGTAGAAACTTAAGGAAGAAAGTATGAAAGAGTGCCGCGAGATTGGCTCACTTGTAGGCTCACACTTAGTTGTATTCTACAGCCCAGGGCCTTGGGATATCACCCACAGTGGGCAGGGATCTACTACATCAATCACACATTAAGATGTTCTTTGTCAAACATCGTCTCAAGCCAATCTGATCTAGAAGCTCTCTCAATGAGCCCTAGGCTGTCTGTATGAAGTTGACACTTTGAGCTAACTATGGCAAGAGGTACTGGGGAAAGGCGCACCTACATCTTAGTACATGGGTCTCCCTGTGGCTAGAACCTCTTTGTAATTAAACATTCTTGAAGCAGCTAGGTTGTTCTCCTATTAGAAACTAAGACAAGGGGAAGGGGGAGAGAAAGGATGAGATGGGATTGTGGAGAGAAGGAGAATATCGTTTGAAATGTTAATGAATAAAATGATTAATACCTGGAAATTATCTGAAACATATGCAATAACCAAGTGTCTACACACTGAAATCATGGACACACACACACACACACACACACACACACACACACACATGTGAATTGTGGTATTTATTGCCCTTTTGTGGCCTTTTCCACAGGATCATGGGAAGAAATACCTTAAAAGAAATATCTAATCTCTTAGTTTTAGTCTTCTTGAAGAAAAGAGTTCACTCAAGAGATTAGATAACTAAGATAACTAGGATAACTAAGATAATTAGATAACTAAGAGACCACACACACACACACACACACACACACACAGTTCCTCAACCTTTAAAACAGTGCCACCAGCTGGTTACTGAGGGTTCAAACACATGATCTTTGAGTGATCCCTCCATCTCCATCTATCTCTCCTGTGGCTCTAGGTTTCTGTATTTCTTTTTTTTTCTTTTCTTTTTTATCTTTATTAACTTGAGTGTTTCTTATTTACATTTCGATTGTTATTCCCTTTCCCGGTTACCGGGCCAACATCCCCTAGCCCCTCCCCCTCCCCTTCTATATTGGTGTTCCCCTCCCCATCCTCCCCCCATTGCTGCCCTCCCCCCAACAATCACATTCACTGGGGGTTCAGTCTTGGCAGAACCAAGGGCTTCCCCTTCCACTGGTGCTCTTACTAGGATATTCATTTCTACCTGTGAGGTTGGAGCCCAGGGTCAGTCCATGTATAGTCTTTGGGTAGTGGCTTAGTCCCTGGAAGCTCTGTTTGGTTGGCATTGTTGTTCATATGGGGTCTCAAGCCCCTTCAAGCTTTTCCAGTTCTTTCTCTGATTCCTTCAACGGGGGTCCTATTCTCAGTTCAGTGGTTTGCTGCTGGCATTCGCCTCTGTATTTGCTGTATTCTGGCTGTGTCTCTCAGGAGAGATCTACATCCGGTTCCTGCCCTTTCCCTGTCAGAACACTCAGTAGAGTAACCCACACAGCTGGATTCAAGCAATTAACAGAGCGTAGACTTCAAGTTACTTTTCAGTGGCCACTTACCCTCCTCAGCCCTCCATGAAGGAAGTTCAAATTAAAACTGGAGCTGTAATTCAGTTAGTAGATAGAGTGCTGGCTTACCATACACAAAGCTCTGGATTCCTTCTCAGAACTACACAAGCCAGACACTCTAGCTATCATATGCCTGCAATCCTAGTACTTGAGAAGTGTAGACTTCAGGACATCAAGATCATCCTCAGCTATATTGAGAGTTAGAGCTCAACTTACCCTACACAATGTTTGGTTTCAACCCAAGACAGATAACTGTGGTGCCTATTTAACATATTAAAGCAGACTTGGCCACCAGATTCTCCCTACATATTGCCACCACCACCACCACCGCCTTAAACTTCTCTGAGACTGAGTTGCCTTTCCCACGGCTGCCATTTCCAAATAATTGAACTATTTTTGCTACCTGGTCTTTTCCTCTATTGTCTTTTGGGCCTCCTAGCTGCTGTACCTCATTCCTCTCCTTCCCCTCTCCCTACCTCTGCCCCTTCTCCTCGCATGGCTTAGGATCATGTCCACTCTGGACTCTTCACTATGTCACTGCCTGGACAATGTCTCCATTTTATTCATAATAAATTGATAGATGATATAGATAGATAGATAGATAGATAGATAGATAGATAGATAGATAGATAGATAGGCAGGCAGACAGACAGAGATCATAATTAAAGAAAAAGAGGCAACAAATTTGAGAGGGACTATGGGAACTTTAGAGAAAGTCCATAATGATGTTATTATTTTATAATTAAAAATATTATTTCAATTTATAGATTGTTGAGATGGAGAGATGAATCAGTGTTAAGAACAGTAAATGCTATTGTTTAGGACCTGGATTTGATTCCTAGACCTACAGATAGGCAAAACACCTATGTATACAAAATAATAAAATAGAAATAAGGTTTTAAAATTATTAATTGTCTATTCTGGGATTATTTTTCTTTTGGTATTTTTGGAAGGACCTAGGTTGATGCTGTTAACTGCAACTTCAATCTTTGGTTTCCAAACCTAGAAAAGGAATTGAGGTGCATATTGTACATGCCAAGACAGAGCTGACCTCCAGGTTCTCCCAGCATCGCTCAGTCTCTGCCTGCCATACTGTGCCCCAACCCTGAACTTTCCAGTCCTGGGGCTGTGCTCAGAGACTCTTCCCTATATAATCCAGACATTTTTCACACTCTGGTGCTCTCTTTCTCTACTTTGTCTTCTTCTCCCCCTTCTCCTCTTCTTCCTCCTTCTCCTCTCTTCTCTCTTTTTTCCTCTTTCTCTTTCTGCCCCATCCCTACAGCGACTTCACTGGCCTTGATCCTTGTAGCCAGTGAACTTGTCCACACAAGTGCAGCTTTCCAATAAACTTGCCATTAATACAATTTAATCTGGCTTGAATTGAATCAGATCCACTGGACGTGGAGTCATAAGCAATTGTGAGCCACCATGGGAGTGCTGGAAACTGAACTTAGGCCATCTGGGTTCTGTCTTATGTGAATGTTGCATGTGTAAAGGTGTCTACAGAGGCCAGAAGAAGGCATCAGATAGTCTTGAGCTGGAGTTACAGGTAAACCCACCTGACATGAATCTGGGGCCCCAACTCAGGTCCTCGGCAAGGACATCAAGTACTCTTACCTATTGAGAAATCTGTCTGTCCTTTTAAATCATTTTTAAAGAATTCTTGTCTTTATGCATCTCGTTACTGACTTTGCTTCTTAATTTAGGGCTTCCACAGCCTCACTCAGTGTGTGTTTTATAAACTAGCCACAGCATGTCTTGCCTTGGATGCCTTTCTCCTTCACTTTCCACTCCCCTAACTCTACATCACTCAGGAGCACCTCCTCCAGGAAGCTTTCCCTGCCTTTCAGTTGGGTCGAACCATTATTCCATCAGTGCCCAATCCCTTATTTACACAGCTGCCTCCTCTACTAGATTGGCACCTCCTCAGAGACAGGGTCCCCTGCTGAGTCATTTCTGTGTGCCTGGCATCACTTAGTCCAGGGCCCCACCCATCATCTGCTCAAGCAATGTCCCTATAATGAATACATGTTTTTTCCTCGGCTTCTCCATTTTTAGCAATCATCCTTACCCTTCTCTTGTAGTGAAGTCAAATGATGATGATCCTACCTGGAAGACTCTGTAGACTCAGGACAGGGACCAGTTATAAGCCCCCATTGGAGGAGAGGGATCTGTGAAAGAGTTCTCAGCTTGATCTGACCTTGTCATCTTCTCTTTGCTACACTCAGTCCTGGTTATCTGTGTTTGCAAGGAAGACTGGAACTCAGCTGCTGAGGGAGTAGGGTTAGGCTGGTATTCACTTTTTGAGAGAGGAGGACAGGTGTCTAGACTCAGACTCCTGAGTTGAAGTGGGAGGACTGAATACTGAACGTTCAGGTCTGAGGGAGGAGGGCTGGGGTATGGAATTCTTGGTCTTAGGGAGGAGAACTAGAGACTGTGCCCCTTGGTCAAGCAGAGGAGTACTGAGGCCTGGACACCTGGGTCTGAAGGAGCTTGTGGACTGGTCTCTTGTGTTTTAGCAGAGAAAACTCCCAGGGTTTGAAATCCTGGTCTGTCTCTCATGTACTCTGGTTTTAGAAACATCTGGTTTTATACAGCTGCTCCACCCAGTTAGGGTGGTGTTAAGGCTAGGCAATCAAATGCCCAGCTCCTGGGTGGAACCTGGGCTATCCCTCCTAGCCATGGGAACTCCCCTTATCCACTGCTCTGGCTTGCTTCCATCAGAGAATTCATCATCCTGACACAGCCAGACACTAGGCAACACAGGTTCCCAGCAATAGCATCAGACACAGCCTGTCCTGCTGTGATATTGGGTAGTACCTAGTTTCCAACCATCAGAGACCTTCTCCCTAGTGGCCAAGGTCAAACAAAGGCCCAACCTGGCACTGCACCTGCACCCTGTCTAACAAGGTTTTCACACCCTGGGCTCTCAAACACTCCTAGCTCTGTCCAGGAGAGTGCTGAGTGGTTAGAAGAGATGCAGTAGCCAGAGGCAAGAAAAACAGAGACATAAAAAGTCAGAGGAGGAGAAGTGAGTGAGAGTCTCACAAAGAGGCAGGCAGGCAGATGATACCTAGAGACATAGAGGGATAGAAGAGTAGACAGATACACAGATTGTAGATTAGTAGAAGATGATAAAAAACATGAGATAGGGAGAGGAAAAGAAAGAAAAGTGAAAGAAATGGGGATATATGTCTGTAGAGAAATATAGTCAGGGCATCAAGTACAAAATGAGAAAGTAAGAGTGAGAGAGGGGCGGAGGGGGAAGGAGGGAGGGAGACAGGGAGAGAGGGAGAGAGAGAGAGAATATAAACTTTATCAGCATTCCTCACACAGGAGAATGCAGGAAGAGGCTGGACACAACCCATCATTCTGAAAAACATAATCTTAAAGCAAGTGTGTGTGTGTGTGTGTGTGTGTGTGTGTGTGTGTGTGTGTGTGTGTAAAAGAGTGATAGGGACCACTGGCCTCGGCCCCAAGGAGCTGGGGTATACTCTGTGAGACCTCCTTCTCTTCCCAGCTGTGTTCGGACCTAGTCTCCATCAGAGCACTGAGCCCAAGCCACTTCCTGGAGTCACTGCCATCCCCCAGATCAGATGCCAGTATTCCAGCCCTTAGCCCCAGCCAGACTGTAACATGAACATATTTGTGCACATGTGTCACTATAGACTATAGACACACACACACACACACACACACACACACACACACACACACACAATCAGACATCAGCCAAGAAAAGAGCAGACAATTCTGGCTGTAACTCCAGGCTGCTGTGAATCTCAGGCCAGCAACACAGGCACACCCACAGGCATGCATCTGTGTACACTTTCTCTGTCTGTTGCTGAAATGTGATCCTGGGGGACAAAGTTGTAGAGAGGCTGGGAAGAGGAAAGATGGGCTATGGGGAGATGGGGGAGAGTGAAGAAGAGGAAGAGGTAAGGAGATGAGGGGGACAGGGCAGGGGTACAGGGAGATGGGGGTGGTGACAGGGAAAGATAGAGAAAAAAATACAAAGAAAACACAAGAGAGGCAGCTGAAGGAGATGGGGATAATAGAACTGGGGAAAACGATTGAGGGGATTTGTGATGGGCCAGTTTGAGGGGCTGGGAATGGAGACCCTATCTGATGAGGGGGATGGGGAAAATGTCGGGAATTGAAGAGGGTGGAGCAGTAGGACTGCCTGACCTCAGAGCCCCTAGTCAGACTTGTCTGACGTCAGCCCTCCTCCACCCCCGCAATGTGTTAGTCTTCAAATGGCCCCCCTCCAGCTAGCTTCAGACACACTCAGATTGCAGAGCAAGTCGGAAAAGAGAAAATCCAGGAGGACCCACAGCCATGAGACAGGTGAGTGTGTGTGTGTGTGTGTGTGTGTGTGTGTGTGTGTGTGTGTGTGTGTGTGTGTTCATGTGTCATGTCTGCGCTAGGATGGGTAATCACTGACATATAACCATATAGATGACGGTCTAGTAAGAATGTGCTTGTATGTGCATGTGGTGAGCTGATGTGTATCTATGTATGAACATGTACAGTGAGCACATAGAGTATGTGAGTGTCCACCTCTGTGTTCATTGCTGTAAGGTTTGTCATCCATAGACAACTATGATTCTATAAATACATGTTTGTGTTCCCTAAGAGTGAAAGAAGATTTTGCCTGTGTATAACACATGCATTTTGGGTGTGATTTTTATGGGATAAGAATCTACTTAGTTAGAATACATGCATTCACCAATATTCAACCTCTCTTGCCCTGTAAAAATAGCAGTTTCATATGGTTGGGGTTCGTTTTAACTGTTCGGTATTTCTTCTGAAACCCTCTGTTCCTTCACCCCAGACCCGTGGTGGTTGTCTGGATATTTATTGGCATATTGATATATCTTCGTGATGTTGCTTCTTCCTGGTGCCTTGTGTCCTCAGGTCTGCTGAATAGCTGTGAGAGAAATCCTGTGTTCAGCCTGAGACATGTCTTGTGAAACATGGTGCTTTCAGTTGTGTGGTTCTTAGTGTTGTGGGTGTAGCCATAGGTGGAGGCATCCACATTGCTGGCATCAAAACTTTTTTGTAAGATGAGCTACCCACAGGAGCCCAGGCAGAGCTGTATTTGAGACATTTAGACAGGAACAAAAGAGTCTGAAGGAATAATTGCTATTGGTTATTTAAAGTTTTTATCTCAAGTTGGGTACCATGTCCCTGAGGTCTTAGATACTTGGCTGAGGCAGGGGGATGCTTGAGTCAAGAAGTTTGAGGTGAGTCTGAGCAAGACAAGGAGACCCTGTATCTTATTTAAAATCCCATAAAAACCATAAATCATATCTATTGTTCAGAAATATAAACTGAATTATAATATATTATTTTTAGATCCTCTTGAAAAAGTAAAGAGGGGCCACAAGATGATCTACGGGAGGGGAGGGTAAAGGTTCTTTCTGCTTAACCTGCCAACTTGAGTTTGGGTTGCAAGACCCACATGGTTTAAAAAAAGGGAACCTATTCTCATAATTGTCTTCCAACCCCCTTCTCCGCGCACACAAGTACACACCAAGGCCCATTCACTGTGGCATGCATATACCCACACGTATACACACACACAAAGTAAAAAAATAAATAAATAACTGTAAATTTTAAAGGAAAAGGAAAGGAAATTAATTCTGGTAATTTATTTGCTCCAACCCAGTGAGATAACTATAAACTATTCTACCAAACAACGGGTGGTATCATTTGAGGACTGGAGAACACTATATACTCTGCCGAATCTACTCAACCTTGGTGTTCCACTGTAGAATCAGGACAGATGATAGGTAAATGAGGAGTGCATCATTGTGTCCTCATGCTTGGGTTAAGAAAACTGGAATATTGAACTGCATGTAACATTCAGGCTGCACAAAATATTGTTGTTCCCTTTTAGTTTTAAAAACAATTTGCAAATGTAAAACTATGTAAGTGGTAGTGGGAATTAGTATACTGACCACTACTATATATTTAAGAATATGATTGTTTGGTGCTGATAAAATGTCTCACTGAGCAAACATGCTTGAGGCGCAGTCTGATTACCTGAGTTTATTCCCCTACATGGTGGAAGGAGAATTCACTCCTGAAAGTTGCTCTGACTTTCACTCACACACTGTGGCATGAGCACATGTGCATACACATATACACACAAACAAACACTTTTGAAGCAAGATTATTTTAGGGATTAGGGATATAGCTCAGCTGGTAGAGTGATTTCTCTGCGTGCACAAAGACACAGGCTCCAATCCCAGCACCAAATAAACTGAGTATGGCGGCTTACCTCTGTCATTACTCAGAAGTTAGAGGCAGAAATCCAAGGACATTCTCAGACACACGGTGAAGCCAAAGCCAGCTTGGGCTTCATGGAACATGTCGGTCGAGAAAACACAATGATCATGTCAATATTTTACCAACACAAAATATTAATGAGGTCTTTTGTTTTAATCACTCACCTCAGACTAAGACTGAAAAATAGATTGTGTATGGAAATGGCTTACCCACATTTAGGTTTTTGTAAAATTGACAGTTAAGAAGAGTTAAGTATCACACTTGGTCAAAACAGATTTCAAAGTTTCCAGTAACCAAGTAGAACTCAATGAAACATCTGTCTTAATTTGTGTATTTAGATTATGTATTTATACACAAAGTGCTTGGGATTGAATCCAGGGCCTCATGCATGCTTGACCAAATGTTCCACCATTGAACTTTTCACCCACCGTCCTTTTACTTTTTTTCTTAAATATTTGTTTATTTGTGTGTGTGTGTGTGTGTGTGTGTGTGTGTGTGTGTGTGCGCGCGCGCGCGCGCACGCGTGATCGTAACATGTTGGTAGTTCAGAGGATAACTTGCAAGAGTTTGTTCTCTCCTTCTTATATTTGACTTTGGAAGATCAACTTAATAGCTTTGGTCCTCAAACTTAATAGCAAGTACCTTTACTTGCAAGGCCACCTTGCCAGCCTCTTTATTTTTATTTTGAGAAAGGATTTCCCTAAGTTAACCAAGCCAGCCTTGAGCTAGACATCTTTTTATAGCATTCAGCCTCAAAAGTCGCTAAGACGACAGCGCTACACCACTGTCATTTTAATGCCTCTCTGTGTGTGCTGTATATGTGTGTTCTCAACTGTGCCTGATCCTGTGAAGGCCAGAGGTCAAGATTAATGTCTTCCTCTATCTCTTATCTCCTACCCCCCATTTTTTTAAGATAAGGTTTCCACTGAACTTGGAGTTCACAATTTCAGCTGTAATGGGCCACCAGCAAACCCCTTTCTGCCTCCCTGTTGCTGGAATTAGATGGGTGCTCACTCACTAAGCTTTTTTGTGTATACTGAGCAGCCTCCTCAGCCCTGCAAACAGTAAATTATAAATTAAGATTAGAAACTCACACATAGATTACTGCCTTTCAGCTGTTACCAATGTAGATTACATTCAGTCAGGCAGGCAGGAAGGATCTGGTAGCCTAAGATAGAGGGAATACAACAGCCAAATTGCCTGTGTCTGAACCCTAAGTCCTGTGCTTACTAGTCGAGTGACCTTTGGAAAGAGAAGTCATGTCTTTGGTCCTTAGTAACAGGACACAACAATAAGACCCACTGCATAGGTTTACTGTAGAACAGGGTGGAGCTGCAGAAGTTACTACTCACCCATTTTATGGATGAGAAGACAAAAACTGTTTTCAGCCTCCACTGATATATAAATGCATGTAGCCCTGCCCAATAACTGGACAGTAGAAAGGAGGCACAGGCCAGGCATCAGGAGGATTAGAAGTTCAAAGTCATCCTTGGCTACATGTAGGCCTACAGGAGACCTCATCTCTAAAATAAACAAGTTCATATAAAAGGGTTAAGAAACTTGGTACACATTTTGTATTAACTGTTTAGTGGGTGGTATTGTGTCTTGGCACAGAGAAATTTTTGTTTGTGAGGTTATTCTTAATTTTATTGTCTTTTCTATTTGTAAAAATTACTTTTTTTGTGTGTGAGAGAGCACACCAAGTTGTGTGTTTTAATCAGAGAACATCAAGTTGATTTCAATCCTTCAATCCTGTAGATTCCAAGGATTGTCAGATTGGAGGTAGGCACCGTTAACCCACCTAGCAGCCAGCACCATATTCTGGTCCACTAACAAAAACAGGGAAAGTGTGAGGAGTGCCATTGTGTGATCCTTTTATATACATGAGATGTTAAAACTGGGGAATGGGGAGGCATAGTAATTTACTTTAGTAGGCAGCCAGTAAAAGCCTGGTTTGATGCCTCTCTCTCCTTCCATGTACTCGGGATGCTTAGGCTAGAAGATTGGGAATTATAGAGTTATAGACCAACATAGACCTTTTCAACTAAAACTGGAAGGGACTAATAAAATCAGGCATTAAGCCAATAGTCACAATAGATTCAAGCTTGGTGCTCAACTGTCTTCTTTATAAGTAGTCCTGAGAGATAGGTATCTCTGAGGTTAATAGTATCTAATGTCCTTGCAGAGGACCTGAGTTTGGATCCCAAGATTAAACGGTCTCACAATTACCTATAACTCCAAATCCAGGGCATCCCATACCCTTTCTGGCCTCCACGACTCCAAGCACATGCATGGACATACAGGCAGAGAAAACATCCATGCACATTAAGTAAAAATAAACTAACCTTTAAAATATAGAAACTTATAATTAAAAAGTTCTGAGATCCAGTTTAGGAGTATTACCAGGAATAAAGTCACCTCCATCAGGCCCTCAGAGCTGATCCTTCTCCTTGTTCATCCACAGGACATGCCAAAGCCCTCAGAGGCAGCGCGTTGCTGCTCCGGTCTGGCCAGGCGGGTGCTCACGATCACCTTCGCCCTGCTCATCCTGGGCCTCATGACCTGGGCCTACGCAGCAGGAGTACCTCTGGCTTCTGATCCCTATGGCCTCCTGGCCTTTGGGCTCTATGGGGCGTTCCTCAGTGCGCACCTAGTGGCACAGAGCCTCTTCGCTTACCTGGAGCACCGAAGGGTGACCGTGGCTGCGCGGCGCGCTTTTGCGAAGGGACCCCTGGATGCGGCCACTGCGCGCAGCGTGGCACTCACCATCTCAGCCTACCAGGAGGACCCCACTTACCTGCGCCAGTGCTTGACCTCCGCGCGCGCCTTGCTGTACCCGCGCACGCGGCTGCGCGTGCTTATGGTTGTAGACGGCAATCGCGCGGAGGATCTGTACATGGTGGACATGTTCCGAGAAGTCTTCGCAGATGAGGACCCTGCCACTTATGTGTGGGATGGCAACTACCATCAGCCTTGGGAGCCAGCAGAGGCGGCGGGTGCTGTGGGTGAAGGCGCCTACCGCGAGGTGGAGGCTGAGGACCCTGGGCGGCTGGCGGTAGAGGCGCTGGTGAGGACCCGCAGGTGCGTGTGCGTGGCTCAGCGCTGGGGTGGCAAGCGCGAAGTCATGTACACGGCTTTCAAGGCACTGGGTGACTCCGTGGACTACGTGCAGGTGAGAGGTTTCCCCTGGACACTTGTTAGTATATCATACAATCCCCCGCCCCCAACCTTCAGAAAGAGTAGGGTGCATGCAAGGCCATGCTTGGAGGTGGAGACAGAAAGATCAGAAATTCAGTTCGTTTTTTAAATCCGTCCTCCAACAGACCATCCACTCTTCAATGTAGATAAGAGTCAATTCTGTCTTCTCTTAATTGTGTGTGTGTGTGTGTGTGTGTGTGTGTGTGTGTGAGAGAGAGAGAGAGAGAGAGAGAGAGAGAGAGAGAGAGAGAGAGAGAGAGAGAGAACATCAGGTGTCCTGCTCCATCATTCTCGATCTCCCTTATTTCTTTGAGACTGGCTATCTTACTGAACTTAGAGCTAGGCTAGCACTCAGCAATTCTCAGTAAAACACACACACACACACACACACACACACACACACAGAGAGAGAGAGAGAGAGAGAGAGAGAGAGAGAGAGAGAGAGAGCACACTATGTTACAGAAAGGCATATGCAGCCACACCTAGTCTTTTACAGTGATGCTGAGGGGTAAAATCTGGGTCCTCAAGCTTGCACAGCACACACTCTTACCTGCCCAGCTATCTGCCAGGCTTTAAAACCTTTCTTCTTTCATCACCACACTCTCGTGCATCTGAGATTCTCGTTCGCTCATTCATTCATTCATTCATTCATTCATTCAACAACTATTGATGTATTGATTTAATGTGGATATTTAGCCAACCTTATCTATCCATTTGCTGAGTCCTCAGGTGTGATTCTTTTTCGTTCAATGGTACACACATTTGACTACACATCCAGTACAGTACTCATTCACTCTATCCACTTGTATACTGATTGCCGTGACAAAATACCAGACAAAGTCATCTTAGAGAAGGAATTATTTATTCTGACTCACAGTTTGATGGTACAGTATATCATGATAAGGAAGGAATGGATTTGGGGGTTTGAGAAAGCTGACCAGACTATTCCTAAAGATAGGAAGCAGAAGAAAAAAAGGAAGTGAGACCCACTAGCTACCCCCCAATAACCCACTTCCTCCTTCAAAGCCATCTCCTAAAGGTTATACAACCTTCCTACCTCCTATCTGACCAAGTGTCTGATATATGATATATGAATCTATAGGAGACATTTCACATTCAAATCACAACACAGAATGCAAAAAACAAACTCATCACCTTCTTTCATTCATATAGCCACTGAAGACAGAAGCGTATTTGATCATACATCCATTCATCCATGTAGCTAGCTACTCATTCATTTAACATGATTCATTCATTTATCCACCCACCAACCTAGCTAGGCATTAAATATAATGCTACTTTCTGACATTCTTTTACTGTTCTACCCACTCATATATTATCCACACAAGTGTGGACCTCACCCACTTAGTTTTTCACTTACCTTTTTATATAGGGGTTATTCTCCACCCCTCCTTTTGCCTTTTTCTTCAATGTTGACATTTTGTCATCCATTCATCTATCTATGAAATATAGATCTTTAATTTTTGTATGTTCATCAATTCATTAGTCACTCACTAATATGCTACTGTCTTAGTTTCTTTTCATGTCACTGTGAGAAAATACTCCAGCAAAAACACCTTAAGGGAGAATGGGATGTTTTAGCTCACAGTTCAGCATATAATTCTTCATGAAGGAGAAGTCAAGACAGCAAGGGCTTTAAGCCATTGCATCCACAGCCAGGATGAATGCTGTTTTTAGTCAGCTCACTTTCTTCTTTTATATAATCCACAATCCCAGCCTGGGGAATGGTTTAAAGTGTCTAAAGCCTTTCCAGGCAGCAACCCTGGGCAAGGTTCTTGTCTGATCTAGCTACCTTCCTCTTCACAGGTCTGTGACTCAGACACAAGGTTAGACCCCATGGCACTGCTGGAGCTTGTGCGAGTGCTGGATGAAGACCCCCGGGTAGGTGCTGTTGGAGGAGATGTGAGAATCCTTAACCCTCTGGACTCTTGGGTCAGCTTCTTGAGCAGCCTTCGATACTGGGTAGCCTTCAATGTGGAGCGAGCTTGTCAGAGCTACTTTCACTGTGTGTCCTGCATCAGTGGTCCTCTGGGTGAGTGAAAGCAGTTTGGAGGGCTTTTGGGTAGGGAA
The DNA here is from genome assembly GCF_021556685.1 of Rattus norvegicus. Taxonomy (NCBI): domain Eukaryota; kingdom Metazoa; phylum Chordata; class Mammalia; order Rodentia; family Muridae; genus Rattus; species Rattus norvegicus. The sequence goes on along the minus strand of NC_141534.1, from coordinate 69,477,498 downwards.
CATGGGGGAGAAGAGGAGGCAAAGATAGGCTACATTTGACGACAAAGAGCTGGGGTCTGGATTTCAGATAACATAACACTGGGGCCAGTGGGTAGAGATGGTGTTAGAGTTGAGCTGAGTTTACTGGAGAGGAATGACTTTGAGAAAGGGAAAAGAATGGAGATTGGGGAAGTGGTTACAAAAGGGCACGTGAAGGGGAGTGGGATGAGGTTGAACAGGGCACTGAGAATGCAGTGGCTTTTTCAGGAGATTAGTGAGTTTAGAGTGCATGGTTATGTGACAAACACATTGGAATGGGCTTGAGTCTAAGGCTGGGGATGCTTGGGGGGGATGGTGAGGTACGAAGACTGAGATGAGGAAGAACAGGGTGGGAAACAGAATATTGTCCACAATGGATGCTGATGCTTGCGTACTCCCTATTCTACCTAGGTCTATACAGAAACAATCTCCTGCAGCAGTTCCTGGAGGCCTGGTACAACCAGAAGTTCCTGGGCACCCACTGCACATTTGGGGATGACAGGCACCTCACCAACCGCATGCTTAGCATGGGCTACGCTACCAAGTAAGTTAAGGGGACCAAGTGGTCAAATGTGTGAATCAAGTGAGTTTCCTTGATGGACACAGATGGGGAGGTGGGGAGAGGAGAGAGAGACAGAGACAGGACAGAGACAGAGAGACAGAGGATAGATACCATAAGAGGCAGAGGAGCCATTTGTATTCAGCCAATGGCCTTCAAAGAGTTTGATATTAGGAGTAAATTGGAGCTTTTAGAAAGATTGGAAAGGGTTTTTATGAACTCTTTTCAATAAATGGTCTCCACCAAGCAAGACAATGTGAGGATGTGTAAATTCTACATAGAAGAGACAAGGCGGTCAGGTTGAGTGGGCTGTACCATGAAGACCAAACCAGTATAGAAGTGAAGTGAGAGGGGTGAGCAGAGTGAATAGGGTGAGTGAAAACTGGTGATAAATGCAGCAAGAAAGAGTAGGCAACTGCTGACAGAGAAGTGTGCCTGATCACCCCTAGGCACTCTAGAGAAGTCTTTCAGTGACAATATGAATTTGGTTACTAAGTCTCTATTGGATGCTTTAGAGGCACCGCGGTAGGCAAAGGAAGACACATTCTTCCTTGCTTTGAGGAGACAATGTCTCTAACTGGAATGGCAACCTATATAGTATGTTCTATGACTTTTCCCAGGGAAGGAGTAGTGATCTAATTTAATTTTTGTTTCAGCCACAAATATCCTTGATGGAAAACCACTTAAGAGAGAGCTTGTTTATTTGGCTTACAGTTCCTGATCCCAGTGCTTCACCGAATCAAGGCAGGAACTCAAGCAGCCAGTGACATCACATCCACATTCAAAAGCAGAGAGTGATGAATGGAAATTGTCAGGTTGTGGCCTTCTGCTTAATATATAGCTAGCTTTCTCTACTCTTACACTTTCAGTGCCTGCCCTGTGAAATAGTGTTACTCAAGTTCACAGGAGCCTTGCCACCTCAGTAAACAATCAAGACAGTTCCCCACAGATAGGCCAAGGGCCAACCTGATCTAGACAGCTTCTCAAAGGAGGCTTTCCTCTCAGGTGATTCTAGATTGCAGCAAGATGAAAGTAACTGGCACAGATGTGAACAGACATCCATTTGCCCCAGGGCACAAATGGTATACCAAAACAAACAAATAACAAGGCAAAACAAAATCTACACAAGTTTAAGATGGTGTTATTGAGATTACAGGGTTTACTTATGTATTAATGATTCTGAGGCAGCTTTGACAGCTTGTAAGAGCTCATAGCTCCACTGAAGAACTCCCCTCTCCCCCTGACACACACACCTCCCTTAGGAGAGTTTTTGTAACATTTTAAGCTTGCTGAGTCTCGGTCTTGTAAATTTCAGGAGATTCCATTAACTTTTATGATCTCAGGTCCTCCCTCCAAGAAGAAATGTTTCAGTTTGGAGGAAACTGCTAGTTTGGAATAATCTCATTTTAGCCTAGGGCACCAAGAGGACAGGAAGCCAATATGGGTCCTCTTGTAAAAGGATCATAGGACCTTCACCAAAAATGAATCATGGAGGAATCATGAATCTTTAAGGAGAAGGCTGGCATCTACCAGCATCCTCTAGCCAGCTGATTTGGGTACAAACTGCAAAAGCAGAAGCAAACAGGGCATGGAGGGTGCCACATGACACAAGGAAGAGCTACTCTGTCAAGGACTGCCCTTGGCAATAGACTCGTTTGACTGATGTTGCCTAATTAACTGTTTCTGACCACCTGTGACTTTCCCTGTTTGGAGAAGGGAAAACCAGCTAACCTTGATGGGTGTTGCTAAGCCATGTAGGGACAGATTAATTCTTTCTGCCTCAACCACAGGAAGGGGTCCAACTGCTCTTTTCAGAATTTCTTACACAGATAATAACCTGGGTAACAGCCAGTCTTGTCTTGCTCCTCATGGCAGGACTTGCCATTTTAGTCAACGCTTAGTCAAATCACCTATGACTATAGTATCAATGACTATAGTGTTAGTCATGTCTCTAGGAGTGATGTTAGTCACAGGGAAAATAGCAGTAGCTCACACTGATTGAGCAGTTACTAGAAACGGCTTGACATTTTGACCTTCATACAATCTGGGCTGTTGTAAATATGAAATAGTGGTATTGGTCCATAGAAACTATGCTTAGAAGACTGGAGAGATGGTTGGTTGGTTAAGTGGACCTCTTCCAGAGGACTCAAGTTGAATTCTAGCACCTAAGTCTGGTGTTCACAGTTTTCTCTACCTCCATCTATAGGAGACTTGGGACACTTCTGGCCTCCTTGTGAATCCACACACATGGGCATCCATGTCCCCCACCACCATACACACACACACACATACACAGACACACAGAGTGGCACACATAAGCAAAACAATCAAATAAAAGAAACCTTTCAACATCAAACTGAAGCTCAGAGAGATTAAGTATGATAGCTAATATTGGCAACCTGGCAGGATGTATGAGCACCTTGAAGACAAATCTCTGGGCATGTCGGGCAAGGATTTTCTAGATTAGGTTCATAAAAGTGAGAAAACCCATCCTAAATGTGAGCACTACCATTTTGTGGGATGAAGTCCTTCAGTTTGAGTACAAAGAAGCAAGCTGGGCTAGCCAGGTTGAGTTGGCTGCTAAAGGTCTGAGAATGAGAGCTGATTCCTGTCAACAGTCCACTGACTTCCACTCAGTGCGTAAGCCTACTCATGCACACACACAGCACACCATTCATTCCTCTCTGCTTCCTATCTATGGATACAATGTGATCAGATGCCTAATATTGCTGTCTCTGTGCTTTCCCTTCCATGCCAGACATTATCTCTGAACTATGAGCCATAATAAACTCTTCCTTCCATAAGCTATTATTGTCAGGTGTTTAGTCAGTGACAACAAAACAAACATAGAAAAGTGAAAAAAAACCAATAGTAGTGAAAGTGGTCACTTTGAAATTCTGCCAACTGGACAGGACAGACAACTCAGCAATGAAGAGCACTGGCTTCTCTGGGAGAGGACCTAGTTTCAATATCCAGCACCCACAGGACAGCTCACAATCACCTAGAACTCCATCTATAACTCGATGACATGAGGCACACATGCATACACACAAGCCAACTAATCAAGCAGATAAAATGGTCATAAAATTTAAAACTCCTGCCCAGGCCTCAGGGAGAAAATACCGATACCTTTATTTCTCTTTGTCTGTTAGGTATACCTCGCGCTCCAGATGCTATTCAGAGACGCCCTCCTCTTTCCTTCGTTGGCTGAGCCAGCAGACCCGCTGGTCCAAATCTTATTTCCGAGAGTGGCTATACAACGCCCTGTGGTGGCACCGCCACCACGCGTGGATGACCTATGAAGCGGTGGTTTCTGGCCTCTTCCCTTTCTTTGTGGCTGCCACGGTGCTGAGGCTCTTCTATGCAGGGCGCCCATGGGCTCTGCTCTGGGTGCTGCTCTGCGTGCAGGGCGTGGCACTGGCAAAGGCAGCCTTTGCAGCCTGGCTGCGTGGCTGCCTGCGCATGGTGCTGCTGTCACTCTATGCACCACTCTACATGTGCGGCCTGCTGCCTGCCAAGTTCCTGGCGTTGGTTACCATGAATCAAAGTGGTTGGGGCACCTCGGGCCGGAAGAAACTGGCTGCTAACTATGTACCCGTGTTGCCCCTGGCACTCTGGGCTCTACTGCTGCTTGGAGGCCTGATCCGCAGTGTGGCCCAGGAGGTCAGAGCTGACTGGAGTGGCCCATCACGAGCAGCTGAAGCCTACCACCTTGCTGCTGGGGCCAGTGCCTATGTGGCCTACTGGGTGATAATGTTGACTATCTATTGGGTAGGTGTAAGGAGACTGTGCAGACGTCGGAGCGGTGGCTACCGTGTCCAAGTATGAGTCTGGGTATGAAGATGCCCCTGAGGGCTGTTAAAAGAGGCAAGAGGAGTCCTTATGAGGTAGCCCTGGAGCCACGGATTTCATGGGGACTGAGTTTACCTTCTTTTTGAAAAGAGGAATCATTACAGATTCTTCACTATGGACTGTATTGGAATTCTGACTTCTCGGTCTCTGGGGAGGGGTAATTTATTGATCAGGGAGTGGGATTATAGGACCAGGGTCAGAAGGCCTCTGCTTTCTCCCTGTTGCTATTTAATGTTTGTACTGTAAGATATAATAAAATTTTTTAATTTATTTTCTTCCAAACTCCTCTTCCCACTTTCTTGTCACTGAATATTTGGGACACCAGGCCCCATCTTCATCCTGCTGTGATGGATGTTTGAACCTCCACAGGACATGCTCCTCCCTAGAAACCTAGGTTCTATCTTCCCAAAACATGGTTATTCAAGCTGGTGAGGCAACAGTTAAGAGCACTAGCATGTCTTCCAGAGGACCGGAGTACAATTTCCAGTACCCACATGGTGGCTTATGACCTGTGTAACTTCAGTTCTTGGGGATCCAACATCATCTTCCGGTCTCCATGGGTGTAGCGCACAGACGTGTACATGCAGACAAAGCACTCATGCATCTTACATATAAACTAAAGAAAAAGCATTTATTAGCCAGAGGATAGGATGCACACCTATAATCCCTATCACCTGGAAGTTGGATGCAGGCAGATGAGAAGTTCACAGCCATTCTCAATTACAGTTGTGTCTTGCTGCTGTGAGAAATTATCCCAACAAAAGCAACAAGGAAGAAAGGGCTTATATGGCTTAAAATTCCAGGCTATCGTCCATTATTGCACGGAAGTCAAGGCAGTGGTAACTCGAAGCAGCTAGTCAGATCACATCCAGGCAAGAGAAGAGAGCCATGGATTAATGAACCCATAGTTGCTGCTCAGCTCACTTTTTAATCAGTCTAGAGGCCAGCCCATAAAATCGTGCTGCCTATGTTCAGGGAGACTCATCCCACATCAATGAACCTAGATAAAACCACTCACAGCAAGGCCACATTAAAACAGAGACTGGTTGCCAGGTGTCCAGTGGACGATCAAAGTGAAACATCACACTTTGCTGCAAACAGAGTTCAAGGTCATTCTGGACTACATTAAAGCTTTTCCCACTAAGGCTTTCTTGAACTCAGTTTTCATAACTACCATATTTTTCTTTTTGTGGAGAGCAATAGTCCATGAAAAAGCTGGCATAAATTGACTTTAGTAAACTGATTATTTGTGTAGCCACAGCCATAATCTTACATTTCCATCACTCCCCAGGCAACTCTAGCCCCACTGGTGGTCAGGCTTCTTCCCAATGCCCCTGCCCCTGCACATACACACAAGGTAGCCACTGTGAATTTGCCTGTTCTAGATAGTTCATATAATTTGAATCAGGCAGTCTGTGATCTTTAGTGACACAATTCAGCATAACACATTCAAAACTCATTCATGCCATTGACTCTGTCTTACTCCTTTTTATTATCCTTAAGCAGCATACCACAACAGGGACACAACCTATATTTTATGTACTTTATTATCAGGTGACAGATACTTAGGTTGATGACATTCTTCAATGAGTTTTTGTGTAGGCCTAAGATTTTAATTCCCTTGGATATACTCCTAGGAAAAGAACTACTAGGTCTTATAGCAGCTCTTTTTAACTCTTATTTTCAGACAGACTCTTATAGAGCACAACTTAGCCTCAATCACGGCAAGGATGACCTTGAGCTTCTGATCCTCCAGCCTTCATCTTCTGAGTTTCGGAATTGTAGCCACCAATCAACACACAGCTCATATCATTCAGAGGACAGAACTGGGGACTTCGAGCATGTACACAATCACTCCACTAACTAACTGAGCCACATCGGCAACCCCAGTCGGTTCATTAATTTTGTGGTTTTTGTGTGTATACTCAGGTGTGTATGTATGTGTATATGCATGTGTGTGTGTGTGTATGTGTACATTCATGTGACTGTGTGTACACACTTAGGGGTCAAAGAATATGTCACCTCAGCATCCAGTACTCAATTTCCACTATGTTTCAGGCAAAGTCTTTATTTAGCCACTGTGTCTGTCACCCTTGGCTGCCACAAGCTTCCTAGGATATTCCTGGAAGATGGAGATGAGAGAGAGGATCAGGAGTTCAAGGTTATCCTTGTCCAACCTAGCCAAGAAAACACAAGCTCCAAAATCAGGGAGAAACTCTACCTCAGAGGAATAGATAGAACATGATAGAAGTCATCTGAGAAACTCCTGAACTCCAGATGCACAAACAGGCATGCAAACCCATTTGCACAAAAACGTACTCATTCTCTTCACTCAATAAAAATTTCTCATCTTGCCATAGAAGAAAAAGGATTACATGAGTTCTGGGGATTTGAACTTAGGTCCTTCTGATTCACTGCAAGTCCTTTGCTCACTGGGACATCATTCCAGATCGTAATTCTTGAAGGAATTGCCAGATTTTCCCACAGGGGCTACTCTGTTTCACCTCACTGCTAGCGAACGTGATGAGGCTTTTGATCTCTCTCTCCAAAATTATTACCTAACATTTTAATTACAAGCTGCCACAGTGGCTGCAGTTTGTTTTCTCTTTGTGGTTTTGGTTTCCATTTCCCTATGACTCATGTTGACTCTCACTGTTGAAACCCCAAGGAAATCACATGACCAGCAACCCCACTGCACCTATCCACCGTTCCACAAAATTGGTCATCAAATTAAGGTTATTAATTATATCTACATTGTTAAAACCATGGCCCTCCCACAGAAGGATGTTTTCTTCACCTGAGTGTTAGGAAGAAACAGGAGTTTCAGCAACTTGCTCCTTCTGGTTCTGTTTTGTTTGTTCTGGACTGAAGATGTTACTTAGCTCCTAAACTGCTTATCTAGCATGAATGAAGCTGAGTTTCAACCCAGCACTACATAAACTACATATGTTAGTACAGACCTGTTATGCCTGCACTTGGAAGCTGGAGGTGGGAAGATTAAGGTTACAGCCCCACTCTTCCCTTCTTTCTTCACTGCCTATCTGTGGATGAAACTATGATCAGACAGCTTCGTCTTCCTGCCTCTATGCCTTTCCCTGCCTGCTGTCAGGCTTTTCCTAGCATGGGAGAGACACACACAGGGACACACACAAGACTTACACAGCACATTCAAAAAGGAAAGAAAGGAGGGTTGATAGAAAATTAGGAAGGAATGAAAAAAGGGAGGGAGGAACACTAGTCAGATAGTGTGGCCTGTCACCAGCAAGACTAAGCCATGTTTAGAAGATTGGAAGACTCTGCCTTTTGCTATCATCATTGGAAAAAGGAAAGGGGCTGGAGAGCTAATGATCATATCTAGGACTGGGGATATATAGTAAGTTGCGATAGTACATACACACCTAACAGACACAAAGCATTAAACTGCATAAAACTGAGCACAGCAGTGCACACCTGTCTTACCAGCACTTGGGAGGTATAGGCAGGAGGATCAAAAGTTTAAGGTTATGTAAGTATTAGTTAGGTGGTCCTGAGCGAAAGAAGACTATCTCAAAAACTTGCCAACAAGCATGTTACATGGAGCATGGAGATCGGGGTTGCAGGGTGAGTGCAGGAGGAGTCAGGACTAGTCAGAGAAAGTGAATTGTGGGCTGGGGCCGGTGTACTGGGAAGGAAGTAAGTTCAAGTTCAATGGGAAGTCATTTCAAGAACCAGGAAGAACATGGGTGAAGGTTCAGACATGGAACCGAGCTTTCAAAGTTCAGGAGACTGAAGTTAAGGCCCCTTGATACTGAAAAGTAACAAGGAAGTTATGCAAAGAGATAAAAGCAACATAATAGAACACTGCAGGTTTTGGAGGGTTGTCAGTTACAGGGATAATATGATGGTGGAAATGAGTAGGGAGATCTCAGAAGACTAAGAGGACATGAGGATAAAGGAAGGAAACACATTACTGTAAATAGGAAACATGTACCAATGTCTTGGGGTGACTGAGAATCTTAATGGATACCACGAGGAGATAACAGAATTGCAAGGCAGGATGGACAGCTCTCTTCCTTCTTTCAAGGGACAAGGCAGGCAACACAAACAAGGGCCAGAATGTATAGGGCCTTAGGAGTTTTAACAAGAAATTAGACTTGGTTCCAGGGACAAAAGGAAGCTATTGATGGATTTAGGGCAGAGAAGTAACCCAATTCGACATACTTAAAACTACTGCATTGGAAACTAGTGGAGATCTGAGTCCATTCCCAGAATCTTCAGGTTAAAAGCATACACTTAAATTCTAGAGCTGATGAGGCGATGGATGACATAATTGATCTTTGGGGCTTGCTGGCCAGCTGGTCTAGCCAGTCAAGTCTTAAGCCATTGAGAAACTCTGTAACAAAAACAAAACAAAAGGAGAACCAAGTGAATTGACTGACAAACGGCAGTGGTATTGACCTCTGGTTTCTATATGCACATTCATGAACAGGTATTTACCCAATGCGCGCGCGCACACACACACACACACACACACACACACACACACACACACACACACACACACACTCTCGAAACCAGACTAGATATGTAGCTCAGTTGTATAGTACTTATCTAGAACCCAAAGTAAGGGGATAGAACTACTGCCTAGAATAATTCAGCGAGGGATGGGGTGGCTCAGTAGTATAGCTGCTGCCTAGAATCCTCCCAGTGAAGGGCTGGGAGTGTTCCTCAGTGGTTTCTACTCTTTTTTTTTTTTCCAGAGCTGGGGACCGAACCCAGGGCCTTGCGCTTGCTAGGCAAGTGCTCTACCACTGAGCTAAATCCCCAACCCCTCTACTCTTAACTAGTAGAGAGCTACAAGTGTTTTCTCTGATATAAAGGAGTAGGGAAGGGTTTTTTTTGTTTTAGATTTCTTTTCCGGTGGTGGTGGGGTAGTTACCATATAGTACTCTGAAGGTATTCTCTAGAGATGGAAATATAAAAGAATCTGCTAGAGAACAGAAAACGGTTTGGGCTCATGCCCAAAGTCCTCCAGAATGAGCCTGCTAAACTAAACTGGTTTGTATCCTGCCACCATGGAGCCATAGTCATCTGAATATTAGGGGGTTATTTTGTTGGGTCCTCATCTCTCAGTGAGCAGTGACTTTAAAAGGCAAGCAAACAAACACCCAAGAACTAACTAAAATACAAACTTTATTTCCAGGACAGATGTAGGGTCAGGATTTGTTAGTTGCCACTTAAGTACCATCGAATTAACAGCCTGAGAAAACAAACGAGTCTGTGGTATGAGAAGGCCCAGTGATAGAAACACACTTGGGTTTCAAAATGCACGGAGCTTTCACCTGAGTTTCTAAGGAGAATTGGTATCAGGACTCATGGGTTACATAAGACAGAACAGACCTGGACTCCTATATCCGAAGAAGTTCTGGGGCCTGAACTTCTGAGTCTGAGAACAAAGGGTTAGGCTCCCTAGGTCTTAAAGGGTAGGGACTAGAATTGGAACCTAGAAACTTGGTTCTGGGGAAGATAAGCTAGGGCCTAACCTTTGGAGTCTTTAGGAAGGAGAGCTAGGCCTGGATTTGGTCTAAAAGAAGACTTGGGTTGGACAGCTAGCAATGAGGGAGGAGGCTAGGGTCTGGATGTAATCGGTGAGGACCAGGAGCAGTTGGGGCAGGGGAGGGTAGTACCTGGCACTCACCACACTAGCACAGTAACACTAGCAGACCCAAGTGCAGCAGCAGCCGCCAGCAGGAGTAGGTTGCCAGGCGTCAGAGCCTGGGGTCTGGTAAGTAGTTCGCCTAGGCTGGGCCTCCAGGGCTGGATCATTTCCGCCTCCCGCGGTGTCCAACGCATCACTTCCCGGAACGTGACCTGGAGCTCAGTCTCCTCAGGCGGAGGAGGCCCCGTCACTGCCAGAGCGTACACGTTAGAGGGCAGAGCTCCGCCCTTGGCTCTACCTCATATCCTCGCCCCGCCCGTACCGTTCAGATAGAAGTAGAGCCGCGCCAGGGGGCGCTGGTCGTGCAGGATCACGCAGGAAAAGGTTCCACTGTGCCTGGGTTGCACTGGCCGGATTCGTGCCAGGTACCCGTGAGACCCCGGCAAATCACGGAAGTAGGAAACGTCCTGAGTCCGGACCTGCGGGACCACAAGGCTGAGGAGCTCAAATGTACCCTAACGGAAAGCCTTGCCCAGCTCTAATGCATACCCTCTCCCAAAGCACTGACTCAACTCGCAAGTCTCTGGCTCTTTTGCCTGCACTGTGCAACCCTTCAGGGCATTCCCCAAACCCTGACTCATAATGCACATCTGGGCATGGAACTTCCACATATTTAGCATCCATCTCTCCCTAGGTTCCCAACCCTCCTTGCACTAAACCGAATCAGTACACTGAACTGAACCTCATCATCCTTCCCAAGCCCTCCAGCTGGCTGTTTCTGGACTCACACCTCCTCCCGCATATTTCCAGGAATAAGTGACCTCCGACTCTGGCAACTGGAAAGCCACGATGCAAGAAAACAAAGCCTGGTCCCCTCGGTTCACCAACATGTCCTGAACTGGAAAGAAGCCAGGTGTCGCTTGTAGACCCCCACAAGTCCCGCCCCGGGGCATCCCAGCCCTGCCGTCTCACCTGGACAGTCTAGAGGCAGATCACAGATTGTGGAAAAGCAGCCCCAGCAGTGGAAACGCCTAGCGGCCTCTTGGACCCCTAGTGAACCACCGAGACCAGGTGTTGGGCTCCCCCATGAAGTCTCCCGATCAATTCTCTGAACCTTGTTAAATCTATGGGGACTCCCAGGGTTCTATTGGGGAGGTGGAAGATAGTCTCAGTCTTTTTTGCACCATGTAAATTAATCTGTCCAGTTAAGCCCGTTTCCTACAACATATATGTTCTATGTTTTGTGTTATAGCCACTGGAAACAAACTTAGGAATTTAGGCATGTAGCCAAGCTCTCTACCACTTAAACACATTCCCACTCCTCCACGTGGGAATTTTAGGCAAGTAGATTATAATACTAAGCCATATGTACCCCAGCCCCTCTGGAACAGTCTAGGCAGGGGACCAATCACTGTGCCCCTCACTGGATCTTCCAGGCAAGCATCCCACTGCTGAGCTGTACTTTCAGCATTCTTTTTGGTGTTTGTTTTGCCTCAGGGCTCCCCTAAATTGCCAGGCATGGACTAGAACTCCTATAGCCCAAGCTGATCTTGGACATGTCATACTTCCAAATTGGCCTCAAGTAGCTAGGATGACAGGATTAAACCACCAGGGCTTGCTTATACGTTTTTGAACAGTACCTAGTTTATGCGCTTTTCTATTGGGTTCCTTTCAGTCTGAGGCCCACTCATTGTCTCAATCTTAAATTTCAAGTTTCCACCCCAGACACCATGCTTTCCCTGCTGTTTTGAGTTTGGAACTAAATCCTTACCACAAGGAGGGATGCAGTCCTGGGCTGTGGAGAGAAAGAAGGCATTAAGACCCAGGTCCTTGACAGAGTGACCTACCTAAAGCCCCTCAAGAAGGTATTACAGGGCAGGGAACCTTGTCCTCTGGAGAACAGGTCTAGGATCCTATACAGAACTTGGAAACACAGTACGTTGTTCCCAAGGTACAAGACCAAGTCCATGGAGCTTCATCCAAAGGGTGGAGCAAGGCTAAGTGTATGAAGCTTAAGGTCTGCAGTTAGCCATCTATGAAAAGGGGAATGGGGTGGGGATACAGAAGCCTTGAGGAAGAACTAGCCTTGTATTCATTACCCTTGAAGGTGGAAAGAGATCCCAGGCAACCAATCCTTTAAGGAATCAGCACTTAATTAGTAGGCCTTGTCAGAGAAGTACTACCTAGAGAGGATGCTTGAGCACAGAGCCAGAAACAGATCTCAGAAGAGCCCTGGATGGATATGGGCCAGGACTGTCGTATGATCTGTATTAGGATAGGAAATCCACTGTTCCCAGCTTTTAGGATTCAGAACACCTACCTGTGTGCAATGGGGTATGTCTGCAGGGGGTAGAGTTGGAGGCTGGTTTACCTTTTTTAAGGTGTTCAATGGTCCTCTTCAATTTTGCTGCAGCACTGGTGAAGGCCTTCCAAAAGGACCCTGAAGGATGAAGCAGGGTGGTTGGACTAAGAGCCCTTTCCCTGGGCCTTGGTATCTCTCCCATAAGCACAGGATCTGTTTCCTCTTCCCACAGATCCCAAGGGAAGGCTGGCAAATGTCTCCAGAGTGTTCTTTCTGCGCCCTAAAAGAACTATCCATTTATGTCTTCGTGGAAATGGGAGGATAATGATCAAATCCTCTGCAGGGCTCACCGAGCCTGACTACACTGCTCAGTTTCCTCTTTCTGTGTTGCAGTGCTCTTGTCCACTTTCCATCTCCAGGTTACCTGGAACTCTTTAATTTATAAACATCTTTTGCCCAGCTCCCCACCATTCTCTCTCATCTCATGTATCACTGCAAGGGTTTTGATCATACCACATCTATACTAAAGTCCCCCACCTCTATCTTTCACTGTGCAGTGTACATGAGCTCCACCAGTTTACAGTTACATATGTGTGTATGTAAATTAGATGCTTACATATGCTAATGAATCAAGTCCATCTTTTCTGCATTTTAAGACAGAGGCTCACTATGTTCTAGGCTGGCCTGGACCTCTCTGTACACCAGGCAGCCCATGAACTCAGAGATCTACCTACGTGCTGGGATTAAAGGCACACAAAACCACACCTGGCTTTTGGTATATTTTTAATTAATGTCTTTTTGCTCTTTGAGAATTTCATACATGCCTGCAATGTAGTTTATATTTATCCCCTCTCCTATCTTCCAAACCCACCCACCTCCTACTCCTCCCAGCCCTCTTCATGTCTGTTTTTTTTTAATATAATAACCACTCAGTCCAATCTGTGCTGAACATTCACAAGAGCATGATCACCCTACAAATCTACCAGGGACTGCATGGATCCTTGAAGATAACTGGCTCTAATTCCTGCAACAGCCATCCACGATAACTATGGCCTCAGTTAGAGGTGAAGGTTTGGGAGCCCTTCCCCCACAGTGCTGGAATGTTGACAGACTTGATCTTGTGCAGGCAACCACAACTGCTTTGTGTACAGCAGTACATTAGTCCTGTCATGTCCAGGACACACCACTTTGTCTAGTTCTCCTCAGACTCTGACTCTTAAAAATATTTTCACCCTCTCTTCTCAATGTTACCTAAGCTCAACCTCTCAAACACTGTATCCTCAGAACACACAAAAGAAAACAGCTAAGTATATGTTGAGTGAATTCTAGAGTCCAGCAGGAACTATATAGGTCACCAGCGGTGGTGGCCTTAGACCCAAATTCATCACCTGGATGTGATAAAAATCAGACAGGAATTTTTTTCTTCAGTTTTTCAAGACAGGGTTTCTCTGTATAGCCCTGGTTGTCCTGGAACTCTGTAGAACAGGCTGGCCTTGAACTTAGAAATAAATTGGCTGGCCTCTGTAGGCCAAGTCCTGAGATTAAAAGTGTGCACCATCGCTGTGACCTGACTTATTTCTTTTTCTGAGTATGAGTGGTTGCCAATATATGACTTTGGGACAACATATAAAAGCTTGACATCTCTCTTTAAAAAATGGGGAGGGGGCTGAAGAGATGGCTCTGAGGTTAAACCAATGAATTGCCCTTGCACAGAACCCTACTTTGTTTTCCAGCACTCATGTCAGGAGATTCACAACCATCTCCAACTTCAGGTCATCTGAAGTTCTCCTTCTGGCCTTCAAAGGCTTCAGGACACATATATACCAACGCCACCCCCCACCCCCAACACACACATTTAAAAATGTACAAAACTAGAAAACATGGGCTACAGTGCCATAAAGTGGTAGTTGGTCGGTCAGTGACCACCATTTCCTTTAAACAGAGCACTTCCAAGTCCTCCTTCTCTACCCAAACCACCATTCATTTCTACCCCTTCTCATTTTTAAGTTCGAAAGCCTTGATTCTAACCACCATAAAAATCCTCAGATCATGAGCTGGAGCTCTCCAGAGACCAGCCTTTTGGTGGAAATGGTTATGACAGTGTGTACCCCCAATCTTATTCATATGTGACATCTTAATCCCCACTACATCATGGAAGGGACAGCATTGTTAGAGGGGTTAAAATGAGGTCATTTGGGGAACCCTAGACAAGTATGAAAGTTCGTCTTTTTTGTCAATATCATAGGATTTAGAATCCCCATGGAAACCAACCTCTGGGGCTCTCGAGGAGTAGGTAGGCGAACCCTGTATGTGGGTGGTACCATACCACGGACTTGCGTTCCAGAGTGAATCAAATGGAGACATCAAATGGAGAAAGTCGAACGCCAGCATTCATCTATGCCTGCTTCCCATGTATGCAGGCATCACACACTCCTGCCATATCTTCTCGACACGATGGACTATAACCTCAAACAGTGATGCATCATAAACCTTTGCTCCACTAAGCTGATTATTAGGTATTCTGTTGCAGCAATGAGGGTAAAAGCAAAATACATCTGTGTATGAAACTGTTAGGAGGGAATTGTATTAACTAAAGAATGGTACATTGTGGGTTATCTACAAGGAGAGCGAGGTACCAGAGGCAAGAAGCTGGATCAAAATGAAGAAATCTGGGGTCAATCTCTTAACCATCAGAGCATGATCCAGAGATAGTAGTACTGTTGGGAGGATATGGTCAAAGTGGAGCTCTCAGTCAGAGCCGGAGGCCTGGATCCTGAAGGCCTCGTGCAACATACATCCAGAAGACACACACAGGAGGGCACAAGTAGGTGGGACATACCAAGTGCAGCATAAAGGCTTGTGAGGTGGGAAAGGGTGGGGCTAGTTTACATATCTAGTACACATGGGCTAGGGAGTGAAGGGAAAGATCCTAAACAGGTTAATTTGAACATGGATTGTGCCAACTGACATAACAGCATCAAACATAACATAACAGTACAAAGGATGCTGCAGTTACCCTGGTGAGGAACATGTATTAGGAGCTCTGACACAGGACTTGGGTTCCAGCATGTACAGCTATGAGTACACTTCTTTCACACAGACACATTCCTATCCACAGATCTCAACCCTGCCTCCATGAGTGAGCTTGATCAGGTGGCAACTCTCTGGTTCTCAGTTTCCCCTACATAAAAACAGTGCTAGCAATGTCTACGACAAAGACTGAGTGTGGGTAGGATTGAGTGCTAGGTGGGATGGAATCTTTGTCATTCTGAGCTGTCCTGTGGTCTGTTTTGGACAGTGCCCATAAGCCCTTAGTGAGGACTTCCCTCATTAAGGAAGGGTATCATCTTCTCCTTCCCCTTTCGAATCTTAGTTGGGGAAACTGAGGCATGAGGAAATACAAAACTTGGATATTGTGGCACAGGTTCTTAGAGGCTCAGAGAATCTTCAGATTAAGGTCAGCCTGTGCTACATCATGAGATCTTCCCTCAAAATAAACAAATAAAATAAAATAAATGTCAGGGTTATATAGTCACATTTAACTCCAGCCTCCATACTTAATACTCATGCAACATTTGTAAAAAGATTTATGTGTCTATGGGACTGTATGCCCAAACCTGCAGGCCATGCATCTATTCATACCCACGAGGTGTCCTAACTACTCTGCCTATTCCATTGAGACTGGGTCTCTCTGACACTCCAGTTACTGTTCTCTCAGCTTTGCTGGAAGCCAAAGCCCCACCAAGTTTCCTGCCTTCATTTACTTTGGACCTAGGGTTATAGGAAGGTAAGGAGATGCCTAATTTGCTTTGAGGGCGCTACAATTGAAACTTTAATTCTCACGATGGCACAGCAAGCAACCACTGAGGCATCTCTCTCTAGCCCCCCTTTTATTTTGTTTGTTGTGACAGGGTTTCACATAGCCAAGAGTGGTCTCCTTTAAACCCAGGGACATATACACATGATAAAAAGTGAAGCCAGAGGCTGGAGAGATGACTAAAAACTTAAGAGTGTTTGCAGCTTCTGCATAAGACCTAGGTTCAGTTCCCTGCCAATACCTACATGGTTGCTCAGAACCTCTTCTGGACAGTTCAGGCACTGGACATGAACATGGTGTGCAAATATGTATGTAGGCAAACATTCATACAGATAAATGAAAAGGTAAAAATGAAAATTCAATTGTTTCATAAAGCCTTACAGTCTGAAGGTTGAGTTCACAAAATATGCTTAAGCAGTCCCGAGTTTTACCTGTGATTTGTCATGTCGTGTGAGGTTATGTACAGCTGAGATGACACCCAAAAAGGCCTTGGATTTTGAAACATTTTATACATACACATACCCACAGGTAAGAACAGATGTAAGCCACCCTTTTGAGACAACCAAAGTTTCCTTCAAGTCTACTGCCTCCTTCCAAATTCTGGCATTGTGCAAGCCACCTGGATCATTTTATTTTCCTCTAAGACAGGGTCTCTTGTCTCCTCAGTTGGGTTCAAAAATCACTCTGTAATGAAGAATCATCCTCCTGCCTCTACTTCCTAAAGGCTAAGATTACAGATATATGCAACCAAGAAGTTTACTGGGTGCTTGTTATAAAATCCATGACTTTGGGCATACAGACAAGCATTCTACCAACTGAGCTACATCTCCAGACATTAGAAAAGTTTTCACTTGTGTAGTCCAATGTGCTTTCCAACTCTTGAACCCCAGTTCCACCCCACACAACCACTTGGAGTGATAAGCCATATTCAATTTAGGAAAAGTGCAGATTTCAGATTACTTCACTAAAGATGTTCAACCTATACTTACATTATAAACCTATGATGTGTACACAGAGGTATTATCACCTGTGTAAACCCCTCTCCTCCAAGAGGCAGCACTAGTCTGGTTCATCCAATGCACAAATTATCCTAAATTCTTACTACATGTCTTCAAGCCCCAGCTCAGTCCTAACTTTTCCACCTGGAAGGTAGGGCTTTACAACTTCTAAAGGCTAGTATTAGAATAGCCCTTAGAAGAGTAATCAGCACACAGCACCTCCACAGCTTAGCCATAGCCCAGCCTTCCACTGCCAAATTCTGTATGAGCTTTATTAACCAAAAATTATAGAAATTGGAGACTCTCAATGGGAAATTCTAGGCAGGCTCTTTTACTACTGAGCTACACCCTTGCCCTCATACTTTATTGGCCGTCTATTGTCAATGCTCTGTCCTTAAACCCAAGCATCATAAAGGCAGGCCATTTGCAGTTTTGGCCATTCATTTGGCCATGAATAAACAAGCAAAAAGGAGTTCTCACACAAGTGCTTAAGAAACATTCAATGAGCCTCTGAGGAAATTACTAGGACAGTTCCTAATTGTTTCCAGTTTCTCCTTCTATGGGGGGTCTGAGAGGCTCCCCTGCCCTGCTGAAAATCTTCATTTGGTTCTCCAGATCTTTCAGGTCAGTGTCTTAAGTCTCTTTGACTGATCTCAACATCCAGGTGTCTAGGAGCCCTTCAGTATTACATCATGGTTATTGTATTATTACCCTAGTTCTCTGTCCCTGGTCCAGTTCTTGTCTCCAAGTTCTTCATCTCAGGATGTCATTCCTAAGCCATCAAACCCCGTAACAGGCCACCAGAAGCAGACCCACTTTTCTATTTTACGGTCCCCCTCCTCTTCTCTATGGTCTCAGATATGCATCAGACCATCTCCTCTCTATCCCCAACCTCCACCCGCCCCCAAATATCTGCCCCACATTAAAAAGAACTATTCTACTTCCAAGGTCTACCCTTGATCGCTTTGTCTAAGTTTCAAATATGGAGACATGTCAGGGCAACAACAGAATGCACATCCCAGCATTCTACATTCCATCTCTCAGGTTCCTGAGCTTTCTTTGGGGTGGGGACTGACACCCAGAAAATTCAGGATAATCCTGGACACCTCTGAATAACTGGTCCCTTTCTTTGTTTGGGAGGCCTCTGATATAAAACTTAAAATGAACCATTGTACATGAGGAAAAAGGGGGGGGGCCTCGAACTCCCAGATTCTGGGAGTAGCCAATTTATCCT
Source organism: Rattus norvegicus (assembly GCF_021556685.1). Classification (NCBI taxonomy): domain Eukaryota; kingdom Metazoa; phylum Chordata; class Mammalia; order Rodentia; family Muridae; genus Rattus; species Rattus norvegicus. The sequence continues at coordinate 69,459,080 of NC_141534.1, read as the reverse complement.
TCAAATGAGTAAACAAGCAAAAAGGAGTTCTCACACAGCCAAACTATTACTATCTAATATACTTAGTAGACTGTGGTTGGGGGCACCTGGTATGAATAGTGTTAATCATGTCTTTTTGAAACTCATGTCCCCAGAGCCTTAAGTATATTACGCACAGCTACATGGGTATGATCTTCCCTAATGTTCCAGCAAAAATATAGTCTGGCCCTGACTATATCTGCCCTCTAAGTGGCTAGCTCCACTCTTCCTAACCTATCTTTGTTAGCCATGAGTAGTGTGTGTGTGTGTGTGTGTGTCTGTCTGACCTGTCTGTCTTATCCTAAAGGATTAAGTCTGTCTTGTTGGAAGGAATTGTATCTTCTCTAACACCCATCTCAAAAAACAGCATTTCCTCCCAGTGAGCTCTGACTTCTCTGGGAGATAGAGAGAATGTCTCACCTTAGGAGATGAGAATGTTCCACCTTCAAAGATGACAAGAACGACTCCACCTGAGAGCCTAAGAAATCTTCTACCTTACAGGTGAGTAAGTAGAGCCTCTCACCTGGGCTCCAGAGCTAGACAGTGAGATTCACTGGTAGGTCACATGTACTTGACGCCGAAAAGCTTCAGACTCCCTGTGACTTGTAAACCTCCCATCTTTGACTCCCATCACCTCTGGAGTTTTCTCAACAAATAACCTAACTCAAACAGGTTTCCACTATCACTCCCTAAAGATCACTTTCCCCATTAGAGAATTCACTTATGCCTTCATAGTACACAAAACACTCACCCTGGACAGCAGCCACCTCCTGAAGGAAAACTGTCATCTGTGTAAATTCATCATGCAGGTGGCTCCTCTCATCATAGTCTGAAGGTGGATGAGAAGCAGGCAGAGACACCATGGCACAAACCTGGTTCCACAGTGTTCTCTATGTCCAACTTATGGCTGAATATCTCCAATCCCTATGACCATCCCAGATTCTATAGTCCCAGTCTATGTTCCCTACATTGAGAACTGGAGACTGCCCCCAACCCCAACCCAAACCTTCAATCTGGTATCTGGGTTATCTCTCACTCCCTCTCATCCCTCTCTTTAGGCCTGTCTCTTACCTGGCACCTTGCATCTGCTTCCCCTTCTCTATCTTTACTCCAACCCCATAGGTCTCTGTGCCATCTCTGGATAACTGTCTCTCTATACATCCCGAACCTCTGTTATCTCTGCTATTAGTACATATCTCACTCACTCTGGGTCTCTGTTCCTGTTTTATCTCTATGTACCTTACTCTCTGTGTCTCTCATTCATCTCTCTGGATTTGTAGCTCTCTGTCCCCCTCTGTAAGTCTCTGATCTCCCCACTCATTTGTGTTCCAATCCATACCCTCCTCTCTCCGAACAATGCCTCTACTCTTTCTACTTGTCCATCTCTTTCCTTCTAACTCTGTCACAGCTCTTACTATCATTAGCCTCTGAGGCACTGTCTCATCTGTCTACACCCCACTCTGAACCTGTTTCCTTTCATTGTTTCCACCTGTCTCTCTTCCATGATCCTGTACTTAGCTTTGCTTCTTCGAGTAACTCAAAGATTCTCCTTCCCCTCCCCCGGGCCCTGGTTTATGAAGAAGGGGCAAAGAAGGGGCTCCTCACTGATTTCCATGTCTGAGAAACCCTCAAAAGCATCTGTGAGAGCATCTCTACACTTGCGTATCTTGGAGTCCTCTGAGCCCACAAACATCCGGCAGAGACTGAGGCGTTCCTCATGCGTAGTGAAGCAGAAGAGACAAGCCCATGTGGATGCCCTGAAGATCAGCAGGAGCAACAGGACAAAGCTCCCTACTAAGGCAACAAGTCCCATAACAGAGGGTCTCTGAGACTGAGCAGAAGATAGTAACCTTTGTGAGGTCACTGTGGGGGAGGGGAAGCCTGTGATCAGAGATTGAGTTTCAGCAGGTGGTCAAGCATTAGACTTCATTTAGAGGAAGGTTGCCAGGGGTCACCTGAAATCCCTAAGTTGTGGCTGAGCCAGGCGCCAGGCTCCCAAGAACCTCACCTGTGACCCTGGACGTCCTCACAGGTTAAAGGGTCTCAGGGACCCAGAGGCCGGCAATGCAGCTATGGTGGACCAGAAAAGACCTCTTCCCCCGAGGTGGGAGCAGGGAAGAGTGACAGAAAAAGAGATACCCAGAAGACAGACAGAAACCAGGAGAGATATCAAGAAGTTCAGAAACCCACAATGTCAGCGATTGATTCACAGCACTAGAGAAATAGGAGCTCCTAGAACCCTAGAGACAGTGGTTTAAAAGACAAGAGACAGACAACTAGAAAATCTTATGATGGCATAGAGACTGTAAGGAAAGGGGATAGGGCAGAATGGGGACAGAGAAGACACCCCAGCTCCTACCGGGAACTCTGGAGCAGTGGTGTGGACCTGGGGTCCCCGCCGGCCCCTTCCAGTGCAGGGCGCAGCCTGGGGAAAGCTAGGAGGCCGTATAGTGATCTCCTCGGGTGTCTTCCTCAACTATACAACCTCCTACCTCAGCCCGGGGGGCGCGGCAGGTGGGCAGATTGACAGATGGATTGATGGGAGACCAGAAGTAGGGAGGGTGGGGGAGGGCCGGGGAGGTCCCAGCCGCGATGGTGAGCCCCCGACACGGACCCACAGACACGAGCTTGTGTGCGGCGAAGGCCCCGCAAGGTCGGTTCTACGGGTGGGTGCCAGGACCCAGGAGTCCGGGCCCCCGGCCCCCTCCTCCCCAAGGAACCCAGGAATTCAGTCCCAGCCCCACAATCTAAGCCCCAGTCACCCTCTTTCAAAGCCAAGAGATTCAGACCTCAGCCCTCCTCCGTTAGACTAAGGGGTCCTCATCCCAGCCCTCCCTCCCACAGATTTCCTCCAGACTTCCTCCCTTAGACTTTGGGGTCCAAGTCCCATCCCTCCCTCCCATCTAGCATTGTAGACCCCCGTGCCATCGGACTCAGTTCTCCTCAGTCAGATCCAGGGGTCCAGTCCCTAACCCTCACCGGTTCTTCTCCACCCCGACCTCCTCCAGCAGACTCAGGATCCAACCAGGCACTTCCCTTAGAGAAGGCACAGTCGGGTTAGAGAACTGGCTTCTGGAGTGCAGAAAGGATGTGCTCCCATTTGTCTTGGCAATCCGAGCCCCTTCTGTAACCCCTAAAGGTTTCATATCCCAGGTATGAGCTAAAGGCTTTTTGGGTATCAGAAATCCTCATGGGCCTCTCGGAATAATCCTACCTTTTCCAAAACCATTCTCAACCTTTAGCTATGCTCAAGGAATAATGATACAACCCAGGGCCCTGTCTTCTCGACGCCCCCCAACTCATTAATGAGGTCGCTACCTGCACCCATGAGCCTCCCAGAAGGGAAGCCACTAGGCCAAAGTCAATTGGCTGCAGGTGGGAGGGGCCCTAGGATGTGCACCCACCCTGAGGCTCTAAGTTCAGAACTGGTCCTCTGAGGTTCCCAGGTTCCATGTCCATCTTCTTGTTTCTTTCTCTCCTCCCCACCCCCTTTTTTTTTTAACCTGGCCCTTTTCAAATTTTGCCTTTCTTTCTCAGTTTGTATCATCCCTGACTAGACTTTCCTCTCCTCCCATATCTGGACGTCTGGTCCTCCCTCTGTCTCTGTTCTAGCTGACCCTCTCTACATTCACCTCTTTCTCACCTCCTATCTTCCATATCTACTTCTCAAGTCTCTCCCTCTTTTTCACAATCTTCTTTCATCTTCTTCCCTGGCTTTGTCTCTCCTTTTCTCTGAATTTCTGTCTCCCTCTCCTTTTTTCGTTGCCTTTTTTTTTTTTATTTAGTCTAGTTTCCACCCTCCTCCGATCTTCTAGTCTCCTCTCCGGGTCTCTCCCTTTCTCTTTTCTCCTTCCCTCTTCTCCATCCCCTCCCCCCATTCTTCTCTCTTTCTCCTTCCCTCTCTCTCTCCCTCCCCCTCGCTGCTCCGAGCCAGGTCTGGAGCTGGGGGTGGAGTGGGGATGGAGTGGGGGTGGGTTGAGAAGGGGCCCTGGGCCGGGGTAGCGACCTGCTGAGGAGGGGGAGGAGAGGCGGGAAGAGGGCGGAGAAGCAAAGGGGGAGGCGGGGGAATTGAGACCGGTCTTCACTCGAGCTCAAGTCCTCCTTTCCCTCCTTCCCAACCTCCCAGACCCTCAGGCGGGGGCGAGAGTCAGGCCAAGGTGGGGAGGAAGGGGAAGGGAGGATCCAACACCCCCCCCCCCCACCAACCTGGCCCAGAGCCCAGGCATGGGTTCCCAGCATGCCCCGGGGCTGCCTGGGGCCTGAGGAGGGGGGTGAGGAAAGCAGGGAAGCGAGAATCTTAAAGATTTTCCAGCCCTGAACATCTCTCAACACACCCTGCAAGTTTCTCCTCAGCGGAGAAACTGAGGCTCACAGAGAAGGTTCCGGACTGGTTCAAGGTCACTGCCCCAGGCGTAGGTGCATCTCCCTTGGGTTCATAGGCTTGCTTTGAAGGAAGGGGTAGGCACTGGACTTCTCCCTGAGTATGGGTCCCCTCCCCCTCTTTGTAGACCCTAGGGAGCCCCCAAGGGTCAGAGAGCAGACCCAAACAGTCTGGCACCATAGCAACCAACTGGCCCCGCCCCCTTAACCCCTGGAGGGCTGGACTCCAGCTGGGGCTAAAAAGGGGTGGAAGAAACCAGGTTCCAGGGAAGGAAATCCCCCCCACACACACAATCTATGCTCCAGTCCGGGCAGCTAAGAAGAAAAATGCCTGGGGCCCTGACTCGGGTTCTGATAGAGGAAGGGATTGGGGTTGGCCTATGCTTCTGGGCAGGAGGTGATGACTGGAGAGTGGACTCCTTGGTCAGAGGCAAGGAGTTGGGTGACCCAGACTCCTGGGTCCTGGGCAGACCGCAACTAGGGCTTCAGCTTGTGGAATTTGGGCAAGTGCTTGGAAGATGGACCCTGAGGAAAGAGGAAGCTGAGACCTGGAATCTCGGGTCCCCAGGGGAACCTGAACGCTGGGCCTCTCCACAACCAGACAGCCCCTGCCCCAGGCGCTGACCCGGGCCCGTCTGGCAGCCCAGACAACCTCCCCCTCCTGGCACCCTCCCACTCACACGGCTCACCCTTGACCCCGAAAAGCCCCGCAGCCCCATCTCTGCCCCTCCCCCTCCCTTCCAGACAGACGTTAACCCTTGGGCTGCTGGAGGAACCTCCAAAGCCAGACAATTTTCTTCCACCTCCCCTGCTTTCTCTGGCATCTGGTCCCGAGTCCCTTACACTCTGGAATCATACATCCTCCCCCTAGAATCTAACATCCCCCTAGCTTCTGAAATTCGGGGACCCCAGAATCTAGACCTCCAGCTCCTTCCATCAAAGATTCAGAAGTCTGGGCTCCCAGCTCTCCACCCTCCCTCCTCCCCCCGAACCACAACCGCCACCACCACTTCGCCATCCAAGCCAGAAGCCAGAAATCCAGGCCCAGGCTGGCTACCTCCTCCCCTGGGGACCCTGGAGTCCGGCCCAGGTCCCATCCCCCTCCGGTTCCGCAGACTCACCGCTCCGCAGCTCCAGCGTCGCGGGGACCCAGTGTCCTCCTCCAGCCCCAGCCCCAGCCCCAGCTTCTCCATCCTCTCCCTCCACAGCCGCCCGCGGCCTCTCCTCTTCCTCCCGCCAGCCCTGCCATCCTCCGCCCCCGGTCGCCTGCGGCCTCCGGCCCGTGCCTCCTCCCGGCACTGAGCGACCCGGCTCCCCCGCCCTAGACCCCGCTGGCAGCGTGGCCTCGGACCGGCCCCCTCCCCGGGGGGCCCCTGCCGGGCCCCTCCCCACCGCCCAGCCCAGTTCGGCCTGGCTTCCCCCAACCCCCCCTGCCCTGAAGCTGGCCTGGGTCCAGGGGAAAAAATTCCATCCAGCCCTAGGGAGGAGGAGCAGGGCGGAGGAGGGAGCGGGAGGGGAGGCCGGGCTAGGGGAACATGACGCAGGGAGAAGGGAAGGGACAAAAGAGAGGCCGGGAGGCAAAGGAGGCAGACACCCTCCTTCCCTCCTCCTCCCAGGATAGTGTCCGTTCGATCTCAGTAGCTTTCTAACCTTCAAATCTCTCCCCATACCAGGATTCTAGACCTCTTCCTTCTTCTTGCCCTCCACCCGCATGTCATTCTTTTTTCTGGCCTCCCTTCTATCTGTCCTTTCAGCCTTTCCCTGTCAGCATCTTCAACCATTTTGCTAGCGAAGGTTCTTGCATTTTCTTTCTGTTTTTCTCCCTTTCTGGATGGGTGTGTTCTGCCTTCCTCTCCTCTCCCTCTCTGCACCTTCTCCAACCAGGGGCTGCATTCCCACCCACCCCTTTCGGCTCCCCCCCCCCTTCTCCTGCGCAGTGTTCCTCCCCCTCCTCTGCACTGGAACGCAAAGGTGAATCAGACCCCCATATCTGCCCTTGCACACGGAGCTCACGGTCTGATGGAGGAATCAGACACACACAGAGACTGTCCTGGGTGGTGGAGTGTGCCTGAGGTGGTGGGGCGGGGGGGGGGGTTGTTGAGACCAAAGACTGAGGAGAGAGGGGATGGGTGGAAAGGCAGAGAGAAACCCACCCTACGGCAGACAGCGGAGGATCCGACAAGAAGGCGTGGTTGTTGGTGCGACCTTAAGAAAACCAGAAGTTAGATCCAATTGTTGAAGGTAGCAAGCAGTAAGGGAGGTCCAGTCCAATAGCACAGTTTCGGCAAAAGCCCAAAGGCAGGATCTAGGGTAGTAGCAGAGGATAACAATGAGGTCCACTGTGATTAGGGACCAAGAGACCGGAAGCACAGCCCAGACTAGGGTGAGTGGGCGGGCAGTCCTGAACTTGTTCAAGGCCAAGCTCAGAAGGAAGTTTTTTGAAGCTGACTAGGTGCCTGGGAGCCTTTTGAGCAAAGAGGAGGAGATGAAGCAAAACTATCAGACTTCTCTGGGGATTTGGGTGATCTGGAGAGAAAGCTTGTGGGTTCTGAGAAGGTGGTCTCTTTTTTCCTTGGCAGGGGCTAGGATCACAGTGGAAGGAGTGGAAAGGAGAATGTAAGGGCTTGTGGGTACTTAGGGAGAAGAGGAAACATGACATGCAGAAACTAGGATTCCCAAACTGCGAGAAGAGACCAGAGAATATGAAGGTGAATACGGTGGACAGCCTATCAGAACCTGAGAACATTAGCGGGATAGATAGGGAATTTTTTTTCCTATCGTTTTTCTCCTCGGGTAGGATCACTTTTATCTTCACCTGTGTAAATGGCGTACTCCGCTGTTGATTTATATTCATTCATTCTAGCGACTAGTTACCATTTTATTTATCCATAATTTACAAAGTGAAATAAGAAACAGGATCTTTTAAAAACATGTGCCCATTCAAATATTCTACAGTGATATATATATAAATACATACATACATACATACATACATACATACATACATACACAATCGAAATATATTACTGACAATTGAATACAGATCGTAAAAACATGCTAGGCACGATGTCTGCTGTGCCCAGCTCCTCATAAAAGTTGGGTTTTTTGGTCTGGTTCGGTTCGGTTCGGTTCGGTTTGGTTCGGTTCCGTTCGGTTCGGTTCCGTTCGGTTCGGTTTGGTTTGGTTTGGTTTGAAACAGGATCTCACTATGGCCTGAAACTAACTTTGGCTACGATGCATATGAGTGCAGGTGCCCACAGAGATGAGGAGTGGGAGGGCATCAGATATCGGGAATCTGGAGTTGGACAGCTTTGAATCACCCAGCATGGGTATACTGGGAACTCAACATCAGTTATCTTCAAGAGCGATGTTTTTAAACACTGAGCCTATCTTATTTTATTTATTTGTATTTTAGTTAAAGTCTCACTAGGTAGTATAGGCTGGTCTTTATCACAATTCTCCTGCTTAAGATTCTTAGGGTTTTCTTTCTTACTGTAAATTACACTTTGTCATAAACATACATGATGAGAGACTAAGTATATAATATATGAGGTCCAATACTAATGGTTTCAGATAAAGATGGTGGAGTATATTTCATTTCCCCACCAATAAGAAGGAATACTACAGCCCCACATGTGGCATATATATATATATATATATACACAGCCTCCAAAACTAGGTAAGATTGATGAATCTAAAAAGTGCATGCTGAAAGGGACAGGATATAGATCTCTCCTGAGAGACACATCCAGAGCATGTCCAATACAGAGGTCAATGCTAGCAGCAAACCACTGAACTGAGAATGGGGACCCCTTTGGGGGAATTAGAGGAAGGATTGAAAGAGCTAAAGGGGCTTGCAACCTCATAAGAGCAACAATGCCAACCAACCAGACCTTCCAGGGACTAAACCACTACCAAAGGACTATACATGGACTGACCCAGGGCGCCAACTGCATATGTAGCAGGAAATAGCCTTGTATGGGCACCAGTGGAAGGGTGCCCTTGGTCCTGCCAAGGTTGGACTCCCAGTGCAGGGGAATGTCCTGTCCAAGGGAGTGCAGTAAGGGGGGTGGATTGAGGGAACACCTGAATGGGGGATGGGGCTTATGGACAGAGAACCAGGAAAGGGAATAACATTTGAAATGTAAATAAATATATAGAGAGAATACTACAGATAGCATTGGCAATCACTACACATATTTTGTTGAAAGAAAACAAGAACACTTCCCAGGTTTCACAGTTTCTATAAAGATTCTCAACCTGTGGGTTGAAACCCCTATGGAGATTGAATGACCCTTTTACAGAGGGTGGTCCTAAGACCATCCTGCATATCACATATTTATCTCTTAGTTCATAACAGCAAAATTTTAATTAGTAAGCAGCAATGAAAATAGTTTTATGGTGGGGGTTGGGTCACTACAACATGAACTGTATTAAAAGGTCACAGCATTAGAAGATTGAGAATCACTGCTATGCAGAGTATTAAACACACATTATCTGAAATATTAGTCTCCATGTAAAAATTAGGGACCCAGGTTCTGCTGTTGTAAGAGTTGAAGTCAGGGCCTCATGTATGGCAAACCCTGAACAGCCTACCAGTGAGCTAAAGCCCCAGCTCACTGGGACTTGGTGCTCTCAATAAGGAGAAGCCCAGAGGACTTGTTCTGTGTCTGTGAAAATATGCTAGTACTGGGAACCATCTTTGGTACATTTTGACTTGTGGGCACAGATTCACAGGTGATTTAAAAGTACCGAGTCTCAGTTGCTGCACATAGACTACGTGTCCCATCTATAGCCCTGCTGATCTCTTGTCCTGGCTTGGATGCAGCTGGATTCTGTTGTTTCTAAAGGAGCACTCTTTGAGGGAATAGCCTGCCTCTGTGTCATCTCTTGTTCCTGAGTATCACTCAACATGGGTGTGGCTCAGTGCAGGGATCAGGAAGGCATTTGTTAAATGTGTGAGTGGAGGGATAGGTGGATGTCAAGTAGCTTATTTAGAGATTAGTCTGCCACTTGTTTAAGCCAGTGGGATGTTGGAACACAATTCTGGAGACATGAAGCCTTTACTCTCATCAGTAAGTCATGGGGAAAACTGTTCCTGTTCCCTGCTTCAGAGATTTGCAACTCACACAGAACCTAAAAGTCATACCTGAAATTCCTACATATCCTTGAAATTCAGGACCCAGCATTTTTATCTCATGTCTCCAACCCCTGTGGTTCAGAATCTATATAACTCCCATCAGCCCCTGGAGGTCAAATGTCATTTGGTAAGATGGCTTTGCAAACATATCCATGCACATACTCCCACATATACACATAAAGTTTTTAATGTACTTTAAACTTGAAAGAATTCATCAATTAAGGGCTAGTAAGAAGATTTAACAGGTAAAAAGCATTTGCCATGCAAGTGCGAAACGCTCAGTCTGCAGAACACATACTAAAAAGCCAAATGCAATGTCTCGCAACTAAAATTCAGAAATCTTATAGCCAGATAGGAAACAAAGCAAAATCACCTGACACTTGTGGAAAAACAAGTGCCCCACCCCCACATTAAAAACAAATGAATATAATTTAAAATAAAGATTTTTTTTTGGTCTCAGCACATGCTCCAATTTTATATTTTGTTTACCTCTGACTAACCCAAGTCTCTTGAAAAGAAACTGATACATTAATTATCCACTTGAAGTTTGTTTTCTAGACTCCAACGTCTGTTGAGGCACTGGACACTAGATCAGTGTCATAGCCTTAATCATAGTCATATGAGCAGGTTCTGTGGCTCTCATCATCTCACTTCAGACATCTACACACTATTTCCTAATAGTATATGTCTGTTGGGTGAAAGGCAAAGTTTCTTTTTGCTGTGTTTAATCTAAATCTGTCGTATTTTGCTCATACTCACTGCGTTGTTTCCCTCTTAGCTGCCTTGTCACCTGCTTCCTCCTCGTGTTTCCCTTCCTTCTTGACTTCTAGCTACACTGTCATGCATGTGTTATGAATACTATTGCCTGTGCATAGGTTCATTCAGAGTCTGGAGGCTGATGATAAGAACTATCCTCTATTCTTTTTCTACCTTACTTATTGAGGCAGGATCTCTATGTCAAATTCAGAGTTCACAGATACAGCTGATAAGAGCTTGCCCCAGGATCCCCTGATTCTGTCTTTTGATGTTGGAATTACAGGCAGGTGGCCATGCCCACTTTATTTATGTGGGTTTCTGGGGATCGGGTTTGCAAAGTAAGCATTCGAGCTCTGAGCATTCTCCTTCAGCCCCCTTTTATTTATAACAAGGGAAGTCTTTTAAGATTTTTTATTGGTTATTTTATTTATTTACACTTCAAATGTTATCCCCCTTCCCAGTTTCACCTCCACAAATCCCCTATCTACTCCAGCTGCCTCTTTGAGGCTGCTCCCCAACCTACCCACCCACCCTTGCCTCAGCTGCCTACATTCCCCTATTCTGGGTCATCAAGCCTGCACATGATCAAGGGGCTCCCCTCCCTGGGGTGCCAGATAAGGCAAACCTCTTTTACATATCCAGTTGGAGCCATGGTACCCCCTGTGTACTCTTTGGTTGTTGGTTTAGTCTCTAGGAGCTTTGGGGGGTCTGCTAGTTTGATGATGTTGTTCTTCCTATAGAGTTGCAAACCCTTTCAGCTCCTACAGTTCTTGCCCTAACTTCCCCCATTGGAGTCCTCATGCTTAATCCAATGTTTGACTGTGTGTATCTGCATCTGTATTGGTCTGGCTCTGACTCAGCCTTTCAAGGGACAGCTATAGTGGGCTCCTGTCAGTAAGCACTTCTTGGCATCAGCAATAGTGTCTGGGTTTCGTGTCAGCAGATGGAATGGGTCCCCAGGTGGGGCAGTCTCTGGATGGCCTTTCCTTCAGTCTCTGTTCCAATCTTTATCCCCGCATTTCCACTTGACTGGAGGAATTCTGGATTGATATTTTTGAGATGAGTGGGTGGCCCCAATCCTCAACTGGGGGCTGTGCCTATCCACTGAAAATGATCTCTACAGGTTCTATCTCCCCTTTGTTGGGTATTTTGGCTGAAGTCCTCCCTGTTGGGGCCTGAGAACCTCTAGGGTCCCTGGCATCTGGGACTTAATAGTGTCTACCCCTAGTTCCCCCTACCCCACTCCTACACACCTTTTAAATACCTGGCCCTCTGTACTTCTCCCACATCTCTTCCATATCTGAACTATTTTTATTTTATATCTCAGAATGTTTTATCTGTATGTATATTGATGCACTACATGTATGCTTGGTGCCAGGTGATCAAATCCCTGGGAATGGAGTTAGAGACAGAGACCACTGTAGGCCACCAGGTGGGTGCTACGAATTAAATCCAGACCCTCTGCCACAATTTGCCACATCACATGTTTGAAAAGTCAACTTGGAGTCAGTTTTTTCCCTCCACCCTGAGAGTCCTAGGGATCACACTCAAGTGGTCAGTCTTCATGAAAATTTCCTCTACTCTCTGAGACTTTTTCCCTGTACCTAGCACTCTAAAACACTGAGCCGCTTGCCTTGTTAGCTTTTCAAGGCACAATATAATGGAATTCATTATGACATTTGAATATATGTAATGTGTACCTGTACCTCTTTTAGCCTTCCCTCCTCTTCCTTGTTCCCTACCCCAATCAGCGTTCTCTCTTTGTACTTTGATGTCACATGTGTGTGTATGTGAGATAGATATATACTACACAGGTGAAAAAGCATGCTATAGTTGTCTCACCTGACACTGCCTTCTCTTCCTCCCCTCTTTCTTCCAAATATTCTCTCTTCTTAATATATGTCAATATTTGTCTTCCAAATCTGGCAATATTGTTTAACATAATGATATCCAGCTTTATCCACTATCTTACAAATGGCATAATTTCTTTCTTCCTTTTAAATTTACTTGCATTTTACTACGAGAGAGTAGTGGTTGTATGCCACGGTACATTCATGAAAGTCAGAAGACGTTTGACGGAGTCAGTTTTTTCTTTTTACCATCTGGGCGCTAGAGATCAAACTCAAGTGGTTAGACTTCATGAAAAGTTCCTTTACTCTCTGAGCCATTTTTCCAGAAGCTTGTTTATTTATTTTAAGATAGGGACTTACATAGCCCAGGTTGGCTTTGAACTCTGTATGTAGCTGATGAAAACCTTGAACTTCTAATTCTTCTGCCTCTCCATCCCAGATGCTGGTATTACAGAGAGGGACTCCCACACTGTTTTATGCAGTGCTGGGAGTCAACCCCTGGGCTCTGTACATGATAAGCAAGCACTCTACAAACTGAGCTACATTACTCGCCCCATTTTTTTCTATAGTTAAATGTATATGTACTACATGTTTTATATCTGTTTTCAAATTTAAACATTTGAAAGTCTCAAATTCAAAAGAAAAGTCTTGTGCGTTTTTATTCGATGCCAACAGTTTTTCATTCAGATGAAGTGTGTTTATTATGGATGTGCTGGAGCGAGAGCTGGAATGCTCAGTAATGCTCAGGAAAGCATGGAAGGAGCAGGACTCCAAAGCAGAGATCATAGTTCACAGGATTAAATGGGCAGCTCTCAGACTCCCAGATCGGATGCAGAGCAAAGAGGGCAGGACCTGGCAGTAGGAAAATCCAAGTTTCCCAGCACTAATAACGAAGACTTTAGCCAGGCCCCTCTAAAGATTGCACTGAATCTGGACAAGAAGATTGCGTCTGAATATTGCACACCGGTTAAGAAAACAACGATAGGACAGGGAGGTGATTCGGGCAGTGAATGCTGATGCTTGCTGGCATGCCTGATGACCTGGGTTTGATCCATGGGATCCACTTTATGGCAGCAGATAACACACAACCACAAGTTTCCTTCTTACCTCCACAGGAGCACTGGGACATGAACACATATACACATACAAAAATAGATAAACATGTGAGAGCACACACAAGTGTGCACACACACACAAACTAACAACATGACATATCAAGTTATTGTAATATTTTATAGGTATGGATGTGTACACGTCTGTACAAGTGTTCATACATGCAGAAGTGCATGTGCATGGGTCAGAAGGCAACTTTTAAAAGTTGCTTCTTTCCTTCCATTATGTGATTCCCAGGGATGGACTTCAGGTTGTCAGGCTTGGTAGCATGCACCTTTACAGACTCACTGGCCATGACAAATGATTCTCATTTGAACAAAGAATGGTCTATACATCAGGCAGTGTTATGAACTAGAGATTTATGAGCTTAACCCAGCAGGGAGTGGACAGCGGAGAGCAGTGGGCTTTATACCTTGAAGAAAAAACAAACAGGTAAAATACTGATTGTCTATGTCTGACAACCAACTAGTTGGCCTTGCTTGGATGTGATATGGTTAGTGAATAATCTCTGTTGGTTGGGACTAGGCCAAGCAGAGAACTGACTGAGATTTGTCTGAAGCTTCTCTGCAACTGGTAGAAATATGCCTATTTGCTTACACACACACACACACACACACCACATTTTTACCAAGTTAGTGTTATGTTAAATGAATCCCTCCTCTAAAACACTTTTTAAATTAAGGTCTTCAATGCAACCGAATTGGGAGATGGGGCCTTATGGCCAGGGTTGGGTAGAGGACATAAAGACAGAGTTTGGAGAAAGAAATTCATAGGCAGAGTTGGAGGGCATAAAAAAAATGAAAGGAGAGAACTGAAGAAAAACATGTGAAGAAGCACCTATAGACCTTATGGGAAGAAGCCTTGTGGCCAGTCTTGAGAGGATAGACGTCAGAGACTAGGTTAAGAAGAGTAACCTTGAGGACAAAGTTGGAAAGAAAGGCTTTATCAACACAATTGGGAAGAGACAAAGGATGGGGGAGGCTCATGGATAAGATGGGGCAACAAGGTTAGGAGGAGGGAAGTCACTAACAGAGTTGGAAGAAGGGGCTTCATGGACAGAACTGGGATGACAGTGGACAGGCTTGAGGGAAGGAGCCTGGTGGGAGCTGCTTAGGCCATGAGAATTCTAGACTCATGAATGTCTTCAGGTTATGAGGTCAATTTCTTTCCTCGTTTAACCTCTCATCTTGCTAAAACCATGAGTTTTACCTGCAAGAATGCCTGTGCTAGAAGGCAGCACTTGGAAATAGGACTTCCCAAAACAGTGAGGATAAATCTTTATCTGCTTGTTCTCTTTCCTTTATTTTCTTATGGCTATATACTGTGTGTTTAGCACATCATTTTCATTCTCCTCTAACCAAGGACTACTTAGCCACTCTTCCCACTTCTTTCTCAAGGCAATATTTATTCTTTCATTTTTTAAAAGATTTATTACTTTTGTGTGTGTCTGTGTACCACATATGTACAAGTGTTCACAGAGGCCAGGAGAGGATGGTGTTCCTCTATGACTGTAGTTATAGAGCGTTTGTGAGCTGGCTTGTGGATTCTGGAAACCAAATCTGCCCTTTGGAGGAACATCCTCTTTCAGGCTAGTTTTTCCAACATCAGTTATGGCTGTCAAGACAATCTCCATAAACATGACCAGGGCCAACCTGACCTAGACAGTTCCTTAGAAAGAGACTTTCTCCCAGGTGATTCTAGATTATGTCAAGCTGACAACTTGAACCAACCTTGTCATTTTATCTAACAAGTGAGATAAACAAGAAAAGCAAGTCCTCCACTTTTTGGGCTTGAGACTGTGTATTCTAGCCCTGGTTCTGCATACTGTGTGATGACTTAAAGATAAACTGCTTTGTTAGACTTTATATAGTCTCACCCGGAGAGTGTTCACTACTTTAACCTGCAGCCAGTCACTTCATCAAAGCATTAAGCCATCTGCTTCCGCTACACTAAGTTTTATGTTCTCTTCTTCTTTAGAATACAGGACCTAGACAGGTCATACCTCTAGCTGACTTGGTGATACTGGATTCTTTTAAGGCAGTCGCATACTTTCTCCCTTAATGCTCTCCTTGCTATTTTACTATTGGTAATATTTAGGGTAAACATAAAATATTAAAAATGACTAGGAGACTCTAACAATAAGATAGATTTAAATTCTAAGAAATTAGCCAAAATACCCAACAAAGGGGAGAGAGAACCTGTAGAGACTATATCCAGTTCATGTACATGGGCCCTGGTTGAGGGATGAGGCCACCTATCCACCTCAAAAATATGAACCCATAATTCCTCCTGTCAAAAGGAAATACAGGGAGAAAGAGTGGAACAGAGACTGAAGGAAAGGCATCCAGAGACTGCATCCCATCTGCTGACACCAAACCCAGATACTATTGCTGATGCCAAGAAGTGTTTACTGACAGGAGCCTAGTATAGCTGACCCCTGAGAGTCTCTGCCAGAGCCAGACCAATTCAGATGCAGATGTATTCAGCCAAACACTGTACTGGGTGTGGGGACCCCAATGGCAAAGTTAGGGAAAGTATTATAGGAGCTGAAGGGGTTTGCAACCCCATAGGAAGAGCAACAATTATCAATCAAGCAGATACTCCAAAGCTCCCAGGGACTAACTCAACAACCAAAGATTACACACAGGCAGACCTAGAACTCCAGGTGGATATGTAGCAGAGGATTGCCTTGTCTGGATTCACTGGGAGGGAAGACCCTTGGTTCTGTGGAGGCTTGATGACCCAGGGTAGGGGAATGCTAGGGCACTGAGGCAGGAGTGGGTGGGCAGGTAGGGAAGCACCATAATAGAGGCAGGGGTCAGGGGAGAGGGGATAGGGAGTTTGTGGAGGGGGAACTGGGAGGGGAGATAACATTTGAAATCTAAATAAATAAAATAGCCAATAAAAAGGAGAAAAAAGAAAAACAACGAATGGGTCTAAATGAAAGTGCATTCTGATAGGTCACTTTGGGGTTGGCTAACTAAATTAACTTCAGAGTTGTGTTAGGTGTGCAAATTATAATGTTTAGGATAGTGACTAATGAGGAAATAGAGTGACTTTACAAATCAAAGAAAAGAATCAGGAAGGGGAAAAAGCCCCTCAAGAGTCCAAACAAGAGCCAGATTTTTATTTTATTTTATTTTATTTTATTTTATTTTATTTTAAGAATCATGGTGCCTAAAGCTGGCTCATCAGATAAAAGGTGCTGCCAGCAAGCCTCAGGAACTGAATTTGATCCTAGGTGGAAGGAGAGAACCTACTCCACAAGTTGTCCTCCAGACTTCATGGTATGTGAGTGTATGTGCACGCGCGCGCGCGCACACACACACACACACACACACACACACAATTTAATTTTTTCTTTAAAAAGAAATTAAAAAATCACCTTTTAATGATAATGTGATCTTGGGGAATTAAAAAAGTTTAAAATTTGTAATCAGGTTCTTGATAAAATACAAGTCAGTTCTTTACACTAATCATAATTCTGTAATGAATCAACCTTATACAAGGCTATTCCAGATTTAATGTGACTTTTGACATGACCAAATATGAAGAAAATATTTTACCATTATCATTTCTCAGTTGGTCACTTTCTAATGTAAGAAAATCATTGGTTTTTATGGAAAAATCATGTAGGCCAATTCAAACAGGGACCACTTGTGTTCTTCTCACCAGAGATTTGACAAAGTCTGGAGGTGTGTGTGTGTGTGTGTGTGTGTGTGTGTGTAGTCTATAGAGTGGCATATCTGCTGTCTTCAGTTACTCTATATCCTTTTTGAGAGAGGGTCTCTACAGGTCTTGATCTTATCAATTAAGATAGGTTTGTTAGGCAGAGAAGCAGAGTGATGTTCTTGTTTCTGGCTTCTCACTGATGAGAATACAAATGCACACCATCATTCCAGGCTTTCTCATATAGATCTAAACTCAGGTCCCCATTCTTTTTTTTCCACTTAGCAATTTAATGAGTTTATTGGGGTCACTTATAAGAGTAGGGGTTGGTGGTCTTCCAAGAACAAGAACGACTCAGAAGCATCTGTATCACCTAAGCCCACCTCAACAAGGAGAACAACTCTACACAACTTGCAGGCTGCTTGACTAGTCAGGGAATCGCCTCCCAGGCAGCCAGGTCAGGTCCCCATTCTTGTATGGTGAACACTTTACTCATTGACCTGCTCCCTGACCCCTGGAGAAATTCTCCTTTGGTTAAAACTGAGATGTAACATTTAGATCTTCCCCAACAACAAAGTAGTATCTTGTTCCAAATATAAATAGTAGTAAATTGAAATGGATTCATGTGACCAGACATGGTAATGACTTATTTATTGACTGTTGATTGTCTTTCTGATTAATTTCACATTTTCTAGGTATAGGAGTTTATTAAATTCATATAAGAGTGATAAACCCTTTTCATCATTGATACTATTTAATAGCTGTATTGTAAAGGGATTTGATTCAGTTTTTAAAATGTTTTTGAAATATTCATTTTATTTTTAAGTGTGTGTGTGTGTGTGTGTGTGTGTGTGTGTGTGTAGGTATGTACTTGTAAGTACTGGTATCTAAGGAGACCAAAGATGTTGGATACCTTGAAATTGGAGTTATAGGTAGTCGTGAGCAACCCAATATAAATTCTTGCAATTGAATATCTATCTTCTACAGGAGCAGAATGCACTCTTAACCACTAAGCCATCTTTCCATCCCAGAACAGTGTTTTCATTGAGACGTTGATTGTTATCCTCTTTGGAGATTTCTATATTTTGTGAGTGCTAGTGAGGAGTCCTACATTGAGCAAATGGGAACATAAATGATAGAAACTTGACATTCAGTATAACATGGCCCGGACCTTAATAGACACCCAGACCTTTGTACAACAGACTCCATGGTGGAAGGTCCATTCAGGCCACAAAATGGACAGCACAGACAGCCCCACCTGCTGAAGTGAAAACAAAGGACTAATTCATCAAAGGCCATAGTTCTGGGAAAGACTCTAAATGTACATTGTCTTTTGGCTTCCATTTCGGGCTAACTGTTCTTGTTAACTGAGGTATATCAAGCCAGAATGCTTTTGTGCTTAAAAATCTTACCTTGAGCAAGGCTTAAGGCTGCACTGGGATCTTGAATACCCACTGTAGTCAATGGCTGACTAACAACGACTTCTATTTGGCTTAAATCCATGTGTAAGTCATTCTTCTCTGGTAGATACTCTAGAACATTTCTGGAGGTCCCATTGAGATTCCCAGAGACCAGACCTTGAGACACTGGGGGTCTCAGAGCTCCTTGAAGAAGAGAAGAATGCAGTGGTCAAGGATTCTCCAGGGTTTGCAACATGAGATGTTCCAGGGCTCCAGGGCTCCAGTGCTCTCTTTGATCAATTCCTGCTTAACTCTTGGGAGGAGTCCACCCCCTAAGGAAACAAATTAGAAAATCACCTGATCTGCCACTTACAGAACAGGCAAGTCTTGTGTGATGTAAGCACTGTAATGTCTATTCTTGACTATCATTTGACTACATCTGGAATTAACAAAAATTCATAAATGTAGGACACACCTATGAGACATTTTTTGCTTAATTTTAAGTAGGTACATCCACTTCTACTCTGGATCTGTGAGGGAGAAACACACTTTTAATCCAGATCTTGAGGCAGGAAGACAAACTTTTAATCTGGTCCATACCTTCTTGAAGTCTATATAAGGACTGTCTGTCTGCTCAGGTATATAACATACAGAACATATTATATATCATTACATATAATATTTCATTATAATATATTGTATATTATTACATACAATACATTACATGTTATATTTATTACATAATTATATAAATTAAATAATATATTACATAGTATACAGAGCAGTTAATATATAATATATAGTATAATACATTCATTCTATAAGTTCTGTTGCTCTAGAGAAGCCTGATTAATATAGGTGTCTTCTGTTTGACACAGGAGAGGTCGTAAGTGACAGCTGATCTAGTGTCTGGGGTCTCACATCACTGAATTCCCCCTCTGTTCAGGTACTTGAATGCATGGTTGCCAGGTTGTCTTTGCAGTGTGTTTGTATGAATTTTTCTGTGTCTTTCTATGAGCTTCTCTTATTTTGGTTTTTCTGGTATTGAACAATGACTTTCTCTGGTTGTGAGGGTCACCTCCCCCTCCCAGGGTTAAGACTCATGCCTTTGTGTTTGGGATCTGAATCCTTTGGGCTCTGCCAGGTCATCTAGCAATCCCCGTTCTGCCTGTCTCACTCAGGCAGCACTCACTTGTTTTGTGACTTGACCCTGGATCAGGGTCCCTGTGTGGAGTTGGAGAGCAGCTGAGCCTCTCATCCAGGGCCCTCAGCAGAAGGCACACTCTCAGGAAGAAATAGTTCCCTGAGGTGCACACCATCTCTGCTCCCCTGCTTGCTCTAAGCAATAGCAGGAAAGGGGAAAGGGCAGGTTCTACTCCTTTGGTTTTTCATGATTTATGTCACCTTTTCAACAGATGACCAATATAATTTCATTTGCAAACACAAAACTTATCGTTCTCTGAGAATGTTAGAACTTTTCCAGGGCCAGGCAGGGGTGTTCACTGCTGAACAATGCAGTCTGGACTTAATGGATTTTCCCTTTTGACCAACACGGACCAAGGAGACTTTAAGCAATCTTCCCGAGGTCCTATTCAGAAAGCTTAAAAATATCTGAGATAAGCTTTTCTTTGTCGCCCAGTCAACCCCAAGTATTAGAAAAAAAAAGTTAGATTTAAAGGTAAAAGTTGGTTCTAGTTGCTGGGGATAACTCAAAACGTGTTCAACAACAGACAACTGATTGAGAGACAACTTTTGCGTGAGTTGAATGCCGCAGTCACGTTCTCTGATGATGGCATGCAGTTAGACTTATAGCCATCCATCAAAAATTTGGTGCTTGCCATCTGTCGGAAAATATCTCTTAGCTGAAATCTGGGCCCGCCATCAAAAGATATACTTGGACTATCAGTTTGAAAATAAAGATTCCTAGTAGGATAGTCTGAAAGTAATCCTACTAGGACTGGCTCAGTATAAAGTTCCTCTAATTCTTAAATTAACCAGCTTACTACCCTGTTCAGATTAAACAGTGCCAAATGACCACAGTGACAGAAAGGGAAAATTGCCTTCCATATTGCCTGGCTTGAACAGACAGGCATCCTGGTGCCCTGCCACACCCTGGAAATTAACTTTCCTGCTTGGGAAGAAACCTGGCACGTCTGACTCTCAAAAGTCTGCTTCTTCCACTAAAGCACATGAAACACTGTCTTGGACAGTGACAGATACATTCTTCTGCTTCCCATTGGCAGAGGCAAGCAAACTCATCTTTGCTTTTAAGTAGACAAAGCCAGAGAGAGGTTATATCAGACTACTTACATGGACCAGGTTTCCTCAAAGATGTAACAATTCTCCAACACTATTTAATGAGAAAATTAAACACTGACCTCCTGTCCTATCCTTCAAAGGTTTCCTGGGGAAATGAATTATAAAATGGCCCTGAGGGACTGCTGAAGGATTTACAAATGTTGACCTATAGAATTTTGGGTAAAAACAATCCAACTTTGTACAACACAAGCTATCTATTTTGGCTACCACCTGATGGAAGACAAATGGAGCTTGTCACAGAATGGTATCGATGCCATCCTTCAGAGTCTAAATCCAAAGACTAAAAGACAGATTCAAGAGTTCCTGGGTGCATGTAGGTATTGCTGTTTCTGCATAGGAGAGTTTGTGGAGGTAGCAAGGCCTTCATACACCAGCACACAGAGTGGGCAATGAGTCCTAATCTTGACTGAGACTAAACAAAAAGCATTCGAAGCTTTACACACACCCCTGACATTGGGTCCAGTGCTAGCACTTTCTGATGTCTCAAACCTTTTGATCCATTTAGCAATAAAAAAAGTACAAAGTGGGTTTAATCTAAACTTTGAGGCCATGGAAATGCCCTGTGATGTACTTTAATCACAAGAGGGCTCACCTGTCTAAGAGGTGTGGCAGCTACTTTTACTCTACTGAAAAAACAACCAACCAAACAAATTACCTCTACGTCTGGATCTCATACTCACAGCATCCCATGACACTGTTGAGGTCCTCCTCTAAGGAACATGAGAATGCTGATTATCTAATACCTGTATGACCCAGTACTAGGCCTTACTTTTAGACTACCTTGGAGTCCATTTTGAGATACCCACTGCCATCAATCCTGCTACTGTCTTGCCTGATAATGCCCCAAATGTTCTCATCCATGACTGTGATGGATGAAAGATGAAACTAGGTACATGACAGCTATAGTAGATATTTTGGCTAAAATGATTGGGACCCAAGCTAGGAACCTCAGCCCAAACAGCAGAACTGATCAATTTGAACCAGGCTCTCACATAGGGAAAAGGAAAGTCCATTATCACATGTAGTGACTGTCACTGTGCTTTTACTATCATGTGTGCTAATACTATTATATATACAGTGAGAGGGTGTCTCACCACTGAGGGAAAGGACATTTAAATCAATAACAACAAAAATTTTCTCTCTCCTAAAGGTTATTTGACCTAGGAGCTGTGTCCTCCACTTCTTTGCTGCTGACCTGTCTCCTCACAAAAGACCAGTGAGACCTACTGGCATTCTGATGACATACTGTGACCTGGTGCTGCTCAAGTCTCCATGGTACAGAAGAAACAGCTCCAACCCACGGGTTAATGGAGGACACCAGGGGAAAAAAAAATCATTCTTTCAAGACAACTGGCAGAACTCCTGTAACTGACCTTCACCAGGCTACTCATCTGGGTTCTACAAAAATTTCTGAGTTGCTCTGACCAAGATATGTTATACCTAGACGAGGCAGCCTAGCTTGTCTCAGCCAGATGTCAGGTCTGTGGGCAAGTAAATCCAAAACAGAGAACACTTACTCAGGAATGGGTCTTAGTAAGAGACTACTATCCAGGTGAACTCTGGGAAAATTGACTTCACCAAGATCCAGCCTGTGAGGCAGGATGCAACTACCTGCTGGTTTTTTTTTTTATAGATATCTTTTTTTTTGGTGGGGGGGATGGATGGGCAGAAGCATTCCCCACCTAGACTGAATCTGTTCAAATAGTAATGTAAAAGCTCCTCCACAGTCTTAGCCAATGTTCTATTGCCATAAAGAGACACCATGACAAGGGCAGTTCTTATAAAGGAAAATATTTCCCTGGAACTGGCTTACAGTTTCAGAGGTTCAATTATCATCATGGCTGCAAGTAGGGTGGCACACAGGTGCTGAAGGGGTAGCTGAGAGTTCTACATCCTGAACATAGGCAGCAGGAAGAGAGAGCAGGCAGTGCTTGAATATTTGAAACCCCAAAAGCCCATCCACAGTGCTCTCTCCCTCCAACAAGGCCACAACTCCAAATAGTGCCACTCTCTGGTGATGAAACTTTAGAATCTGTGAGCTATGTAGAGCATTTTTATTCAAAGTACTGCATACCTCCCCCTTGCTCCCAGAGCCTTGTAGCGTTCAGCCCACCTTCAAAAATACCCATAGTCTATCACAGTCTCAACACTATTTAAATATCCACAGTTGAGAGGCATTTCTAAGATTCAGGGCAATCTTGTAATTGTAAGCCTTTATAAAATCAAAAGGAAAAGGCAGATCACATACTTCCCACATAAGACGGCAGAGGATATACATTGTCCATTCAAAATGAAGGAAAGGGAGCATAGTGAGAAAATACCTGATCAAAGCAAGATAGAAAAACAGCTGGGCAAACTCCAAATTCCATAACTATAAGTCTGATGTCCAAGAGCTCTTTAGGTTTCCAATTTCTTTCAGCTTTGTTGACTGCAACACACTTTCTTCCCTTGGGCTGTTTCCAGTACATATTAGCAGCTTTACACAGCAGGCTTCCCATGACTCAGCCTCTTACCTAGGGTCTCCAAGACAATCCAGGCTTCACCTTTACAATTTCACACAATGGTTTCTCTAGGCCTCCATGTAGGGACACTCCTGGTGTATGCCGGGCCTCAGTGACTTTCCTTAGATGTGGAGGGAGATTCCATAACATCTTTCTTGTATCTCACTTTGACTCTAAAGCCAGAACCATGTGACTGAAGCTGCCAAGCCATGCTGCTTACTGGGGATAGAACATGGTTAACTTGTTCAAATATACTTTCACCAACTTTTTGTTTCCAATGGTTTAATTTACTTCATTGCATAATGTTGTCTATCCTGGACTGTATACCGAATTCTATCTGCAGAGATCTGTTGGGGATCTGGCCCGGAATGGCTAAAAAGGTGGCAGCTAGGAACCAAGGTCTGGGCCACCAAGGCTGGAAGTGACTGTGGTGAGCCAAGGCTGCCTCCAGTAGTGAAAGCTTAGAGAGAGAACATTTTTCTCCAAAATGTGTTACAGCTCTCATATTACAGAGGCCCTCAGATTATCCTTGATGCAGTAGTTCTCATATCTTTATTCCTTCTACACAGGATCTTATATACATTTTTGGGTAAGTTGAGGTCTAACAGCAGATGCTTTCTTTCTATTGGCTTGGTCTGAAATGCTAGGGATGCCTCATCTGCATGTGGAAGGGCTTCCTGGTGTGACACTTATGTGACTGTCACAATCCTCTTCATGGGGTGCCATGGTCACAGGGACCTGGTGGTAGTGACAGGCGAAATGCCTACCATTCTCTGGTATGAAGTGCCAGTATTTCTGAATCCACTAAGTTTCCTGGCATGGTCTCCCACTTCACAGTAGCATGCTTTGTAGAGCAGGCTGGTCTTGATTTCAGAGATCCACCTGCCTCTGTCTCCTAAATGCTGAGATTACAAGTCCATGTCTGGCCCTAAAATTTTCTTTAATTCCTTTCACAAATTGGAAATTTAGTTGAGTAGATAGACTGTCTCTTTTTTGCTTTGCTTTGGGTCTTCTCCATTCCATATAGGGAGGGATTTTTCTCCCTATGAGGTCACTGCTTCCTTCATTCCATTTAGCCTCAGGCTTTTCTTTAATCTTTTTATCTCCCAGAGCACCGTGCTTAGCCCAATTATACTTTCTAGTCCTCCCTTTTTTCTTCAAGTGGTTGTAGAAATTTTATAAATCCCAATCCCAGGTTTCTACCCCATCTTAGATCATTTAGTTTCTAGATAAACACACACAGAGACTTCATATTTACAATAAGCCTCAAACAGTACAAAAGATGGACAGCTGCCTACCCTCTATGCTGTGAGAATCTACTTTTCTTTCAATAACCCCGAGTTATTAGTATACACTATGGTTTGTCTGCGCTGTTCTTAACTCTAGTTGGCCAGCCAACAGGGCCATGTTCTCTTAACTCTTAACACATGGTGGCTTCTCCTTCCTCCCCCTTCACTTTCTTTTTCCCCTTATGGTTCTCCTCCAACCTGAAGGGCTGGAAACCTAAACCCCACCTTCATCTCCTCTGCCCAGCTATTGACTGTTGGCATCTTTACTTACCAATCAGATATAACTTGGTGGCAGGGTCACAGGGACTACATGCAGACACCCGGTCTTTAGAACTGCACTTCAAATTACAACAGAGAGTAAAAGACAAAACCTGATTATTTACCATGTTTACTCAACTGTGATGTTGGAGATCAGCACTGCCATTTGTATTTTGAACCTTGGATTAAGTAGTGAAGTTTACTGTATGTGTGATAAGTCCATTCACTGAAAAAAAAAAAAAAGACAAACCCTCAATGTTAAACTGTACATTTTTGTGTTTTTCAGTGCTCAGATTGCTCTTTTTTATTACAGAGCTGCATAAGACTTGTTACTAACAACTACATTACACGGCAAATACTAGATTGTTTTGAAATCTTCTTTACCAAATGCACTTAACCTAAAACTCTTCAATTTAGCCTCACACAGACCTTTCAAACAAGGGCAAAAGCAGTCATATTCTCTGCCAAAATATCACAAGAATGATCTCTAGGCCACTTATTAATACTCTTCTTCTATGAAACTTCTTAAGCTTGACCCCAACATTCCACATGGCTCATTAAGCCCCACTTAAAGTGTTCAGGCACTTTCCTTTTTTTCCTTTTAAGATTTATTTATTTGTTATATATGAATACACTGTAGCTGTCTTCAGACAAACCAGAAGAGGGCATCAGTTGCTGAGATTTGTACTCGGGGCTTCTGGAAGAACTATCAGTGCTCTTAACCACTGAGCCATCTCTCCAGCCCCCTAGTCATTTTTTTTAGTTCACAGTCATAAAGTATTCTAAATTCCTCCAAACAAAAGGATGGTCAGGTCAAAATGATTCCCCAGTCCCTGGTATCAACATCTGTCTTAGTCAACATTCTATTGCTATGAAAAGACAACATGACCATGACAGCTCTTATGAAAGAAAGCATTTAATTGGGGGCTTGCTTAGTTTCAGAGAATTAGTCTATTGACACCATGGTGAGAAGCATGGTGCCATGCAGGAAGTCATGGTGGAGAGAGTAGCTGAAAGTTTTACCTTGGCTCAGAGGCAACAGGAAAAAAGAGGGACACTGAGCCTGGCTTGGACATTTGAAACTCCAAAGCCTACCATCCAGTGATGTACTTTTACAAGGTCACACCTACTCAAACAAGGCCACACCTCCTAATGCCACTCCTTAAGAATTCAAATACATGAGGCCATCAGCATCATTCTTGTTCAAACCACCATATTCAAGAAGTGGTCCTTTGATTTCACCTGACCTCCACTTAGCAATGGATCTGACAATGGTCCCGCTTTCATAGCCAAAACTTCTCAGTTAATGGCTTTTAAAGTTTTAGACATAGACTGAAAACTTTATTGTGTATAGAAACCTCAGAATTCAGGGCAGGTAAAAGAAAATTGGCTATCATTGGAAAATTTAACAAACCTCACATTAGAGTCCAGCAAAGAGTAGATAGACTGCCTTTCCTTGCTTTGCTTCAGGTCCTCTGCATCCAATATAGGAAATGATTTTCCCACTATGACATTATGCTGAGAAGGCCTTCCCCGACAGCTCTCAAAGCTCAGAGACCAGCAGTTGGCAGAGCTCTCTAACCATTCCTTACTCAAGTCACTACAGGCTCTCCAGTTCTCCATAAAGGCTATTCAAAACTATCCAAGAGCTTCAGGTGACTTCTGAGTCCACCACCAGTTTTCCTTCCTTTGAGTATGATGATACTGTGTGGGTCAAGCTGGTAGTCAATGGGGTAGCTGAATCAATCTGGAAAGGACTCTACATAGTGATTCTCTCTATTTCTATGGCTGTGAAGGTAGCTAGCATTAAACTATTGATTCACTACACCAGGTTAAGAAGGCAGAAACTACAGAGACTACTGCCAAATGAATTGTCTCCCAATCTATGGATTTACTAAGAATACGGCTTCAATGGGCCCAAGGCCCTTCTACTTCTGCCCCTCTAATTCCTCCTGAGTATTATGTTTGGTATAAACACAGAGTCGTGGTTTATTCCCCTGTCTACTGTCAGGCCTGAACCAGGGAATAGACAAAGACAAATACAGAATAGGTGACAACTAATGAAGATACAGACAAGCACCCAATATTGCATCTTGCCCTTTACTTACTGATGCCTACTTTTAAGTATCTGGTTATATTGAAAAAAGGAGAGATATAGGCTAGATATGGGAGTTTATCTTTTGGAATAGGAATAGAAGTTTACAATTCTATTCATTCCCTGAGGGTGGTCCCCCTAGTTGCCAGGAACAAGGAAGTTTCCATTGCGAAAATTGGGATTATAAAACAGAGGCTATCCTGAAAATATAAAGACAGAAATATATATATGTATATATATGTGTGTGTGTGTGTGTGTGTGTGTGTTTGTGTGTGTGTGTGTGTGTGTGTGTGTGTGTGTGTATGCCCTCCCAAAACATAATAATAATGAAATATATCCAATGGCCATAAAATTAAAAATCTAAAAATTCTGAAAGATTCTGGTCTTTTGAAATCAAGAAAAACTTGGGGATCAGACTCCATGTCTCAGGGAAGAACTCTTGGGATAGAGTTAATCATCCCTTGCCTAAAATACACCGGGATTGCTGGTTACACTTAGACAGCCAGCTCCCATACTACATAGCAGTATGAACTACCTTATACTGGCAGCCTATTGGCTGACAAAACTGACTGTGACTGGAGGCAGCCCAAATTAATATTAAAGGACTTCCAAGGACTGAAACTTGTCTATTATCTAAAAACCCTTAACCTAGGCATTTCCTCTTGGTCTGATGTCCACTATTCTGTAGAACCTAGAGGTATTAAAAGATTCTTTTTCACAATTAAAACAACAGTTATAGTCCCTTGGAGAAATGGTTCTACAAAATCAAAGACACTTAGACTTACTTCTTAAGAGGTGAAGAAAACTATGTATGGCTTTGGAGAGAACCTGTCATTTCTATGGTAACTGATCAGGTATAATTAGAAGAAATATGTGCTATGGTTGAAAAAAGTGTCAAAACCAGAAAGAAGCAAATTATTAATCAAATCAAATAATTAGTACCAGTCCTTGTTCTCTTGGTCCCCTTGCTTAGCTACTCTTCTATCAGTACTGGCTGGCCTTCTAATTATCATTCCAATTGGATTAATGACAGGGTTCAACATCTTAAACTATATGGCCAATTATCAGTAAAAATTAATCGTCCTTACAACCAACTATACCTCTTTCAAGCATGATGATTCCACAATTTGACTCATTCACTAGGACCAGTGGGGAATGTAACAGGGTTTCTGACTTTACTAGGCTCCGAAGACCTTTGTCAAAATTGATTCCATGATGCAAATACCACTTAAGTATTAAAACTCAGCGCATAGTCAGTACCCTTTGCCAAAATGAAAACAAAGGAATAATCCATCAATGTCCACAGTTCTGGGAAAGTCTCTAAAATGTATTAACGTTGCTTTTTGACTTCTGTAGTTCTGTTTCTAGCTAAGTGTTCTTGTTAACTGAAGTATGCAAACCTAGAAGATGTTTTTGGGTTGTTTGTTTGTTTGTTTGTTTGTTTGTTTTGTGCTTAAAATCTCACTCAGAATGAGGCTCAGAGCTATAGCTATACTGAGATCCTGAATACATAGTGGAGTTGCTGGCTAGCCAATAAGGACTTCCTATTGGCTCAAATCCATCTCCCAGCAAGCTTCTCTGGTAGATACCCACAACACCAGGGAGCTTAATGTCTAGTGTGGAGATGCCATGCAAAACTCACTCTGAGACTTTATAAAGACATGAAGAATTTGATGATCATTTCATAGTCTTGGCACTGTAGGCTATCTCTAATCAAACTCGGCACCAGTTCTACTGTCCTTGTTTCCTGCAGATGTGACCCAGTTTATAAAGCTGGTGCTTTAGCTTTTGCTGGCTGTCAGGTTTTCTGTTTGTTTAAGTTAAACCAATCAGTTAACTTGGCAAACAAGAATCCTGATGTTAGAATGTTAAGCAGTATGGCAGTGCCAGTTTGTTATTCTTACTACCTGGGAAGCCAAGACAGGAGAACTCCAAATTTCATGCTTTCTTGAACAGCTCAGGTCTAACTTGCAATTTAGCAAGATTATGCCTCAAGATAAAAAGTAAAAGGGCTGTGGATGTAGCTCAGGAGTAGAGTGCTTATCTAGCATCAGTCAGTAATCGACTGGGGTTACTGCTCATGGGTAGAGCCTCTGCTTAGAATTCCCCAGTGAGGGGCTGAGTGTGTGACTTAGTGTTAGAAAACTTATGTAGCATGTGAAAGGCCCACAGATCCCAAGTACTACAGATAGAAAAAGTTAAAAAAAATGGGGGGGGTAATTTACTTTCATTTACTAAAAGAATATTGAAATTTACACCTTTGCCTCTTTGCGTCCAGTTCCAGTTCACTGTCACATAGATCATCATAAGTATAAATCCCTTCTCTGAGATTGAGAAACCTGTTTCCCATTTCCTGGAAAGTATTTACTCTACTATACAACTAGCCCTTCATCTTATCACTCTTCCTGAGAATAATTGTCTTCAGCCTGCCTGGCCCTGCTTCTCATTGCTGACATGCTCATTCGTTAACCTGGGAGGCTCTTTTACCACACTGCTGAGGATCTGGCATCATTCTTGCTAAGGACCCAACACTTCTTATTTGTAATATTTGTTAGGAACCATCCCCATTCACTTTGGAGCATTTTATCATATGTCACATTTTTGGCATAGAATATATGCTTTTATGCATACCTGTTGGTTTTAGAGCTCCCTCCATTCACCTTGATGTTTATTCTATTTCCCTGTCTGAGTGACAGTGTCCCTAGGGACCTCCTTGTTACTTAGCTTCTTTGGATCTGTGTATTGTAGCCTAGATATTCTGTACTTTATGACTAATATCCACTTATAAGTGAATATATGCCATCTGTGTCTTTCTGGGTATGGGTTACCTCACTCACAATAATATATTCAAATTCCAATCATTTGCCTACAAATTTCATGATGTCATTATTTTTAATAGCTAAGTAGTATTCCATTGTGTAAATAAACCACATTTTCTTTATCCATTCTTTGTTTGAGGGACATCTTGGTAATTTCTTGTTTGTCACTCTTCTGAATAAATCTGCTATGAACATAGTTAACCAAGCCTCTTTGTGGTATGGTGGCACATCATATATATATATATATATATATATATATATATATGTATATATGTATATATATATATATATATATATATATATGTCACCTCCAGGAGTGGCATAGCTGGGTTGTGTGATAGATACATTTACACATTTCTGAAAAATTGCCAAAGTGATTTCTAAAGTGATTGTACAAGTTTGCACGTCCAGCAGTAATGGCCCAGTTTTCCCAGTAGTAAGTTCTATTAACTGCTGAGTCATCTCTCTAGTCTGCTAAGGTTATATATTTTATGTGTACATATATTGGCTGTGTGTGTGATTGAGTATGTAAGTGCTAAAAGAGGCTAGAAAAGGATTTAATTCCCTCGAGGTGTCTCCATGTTGTGAGCTGCTGGACATGGGTTCTTGGAACTGAACTTGGGTCCTCTGGAAGAGCAGCACATGCCCATAACCACTGAGCTACCTTTCTAGCTTTAATTGCTTCTTAAGTCTTTTTATTCATAATTCCTCATTGCTTAAAGAAAAATTTCCACAATCCTGAGTTTATAGGTACATAAAGGAGATATGAAATTAAATATTTATTGATAACCATAAGACTTTTGCTTTAAAATTTTCTTTAGTATTTGTTTAATTATACTATTTTTAAGGACAAAAGTAAACTTGCATAATCATGAGATAGATAAATTTATTTTTATTCAAAGAAATAAATTTTGGCTAAGTATTTGATACTGCATGATGCAAAGCATCTTTAATGTATTGACTAGTCTGATGTAATTCTAATAGGTGTGTCTTTTTATGTTGTTTGGTCATTTTTCCTTGCAGTTTTTTATATTTATTCTTTGTAAGTTTAGTGTTTTTATTATTATTTGTACTGGAGAATTTCTTTACTTGTCCAATTTATTTAATGATCTATATGCTTCTTTTAACTTGATAGACATCTATCTCCTTTAGGGTAGGGAGTTTTTCTTCTATGATTTTGTTGAAAACATTTTCTGTTCCTTTGACCTGGGTTTCCCCCCCCTTTTTCTATTCCTATTATTCTTAGATTTGATATTTTCATAGCAAATACAGGTTAACTGGATTTTTTTTAAGATTTGAGATTTTCTCTGACTGGTGTATCCATTCTTTCTATTATGTCTTCAATTTCTGAATTTCTTTCATCGCTTGTCTCCTTTTAATGAGCCTGGCCTCTGTGAGTCATGTTCAAGTTCCTAAATTTTGCAATTCCTAGTTTTTCTTAGAACATAGAATACAGATTCTATTTCCACATTCGGGTCTTGAACTGTTTTTGTCATTTCCTTTCACTGTGTTTCATATATTTCTTTAAGGGATTTTTTTCATTTCTTCTTTAAGGATCTCTATTACATTCATAAAGGCTGTTTTAAGGTCCTTTTCTTGTGCTGTAGCTCTGTTGGAACACCTAGGGCCTGCTCTGGTAAGGTTCCTTGGCACTAGTGAAAGCATATTGACTTAGCTATTTACTGTGTTTTTATGCTGGTGTCTAAACATCTTCAAACGGAAAATTATAATTCTAGGTGCTGATCTCATCTTTTTTGGGTGGCTGTTTTGTTCCTTGGTTTCTGTTTCCTCTCT
Source organism: Rattus norvegicus (assembly GCF_021556685.1). Classification (NCBI taxonomy): domain Eukaryota; kingdom Metazoa; phylum Chordata; class Mammalia; order Rodentia; family Muridae; genus Rattus; species Rattus norvegicus. The sequence continues at coordinate 69,427,679 of NC_141534.1, read as the reverse complement.
GTTTCTTAGGAGAGTGTAGTGGCCTCTGTGTTGCCTAATTGGAAATTATGCTGGGGTCCTGACAAATGTGGTCATTAAGGTTTCAGGTAAAATATGTTTATAGGCATTGAGAGGTGACACTTAGGAATGGGGATGGGCTGGAGCTGCTCAAGGGGTCCACTGGAGGGTGAACAGTAAGGTGTTACACCAGGATCTGCTTAATCCCCTGGGAATGAAGGCAGATAGTGAGGAGAGGCCAAGAGAAGGAGATCTGAAAAAGATCTAGGGATGATGAGTATGGTGACTGGACTTGGAGGAATTAAGAGAGAGGTGAGTATCTGCAGTTAACCTGCTTACTTTTCTGATCAGAATGACCAGTAGTTTTTCAGGGAGTGCCTGCCTGCCTTGGAAACTGGAATAAAGCAATGAGGTGGGGGAGGGGGAGCAAGCGGAAAGCTCTGTGTGAAGAACTGGATGTGAGATGAGGGTTAGGGAGGCTGCAGCAAGTGTTTTGTGGTTGGGAGATTATATTTAGAGGAACAGATATAGAGATGACATCTGCAATTGGCCTGTTTTCCTGACTGAAGTAGCTTGTAGGTTCAGAGGAAATAAAAATATTTTAAATTCATTGATCTTAGGTTAAAACTTGCAGATTTTTTTCCAACAATCTTAATGCCTAGCTCTTATTCCTCAGGAATCTGCTAGGGCGTGGGGGTGGAGAGAAGAGACAGAAAGACAGAGAGACAGACTGAATAGATAAAAACTAAAGGCAAAATAATCATTAAGTTTCGGTAGAGTGGTGGTATCTGGAGTAAAAAAGCTTCAATTTGATTTAAGAGAAGAACCCTTTTTCGTTTTCTTTCTTACTTTCTTTTCAATTTCTCTTCCTTTCTTTCTTCCTTTCTTTCTTTCAAGATTGCTTTAAGGTGTAATAAAGGAGAGAAATGTGTGCCAAAAGAGAGCAGTTCAGTGTCAGCTGACATCACCAAAGGAGATTAAGAGACACCATGCTTTCTCCTGTTACTGGCTGAAGGAGGTGTTGCAAAGTTCCAAAATAAACATTACTGGATGAGGTTTGTCTGTGAAATCACTGGGTCTAGTTGATTGTGTTATTATAAGGATCACCTGCCTGGCCTGCAGCCCTTCTTCGTTTAAGACTTTGCTATTTGGAAGGGCTTGTTCCTAGAAAGGATAGGGAAAGTTCTTCTGTCTCTGTGAGAGAATGCTTTAAAAAATTTTTGAAAAGTGGCTCTAGTCAGTAAGAGAGGATAAGGGCTTCTCCTCTCTGTTGTGCCTTTCCATTTTCTTTTTTGACCTTTTATTTGGAGGAGTGGCTGGTGGGGGGAAGGGTACTGGGAGAAGAAGAGGGAGAATATAAATAAATAAAAATAGGCCTTAACACTGGAAAAAATTTCCTGAACAAAACACCAATGGCTTATGCTCTAAGATCAAGAATCGACAAATGGGATCTCATAAAACTGCAAAGCTTCTGGAAGGCAAAGGACACTGTGGTTAGGACAAAACGGCAACCAACAGATTGGGAAAAGACCTTTACCAATCCTACAACAGATAGAGGCTTTATATCCAAAATATACAAAGAACTCAAGAAGTTAGACTGCAGGGAGACAAATAACCCTATTAAAAATGGGGTTCAGGGGTTGGGGATTTAGCTCAGTGGTAGAGCGCTTGCCTAGGAAGCGCAAGGTCCTGAGTTTGGTCCCCAGCTCCGGAAAAAAAAATGGGGTTCAGAGCTAAACAAAGAATTCACAGCTGAGGAATGCCGAATGGCTGAGAAACACCTAAAGAAATGTTCAACATCTTTAGTCATAAGGGAAATGCAAATCAAAACAACCCTGAGATTTCACCTCACACCAGTGAGAATGGCTAAGATCAAAAACTCAGGTGACAGCAAATGCTGATGAGGATGTGGAGAAAGAGGAACACTCCTCCATTGTTGGTGGGATTGCAGACTGGTACAGCCATTCTGGAAATCAGTCTGGAGGTTCCTTAGAAAATTGGACATTGAACTGCCTGAGGATCCAGCTATACCTCTCTTGGGCATATACCCAAAAGATGCCCCAACATATAAAAAAGACACATGCTCCACTATGTTCATCGCAGCCTTATTTATAATAGCCAGAAGCTGGAAAGAACCCAGATGCCCTTCAACAGAGGAATGGATACAGAAAATGTGGTACATCTACACAATGGAATATTACTCAGCTATCAAAAACAATGACTTTATGAAATTCGTAGGCAAATGGTTGGAACTGGAAAATATCATCCTGAGTGAGCTAACCCAATCACAGAAAGACATACATGGTATGCACTCATTGATAAGTGGCTATTAGCCCAAATGCTTGAATTACCCTAGATGCCTAGAACAAATGAAACTCAAGACAGATGATCAAAATGTGAATGCTTCACTCCTTCTTTAAAAGGGGAACAAGAATACCCTTGGCAGGGAATAGAGAGGCAAAGATTAAAACAGACACAGAAGGAACACCCTTTCACAGCCTGCCCCACATGTGGCCCATGCATATACAATCATCCAATTAGACAAGATGGATGAAGCAAAGAAGTGCAGGCCGACAGGAGCCGGATGTAGATCGCTCCTGAGAGACACAGCCAGAATACAGCAAATACAGAGGCGAATGCCAGCAGCAAACCACTGAACTGAGAATAGGACCCCCGTTGAAGGAATCAGAGAAAGAACTGGAAGAGCTTGAAGGGGCTCGAGACCCCATATGTACAACAATGCCAAGCAACCAGAGCTTCCAGGGACTAAGCCACTACCTAAAGACTATACATGGACTGACCCTGGACTCTGACCTCATAGGTAGCAATGAATATCCTAGTAAGAGCACCAGTGGAAGGGGAAGCCCTGGGTCCTGCTAAGACTGAACCCCCAGTGAACTAGATTGTTGGGGGGAGGGCGGCAATGGGGGGAGGATGGGAAGGGGAACACCGATAAGAAAGGGGAGGGGGGAGGGGGATGTTTGCCCGGAAACCGGGAAAGGGAATAACACTCGAAATGTATATAAGAAATACTCAAGTTAATAAAAAAAAGAAAAGAAAAGAAATACTCAAGTTAATAAAAAAAATAGGCCTTAAATTAGAAAGAAGTGCAAGATAGCATACATGGGAGTATATGTGATACGTTTTATAAAATGATGCAGAGGGAGGGGGTGCCTTTTTCGGCCAATGCTGAGTCATCCCCTGAGGTATAGCTGCCTATCATAAAAGGAAACTTATTTGCAACCTGGGAAGACATCTGGAGAAGGACTAGAGGCAGAGAAAGAAAGGGGACAGAGACAGACAGAAAGAGAGAGGAGAGAGAAATATGGGAAGATGCCGGCTATGAACTCATGGAGATGTGAGAGCAGGAAGATAGAAAGAGAGGAGAGGGAAAGGAGAGAGAGAGCGAGCCAGAGAGAGAGAGAGAGAGAGAGAGAGAGAGAGAGAAGGCCAAACAGTCCTTAGCTCTTAGTTCTTAACTCAGACCAGACCATTGATAGGTAACTGCTGGATGGAACCTAGAGGAATATGAAATGAGAAATGGAAAAAGGGAAATATGTAATTATAATAACATTCTTTTAAAAATCAAGTATGTAACTATTTTTAGATTTTATAAAATACCACAGTTAAGAAACTTTGGGACTTTATAGAGAAGTTGGACTTGTAAAGTGTCAAAACTTTTAAAGACTGGGACTTTGAAATTGGGTTGTTTTACATTATGATATTAATATGAGTTTTTGAGGATAAACATAAAAAGAAAGGTATGGCTTAAGAGCAAAGTATGTTTGGCATTAAAAAAGGAGTCAACTGAGCTGGGTGGTTTTGATCATCCCTACACAAACTGGAGACACCTAGAGAGAGAAACCGAAACTAAAAACATGCCTTCATTATATTGACCTATGCCATATACATAGGGCAGTATGATGGCTGACATGGGAGACTGCAGCCAGCTGTGGGTGCTCTAAACCTGGGCAAGCAGGTGGTCCTGCCTTGGAAAAGAAAGTAAGCTGGCTTGTATTGTGTTAGGACATTTGATTTTTTAAAAATGCTGTTCAAGTTTCTGAGTTAAGTTTTGTCAGAAATTGGTAACTAAACGTTGAGCTTATGGTTAGGACAGAATGATTCAACAATAAACTCTAAACATGCTACTAAGATTTTGTACTATAAGAGGGGTTCTTAGTTAAGGAAAATCATAAAATAAAAATATAAATCACCTTTCAAAAGCAGGGAAGATGAGTTAGAGGGATGGTTTAGTGGTTAAGAGTAATAACTATTCTTACAGAGAACCTGGGTTTGGTTACCAAAAACCTTAACTTGACTCCTGTAGTAACTCACGACCATGTTCTGCTATAGCTCCAGTAGAACTGAAACCTCTTCTGGCGTCTGAAAGCACCTACACACATCTAGACACTCTCACACAGACACACAAAGAAAAAACTCTTTTTGAACACATCAAAGAAAGCCATTGACAAAAATACCCCTTCAGGATAAAAATCTTGGAGAGATTAGTGATAAAGCCAACCTAAATATAATAATCATAAAGATTTACAGCACACTGATAGCCAAAATCAGTTGACTACTGTTTGATCAGAATGGTTGTATCATTTGTTTTACAGAAGCTTTTCCTGAGATTTCATTTATGCATTATTAATCCTAGTACCCATACAATGGATGTTCTGTTCAGGAAGGTGTCTCCTATGCCAACATACTCAAGGCAATTCACTTTCTAGTCTATTGGGTTCAGTGTATCTGGTTTTATATTGAGGTCTTTGATCCACTTGGAATTGAGTTTTGTGCAGAGTGATAAATATGGATCTATTTGTGATCTTCTGCATGCAAACACCCAGTTAACCCATTTTAATATCTGACAAAATAGACTTTAAAACACAGGGAATCAGAATAGATAGGGAGGGACACTACATATACATCAAAGAAAAATCTACCAACAAAAAAATTTTAAATCTTAACATCTACAACCAAACACAAGGGCTCACCCTTTTAAAATAAATAATACTAAAGCTTAAGTCACATATTGACTCTCACACGCTATAGTGGTAGACTTCAGTACCCCACTCTTACCAGGTCATCTAGACACAAACTGAGCAGAGAAATGCTGAGACTTTGCAGATGTTATAAAACAAATGGACTTACTAAATTTTATAAAACATTTGAGAGACAGGATATACCTTCTTCTCAGAGCTTCATGCAACTTTCTCCAAAATTGACTACATACTAAGACACAAAGAAAATCTCAACAAATAAGAAAAATTGAAATACGATCTTCTATCCCTTTTGACCACTACAGAAAGCTTACAAGTTCACTGAAACTGAATAACTTACTACTGAAGAAAAAATGGCTGAACTGAAATTAAGAAAAAAGCTTAAGACTTCCTAGAATTGAATGAAAATGAATACACAATATATGCAAACTTATGGAAAATAATGAAGGCCATTCAAAGAGGCAAGTACATGACTTTATGTGGCAATATAAAATAATTTAAGAGAACTCATTCAAGTAACTTAAGAGCTTACCAACAAGTTCTAAAACAAAATGAAGATATTATATCCAAAAGTACAAGATGGCAAGGAATTATTAAACTGGAGGGTTGAAATTAATATATTCAATACAAATTAGCAAACAACAAAAACAACACAAAGAACCAACGAAACAAGGACTTGGTTCTTTGAGAAACTCAGTAAGATTTAAAACTCGCATCCAAATTAACAAAAACATGGAGAAAGGTTATCCAAATTATCAAAATTAAAAAAGAACAGGGTACCATAAGAATGGACATCAAGGAATTCAGGACCAAAAGGACATACTTTGAAAATTTATACTTTGCACAAGTGGAAAATTTAAAAGGGGAACATTTCTCAATACTTCTTACCAAAATTAAATCAAAATCAGATAAAAAATTTAAACAGACCTATCTTCTTTTTTAATTATTATTATTCCTTTTATTTTTTTTATTAACTTGAGTATTTCTTATATACATTTCGAGTGTTATTCCCTTTCCCGGTTTCCGGGCAAACATCCCCCTCCCCCCTCCCCTTCCTTATGGGTGTCCCCCTCCCAATCCTCCCCCCATTGCCGCCCTCCCCCCACCAGTCTAGTTCACTGGGGGTTCCGTCTTAGCAGGACCCAGGGCTTCCCCTTCCACTGGTGCTCTTACTAGGATATTCATTGCTACCTATGAGATCAGAGTCCAGGGTTAGTCCATGTATAGTCTTTAGGTAGTGGCTTAGTCCCTGGAAGCTCTGGTTGCTTGGCATTGTTGTACATATGGGGTCTCGAGCCCCTTCAAGCTCTTCCGGTTCTTTCTCTGATTCCTTCAACGGGGGTCCTATTCTCAGTTCAGTGGTTTGCTGCTGGCATTCGCCTCTGTATTTGCTATATTCTGGCTGTGTCTCTCAGGAGCAATCTACATCCGGCTCCTGTCGGTCTGCACTTCTTTGCTTCATCCATCTTGTCTAATTGGATGACTGTATATGTATGGGCCACATGTGGGGCAGGCTCTGAATGGGTGTTCCTTCAGTCTCTGTTTTAATCTTTGCCTCTCCCTTCCCTGCCAAGGGTATTCTTTTTCCTCATTTAAAGAAGGAGTGAAGCATTCACATTTTGATCATCTGTCTTGAGTTTCGTTTGTTCTAGGCATCTAGGGTAATTCAAGCATTTGGGCTAATAGCCACTTATCAATGAGTGCATACCATGTATGTCTTTCTGTGATTGGGTTAGCTCACTCAGGATGATATTTTCCAATTCCAACCATTTGCCTACGAATTTCATAAAGTCGTTGTTTTTGATAGGTGAGTAATATTCCATTGTGTAGATGTACCACATTTTCTGTATCCATTCCTCTGTTGAAGGGCATCTGGGTTCTTTCCAGCTTCTGGCTATTATAAATAAGGCTGCAATGAACATAGTGGAGCACGTGTCTTTTTTATATGTTGGGGCATCTTTTGGGTATATGCCCAAGAGAGGTATAGCTGGATCCTCAGACAGTTCAATGTCCAATTTTCTGAGGATCCTCCAGACTGATTTCCAGAATGGTTGTACCAGTTTGCAATCCCACGAACAATGGAGGAGTGTTCCTCTTTCTCCACATCCTCGCCAGCATCTGTTGTCCCCTGAGTTTTTGATCTTGGCCATTCTCACTGGTGTGAGGTGAAATCTCAGGGTTGTTTTGATTTGCATTTCCCTTATGACTAAAGATGTTGAACATTTCTTTAGGTGTTTCTCAGCCATTCGGCATTCCTCAGCTGTGAATTTTTTGTTTAGCTCTGAACCCCATTTTTAATAGGGTTATTTGTTTCCCTGCGGTCTAACTTCTTGAGTTCTTTGTATATTTTGGATATAAGGCCTCTATCTGTTGTAGGATTGGTAAAGATCTTTTCCCAATCTGTTGGTTGCCGTTTTGTCCTAACCACAGTGTCCTTTGCCTTACAGAAGCTTTGCAGTTTTATGAGATCCCATTTTTCCATTCTTGATCTTAGAGCATAAGCCATTGGTGTTTTGTTCAGGAAATTTTTTCCAGTGCCCATGTGTTCCAGATGCTTCCCTAGTTTGTCTTCTATTAGTTTGAATGTATCTGGTTTGATGTGGAGGTCCTTGATCCACTTGGACTTAAGCTTTGTACAGGGTGATAAGCATGGATCGATCTGCATTCTTCTACATGTTGACCTCCAGTTGAACCAGCACCATTTGTTGAAAATGCTATCTTTTTTCCATTTGATGGTTTTGGCTCCTTTGTCAAAAATCAAGTGACCATAGGTGTGTGGGTTCATTTCTGGGTCTTCAATTCTATTCCATTGGTCTATCTGTCTGTCTCTGTACCAATACCATGCAGTTTTTAATCACTATTGCTCTGTAATACTGCTTGAGTTCAGGGATAGTGATTCCCCCTGAAGTCCTTTTATTGTTGAGGATAGCTTTAGCTATCCTGGGTTTTTTGTTATTCCAGATGAATTTGCAAATTGTTCTGTCTAACTCTTTGAAGAATTGGATTGGTATTTTGATGGGGATTGCATTGGATCTGTAGATTGCTTTTGGTAAAATCGCCATTTTTACTATATTAATCCTGCCAATCCATGAGCATGGGAGATCTTTCCATCTTCTGAGGTCTTCTTCAATTTCCTTCTTCAGTGTCTTGAAGTTCTTATTGTACAGATCTTTTACTTGCTTTGTTAAAGTCACACCGAGGTACTTTATATTATTTGGGTCTATTATGAAGGGTGTCGTTTCCCTAATTTCTTTCTCGGCTTGTTTCTCTTTTGTATAGAGGAAGGCAACTGATTTATTTGAGTTAGTTTTATACCCAGCCACTTTGCTGAAGTTGTTTATCAGCTTTAGTAGTTCTCTGGTGGAACTTTTGGGATCACTTAAATATACTATCATATCATCTGCAAATAGTGATATTTTGACTTCTTCTTTTCCGATCTGTATCCCCTTGACCTCCTTTTGTTGTCTGATTGCTCTGGCTAGAACTTCAAGAACTATATTGAATAAGTAGGGAGAGAGTGGGCAGCCTTGTCTAGTCCCTGATTTTAGTGGGATTGCTTCAAGTTTCTCTCCATTTAGTTTAATGTTAGGAACTGGTTTGCTGTATATGGCTTTTACTCTGTTCAGGTATGGGCCTTGAAATCCTATTCTTTCCAGGACTTTTATCATGAAGGGGTGTTGAATTTTGTCAAATGCTTTCTCAGCATCTAATGAAATGATCATGTGGTTTTGTTCTTTCAGTTTGTTTATATAATGGATCACGTTGATGGTTTTCCATATATTAAACCATCCCTGCATGCCTGGGATGAAGCCTACTTGGTCATGGTGGATGATTGTTTTGATGTGCTCTTGGATTAGGTTTGCCAGAATTTTATTGAGTATTTTTGCGTCGATATTCATAAGGGAAATTGGTCTGAAGTTCTCTTTCTTTGTTGTGTCTTTGTGTGGTTTAGGTATAAGAGTAATTGTGGCTTCGTAGAAAGTATTTGGTAGTGATCCATCTGTTTCAATTTTGTGGAATAGTTTGGATAATATTGGTATGAGGTCTTCTATGAAGGTTTGATAGAATTCTGCACTAAACCCGTCTGGACCTGGGCTCTTTTTGGTTGGGAGACCTTTAATGACTGCTTCTATTTCCTTAGGAGTTATGGGGTTGTTTAACTGGTTTATCTGTTCCTGATTTAACTTCGGTACCTGGTATCGGTCTAGGAAATTGTCCATTTCCTGAAGATTTTCAAGTTTTGATGAATATAGGTTTTTATAGTAAGATCTGATGATTTTTTGAATTTCCTCTGAATCTGTAGTTATGTCTCCCTTTTCATTTCTGATTTTGTTAATTTGGACGCATTCTCTGTGTCCTCTCGTTAGTCTGGCTAAGGGTTTATCTATCTTGTTGATTTTCTCAAAGAACCAACTTTTGGTTCTGTTCATTCTTTCTATGGTCCTTTTTGTTTCTACTTGGTTGATTTCAGCTCTGAGTTTGATTATTTCCTGCCTTCTACTCCTCCTGGGTGTATTTGCTTCTTTTTGTTCTAGAGCTTTTAGGTGTGCTGTCAAGCTGCTGACATATGCTCTTTCCTGTTTCTTTCTGCAGGCACTCAGCGCTATGAGTTTTCCTCTTAGCACAGCTTTCATTGTGTCCCATAAGTTTGGGTATGTTGTACCTTCATTTTCATTAAATTCTAAAAAGTTTTTAATTTCTTTCTTTATTTCTTCCTTGACCAGGTTATCATTGAGTAGAGCATTGTTCAATTTCCAAGTATATGTGGGCGTTCTTCCTTGATTGTTATTGAAGACCAGTTTTAGGCCGTGGTGGTCCGATAGCACGCATGGGATTATTTCTATCTTTCTGTACCTGTTGAGGCCCGTTTTTTGACCAATTATATGGTCAATTTTGGAGAAAGTACCATGAGGAGCTGAGAAGAAGGTATATCCTTTTGCTTTAGGATAGAATGTTCTATAAATATCTGTTAAGTCCATTTGGCTCATGACTTCTCTTAGACTGTCGACATCTCTGTTTAATTTCTGTTTGCATGATCTGTCCTTTGATGAGAGTGGGGTGTTGAAATCTCCCACTATTATTGTGTGAGGTGCAATGTGTGTTTTGATCTTTAGTAAGGTTTCTTTTAGATATGTAGGTGCCCTTGTATTTGGGGCATAGATATTTAGGATTGAGAGTTCATCTTGGTGGATTTTTCCTTTGATGAATATGAAGTGTCCTTCCTTATCTTTTCTGATGACTTTTAATTGAAAATTGATTTTATTTGATATTAGAATGGCTACTCCAGCTTGCTTCTTCTGACCATTTGCTTGGAAAATTGTTTTCCAGCCTTTCACTCTGAGGTAATGTCTGTCTTCGTCTCTGAGGTGTGTTTCCTGTAGGCAGCAGAATGCAGGGTCCTCGTTGCGTATCCAGTTTGTTAATCTATGTCTTTTTATTGGGGAGTTGAGGCCATTCATGTTGAGAGATATTAAGGAATATTGATTATTGCTTCCCGTTATATTCATATTTGGATGTGAGGTTATGTTTGTGTGCTTTCATTCTCTTTGTTTTGTTGCCAAGACGATTAGTTTCTTTCTTCTTCTAGGGTATAGCTTGCCTCCTTATGTTGGGCTTTACCATTTATTATCCTTTGTAGTGCTAGATTTGTAAAAAGATATTTTGTAAATTTGGTTTTGTCATGGAATATCTTGGTTTCTCCATCTATGTTAATTGAGAGTTTTGCAGGATACAGTAACCTGGGCTGGCATTTGTGTTCTCTTAGGGTCTGTATGACATCAGTCCAGGATCTTCTGGCCTTCATAGTTTCTGGCGAGAAGTCTGGTGTGATTCTGATAGGTCTGCCTTTATATGTTACTTGACCTTTTTCCTTTACTGCTTTTAATATTCTTTCTTTATTTTGTACGTTTGGTGTTTTGACTATTATGTGATGGGAGGTGTTTCTTTTCTGGTCCAATCTATTTGGAGTTCTGTAGGCTTCTTGTATGCCTATGGGTATCTCTTTTTTTAGGTTAGGGAAGTTTTCGTCTATGATTTTGTTGAAGATATTTACTGGTCCTTTGAGCTGGGAGTCTTCACTCTCTTCTATACCTATTATCCTTAGGTTTGATCTTCTCATTGAGTCCTGGATTTCCTGTATGTTTTGGACCAGTAGCTTTTTCTGCTTTACATTATCTTTGACAGTTGAGTCAATGATTTCTATGGAATCTTCTGCTCCTGAGATTCTCTCTTCCATCTCTTGTATTCTGTTGGTAAAGCTTGTATCTACAGCTCCTTGTCTCTTCTTTTGGTTTTCTATATCCAGGGTTGTTTCCATGTGTTCTTTCTTGATTGCTTCTATTTCCATTCTTAATTCCTTCAACTGTTTGATTGTGTTTTCCTGGAATTCTTTCAGGGATTTTTGAGATTCTTTCAGGGATTTTTGCGATTCCTCTCTGTAGGCTTCTACTTGTTTATTAATGTTTTCCTGTGTTTCCCTAAGGGAGTTCTTCACGTCTTTCTTGAAGTCCTCCAGCATCATGATCAAATATGATTTTGAAACTAGATCTTGCTTTTCTGGTGTGTTTGGATATTCCATGTTTGTTTTGGTGGGAGAATTGGGCTCCGATGATGCCATGTAGTCTTGGTTTCTGTTACTTGGGTTCCTGCGCTTGCCTCTCGCCATCAGATTATCTCTAGTGTTTCTTTGTTCTGCTATTTCTGACAGTGGCTAGACTGTCCTATAAGCCTGTGTGTCAGGGGTGCTGTAGACCTGTTTTCCTCTCTTTCAGTCAGTTATGGGGACAGAGTGTTCTGCTGTCGGGCGTGTAGTTTTTCCTCTCTACAGGTCTTCAGCTGTTCCTGTGGGCCTGTGTCTTGAGTTCACCAGGCAGCTTTCTTGCAGCAGAAAAGTTGGTCTTACCTGTGGTCCCGAGGCTCAAGTTCGCTCGTGGGGTGCTGCCCACGGGCTCTCTGCAGAGGCAGCAACCAGGAAGATATGCGCCGCCCCTTCCGGGAGCTTCAGTGCACCAGGGTTCCAGATGGCCTTTGGTGTTTTCCTCTGGCGTCCGAGATGTATGTACAGAGAGCAGTCTCTTCTGGTTTCCCAGGCTTGTCTGCCTCTCTGAAGGTTCAGCTCTCCCTCCCACGGGATTTGGGTGCAGAGAACTGTTTATCCGGTCTGTTTCCTTCAGGTTCCGGTGGTGTCTCTGGCAGGGGTCCTGCCGCTCCTGGGCCCTCCCCCACGGGAACCCAGAGGCCTTATACAGTTTCCTCTTGGGCCAGGGATGTGGGCAGGGGTGGGCAGTGTTGGTGGTCTCTTCCGCTCTGCAGCCTCAGGAGTGCCCACCTGACCAGGCGGTGAGGTCTCTTTCCCACGGGGTCTGGGAGCAGAATGCTGCTGCGGGCCGGGATCCGCGGGTGTGGGACTTCCGGTAAACCTATTCCTTTTATTTTTATACAGTCCAGTCATTACCCCCTCCTGGCCCACACTCCCACAAGTCCACCTCCCATTCTCCTCCTCTGCTGTCTTCAAGAGAATGTCCCTATCCCACCCCATTCCGGCCAGGCTTCTCCACTCCCTGGGACCTTAAGTCTCTTGAGGGTTAGGCTTGTCTTCTCTCACTGAACCCAGACTAGGAAGTCTTCTGCTGTATATGTGTCAGGGGTGGGGGACTCATACCAGCTAATGTATTCCACCTTGTTGATGGCTCAGCTTCTGAAATATCTCACTGTTAGCTGAATCCAGGTTTGTTGAGACTTCTGGTCTCCCTATGGGGTTACCCTTCTCCTCAGCTTCTTCCAGCCTTTCTTTAATTTAACTACAGGGGTTCCAGACTTCAGTCCATTGGTTGGGTGTAAGTATCTGTGTCTGTCTCAGTCAACAGCTTGTTGGGCTGACCTATCACTCTTATAGGCAACATCGGTGTAAATGGAGAGAAACTTAAAGCAAGTCCATTAAAATAAGGACCAAAACAAGGTAGTCTGCTTTCTCCATACCTATTTAATATAACACTTGAAGTCTTCACTAGGGCAGTAGAAGGACTTATGGAGATCAAGGTAATACAAATTGGAAAGGAAGAGGCCAGAGTATCTTTATTTGCTGATAATATGATAGTGAACGTAAATGACCCTAAAAACTCCACAAGGGAATTCCTACAGCTGACAAACACTTTCAGCAAAATAGTTGTATACAAAATTATTTTACAGCAATCCTTAGCTCTTGTATATGTTAAATAACAAGTGACCAAGAAAGAATTTAAGGAAATAGTACCTTGGACAATAGCCTCAAAATACAAAATATGTTGGGGTAACTTTATCTAAGAAAATGAGTTTTATGACAAAAACTTCAAGTCACTGAAGAAAGAAATTGAGGAAGATATCACTAGATGGAAAGATATTTCAATGCTTATGAATATGGTAGGATTCATATTGTAAAAAATGGCCATTTTACCAGAAGCAATTACAGATTCAGTGCATTTCTTCACCGTTTTTTATAGATCTTAAAAGATCAATAGACAGAAAAGCTAGGATAGTTAAAACAATCCATAAGAATAAAAGAACTGTGGGAGGTAACTCTACCTCCAATCTCTAGTTGTACTACGGAGCCTTAGTAATACAAAAGATGGTATTTGGCACAAAACAGACACTTTGGTCATTGGAATTGACTTGAAGACCTAAATTTACACACTTTTGGAAACTTGATTTTTGATACAGAAGCCAGCCAGAAATACACACTAGAAGAAGAAAGCATCTTCAATAAACAGTGCTGGTCAAATGGTAGGGCTGGATGTAGAAGAATCCAAGTAGATACATATTTGTTACCCTGTACAAAACTCAACTCTAAATAGCTCAAAGACCTCAACCATAAAATCAGATACAGTGAACCTGATTCAAGAGAAAATGGGAATAACCTTGAACTCATTGTGATATTAAAAAGGTTTTCTGATCAGTGCAAACACCATTAATACAAGCACTAAGGTCAATGATTAATAATTGAGATCTCCTGTAATTGAGAAGCTTCTATCTCAATAATTCGTGGTCATTTCACTTATGCATATCAGTGAATGATTATACACAATACTTTTATGAAAAACAACATTAGATTTGATACTGTTGAAGGAACGAAGTTCTTTTTTTTCTTTTCTTTCTTTTTTAAAATTCTGATTGCAGTTTCTCCTTCATCCTCTTCCCCTAATCTTCCTCCCTGAAGTCCCCTCTCTCTCATATACACACCCTCTACCTCCCCTTAGAAAAGAAAAGGCCTCCCAGGGACATTAACCAAACACAAGAGAACATGCTACAATAAGACAAGACACACACCATCACATCAAGGCTGGAGAAGGCAACCTAGTAGGTGGAAAGGATTCCAACAAGTACACAACAAGAGTCAGCAACAGCTCCCAGTTCAGTTAGTATTTCCACAAGAACACCAAGCTACTTAGCCATAACATATCTGCAGAGGGCCTAGGTCAGACCCCTAAAGGCTCCCTAACTCAGTGTGCCCACATGAGGCCCTGACTGTTGATTCTGTAGTCAGTGTTTCCATGGTGTTCCTGACCCCACTGGTTTCTCTGATCCTTCCACCCACTCCTCTGCAGGACTCCCTGAGCTCTCCCTAATGTTTGATGGTGGGACTCTGCATCTGCTCCTATCGGTTGCTAAATGAAGTCTCTCTTATCTTTAATGATGATTCTACTAGACTCTAGTCCCAGCATTTGTTCAGGCTGAACAAACTGTAGGTGGAAGGTTTTGTGGCATGGTCTTTGTTCCATGCCCTCCATTTGAGTCTCATTTGGTTAGTTCAAGTCCCATGACCCCATTACTAGCAGACATTACTAAGGTTACCCTCTTAGATTTTATAGACTTCTCATCGCTCTAGGTTTCAAACTTACCCCCAAATGTCCCCAGTTCCAGTTGTGTGTCCTAGTACTTTTCCCCCAAGCTGATCCCTCCTGTTCCAAATTCCCCCTACCCCCAGCCCACCTGTGAAATCTACTTTTCCAAGGGAGATCCTTGCATACCCCCTTAAACTCTCCTTGTTGCTTAGCTTCTCTGGGTCAGAGCAGTCAGAGTCTTTAATTGCTGAATAATATTCCATTGTGTAATTTTACATTTTCTTTATCTGTTCTTTGGTTAAGGGATATCCAAGTTGTTTGGAGGAAAAATTGATATGCTTATCTTCAAGTCATAGATCCATGTTAAGTAAGCATAACATTATTGAAAGAACAGTAAGTTATTCATAGTATTATTATATTTTTTGCTTAGTTTCATTAGTGAATTATTTGGACTTCTATGATTTACCAGCTGTTGAGAGGACTACTGTGTATAACTCATGTGTATATTTGAAACTTTGATGGTTGACATTTTATGCTAGCAGAAGAATTATTGGAAAAAGTGTTGCAATAATTTTTCTCTTTAGATAAATTTTATTTATTTTTTTAATTTTAACATTTAAAATTATTTATTCTCTCACATATTACATTTCCCCACTATTCCCAGCCTTGTCTCCTCCCAATTTATTCATTTCCCTTCAGAAAAAAGCAGACCTCCCAGGAATATCAACAAAACATGGCCTATCTGGTAGCTATATGATGAGGCTCCTCTCCTCACATTAAGGTGTATGTCTTATTCAACAAAGTGATGCACGAATACAGTGAAGCAGTGTTTGTTGGACATAATAGAGCAGTTGCACATATGATAGTTATGACTCCATGCATATAATAAGCCAGAAATAATTTCAACATGAAGAGAAGAAGGAACCAGGAAATCTACCCCCCAATCCCAGCTGAGAAGCTATTGATAATTTATAGCTCCAAAGGGAGGGAGAATCAGTTTTCTTCAAGAATGCAGCCCCTGTGAGGCTTACTCATGCTTTAGAATATCACCCATACACACACAGGCAGAGCTTAGTGGACTCCATAGTCATCTGGAAAAGAGAAAAGGCACATGTAATTAGAGTAGTGGTCATGGGAATAGGGGAAGTGGAAGAGTGGGGATGAGGAGTGGACTTGATCACAACATGTACTTATTAAAGTCTCAATCAAGTGGAAAAAGAAAATAAGGTTGAGAGAGATAGAGGAAGACAAATAATTGACTGCTGGCTTCCACTGTGAACGTACATACATAGCAGAACACACACAATCAATAAAATGGAAATATATAATTATCTTTAAAATCTGCACACCCACTCAATACCACCATGAATCATAATTTTTGGCTGGTGACTCTAAATTTTCAGGTTCTCAGGCAAATAAGATGTTCAGTCTACAGTCTCATACTCTCTCTCCCTCTCCCTTCCTCTCTTCCTTCTCCTCTCACCTCACCTTATTTTCCCCCTTTACGATCAAAGGGTGTTGGTGGAGAACAAGGCTAGTAGGCCAATTTTAGTTAACACTGTAATGAATTACTAGAAGATGCCATGAAGAAGGCAGGAGAATAAGAGACAGCCACAGGAAAAGAAGAAGCAAAGACAAGACAGAACCAAAAATCTAAAAAGAACTCTGAGGAAACCATTGTGCTTGGTATGTCAATTTAGCTGATTACCACATCAGAGAATGGGATTTTTTTTCAGTGTTGTGGGAGGCTGAGCCTGGCACATTTATATGTCATGAATAGACTGTCATTTCCTGAGATGAATGGCTGAAACATAGCCCCAAATGCTAACTTTATCTAGTCCAGCAAGGAAAGTTTACAGGCTTTGTCTCTTCCCTCTTCAAATGGGTTTGACTTTTGACAATTCAAATTTGAAATATAAAGGGGATAAAGGCAGAAAGGGGAAGGAAGAGAAAAAAGAGGCAGAGAAGGAAGAGAGATTGTGGAATATTGTTTGGCTGGTCCAAGGACCCTGAGATTAAATTCATACTTGGACAAGAATCTAGAGAAATAAGGAATGGAGTTTGCCAGCAAAAGGAAAACATTGTGCAGCACTCTGGAACTGGCACAGACACTTTGGATTCACAGAGAGAAGGCTGTAGCATGGAGCATACATTGCAGCATAAAGAGGCAGTTAGCTCTTGTTTGGCCTCAGAAGACCTGTACCATTAGAGAATGAGAGATCTTTCAAATATTCAGAAAATGTGTGGTTTTAGAGCTAGTGAGATGACTTCATGAGAGAAGATTTGTTGCCAAGCCTGATGATCTGAATTCCACCTCTGGGTGCAATGTAGTGAAAGGAGAGAATTGACTAGTGAAAACTACTCCAACTTCTCAAGTAGAAATTTCTTGTTTGGTCATGTGATGTTTTCCTAAAGCAGATAAATGAGAGGACACGTGATGTTTAGAAAGTGTACAAGTAGGACTCAACAGACAGTGATGACACGCTTGCATTGTGAGCCATGCAGTGCTTCATTTTTCTTGCTTCTTCTGTGGTCTTCTGACTGATTCTGGCTGTGACCACTGCCTTGTGCTCATTAGGCAGAGGTTTGGCTGTTTATGCCACCAATGCTGACTTGTGATTGGACACACTGCTGAACTGGACTGTTGGTATCTTGACAATGACAGTTGCAATTGTTACAAGGAACTACTTCTCAACAAGTCCACATCCCCCTTCCTCCCATACCTTTCTTCCTCCCATACCTTCAGATGGTGGGGAGAATGGGGTTGAAGCATTTAAGAACACTTATTAAGGTAAGTTTTGAAAACTTTAAGTCTACAGACTTCCAATTGTGATCTGTAGTATATGTCAGTGTGTGTGTGTGTGTGTGTGTGTGTGTGTGTGTGTGTGTGTGTGTGTGTTGAGATCATCTCACTGCACAGCACAGGCTGACCTCACAATTTTTATGTTTACATTATCTATGCTGAGATCACAGACATAAAGGCTATTACATAGATGCTTTTGGTTTTTAGACAAGGTCTTTCTATATATCCCTGGCTAGTCTGGAATATGCTACTTAGACCAAGGTGCATGCTGGCCTCAAATTCATAAAAAACAAAAACAAAAAAACAACAAAAAAATCCAACCCTGCTGTGTCTTCCAATTGCTGAAAATAAAATTAATAAAATTGTGCACTATGTCCCGTAGTGGGTTTTTGTTTTTGTTTTTGTTTTGCTTGTGTATGTTGTGTAGAATAGAGTCTCTAGCCTAGGCTAACTTAAAAGTCATTATGTAGTGGAAAATAATTTTGTAGTAGGATGGTCCTGCCTCTACTCCCTTCCCAGGTGCTGAGGTTATAGGTTTTCATCATCAAACCTGGTTTATGCAGTAGGAAGCAAATCTAGGGCCTCAGACCTACTTCATAAGTATTATACCAACAGAGCTACAGTTTCGCTATGCAAATTTTAGGGTCCAGTGCAATGCAAAATACTTTCAATAGAAGTTCCCAGAATAACCTGCAGGTTCCATGACTTCCTCAAGCCCATGCTTTCACCACAATGACTATGGAAGAGCTTTGAGTGAGAGGAGGGGCTTGATGCTCACAGTTCTGTCATAGATAGTTCTTGCTAAACTCATGCCCCTTGTCATGTGTCCTGCTTCAGCTGGGGCATAGGCTAACATGAGACACAGATTCAGACTAAGGCTAAAGATTAATGATCTTTGGCCTTATAGCTCTCTCTGACTGTACTGGGGACTAGAAACTGATGGCTTCTGAATTAACAGTCTCTATTCTGTGGCTGAAAACTACTGTCTTCTAATGATTAAAACAGTGGGGAATTAAGTAAAAGACTCATTGCTATGACTCCTTTCTCTAACTAGCTAGCCAGGAGCCCCTCCCTACCCAGGAAAGAGGTTCAGAGCTGGATAACATTTTGTAAACCAGAGAGAAAAGGAAAAGAAAGAATTTGTCACAGACAACACACACACAGAGAATGAAGGGAAAGTTACTACAACACATTTCATTATTGATTTCAGCTTTTTATAGCTTTTAGACAAAAAGTTCTCCATGTAATAAAGAATTACCTCATACATGAAAATGTTATTTAAAAAGAGAATTACATAAAGATATAAATAACAAAGTCAAAACACTGTTTCATTCGATAAGCTTGTTGTAAGTTCAAAGCAACAGTTTTTGTATGGCCTTGTCTTATCATAGTACACACCTGTGGATTTACCCTTGGATCTGAATGGTTTTCCTTGAACACAAGTTTGTCCCAAGTCTGTATCTTTTCTTAGTGTAATTTATGAATGCTCATTGTATTTCTTATTGTGCAGCCTTTTTGAGCAATAGGTACATTCTCTTCTTGATTGTAACTTAGTCTGTCTGGCAAAACAACTAAAACCAACTCTTAAAACTTTCTTCCTAAGATTATTTGAATCAAATCAGGAAGTTTATAAAATTGTTAATTTATCTAAACAGTATTAATTCATGAAAGTTCATCTTTATGTTGACCTGCAGGAAATCTGCCTGATAGAGTGGGCTAACACCCAAGAATCATTAGATTATGTAATACTGATAGGAATCCGCATATCAATTGCATGAAGCGAATCCTGAGATGAAGTCTCTTGTGACATTACTTTTCAGAGCTCACCTAAATGCATTTTGCCAGGTAAAAATGGTGGGCTATCTCCAGGAAAGTCACCTGTTAGCCTTAGCCTTTCCTAGATTGCTCCGAACATTGTCACATCCACTAGGCTGATGAATGTTGACCATAACTTTATGATTGCGTTCATGTGACCACTTGCCACATTTTCTGAAGCTCCAGATCTGCTGATTACCCTTCACCGTGTGTCTAAAACATATATCTAACTGAATATGTCCCAAGGTGTGCTCACAGTTTTTTCCTTTATAATTTCTTTGAGGATAGACTGGGGAGATGGTTCAGTGGGTAAGAGCACTTGCAACACAACCGTGTGAACCTGAGCTTGAATCCTCAGCATCTATTTTATAAAGCGAGGGTGGGGCCATCATACCCATGTAATCCCAGCACTGAGAAGTGAATGGAGACTTGCTGTGGCTTTTTAAGGTACCATTTCAGCTTGAGGATCAGGATAGACCCTGTTTCACAGCAGTAAGGCACAGAGTAATAGAGCAGGACACATAACATTCTCCTCTGAACTAGGAATGCACATGTACACACACACACACACACACACACACACACACACACACACATATTTTGAAGTGATCTCACATTGCAAAAGTAGTAAAATTAAACTTAACAATTGCTTAAACTGTAAGTATAGTTATCACCTCTCAGTTTTTTCCTGTGTGCATTTAATGTGTCAGCAAACACAGTTAGGGGCAATGGCTCAGTTCAGAGTTTCATTTGTGGGATCTTTTTGATTCAGTCAGACTTCTTCAATTTGAGCAGAGCCCCAGTATCATTCAGTTTTCTGGGGGTTGCAATTTTATCCATTTTTATGTCAAAGTAATATTCTCCTCTGTAGGGACCTGCCAGATGGCTCAGGGGATAAAGACACTTGACAATAAAGATGATGACCTGACTTTTATCCCCAGAAATCACACAGTATAAAGAGAGAACTGACTTTCTTTGTTCATGAGTGAGCATCTAAGACAGACATGTTTCACCTATGAACTCTCAACAATATGGATGCCTGCACAATATTGCACCAATGACATCCAAGCAACGACAGAGAATCACCTCACATTTCCCTGCCCTTAGTTAAAGAGCTATAGGCAGTAGGTGGCTTTGCATAAGAGTCGGTTTTCTTCGGGGATGAAGTCTCTGGTAAGTTGGTCATGTCCAGGTGGATAGCCCTAAATATATTCATATAGGCAATGATAAGCAGTTAAAGGGAAGGCTATGTCAGCAAAAGGCAGATGATCTTCCTTCTGCCACGTGTTTTTATCTGGGCTGTTACCAGAAGATAATTAAGACAATTGAAGCTTCCTACTCAGGCCATGCTAATTTGTGGCAAGCTGACATTAAAACATCAACAACAATCATACAGACCTACTATAATTAACATCAGGTTTAGCATCTTATTTTAGCAAGCATGGTCATGGCATCCAGAGACTCCACAATGATGGTTGGGACCACATTTGTGTTGATAATGAAAAGACAAAAGGACATAGCTATTCATTTGAGAACTTATTCCCTTCTGACAGAAGAAGATCCCTCCTACCCTGAGTCTACCAGGGCTCTCCTCACTGTCTCCCATATCTCATGGTAGGGAGTTTGTTCTTGCAAATCCAAAAGGTCCAAGGGAGACGGAGGCCTAGGGATCTGAGTAAGACTGCACTTTTGTATGCACACATGATATGCCTGAAGGAACCCAGGCTTCCTCCATGAGCTATCACAAAACAAGTCTAGAAATAAGTCTCAGACTCATCAAAGACTGAGGCCAACATCTGTATATATTTCTATCTTAATGTTCACTCACTAAGCTTGCTATTCATTTAAACACTACACAGAAGGTGACCATTTCTAGTATTTTGTCTGAACAATCCTCTCACCCTCTGACGACTTCAGTCCTTTCACGTTTTGTTTCTGATAAAGGTTCATGGACAGATGATTTTTCAAGACTGCATTTCACAGTCACTTCTAGCAGCACTTGAAACACAACTTCCTCTCAGATGTCTGGTAGCTTCCGTCATAATCTGTCTTCCTGTTGGACGTCATTAGCACAACTTTATACTCTTCACCTCTTCCCCTACAGGATACCTGCAGGTGCAGAATTCTGTTCCTGACGCTGCTGTCCCTGCTGTGCACTGCTAATGGGTAAGTGCTATAGCTGAAACCCTTTATCCCATCAGGGTTCCAGCAGGAAAATGAAGAGCTCCAGGTGCCCAAGTTCATGACTTGTATGTGCTAGTGCCCTGCTTCCTCTCCTACCTAACCTCTTCGAGGCATTCCAGAAGTTCATTTTACAGCTCCTGATTCTGGGGCAGGGATGACACATACTATGATAATCCCATGACTACAAACAAACAACCTCAGCCAAGCAGTGAAGACAGAGACCCAAGGAAGAGTCCGTTAACTTGGGAACATCAAGACCAAAAATTGTTGCTTGAGTACCAAAGGGGCCAGAATCCAGGACACAGGAATATATCCCATGTGTATAACTGACAGAGATACACTTACACAGACAGATAAGAAGCTAAACTTAAGAGTAGCAGGTACACTGGGACCTGAAGAGATAAGCTAGATTGCGAAGGCTCCATATTAGAACTAACAGAATCCAGGACACAGGAATATATCCCATGTGTATAACTGAGAGAGATACACTTACACAGACAGATAAGAAACTAAACTTAAGAGTAGCAGGTAGACTGGGACCTGAAGAGATAAGCTAGATTGCGAAGGCTTCATATTAGAACTAACAGAATGTTGGATTTTTCTCTGCTGTGATCTTATGGCATCATGGCCAGGAGGAATATAGAACCTAGGGAAAGTTTTGTCACTTTTAAGGTCAGAGTAGGAGATTTGTCTCACCTCCAGGAGTGAAAATACTTTTTCTCTCCTCTTCAATCCTAAAAAGGAAACCTAGCATTCACTTCCTGGAGCTCCTGCAGTTTGACTATTCAGCATACCAGACCTGCAGCCTTCCAGGGTCTTGCCAGAGAGGAGTACTATTCATCTTCTTCTGGACAGGAAATGACATGAAGTCCAAGGTGCCTGGGATTTTTCCTTCCTCAGAGCTCACTTTTACCCCATTGCCTGAAGACCATTATACCAAGCTCACCTGCACGGTGAAAGGTGAAAATGTTCAGCTGACTCCAGAGAGAACTGTTCCTCTCTGACTTAGGGTTTTATTGCTGTGAAGAGACATTGTCTTAGTTAGGGTTTTACTACTGTGAACAGACAGCACGATCAAGGCAACTCTTATAAGGACATTTAATTGGGGCTGGCTTATAGGTTCAGAGGGCCAGCCCATTATCATCAAAGTGAGAGCACTGCAATATCTAAGTAGACATGGCACTGGAGGAGCTGAGAATTCTACATCTTCATATGAAGGCCACTAGAAGACTGATTTCCCCTGTGGTTAGCAGAAAGATCTCCAACAAAGCCACACTTCCTAATAGTGTCACATCCTATGGCCACACATTCAAATATTTGAATCTATGGGGGGCCATATCTATTCAAACCACTACAAGCACAATGTGTCCTGTGAGTGCTGGGAGGGAGGCTTCATCATCACAGACTAGTAGTGTGTATGTGTGTGGGGGGTGTGTGTGTAGGGGGTGACTGTTTAAACAAGCTTTGTAAAGTCCCAGGAGTCAGTGGACAATGTATCAGAAAACAGCATCTCTAGCTTCCTAGTCCCTATAGACATCGGTGTTTTTAAACGACATGCTCCCATTACTCACTCTGAAGCAGGGTCCTGTCTTTCCTTTCAGATGCTCTACAGAACCTCTTTATCGGATTCTTTTTTTCAGCAATGGCACAGGAAGGAAACAGACTTCCATATCTGGTGCTGTGACGGGAGCTCATGAGCATTAGGCTCAGAGCAGACCCTCCCTTCGTCTTCAGCCCCTGTTCTAAAGTGGCGTCATTTATTCCACAACTAACTTACTACAGAAACGAAGCACATACTGCATGATTCATTTTCTTCCTTTTGCAAACTTTATTTCATTGTGATTACACAATGTATCAAAAGAAATTATAACATTTATTTGTTTACTTATCTCTTTCTGTGAGTGCTTTTAAATAAATGCGTTTGCAATTTTCCTCTTAACTCTGCTTACTCCCAAATAATTGAGACTAGACTGTTATATTTATTTAACAAGTTTTAAGGGCACAACTGAACAGTATTATTCTATTTAATTCTCTAAGTAAATCTGGCTACTTGCCATCAAAATCCCCACATACTTGCATTTTTTAATTGATATGGCTCTTTGGGGATTCAGATATTTTTTATGGTGTATCCTGGACTTTCTCCCTTTGGCTAATCCCCACTTCCTCTCTCCTCGCCCTCTCCATTGGAAGGGAAGACATCCAGATCTATTCTGTCCCTTGCTTGGCTGATCAGCTTTTATTGACAAAGCAGAGAATAAATAAGGAGCAATGCTTACATAACATTGAGACAGGAGATTCTCAGACTAAGGATTGCAACGAGACATGAAAATACAGAAATAAGTATTTTTGAATAATACAAGAATAATTTTATACAGTGAACATTAACATCATGCCTATAATGTGTGTGTGTGTGTATGTGTATGTGTGCAATGTGGTATGTGTGTGTGAATGTGTGTGGTGTGGGGTGTGTGTGTGTGTGTGTGTGTGTGTGTGTGTGTGTGTGAGTGAATGTCCTATGGCAGTGATGGGAGGTCAGACGACAACTTGGTAGGAATTAATTCTCTCCATTTACAACAGGAGTTCCATCGATTGGATTCAGGTAATAAGGCTTGTCAGAAACATCTGTATACACTGACCCAACTGACTAGCCTCACAATAGCCTTCTCCACTCCTCTGTTGGTGGACAGCTAATCTGGTGCATAATTTAGTCATAGTGAATAGTTCTGTAACTTAAGTGTAGTTAGTAATTCTTCAAGAGACATTGAAATGCAAGTATTCAATCTCTGGGATATGCTAACTTGTAGGGCCGAAGGAGTTAAGTATCTGGGTCATAAGCAAAAAAAAAAAATATGTATAGTTATCTATGAAACCTCTGTATTGAGTGTGATAGTGACCTTCACAATCACTGAATCATGGGGCCCAATCTCTATATATGTATCTAACAAATTCTTGTGGTTTCTGACCCAGCCAAGCTGTATCCATCCATCTCTCCCATTGGCATCCTCTCTCTGACTCTCAGTACTATAGGAAGAGTAAAACTGACATGTTTGTAGCACATTGTCACTGATAAATACATTTTGCATGTGTATTTGAAATGCTGTGAAACTCAGAGAATTGTCCAGTGGCTGGTCAAAAGTTGATTTTCGGTCTCTGTTATCAACTGTTAACAGTTTTAATGAATGGAATAAGTAGATGATAGAATATAAGACTCCAAGTAGAGGAATGACATGAAATAAGCAAAAAAAATATGGAAACATTTCAAATAGCACTGGAAAGGAACATATATGAAATGTTGAACATAATAAAAATCAAATCTTTTAATTATTTACAGTTATAGATATGGGAGAAGAATCTTAATTCAATGGCATAGATCAAATCTTCTACAAGATCATGAAAAGACACTTCACCAAACTCAGGAAAAACATATACTTTCAGGTATTGGAAACAAACATAACAATAAATAGGCAAAAAGATAAAAGAAAAAATGCTACAGCATCTGAGGTATCCTAGTTAATAGGGAGAACAAAACAAGAATATTGAAATCTGAAGAAGTAAAACAAAATGCCCCATGTGAGAAAAACTCTACAAAAATAACAGCTGGTTTCATAGTAGAAGTTTTGAAAGAAGAAAAAGGCTGGAACCTATTCCATCTGTGACCCTGTATTTCTTGTAGACAGGACAAATTTTGGGTCAAAAGGTTTGTGGGTGGGTTGGTGTCTTATTCCTCTATAGGGAGGTCCTGCCTGTGTCAGGAGCCATCTTGTATAGAGTAAAGCTAGAAGGTGGCTTTCCTAGAGGTGGCCCACCACTTTTGAATGGTCTGTGATGGGTAAGCTCTATGAGACAAAGTCACAAAGAAACTTCATCCCAGTATTGCTTCTTGCAGCTGATATTCCTTTCCTGTTATTATTAAATAATATATAATAATCACTAGGTATTAGCCAAATCTTTTGGGCAGATTTCTGCAGATCAGTGATGTGCTATCTTTTAGTGATGCTAATTGACAAATAGACAATTTCTTAATTCTTTTTTTCCGAATATTTCTTTTATTTATTTTTACACTCCAGATTTTATTCCTTTCCCTGTCCACATCCCATACCTCCTCAACACACCCTGAACACTCCTCCCTACCTCAACAAGGATGTCCTCACCCACCCCACCAGACCTCAAAACTTCCAGGGGCCTCCAGTCTGTTGAGGGTTAGTTGCATCTTCTCTGACTGAACCCAGACCCAGGTCCTCTGCTGTATATGTGTTGGGGGCCTCATCTCAGCTGGTGTATGCTACCTGCTTGGTGATCCAGTGTCTAAGAGATCTCAGGGGTCCAGGTTAATTGAGACTGCTGGTCCTCGTACAGGGTTGCCTTCCTCCTTAGCTTCCTCCTGCTTTTCCCTAACTCAACCAGAGAGGTCAGCAGCTTCTGTTCATTGGTTGGGTGCACATATCTGCATCTGACTCTTTCAGCTGTTTGTTCGGTCTTTTGGAGAGCAGTCATGGTAGGTCCCTTTTTGTGAACAACCATAGCTTCAGTAATGTTCTTGGGGCCTCCCCTTGAGGTGGAACCCACTTTGGGCCTTTCACTGGATCTTTGTTTCCTCAGGCTCTTCTCCATTTCCATCCCTGCATTTCTTTCAAACAGGAAGAATTATGGGTCAGGACTTTGGTTGTGGGATAGCA
This sequence comes from Rattus norvegicus, assembly GCF_021556685.1. Taxonomy (NCBI): domain Eukaryota; kingdom Metazoa; phylum Chordata; class Mammalia; order Rodentia; family Muridae; genus Rattus; species Rattus norvegicus. The sequence continues at coordinate 69,401,389 of NC_141534.1, read as the reverse complement.
GCCCTGTCTCACTTGATGCCCTGTCTTTCTGCTGAAGGTGGATGCAGTAAGTTCCCTCTCCCCACTGTAGGGCCTTTCATCTAGGGTTCCCCCTTTGAGTCCTGAGAGTCTTTCACTTCCTAGGTCTCTGGTACATTCTAGAGGGTCTTCCCAACCTCCTTCCTCCCGAGGTCACCTGTTTCCATTCTTTCTGCTGGCCTCAGGGCTTCAGTCCTTCCCCCCCCAGTATCTGATCATGTTTCCTTCTCCCACCATTCCAATCCCATTTCCCTTCCTTCTCCTTTTCTCTGTCCCCACTGTGGTTGCTTTCTTCTCCCTCCCAAGTGGAACTGAGGCATCCTCAGTTGGGTCCTTCAGCTTGCTGACCTTTTTGAGTTCTGTGGACTGTATATTGGATATTCTGGGTGTTTTGTTTGGTTTTGTTAACATCCACTTATTAGTGATAAGATACCATGCATGTCTTTTGGGTCTGAGTTCCCTCACTCAGGATGACATTTTCTAGTTCCATTCATTTGCCTGCAAAACTCAGGATGCCCTCATGCTTAATAGCTGAGTAATATCCCATTGTCTAAATGAACCACATTTCTGTATCCACTTTTCTGTTGTGTGACGTGTGGACTGTTTCTAGCTTCTGACTATCACACATAAGGCCACTATGAACATCGTGGAATATGTGCCCCTGTGACATGGTGAGGCGTCTTTGGAGTATATTCCCAAGAGTGATATTTCTGGATCTTTAGGTAGGACTATTTCCAATTTTTTGAGAAACCTACAAATTGATTTCCAGAGTGGTTGTACCAGTTTACAATCCCATCAGCAAAGAAAGAGTGCTCCTCTTTCTCCACATCCTGGCCAACAGGTGTGTCACCTAAGGTTTTGGTCTTAGCCATTCTGACTTGTGTGAAGTAGAATCTCAGGGTCATTTTGATTTGAATTTATTTGACCACTAAGGACTTTGAACATTTCCTTAGTTTCAGATTACTCTATTGTGAATTCTCAGTTTAGTTACATACTCCAGATTTTGATTGGGTTGTTTGTTTGTTTTTTTCCCATCTTTATAACATGAGTATTTCTTATATACATTTTGATTGTTATTCCCCTTCCCGGTATCCAGGCCAACATCCACCTAACCCCTCCTACTCCCCTTCTCTATGCGTGTTCCCCTCCATATCCTCCCCCCATTACAGCCCTCCCCCAAAAATCATGTTCACTGGGGGTTCAGTTTTGGAAGGACCAAGGGATTCCGCTTCCACTGGTGCTCTTACTAGACTATTCATTGCTACCTATGAGGTTGGAGCCCAGGGTCAGTCCATGTATAGTCCTTAGGTAGTGGCTTAGTCCCTGGAAGCTCTGGTTGCTTGGCATTGTTGTTCATATGGGGTCTTGAGCCACTTCAAGCTCCTCCAGTCCTTTCTCTGATTCCTTCAACGGGGGTCCTGTTCTCAGTTCAGTGGTTTGCTGCTGACATTCTCCTATGTATTTGCTGTATTCTGGCTGTGTCTCTCAGGAGAGATCTACATCCGGTTCCTGTCAGCCTGCACTTCTTTGCTTCATCCATCTTATCTAGTTTGGTGGCTGTATATGTATGGGCCATATGTGGGACAGTCTCTGAATGGGTGTTCCTTCTGCCTCTTTTCTAAACTTTGCCTCCCTGTTCCCAGGCAAGAGTATTCTTGGTCCCCTTTTAAAGAAGGAGTGAAGCATTTGCATTTTGATCTTCCATCTTGAGTTTCATGTGTTCTGTGCATCTAGGGTAATTCAAGCATTGGGACTAATAGCCACTTATCAATGAGTACATACCATGTGTGTTTTTCTGTGATTGGGTTACTGCATTCAGGATGATATTTTGCAGTTCCATCCATTCGCCTACAAATTTCATAAAGTCATTGTTTTTGATAGCTGAGTAATATTCCATTCTGTAGATGTACCACATTTTCTGTATCCATTCCTCTACTGAAGGGCATCTGGCTACTTTCCAACTACTGGCTATTATAAATAAGTCTGCTATGAACATAGTGGAGCACATGTCCTTGTTATATGTTGGGGCATCTTTTGGGTATATGCCCAAGAGCGGTATAGTTGGGTCCTCAGGTACTTCAATGTCCAGTTGTCTAAGGAACCTCCAGACTGATTTCCAGAATGGTGGTACCAGCCTGCAATCCCACCAACAATGGAGGAGTGTTCCTCTTTCTCCACGTCCTCATCAGCATTTACTGTCACCTGAGTTTTTTATCTTAGCCATTCTCACTGGTGTGAGGAGAAATCTCAGGGTTGTTTTGATTTGCATTTCCCTTGTGACTAAAGATGTTGAACATTTCCTTAGGTGTTTCTCAGCCATTCGGCATTCCTCAGCTGTGAATTCTTTGTTTAGCTCTGAATCCCATTTTTTAATAGGGTTATTTGTCTCCCTGCAGTCTAACTTCTTGAGTTCTTTGTATATTTTGGATATAAGGCCTCTATCAGTGGTAGGATTGGTAAAGATCTTTTCCCAATCCATTGGTTGTTGTTTTTTCCTAACAGTATCCTTTGCCTTACAGAAGCTTTGCAGTTTTATGAGATCCCATTTTTCCATTCTTGATCTTAGAGCATAAGCCATTGGTGTTTTGTTCAGGAAATTTTCTCCAGTGCCCATGTGTTCGAGATGCTTCCCCACTTTTTCTTCTATTAGTTTGAGTGTATCTGGTATGATGTGGAGGTCCTTGATCCACTTAGACTTAAGCTTTGTACAGGGTGATAAGAATGGATTGATCTACATTCTTCTACATGCTGAACTCCAGTTGAACCAGCACCATTTGTTGAAAATGCTGTCTTTTTTCCATTGGATGGTTTTGGCACCTTTATCAAAAATCAAGTGCCCATAGGTGTGTGGGTTCATTTCTGGGTCTTCAATTCTATCCCACTGGTCTATCTGTCTGTCTCTGTACCAATACCATGCAGTTTTTAATCACTATTGCTCTGTAATACTACTTGAGTTTAGGGATAGTAATTCCCTCAGAAGTCCTTTTATTGTTGAGGATAGTTTTAGCTATCCTGGGTTTTTTGTTATTCCAGATGAATTTGCAAATTGTTCTTCTTTAAAGAATTGGATTGGAATTTTGATGGGAATTGCATTGTATCTGTAGATTGCTTTTGGTAAAATGGCCATTCTTACTATATTAATCCTGCCAATCCATGAGCATGGGAGATCTTTCCATCTTCTGAGGTCTTCTTCAATTTCTTTCTTCAGAGGCTTGAAGTTCTTATTGTACAGATCTTTTACTTGCTTAGTTAAAGTCACACCGAGGTACTTTATATTATTTGGGACTATTATGAAGGGTGTTATTTCCCTAATTTCTTTCTCACCTTGTTTCTCTTTTGTTTAGAGGAAGGGTTCTGATTTATTTGAGTTAATTTTATACCCATCCACTTTGCTGAATGTGTTTATCAGCTTTAGTAGTTCTCTGGTGGAACTTTTGGGATCACTTAAATATACTATCATATCATCTGCAAATAGTGATATTTTGACATCTTCTTTTCCGTATCCCTTTGATCTTTTGTTGTCTGATTGCTCTGGCTAGAACTTCAAGAACTATATTGAATAAGTAGGGAAAGAGTGGGCAGCCTTGTCTAGTCCCTGATTTTAGTGAGATTGCTAAAAGTTTCTCTCCATTTAGTTTAATGTTAGCTACTAGTTTGCCATATATGGCTTTTACTATATTTAGGTATGGGCCTTGAATTCCTGTTCTTTCCAGTACTTTTGTCATGAAGGGGTGTTGAATTTTGTCAAATGCTTTCTCAGCATCTAATGAAATGATCATGTGGTTTTTATCTTTCAGTTTGTTTATATAATGGATCACGTTGATGATTTTCTGTGTATTAAACCATCCCTGCATGCCTGGGATGAAGCCTACTTGATCATGGTGGATGATTGTTTTGATGTGCTCTTGGATTCGGTTTGCCAGAATTTTATTGAGTATTTTTGCGTCGGTGTTCATAAGGGAAATTGGTCTGAAGTTCTCTTTCTTTGTTGGGTCTTTGTGTGGTTTAGGTATAAGAGTAATTGTAGCTTCATAGAAGGAATTCGGTAGTGCTCCATCTGTTTCAATTTTGTGGAATAATTTGGATAGTATTGGTATGAGGTCTTCTATGAAGGTCTGATAGAATTGTGCACTGAACCCATCTGGACCTGGGCGCTTTTTGTTTGGGAGACCATTAATGACTGCTTCTATTTCTTTCCGAGTTATGGCATTGTTTAAATGGTTTATCTGTTTCTGATTTAATTTCAGTACCTGGTATCTGTCTAGCAAATTGTCCATTTCCTGCAGATTTTCAAGTTTTGTTGAATATAGGCTTTTGTAGTAGGATCTGACGATTTTTTTGACTTTCGTCTGATTCTATATTCATGTCTCCCTTTTTATTTCTGATTTTGTTAATTTGTACACACTCTCTGTGTCCTCTTGTTAGTCTGGCTAATGGTTTATCTGTCTTGTTGATTTTCTCAAAGAACCAACTTGTAGTTCTGTCGATTCTTTGTATGGTTCTTTTTGTTTCCCCTTGGTTGATTTCAGCTCTGAGTTTGATTATTTCCTGCCTTCTACTCCTCCTTGGTGTATTTGCTTCTTTTTGTTCTAGAGCTTTTAGGTGTGCTGTCAAACTGGTGACATATGTTCTCTCCTGTTTCTTTCTGCAGGCACTCAGAGCTATGAGTTTTCTTCTTAGCACAACTTTCATTGTGCCCCATAATTTTGGGTATGTTGTACCTTTATTTTCATTAAATTCTAAGAACCCTTTAATTTCTTTCATTATTTCTTTCTTGACCAGGTTATCATTGAGTAGAGCATTGTTCAATTTCCATGTATATATGGGCGTTCTTACCTTTATGATGTTGAAGACCAGCTTTAGCCTGTGGTGGTCTGATAGGACGAAGGAGATTATTTCTATCTTTCTGTATCTATTGAGGCCTGCTTTATGACCAGTTATATGGTCAATTTTGGAGAAAGTTCCATGAGGTGGTGAGAAGAAGGTATATCCTTTCATTTTAGGTTACAATGTTCTATAAATATCTGTTAAGTCCATTTGGTTCATGACTTCTCTTAGTCTGTCTATGTCTCTGTTTAATTTCTGTTTCCATTATCTGTCCATTGATGAGAGTGGGGTGTTGAAATCTCCTACTATTATTGTGTGAGTTGCAATATGTACTGTGACCTTTAGTAAGGTTTCTTTTCTGTATGTAGGTGCCCTTTTATTTAGAGCATAGATATTTAGGATTGAGAGTTCATCTTGGTGGATATTTTCCTTTGATGAATATGAAGTGTCCTTCCTTATCTTTTTTGATGACTTTTAGTTGAAAACTGATTTTATTTGATATTAGAATGGCTACTCCAGCTTTCTTCTTCAGACCATTTGCTGGAATGTCGTTTTCCAGCCTTTCACTCTGAGGTAATTTCTGTCTTTGTCTCTGAGGTGTGTTTCTTGTAGGCAGCAGAATGCAGGGTCCTCATTGTGTATCCAGATTGTTAATGTATGTCTTTTTATTGGGGAGTTGAGACCATTGATGTTGAGAGATATTATGGAATAGTGATTATTGCTTCCTGTTATATTCGTATTTGGATGTGAGATTATGTTTGTGTGCTTTTCTTCTCTTTGTTTTGTTGCCAAGATGATTAGTTTCCTGCTTTTTCTAGGGTATAGCTTGCCTCCTTATGTTGGGCTTTACCATTTATTATCCTTTGTAGGGCTGGATTTGTAGAAAGATATTGAGTAAATTTGGTTTTGTCATAGAATATCTTGGTTTCTCCATCTATGTTAATTGAGATTTTGCTGGATACAGTAACCTGGGCGGGTATTTGTGTTCTCTTAGGGTCTGTATGACATCAGTCCAGGATCTTCTGGCTTTCATAGTCTCTGGTGAGAAGTTTGGTGTGAATCTGATAGGTCTGCCTTTATATGTTACTTGACCTTTTTCTCTTACTACTTTTAATATTCTTTGTTTTGTACATTTGGTGTTTTGACTATTATGGGATGGGAGGATTTTCTTTTCCAGTCCAATATATTTGGAGTTCTGTAGGTTTCTTGTATGTTTATGGGCATCTCTTCCTTTAGGTTAGGGAAGGTTTCTTCTGTGATTTTGTTGAAGATATTTACTGGTCCTTTGAGCTGGGAGTCTTCACTCTCTTCTATACCTATTATCCTTAGGTTTGATCTTCTCATTGAGTCCTGGGTTTCCTGTATGTTTTGGACCAGTAGCTTTTTCTGTTTTACATTATCTTTGACAGTTGTGCTGATGATTTCTATGGAATCTTCTGCTCCTGAGATTCTCTCGTCTATCTCTTGTATTCTGTTTGTGATGCTTGTATCTATGACTCCTTGTCTCTTCCTTTGGTTTTCTATATCCAGCGTTGTCTCCCTTTGTGCTTTCTTTATTGCTTATATTTCCATTTTTAACTCCTTCACCTGTTTGATTGTGTTTTCCTGGAATTCTTTCAGGGATTTTTTTGATTCTTCTCTATAGCCTTCTACTTGTTTACTTATGTTTTCATGTGTTTTTCTAAGGGAGTTCTCTATGTCTTTTTTTTTTCTGGAGCTGTTGACCAAACCCAGGGCCTTGTGCTTGCTAGGCAGGTGCTCTACCACTGAGCTAAATCCCCAACCCCTTCTCTATGTCTTTCTTGACCCTCTCCATCATCATGATCAAATGTAATTTAAAATCAAGATCTTGCTTTTCCCATGTGTTTGGGTATTCTGTGTTTGGTTTGTTGGGAGAATTGGGCTCCGATGATGCCATCTAGTCTTGGTTTCCACTGCTTGGGTTCCTGTGTTTGCCTCTCGCCATCAGGTTGTCTCTGTTGTTACCTTGTTTTGCTATTTCTGACAGTGACTAGACCATCCTATAGGCCTCTGTGTCAGGAGTGTTGTAGACCTGTTTTCTTTCAGCCAGTTATGGGAACAGAGTGTTGTGCTTTCAGGGGTGTAGTCTTTCCTGTCTACTGGTTTTCACCTGTTCCTGTGGGCGTGTATCCTGAGTCCACCAGGCAGTTCACTTGGAGCAGAAAAGTTGGTCTTTCCTGTGGTCCCGGACCTGAAGTTGCTCCTGGGGGGCTTCTTTTGAGCTCTCCATGAGTGGGGCAACCAGAAGGGCTGGCCCCGACTTTTTCTGGGCCTCTGTGCACCAGGGTCCCTGATGGCGTTAGGTGTTTTCCTCTGGAGTCAGAAATGTGGACAGAGTGTAGTCTCTTCTGGCTTCCCAGGCATGTCTGCCCCTCTGAAGGTTTAGCTCTCCCTCCCATGGGATTTGGGTGCAGGGAGCTGTTGACTTGGTCACTTCAGGTCCAGATGTTGTCTGGAGCGCAGGGGACCTGCCGCCCGAGTGCACCTATTCCCGGTTCCCAGAGGCCATATACAGTTTCCTCTTGGGCCAGGGATGTGGGCAGGGGTGGTCAGTATTGGTGGTCTCTCCCGCTCTGCAGTCTCAGGAGTGCCCACCTGTCCGGGCAGTGAGCTCTCTCTCCCAAGGGGTTTTGGATCAGGGAGCTGTGGGCCATGATCAGCGAGGTTGGGGCTCTAGCTAAAAACCAGAAGTGTCCGGTCCCAGAGGAATTTTGCCTCTGTGTGTCCTGGATCCACCAGGCAGGTTGCTTGGAGCAGAAAAGTTGGTCTTATCTGTGGTCCTGTGGCTCAAGTTGCTCGTGGTGGGCTGCTTTTGAGCTCTCCGTGAGGGTGCCTAGGTTGTTTGTTTTTTTTTGGTGGTAAGTTTCTTGAGTTCTTTATATATTTTGGATATTAATCCTCTATTAGATGTGGGGATAGTTAAAATTTTTTCCCAATCTCTAGGATGCTGATTTCTCTTATTGACTATGTCCTTTCCCTCACAGAAGTTTTCTAGTTTTATGAGGTCCCATTTATCAATTCATGATCTCAGAGTGTGAGCCCTTGGAATTCTGTTTAGGAAATTTCTGCCTCTGCCAATGGTGGATTAAGTTAATAAATTTTCACATATTGAACCAACCTTGCATCCATGGGATAAAGCCTACTTGATTGTGGTAAATGATGTTTTTGATGTGTTCTTGGATTTGGTTTGCGAGACTTTTATTGAGCATTTTTGCATTGATATTCATAAGCAAGATTGGTCTGAAGTTCTCTTTTTTGGTAGGGTTCATGTGTGGTTTGGGTGTCAGAGTAATTGTGACTTCATAGAATGAGTTAGGTAGTGTTCCTTCTGTTTCTATTTTATGGAATAGTTTGAGGAATATTGGTATCAGGTCTTCTTTGAAGATCTGGTAGAATTCTGAACTAAATCCATCTGACCCTAGGCTTTTTTTTTTTTTTTTGGTTGGGAGGTTTTTAATGACTTCTTCTTTTTCTTTATGGGATATGGGCCTGTTTAAAAAGTTTGCCTGCTCTTGATTTAAGTTTGGTATGTGGTATCTGTCTAGAAAACCATCCATTTCATCTAGATTTTCTAGTTTTGTTGAGTATAGGCTTTCGTAGTAGTATCTGATGTGTTTTTTTTAATTTCCTCTGTTTCTGTTGTTATGTCTCCCTTTTCATTTCTGATTTTGTTGATTTGGATACTGCTTCTGGGCCCTTTAGTTAGGTTGGCTAGGGGTTTATCTATCTTCTTAGTTCTCTTCTCAAAACCAGCTTTCGGTTTTGCTGATTTTTGTTTTGTTCTCTTTGTTTCTATTTGGTTGATTTCTGCTCTGGGGTTGACTATTTCCTGTTTTCTTCTCCTCTTGAGTGAGTGTGCTTCTTTTGTTCTAGAACTCTCAGGTGTGCTGTTAAGTTGCTAATGTATGATCTCTACAGCTTCTTTATCAGTGCACTTAGTGCTATGAATTTTCCTCTTAGCACTGCTTTCATTGTCTCCCATAGGTTTGGGTTTAATGTATCAACGTTTTCATTAAATTCCAGCCAGTCTTTAATTTCTTTCTTTATTTCTTCCCTGACCAAATTACCATTGAGTAAAGACTTGTTCAGTTTCCACATGTATGTGGCTTTTCTGTTGCTTTTGCTGTTATTGAAGACCATCTTTAGGCCATGGTGAATGGATAGTGTCCACGGGACTATTTCAAGCTTCTTGTATCCATTGAGGGTTGTTTTGTGACCAATTATATGGTCAATTTTGGAGAAGGTTCCATGAGGTGCTAAAAATAAGATGTATTCTTTTGTTTTAGGGTAGAATGTTCTGTAGATATCTGTTTAATCCATTTGGTTCATAACCTCTATTAATTTCACTCTGTCTCTGTTTAGTTTTGGTTTCAGTGACCTGTCCATTGGTGAGAGTGGGGTGTTGAAATCTCCCACTAATATTATGTGGGATTCAATCTGTGTTTCAAGATTTACTAAAGTTTCTTTTATGAATGTGGGTGCCCTTGCATTTGGTGCATAGATGTTGAGAATTAAGACTTTCTTTTGGTGGATTTTCCCTTTGGTGAATATGAAGTGTCTTTCCACATCCTGCTTGATAACTTTTAAGTTAAAGTCAATTTTATTAGATGTTAGGATGGCAACTCCAGCTTGTTTCTTGGGACCATTTGCTTGGTAGACCTTTTTCCATCATTTTACTTTGAGATAGTGTCTCTCTTTGTTAATGTGTTGTGTTTCTTTTATTCACCAAAATGCTGGATCTTTTTGTGTATCCAGCCTCTTAGCTTATGTTTTTTTATAGGTGAGTTGAGTCCATTAATATTGAGAGATATTAAAGACAGATGACTCTTCGTTCCACTATATTTATTTTTGTAGGTGGCTTTATGTGCTTGTGATTCTCTCCTTTTGGCTTTGTTGTGAGATGCTTAATAATCTTGTCTCTGCTTTGGTGTAGGTATCCTCCTTGTGTTGGAGTTTTCCTTCTAGGATCCTCTGTAAGGCTGGTTTGTTAGATAGATATGGTTTGAATTTGGATTTGTCTAGAATATTGTGGTTTCTCCATTAATGTTGATTGAGAGTTTTGCTGGTCATAGTAGTGTGGACTGGCATTCATGTTTTCTTAGAATCTGCATGACCTCTGACCAGGCTCTTCTGTCTTTCATAGTCTCTGATGAGAATTCTGATAGGTCTGCCTTTGTATGTTAGTTGGCCATTTTCCCTTGCAGCTTTTAATATTCTTTCTTTGTTCTGTGCATTTAGTGTTTTGACTATTATGTGATGAGAGGGTTTTCTTTTCTGGTTCTATTTTTGGGGTTCTATAGGCTTCTTGTACCTTTGTGGCCATCTCTTTCTTTAGGTTGGGAAAGTTTTCTTCTATGATTTTGTTGAAGACATTTTCCATTATTTGAGCTGGGAATCTTCATTCTCCACTATTCCAATTATTCTTAGATTTGGTCTTTATATTGTTTCCTGAATTTTCTGGATGCTTTGGGTTAGGAGTTTTTTATGTTTTGAATTTTCTTTGGCTCTTGTATCAAATCTCTTATATTGCATCGTTGTCTACACCTGAGATTCTCTCTTCTATCTCTTGTATTCTGTTGGTGATACTTCATTTGTAATTCCTGACCTCTTTCCTGGATTTTCCTGGTTTGCCTCCATTTGTGTTTTCTTTATTGTTTCTATTTCCACTTTTAGGTCTTGGACCACTTTATGCAATTCCTTCACCTGTTTAATTGTGTTTTCCTGTATTTCTTTAAGGGATGTGTTTCCTCTTTAAGGGCTTCTACCTGTTTACCTGTGTTTTCCTGTATTCCTTTCATTGAGTTATTTATATCCTCCTTAAAGGACTCTATTATCTTCGTGAGATAGACTTTTAGGTCACCTTCTGATTTTCAGGAGTGTTGGTGTATTCAGGGCTAGCTGTGGTGGCAGAACTTGGTTCTAATGATACCCACATATATTGGCTTCTGTTCCTTATGGTGTTGTGTTTGCCTCTCACCATCTGGTTATTCCTAGTGTTTGCTGATCTGGATGACTCTGTCTAGAATCTGCCTTTTTTATCCCTGAGTTGCAACAGAACTCCTGGTAGGCCTGTGGCTCTACCTGTAGCAGACCTCCCGTGGGGCCTTCCAACTGGAGGGTATTCAGAGGGAGCAGAGAAGCTGCTGATTTGTTGCCCTGGCTGCAGTAGATATCCTGGGAGGCCTTCAGACTGTTGGTCTTCAGAGGAGCTGTGATACTATTGTCCTGTGAGAAGCTGTCTTCTGGGCTGGGGGGAGGTTGATGGGTCAATCAACTGTGGTTTCTGTTTCCTTGTGTGCAGATACACTCCAAGGAGGTTTTCAGTCTTTTGGGTCAGTTGCCCTGCATGCCTTTGAGCCCCTGGGAGGTTTTCAGACTGTGGCATCAATTTCCCAGTTGCCCTGTGGACAGAGGAACTCCTGGGATGCCTTCAAGCTGTGGTATCTTGGGTGCAGTGGATCTCCTGGGATGTCTCCAGTTGTAGTGTCAGATACCCTGGGTGCAGCAGATCTCCTGGGATGCCTCAGGATGTCATAACAAACGTTTCAAGTACAGTGGTTCTTCTGGTATGCTTAAGGATGGGATGTCAAATGTTCTGAGTGCAGCGGGTCCTCTGGTATGTCTGAAGATATAGCTTCTTCTAGGGAGCAGACTAGCTAGCAGTCTGTCCCAGCAGAAAGGACCACATGGAAGGGAATTGATATTTGATGGGTTGGAGGTTTGGGGAGATGGTGGGTCCCTGAATTCACTGGCCCCCAGAAGCAACTATCAGACTTGGGGGAGGGGGTTCTTACCAAATGCTGAGTGCAGTGAATCCTGTTATATTGGAAGACACAGCCTTTTCCAGGGAGCAGACTACCTAGTAGTCTGTCCCAGCAGAACGGACCTGGCAGAAGGAGATTTCTCGATTCTTAATGATGTTCCTCTAAGAATTCCTAAAATTATACTGGTAATTATTAGTTCTTTACAATAAGACTGCCATTAAAGCCCTCTCTAATATGAACACTGCAATAAGAACGCTGACAACTCTTCCATTGTCAAGACCTAATTGCTTTTGAGATAGAAAGCAGGCATTTACAACTTAGAATGCAATCCAAGAGGTTGCAATATAATTAACCAATGGTCATAAAAGGGAAATAAAGATTTATTATAGGTGACAGGATGGAAGATAAAATATTGTCTAGATGGGGTTGGGGATTTAGCTCAGTCGTAGGGTTGGTCCCTCAGCCTTGGGTTTGGTCCTCATCTCCGAAAAAAAGAAAAAAAATATTGTCTAGATTTATCTATACAAAACTATAATGATAACTTAGTCACAAAAATTACTTTTTTTAATTCTCCATAAACCTGTCTGAGTGAGTGCCAGAAAATTAATGTTTAGCCAGATAATTACTCTCAAAATACACATCTCTTTTATAAACTTCTTATTAAATTTATGGTTTGAATTTATGTATTTATGTTTGAACTTTTAGTGAACTTTTGTAAAAAAAAAAAAAAGCTTGGGTAAAACATGTGATCTATTCCCCTAGTAAAGGTACAGAAACCTAAAAACAATTACATTGTATGACATTATTACATCAGAGCAGGAGGAGATAGCAAGATTAGGATGAGGACAGGGAAGGGCAGCAAAGTAGAGTAACTTAGACATTGAAAACGAATGTATAAATTAAGAGAGCAATCCTCAGAATGCAGCAAGAAAGAGGGACAAAGAAGGAGTTGCAGAGAGAGCAGAAAGAGCAGGCAGGTTTCTCCATACCATGGGATGCAACAGGTTATTTCTTAGCACCATGGCAATCTTACTCAAGGGAACTGTGATGGTTTGTATATACTTGGCCCTGGAAGTGGCACTATTGGGAGGTGTGGCCTTGTTGGAGTGCATGTGTCACTGTGCACATAGGCTGTAATACTGTCATCCTACATACCTAGAAGCCAGTATTCTTCTAGCAGCCTTCAGATTGAGCTATAGAACTCTCAGCTCTGCGTGTACCATGCCTATCTGGAAACTGCCATGCACATGCCTTGATGATAATGGACTGAACTTCTGAACCTATAAGCCAGCCCCAATTAAATGGTGTCCTTTATAACACTTGTGTTGGTCATGGTATTTGTTCACAGCAGTAAAACCCTAAGACAGAAGTTGATCCCAGACTGGGGTATTGCTGTGACAGCACTGACCATGCTTTTGTTTAGAAGATTGTGAATTTGGAGACTTTGGATTTCAAAAGCAGTGGAATGCTTTAAATGCGGTTTATCAGCTATCTTAGTAGGAATGTAGAAGACTTTGTTTGAGCAGAGACTGAAGGAATGGCCATTCATAGCCTGACCCACATGTGGCCCATATATATACAGCCACCAAAACTAGATAAGATTGATGAAGCTAGAAAATGCATGCTGAAAGGGACCAGATATAGATCTTTCCTGAGAGACACATCCAGAGCATGTCCAATACAGAGGTCAATGCTAGCAGCAAACCACCAAACTGAGAATAGGACCCCCTTGGGGGGAATTAGAGGAACTATTGAAGTAGTTGAAGGAGCTTACAACCCCATAAAAACAACAATGCCAACCAACCAGAGGTTCCAGGGACTAAACCGCTACTGAAAGACTATACATGAACCGACCCAGGTCTCCACCTGCATATGTAGCAGAGAATAGCCTTGTTAGGGCACCAGTGGAAGGGTAAGTCCTCTGTCCTGCCAAGTTTGGACCCTCAGTGCATGGGAATGTCAGGGGGGCCCTAAGGGGGGGTGGATGGGGGGAACATACCTATGGGGAAGGGAAAGGGGATAGGGAACTTATGGACAGGAAACCGGGAAAGGGAATAACATTTGAAATGTAAGTAAAGAAATATATCTAACCAAAAAGAATAAAAAGTATATGAAATATATATATAAATTATATATGACCAAAATATCACTATTTGCAGATAATATGATAGTATATTTAAGTGATCCCAAAAGTTCCACCGGAGAACTACTAAACCTGATAAACAACTTCAGAAGAGTGACTGGGTATAAAATTAACTCAAATAAATCAGTAGCCTTCCTCTACACAAAAGAGAAACAAGCTGAGAAAGAAATTAGGAAAAAGACACCTTTCATAATGTCCCAAATAATACAAAATACCTCAGCATGACTTTAACCAAGCAAGTGAAAGATCTGTATGATAAGAACTTCAAACCTCTGAAGAAAGAAATTGAAGAAGACCTCAGAAGATGGAAAGATCTCCCATGCTCATGGATTGGCAGGATTAGCATAGTAAAAATGGCCATTTTACCAAGACCGATATACAGATTCAATGCAATCCCCATCAAATACCAATCCAATTCTTCAAAGAGTTAGACAGAACAATTTGCAAATTCATCTGGAATAACAAAAAACCCAGGATAGCTAAAATTATTCTCAACAGTAAAAGGACTTCAGGGGGAATAACTATCCCTGAACTCAAGCAATATTACAGAGCAATAGTGATAAAAACTGCATGGTATTGGTACAGAGACAGACAGATAGACCAGTGGAATAGAATCGAAGATCCAGAAATGAACCCACACACCTATGGTCACTTGATTTTTGACAAAGGAGCCAAAACCATCCAATGGAAAAAAAGGTAGCATTTTCAGCAAATTGTGCTGGTTCAACTGGAGGTCAGCATGTAGAAGAATGCAGATCAATCCATTCTTATTACCCTGTACAATGATTAAGTCCAAGTGAATCAAGGACCTCACATCAAACCAGATACACTAAAACTAATAGAAGAAAAAGTGGGGAAGCATCTCCAACACATGGGCACTGGAGAAAATTTACTGAACAAAACACCAAGGGCTTATGCTCTAAGATCAAAAATGGACAAATGGGATCTCTTAAAACTGCAAAGCTTCTGTAAGTCAAAGGACACTGTTGTTAGGAAAAAAATGGCAACAAACAGATTGGGAAAAGATCTTTACCAATCCTCCAACTGATAGAGGGCTCATATCCAAAATATACGAAGAACTCAAGAAGTTAGACTGCAGGAAGACAAATAACCCTGTTAAAAAATGGGGTTCAGGGGTTGGGGATTTACCTCAGTGGTAGAGCGCTTGCCTAGGAAGCGCAAGGCCCTGGGTTCGGTCCCCAGCTCCGAAAAAAAAAAGAACCAAAAAAACTGGGGTTCAGAGTTAAACAAAGAATTCACAGCTGAGGGATGTCAAATGGCTGTGAAGCACCTAAAGAAATGTTCAACATCTTTAGTCATAAGGAAAATGCAAATCAAAACAACCCTGAGATTTCACCTCACACCAGTCAGAATGGCTAAGATCAGAAACTCAGGCAACTGCAGATGTTGGAGAGGATGTGGAGAAAGAGGAACACTCCTCCATTGTTGGTGGGATTGCAGACTGGTACAACCATTCTGGAAATCAGTCTGGAGGTTCCTCAGAAAATTGGACATTGTACTACCTGAGGATCCAGCTATACCTCTCTTGGGCATATACCCAAAAGATGCCCCAACATATAACAAAGACACCTGCTCCTCTATGTTCATCACAGCCTTATATATAATAGCCAGAAGCTGGAAAGAACACAGATGCCCTTTAACAGAGGAATGGATATAGAAAATGTGGAACATCTACACAATGGAATACTACTCAGCTATCAAAAACAATGACTTTATGAAATTCGTAGGCAAATGGATGGAACTGGAAAATATCATCCTGAGTGAGGTAACCCAATCACAGAAAAACACACATGGTATGCACTCACTGATAAGTGGATATTAGCCCAAATGCTCGAATTACCCTAAATGCACAGAACACATGAAACTCAAGAGGGATGACCAAAATGTGAATGCTTCACTCCTTCTTTAGAAGGGGAACAAGAATACCCTTGGGAGGGGATAGCGAGGCAAAGTGTAGAACAGAGGCAGAAGGAACACCCATTCAGAGCCTGCCCCACATGTGGCCCATACATATACAGCCACCAAACTAGATAAGATGGATGAAGCAAAGAAGTGTTGGCTGACAGGAACTGGATGTAGATCTCTCCTGAGAGACACAGGCAGCATAGGGCAAATACGTAGGTGAATGCCAGCAGCAAACCACTGAACTGAGAACGGGACCCCCGTTCAAGGAATCAGAGAAAGGACTAAAAGAGCTGAAGGGGCTCAAGACCCCATATGAACAACAATGCCAACCAACCAGAGCTTCCAGGCACTGAGCCACTACCTAAAGACTATACATGGACTGACCCTGGGCTCCAACTGCATATGTAGCAATGAATATCCTAGTAAGAGCACCAGTGGAAGGGGAAGCCCTTGGTCCTG
This sequence comes from Rattus norvegicus, assembly GCF_021556685.1. NCBI lineage: Eukaryota > Metazoa > Chordata > Mammalia > Rodentia > Muridae > Rattus > Rattus norvegicus. The sequence continues at coordinate 69,385,231 of NC_141534.1, read as the reverse complement.
CCAAGGCTGGACTCCCAGTGATCGGGATTCTTGGGGGGAGGGTGGTAATGGGGAAAGGATGGGAAGGGGAACACCCATATAGAAGGGGAGGTAGAGGGGTTAGGGGGATGTTGGCCTGGAATAACATTTGAAATGTAAGTAAGAAATACCCAATTTAATAAAGATGTTTAAAAAAAGACATGTAATTTATGTATGACAGAATAATAAAAAAGGAACTGAGATACCTTTTTCAGTTTTTTTTCTGTTTTTGAGTTTTTTTATTTATTTTTATTTTCTTTTTTTATTAGGTATTTTCTTTATTTACATTTCAATGTTATTCCCCTTCCTGGTTTCCCCTCCAGAAATCCCCTATTCAATCCCCCATCCCCCTGCTTCTATGAGGTTGCTCCTCCACCCATCCACTCACCCACCCAACCCATCCTCCCTGTCCTGGTATTCCCCAACACTAGGGCATGCCTTACCAGGACCAAGGGCTTCTCTTCCCATTGATTCCCGACAAGACCATCCTTTGCTACATATTTGTTGAGAGCCATGGGTCACTCCATGATTACACTTTGGTTGGTGATTTAATCCCTGGGAGCTCTGGGGGATATGGGTGGCTGATATTGTTGTTCTTCCTATGGGGTTGCAAACCCCTTCATCTCCTTCAGTTCTTTCTCTAACTCCTCCATTGGGGACCCTGTTCTTGGTCCAGTGGTTGGCTGCAAACACTCATCTCTGTATTTGTCAGACTCTAGAGGAGCTTCTCAGGAGACAGCTGTGTCAGGCTTCTGTCAGCATGCTCGTCTTGGGATCTGCAATAGTGTCTGCATTTGGTGACTGTATATGAGATGGATCCCCAAGTGGAGCAACATCTGGATGGCCTTTCCTTCAGTCTTTGCTCCCTACTTTGTCTCTGTATTTCTTCTGTGAGTATTTTGTTCCCCCATTTAAGAAGGACTGAAGCATCTTCACTTTGGTTGTCCTTCTCCTTGAGTTTCATGTGGTCTGTGGATTGTATCTTTGGTAATTCAAGCTTTTGGGCTAATATCCACTTATCAGCAAGTACATACTATGTGTGTTTTTTTGTGACTGGGTTACCTTACTCAGAATGATATTTTCAAGTTCCATTCATTTGCCTATGGATTTCATGAAGTCATTGTCTTTGATAGCTGAATAGTACTCCATTGTGTAAATGTTCTACACTTTCTGTATCCATTCCTCTGTTGAAGGACATCTGGGTTCTTTCCAGCTTCTGGCTATTATAAATAAGACTACTATGAACATAGTGGAGTATGTGTCCTTGTTATATGTTGGAGCATCATTTGGGTATATACCCAGAAGTGGTATAGCTGGGTCCTCAGGTAGTACTATGTCCAGTTTTCTGAGGAACCTCAAGACTGATATCCACAGTGCTTGTACCAGCTTGCAATCTTGCCAACAATTGAAGAGTGTTCCTCTTTCGCCACATCCTCACCACTATCTGCTGTCACCTGAGTTTTTTGATCTTAGTCATTGTGACTGGTGTGAGGTGATTTGCATTTCCCTGATGACTATGAATGTTGAACATTTAAGTCATTTGGTATTTATCAATTGAGAATTCTTTGTTTAGCTCTGTACCCCATTTTTAAATAGGGTTATTTAACTCTCTGGAGTCTATCTTCTTGAGTTTTTTTGTATATATTGCATATCAACCCTCTTTTGGATATAGGATTGGTAAAGATCTTTTTTCAATCTGTTGGTTGCTGTTTTGATCTATTGCCAGTGTCTTTGCATTACAGAAATTTTGCAATTTTATGAGGTCCCTTTCGATGATTGTTGATTTTAGAGCATAAGCCATTGGTGTTGTGTTCAGGCAGTTTTCCCCAATGCCCATGCATTCAAGGCTCTTTCTCTTCTATTAGTTTGAGTGTACCTGGCTTTATGTGGACATCCCTGTTCCACTTGGACTTGAGATTTGTACAAGGTGATAAAAATGGATTGATTTTAGTTATAAGTGTAATTATGGCTTCAAAGAACAAATTGGGTGGTGTTCCTTGTGTTTCTATTTTGTAGTAAGTTAGAAGATTATTGGTATTAGGTCTTCTTTGAAGATCTGATAGAATTCTGCACTAAATCCTTCCGGTCCTAGGCTTCTTTTGGTTAGGAGACTTTTAATGACTGCTTCTATTTTTTAGAGGTTATGGGTCTATATAGATGGTTTATGTGATCCTGATTTAACTTTGGTACCTGGTATCTCTCTAGAATATTGTACGTTTCATCCAGATTTTCCAGTTCTGTTGAGTATAGGATTTGTAGTAGAACCTGATGATTTTTTGAATTGCCTCAGTTTCTTTTGTTATCTTTCCCTTTTCATTTCTGATTGTGTTAATTTGGATACTGTCTCTGTGCCCTCTGGTTAGTCTGGTTAAGGGTTTATCTATCCTGTTGATTTTTTCAAAGGACCAGATCCTGGTTTGACTGATTCTTTATATAGTTTTTTTTGTTTGCTCTTGGTTGATTTCAGCCCTGAGTTTATTTTCTGCTGCCTGCTCATTTTGGGTGTATTTGCTTCCTTTTGTTCTAGAGCTTTCAGTTGTGCTGTCAAGCTGCTAATATAAGATCTTTCCATTTTTTTCTTTAATCATGTTGTAATGTCTTTTCTTATCTTTTTTGATTAGTTTAGTTTTGAATTCTATTTTGTTACATATTAAGATTAGTATACCAGCTTCCTTCTCACATTATTTGCTTGGAATATTTTTCTTCAACCTTTTACCCTGAGTTAACATCTATCTGTGATGTTAATGTGTCTTTCTTGAATGAAGCAGAAGCCAAGATTGTGTTCTTGAACCCATTCTGTTAGTGGATATCTTTTAATTGGGGAATTGAAATCATTGGTGTTGAGAGATATCAATGATACTTAATTGTTTATGCCTACTATCTTGCTGTTTGTGATGGTGGCTGATATGTCTGTGTGTGTGTGTGTGTGTGTGTGTGTGTGTGTGTGTGTGTGTGTGTCTTCTGGTTTTGCTAATGTGAGATTGTTTGCTCTCTGTAATTTTATGAGTGTAGTTAACCTCCTTAGATTTGAGGATTTTTTTTTCTAGTACCTTCTGTAGGCCTAGATTTGTAGGTAAAATATTGTTTAAATTTGTCTTTATCATGGAATATCTTATTGTCTCCTTCTATGGTGATTGAAAAATTTGCTTAGTATAGTAATATGGATGGCAATAGCAAATGGATGGCATTTTTGTCATCTCTTGTAGTCTGTAGTATATCTGCCCATGCTCTTCTGTATTTTTCAGTCTCTGTTGGGAAGTCAGGAATAATTCTATTTAGTCTGCCCTTATATGTATCTTGGTCTCTTTGCCTAGCAGATTTTAATATTCTTTCTATGTTCTGTATGTTTAGTGCTTTGATTATTTTGTATGAGGTGACTTTCTTTTCCTATTTGGTGTTCTGTATCCTTCTTGTACCCATATTGACATTTCCTTTAGGTTTCATGTTTTAAAAATAAGTTTGCTGAAAACATTTTCTGGTCCACAGGATTTCTTGTGCTTCTTCTATTCCTAATTTTCTTGTGTTTGGTTTTTTCATAGTGACCTAGATTTCCTGGATACTTTTTTTTTGGTTTTTTTTTTTTTTTTGGTTTTTTTTTTGGAGCTGGGGACCGAGCCCAGGGCCTTGAGCTTCCTAGGTAAGCGCTCTACCACTGAGCTAAATCCCCAGCCCCTTTTAAAATAATTTTTATGGATATAAAATTTTCTTTGTCTGATTTATCCATTTCTTCTACTGTATCTTCAATACCTATCTTTCTTCCATTCTTGTATCATGTTGGTTAACCTTGCCTTTGTAGTTCCTTTTCTGTTTCCTAAATTTTTCACTTACAGAATTCCCTTAGTTTTTTAAATTCTATTTCTATTTTCAGCCTACAAACATTTTTTTCATTTTCTTCCACAGCTTATTTATGTTTTCTTGGACTTAAAAAAAGATTTAAACACAGAGACAAAGTGTGGAGCAGAGTCTGAGGGAAAGGTTATCCAGAGACGGACCTACCAGGGGATCCATCCCATATATTGTCACCAAACCCAAACAATATTGTGGATGCCAAGAAGTACATGCTGACAGTAGCCTGATATAGCTGTGTCCTGAGAGGTTCTGCCAGAGCCTGAGTAATACAGAGTCAGATGCTCGCAAGCAGCATTGGACTGAAAACGGGACCCTCAATGAAGGAGTTCGAAAAAGGACTGAAGGAGCTGAAGGGGTTTTCAGACCATAGGAAGAACAATATCAACCAACCAGACACCAACACCCCCAAAGCTCCCAAGCAATAATCCACCAACCAAAAAGTACTCATGGAGGGTACTTATGCCATGACTTATGCCACATATGTAGCACAGGTTGGCCTTATTGTGCCTCAATGAGAGGAGAGGCCCTTGGTCCTGTGAAGGCTCAATGCCCCCTCCCCCGCTCCGTGTAAGGAATGCCAGGGCAGGAAAATGGGAGGGAGTGGGTGGGTGGAAGCACTCTCATAGAGGAAGGGGGAGGAGGGAATGGAAAGGGGGATCCCAGAGTGGAAATTGGGGAAGGGGATAACATTTGAAATGTAAGTAAAGAAAATATCCAATTATAAAAAAGAAAAAGAAAAGAAGGCTTCAATTGTGGAGGAAAAAAGCAAGGTCAATACAGAATGTGAAACGGGATGACGATGAAAACCAAAATCAAGGTGTCTCATAATGTCTCAAGAAAATATTTTATATTTTCTGGAAATGATACCATTCACATATGTGATTTGTAAAAGAAATTATTTGACTTTGGCTGATAATCATTCCCAAAAGAACCATAGACTAACAATAACCCCAGTACTGACCAGGAGAAGCCTAATAACTACTGCTGCTGCTGCTGCTACTACTACTACTACTACTACTACTACTACTACTACTACTACTACTCTACTACTACTACTACTACTACTACTACTACTACTACTACTCTACTACTACTACTATTGTATAAGATCATTGTTGTCTGCAAATTTTATGTATTACCTATCTGTATTAACTTGAATTTCTTCAAATTGAACTAGACCAATATCTAGGATATCAAGCAGTGTGTAGAACAGATATGGAGAGAGTGGAAATCCTTGTTCATTTCTAATTTTAGGGGAACTATTTTCAGTAGTCTTTATTTAGAATGATGCTGGTCACAGGTCTGCTGTTAGGTGTATTTATTATGGGTAGATATATTGCTCAGATCTCTACCTTCTCTGTACTTCTACCGTGAAAAAATAACTTGAGGAATATATAAGAAGATGAAAGCTCTCCTATACCCACGGAGAGGGAAGATCAACGTAATAAAATTGCCACCCTACCAAATACTATCTATAAATTCATTGCAATCCTCATCAAAATTCTAACATAATCCTTCAGATATTGAAAGGACAATGTCCACTTAATATAGAAACAAAAAACTCCCCACAGGATAGCTAGAACAATACATAATAATAAGAGAGCTGCTGGAGGAGTCACCATCCCCAATTTCAAGTTATATTACAGAAATATAATAAAGACAGCATGGCTTTGGTAGAAAATAGACATGTTAATTGGTGAAACTGAAGACCCAGACATAAAATTTACAGTCCTATGTACTGAGTAACTTCTGCATCATTAAGAACACCAGAATTCAGATATGATGGCAGCCTAGAGATGGGAAGCTTTTACCAACTCTATACCTGATAGACGGTTAATATCAAAAAAATATAAATAGCACATGAAACTATACATCAAAAAACAAATAACTCAATTAAAAATAGATACAAATATGAACAGCACCAGTGGAAGGGGAAGCCCTGGGTCCTGCTAAGACTGAACCCCCAGTGAACTAGATTGTTGGGGGGAGGGCGGCAAGGGGGAAGGATGGGGAGGGCAACACCCATAACGAAGGGGAGGGGGAGGGATTAGGGGGATGTTGGCTTGGAAACCGGGAAAGGGAATAACACTGGAAATGTAAATAAGAAATACTCAAGTTAATAAAAAAAAATATGAACAGCATTTTACTTTTCACTTTTAATCAATTAATTAATTAGTTTCCCTTCCCTCCTCTTCTCCCAATGCTCTCTCCACATCTGTCCCCATCCACTCCTCCTCCTTATCTATTTAGAAAAGGACAGGCCTCTAACAGATATCAACCAGCTTTGGCATATCAAGTTACAGTGGACTACATTCATCTTCTTCTGTTGAGGCTAGAAGAGGGAGCCCCAGAGGAGGAAAGGATTCGAAAGACAGGCAACAGAGTCCCTGAAGGACCTGGATCCTGCAGCTAGGAGTGCGAAATAAAGACCAAACAGACCAACTGTTACAAATGTACAGAGGTCAGGCCCATGCATGGACCCCGGCTGTCTGTTCAGTTTCTGTGGGACTCTATGTAGCTGTAAAACATATGTGAATTTATGAAGAGAATAGTCTATATAATAAGTTCCAGGATGGCTTCAGCAACATAGAGATCCCCTGTCTCAAAACAAAGAAGAAAAGAAAAGAAGAAAGGAAGGAAGGAGGGAAGGAAGGAAGAAAGGAGGGGAAAAAATTATCACCCCCAAATCTCAGCACTGGACACATCTAGATCTTAAGAGCTGTATTTTGTTGGGGTACCCAGACTCCTCTGATGCAAAGTCACATTGCAATTGTGAGTCATCTTCTTGGACCGAGCTCAGCTATCTGTGGTGAGTCTCTGCATATTCTTCAGCTATGCTCTGATGTTACGATTCACAGATGCTCACTGAAATCACATAGGGCCACTAACTCACCCAGCACATTCAACCATGACCACTTCAAGATGAGAACAGTAAAAGCAACTTTTTTCCTGTCTTTCTTTTTCTTGTATTTTTATTATTTAAAATAATTGTTACATATAAATTGACTTTGATCCTATTGGTCCCCTCTGCCAAGTGTTTTCAGATCCTTTCCCCTTCCCTATCCAATGAATTTTAGTTTTTTTCTTGAAAAAAATCAAAACAAAAAAACAATATAACAACAACCCTCCAAACCAAGACAACAAACTAAAACAACATTCATGCAGAAATAAAAGGAAAAAAACTATAACCAAAGAAAAGCATACACTTAAAAATACCTGTGGAGTCTATTATATACTGGTCAGCTACTCCTGAATATTAAAACCTGCCCTGCACTGGAGAAAATTTCCTGAACAAAACACCAATGGCTTATGCTCTAAGATCAAGAATCGACAAATGGGATCTCATAAAACTGCAAAGCTTCTGTAAGGCAAAGGACACTGTGGTTAGGACAAAACGGCAGCCAACAGATTGGGAAAAGATCTTTACCAATCCTAGATAGAGGCCTTAGATCCAAAATATACAAAGAACTCAAGAAGTTAGACCGCAGGGAGACAAATAACCCTACTAAAAAATGGGGTTCAGAGCTAAACAAACAATTCACAGCTGAGGAATGCCTAACGGCTGAGAAACACCTAAAGAAATGTTCAACATCTTTAGTCATAAGGGAAATGCAAATCAAAACAATCCTGAGATTTCACCTCACACCAGTGAGAATGGCTAAGATCAAAAACTCAGGTGACAGCAGATGCTGGCGAGGATGCAGAGAAAGAGGAACACTCCTCCATTGTTGGTGGGATTGCAGACTAGTACACCATTCTGGAAATCAGTCTGGAGGTTCCTCAGAAAATTGGACATTGAACTGCCTGAGGATCCAGCTATACCTCTCTTGGGCATATACCCAAAAGATGCCCCAACATATAAAAAAAGACACGTGCTCCACTATGTTCATAGCAGCCTTATTTATAATAGCCAGAAGCTGGAAAGAATCCAGATGCCCTTCAACAGAGGAATGGATACAGAAAATGTGGTACATCTACACAATGGAATATTACTCAGCTATCAAAAACAACGACTTTATGAAATTCGTAGGCAAATGGTTGGAACTGGAAAATATCATCCTGAGTGAGCTAACCCAATCACAGAAAGACATACATGGTATGCACACATTGATAAGTGGATATTAGCCCAAATGCTTGAATTGCCCTAGATGCACAGAACACATGAAACTCAAGACAGATGATCAAAATGCGAATGCTTCACTCCTTCTTTAGAAGGGGAACAAGAATACCCTTGGCAGGGAATAGGGAGGCAAAGATTAAAACAGAGGCAGAAGGAACACCCATTCAGGACCTGTCCCACATGTGGCTCATACATATACAGCCACCCAATTAGACAAGATGGATGAAGCAAAGAAGTGCAGACCAACAGGAACCGGATGTAGATCGCTCCTGAGAGACACAGCCAGAATACAGCAAATACACAGGCGAATGCCAGCAGCAAACCACTGAGCTGAGAATAGGACCCCCGTTGAAGGAATCAGAGAAAGGACTGGAAGAGCTTGAAGAGGCTCGAGACCCCAAAAGTACAACAATGCCAACCAACCAGAGCTTCCAGGGACTAAGCCACTACCTAAAGACTATACATGGACTGACCCTGGACTCTGACCTCATAGGTAGCAATGAATATCCTAGTAAGAGCACCAGTGGAAGGGGAAGCCCTGGGTCCTGCTAAGACTGATCCCCCAGTGAACGTGATTGTTGGGGGGAGGGCGGTAATGGGGGGAGGATGGGGAGGGGAACACCCATATAGAGGGGCAAGGGGAGGGGTTAGGGGGATGTTTGCCTGGAAACCGGGAAAGGGAATAACATTTGAAATGTAAATAAGAAATACTCAAGTTAATAAAAAAAAAAAAACCTGCCCTGGAGTAGTTGATATATCCAATGTCACTCCACTGGAAAAAACTGATTAAAAGCAACTTTTTAAAAAACATGTTTATGTGTAAAATTGCTGGATTATGGATTATATTCCGTTCGCTGTGCTGGAGAGGATCCTAGAATCATCCAAGAAACCCATGCTATTGTTCCCATAATCCTTCTGTTATGTGTGCTCCTCACTTTCTGGTTCCATACTTCTGTGATCTTCAATGAAATCAAAGTTTTTCAATTAAATTTATGACTGAGATTATTGTGTTTGACTTTTGAAATTTATTCCAATCTTTATTATTACAGTATGCGATTCTTTGTACATCAATGTTTTTACCTACACTCCAAAGTATCTTCATCAGCTTCCCATTTCCTGTATAGATATATACTAATTATTTACATTACTAACTCCAAAGGGCTTTCAACACTCTCTTTCCATCTTGGATTTTTGAACCTCCTCTTTGAAGAGTCTTTCTAATTGCGCTCTTCCTCCTGATATCATTCATCATCCTTATTCCGTTTTTTTTTTTTTGTCAGTTACTATTGTTGTGATGAGACACCACGACTGATGCAAAGAGAATATTTGCCTTTTACTTCTATATCACTGCTCGTCATTAAGGGAAGTCTGGATAGGAACTGAAACAGGTTTGGAACTGGAGGCGCGAGCTGAGGCAGTTGGCATGAATGGGTGCCACTTACAGGCTTGCTCATCATGACTTGCTCAGTCTGCTTTTGTATAGAACTCAGGAACGACCAACCAAGTGTTAGTATGCCCCACAATGGACTGGGCCCTGTGCTATAAATTGTTAAATTAAGAAAACACCATACAGGCTGGCCTATAGCCTGGATTTATGAAGGCAGTTTAAAAAGAGAATTTCCCTCCTCTCAAATGGCTTTAATTTGTTTCAAGTGGACATAAAACTCTCCACGATACATTTATAAAAAGTTTTTAAATTTGATGCACTGGAGCCTTTTCTAGGATTTTACTGTTTTCCCCCTTTATGTCTCTAGCTAGGAAACATTGTCAAGCATTTTATAGTGGTATTTCCTTATATAGTGTGTCTTACTGATTATTCCCATTTTCATGTTCTCCTTCTCTTCTGGAACACATCATCTTTTATGATTTCCTCTAATTTCTTAGCCCCTTCTGCTTTTCTATCTCATTCTATTAAATTTCACTCTCTTTGAGGACTCTTCTACCCATTTAACAGATCACTTTAATGTTATAAACTACAGAGAGAGACCTTCCTTCATCTTCACATAAAGGTAAACATGAAAGTTAAGGTTCCATATCCGATAGAGAAAATAGTTATTAATTTTTATAAATATAGCTATTTGTTTTAACAAAAACATTTACAATGTGGTTAATTTTCCTACAAACTTTATAGCCGAATAAATACATTTTCCATATCACATTTAAAATAATTTATTTGTCAAGAAAGGTAAAAATATCATTAGTATTTTATTTTTCATAAAGCCATACAAAAGTTTTTTGTCATAGAAATTAGTATATTGAAGAAAGGAATATGTGTATATGAGTAAAATATGTTGTATATAATTCCCACCTACCTACTATGACTATATCATATCATTCTTTTTCAATTTATTTATTCACTTTACATCCTGATTATAGTCCCCCTCTTTCCTCTCCTCCAAGTCCCACCCTTACAAATTCCTCGCCTCTTACTCCTTCCCACTCTCCTTAGAGACAGGGAAGGCCCCTTTGGCTACCACCATGGAATTGTATCATTCTTTAAAACAAACATTTTTCATCAGAATCTACAATAAAGAAAATAAATATAGAATTGAAAAATAATGCTAAGAAGAGGAATTCTAATTAATAACTGATTACTCAGCTTCAAAATATAAATCACAATATTAATAATTCCTGAACATACAAGAAAATTGTTCTTTCTCCTAGGAATAACAGTATAAATCAAATATAGTTTTCACATGGAATTATGCAGAAGCAGCTTATTCGTCATAATGGAGTATATATCCTGAAAACAAGCAGTTTAGCTCATGGTCCTGAGAAGGACAAATTATGTCCAGGGAAGTAGGAAGGAAATAGCAAGTGGTTGGTAAAGTTCAACACAGTCACATTTGAACAATCCCTGTAGGTGTAGTGCAGGAACATAAGGCTGGCCGCCTGTGTCACCCTTACAATTCTCTTTACTTGAAGTGAGCATGTAGTGTACACATATTTTATTACAATAATTTATTTAACTGAGCATAAAATAGCAGTAATAGCCTAATAAGACAGATCTGATATCTGGATTTCATCCATATTAAATATATGGCAGTGGCATACTGACAGTGGTGTCCTCCAAAAAGACAGCAATGCCCATGGGTCCAAAAGCCATGCAGATATAAACCACTCCAGGGACAGCCTTGGGGAACTGTGCTGTTTCATGTGAGCCAAGCAAATACTCACATACTGAAAGTCTATTGACTGATTGGTTAGCAAATTACGTTGGATTGGATAGTCAGCTCTCATATAACATGGTCTTTATGTTGTAGAAGTGTATTAAAAAGACGTGGAGAAACTGCCTGAGGATCCAGCTATACCTCTCTTGGGCATATACCCAAAAGATGCCCCAACATATAAAAAAGACACGTGCTCCACTATGTTCATAGCAGCCTTATTTATAATAGCCAGAAGCTGGAAAGAACCCAGATGCCCTTCAACAGAGGAATGGATACAGAAAATGTGGTACATCTACACAATGGAATATTACTCAGCTATCAAAAACAACGACTTTATGAAATTCGTAGGCAAATGGCTGGAACTGGAAAATATCATCCTGAGTGAGCTAACCCAAACACAGAAAGACATACATGGTATGCACTCACTGATAAGTGGCTATTAGCCCAAATGCTTGAATTACCCTAAATGCCTAGAACAAATGAAACTCAAGACAGATGATCAAAATGTGAATGGTTCACTCCTTCTTTAAAAGGGGAACAAGAATACCCTTGGCAGGGAAGAGAGAGGCAAAGATTAAAACAGAGACTGAAGGAACACCCATTCACAGTCTGCCCCACATGTGGCCCATGCATATACAGCCATCCAATTAGACAAGATGGATGAAGCAAAGAAGTGCAGACCGACAGGAGCCGGATGTAGATCTCTCCTGAGAGACACAGCCAGAATACAGCAAATACAGAGGCGCATACCAGCAGCAAACCACTGAACTGAGAATAGGACCCCCGTTGAAGGAATCAGAGAAAGAACTGGAAGAGCTTGAAGGGGCTCGAGACCCCATATGTACAACAATGCCAAGCAACCAGAGCTTCCAGGGACTAAGCCACTACCTAAAGACTATACATGGACTGACCCTGGACTCTGACCTCATAGGTAGCAATGAATATCCTAGTAAGAGCACCAGTGGAAGGGGAAGCCCTGGGTCCTGCTAAGACTGAACCCCCAGTGAACTAGACTGTTGGGGGGAGGGGGACAATGGGGGGAGGGTGGGGTGCGGAACACCGATAAAAAAGGGGAGGGGGGAGGGGGATGTTTGCCCGGAAACTGGGAAAGGGAATAACACTCGAAATGTATAGAAGAAATACTCAAGTTAATAAAAAAAAAAAAAAGACGTGGAGAGAGCAGACTTACCAGCTTCTGGCTCCTGAAGCTACTTCAGAATTCAGTGTCTGACTTTTGCTCCATGGTGTGGTACTTCTGATTTAGAGGTACAGTGTACCAGGTAAGCTAGTCGCCAGATCATGTCTGCACTTTATACTACGCAGCAGAATCTACTCTGAACTTACTGTGTCAGCTCTACAGTTGCAGAATGCACTGAGAACTCATTGAATTTTGGCAAGCAAGCACCCTGGGTCTGAACAAAGCACTGTTTCTCTTGCATTCACCATCGGGCAGTCAATGCCAGAGACTGAACCTCATTGAGGAGAACTTATGTCAAGCATACATGTCTCGGTGGGAACACAGAATCCTGAACTAATATACTTTACAGAGTTGAGGCACATAGCAAAGGGATAATGTGGGAAAAAACCCATTTACTGAATACAATGCACAGGAAAATTACAATGCAACACCACAAAGATAAATGCAATAGTAATGCTACATTTACATGGAAGATTAATGTTTTCCAGTTGGAATAGGAATCAATATAAATATCTCAGAACTGGAGATATTACAATTCATGGTGGCCTAACATAGTACTTCATTGCTATAAACCCAGTGGTGTAAAAAAAAAAAAAAACAGCCCAAAAGGAACAGAGAGAGAATGCAGGTGTGAAATCTCAAGGTTTTAACCAAATTTAAAAGGCTGAAGTGTTCAGAAATAGGCTTCTTCATAATGATACTTAGAACAATGGATATTTACCAGAAGAGTGACACTAGAACCTTAATTCTTAATGTGCTCCAATAAATTACAAATGTATAAGAGATGTAACTGAGATGCTGGAACTCTCATTCAAAGTAGTTCTGGGAAACTCAAAGTAGAAAAGAGTTAGTAGAATACACTCTTAGACAAAGATATTGTCAGGAAAATCTCAGCCACTCATGAAATAATAGCATGGACTAATGGGGTAAGGTAAAGTTAAAATCATTCTGCACATCTAAGGCGTTCAAGTTGCCTTCAGCTCTCATGATGAAAACTGATATAGAATATCTGAAAAACAAGAGGGCCATGCACAATTTCTGTCATACGAACGCTTTATAGTTGAGAGACAGGGCAAGCCCCACTGCATATCCATAATATACAAACAGAATCACCACGGCAGTTTTAGGAAATGATGCAAGCTTGTCCTGGCTTACAGGCACTGAGATTTGTAGTTCATGTAAAGACCTGATGTATTATCTAAGGGATTAGGTGTCTTCTCTCTCTCTCCTGCCTTTTCTTCATTACAAATATTCAAGGAAAGGAATTGCACGCTGCAATTCATGTATGTCTTTAGATGCCTCATTTCCAAGAGGCAAAGAAACTCCTGTTGACCTACACAGATCATGTAGCTTTCATCTATAAGGAGACCCATAGATTCTTTTTTTTTTTGGTGGTGGTGGTGGGGAGTTAGGAATTCACTGTCTTCATATTTTTACATGAAACAGTCTGTTTAAAGATCTAGTCCAATCTGCTACCAATTGAAATAGGATCCATATATCACATATCGCAATCATGAGGTTATATTTCCTACATTTTGAAAATTAACTCGTTTACTACTTCTCCCAAATATAATGAGGATGTAAATACGTCAGTATTGATTGGAGGCTGTCTGTTCTCATAGGAACTTTTTTTTTCTGGCTGTGAGGTGGTGGTGGTGGTGGTGGTGGTGGTGGTGGTTTGTGCGCGCCTGCCTGCGTGCGTGAGTCTGTGTGTGTTTGTGCTTTTAGGAATTCCATATATATGGAGCTGCAAAACTGTTAGAGAACTTAAGAATGTTTCCTGTCTCCACAGATAGCCCAAGTCTGTTTCCCAGCATTTATATTAGGTGGCTCAACAGTAGCTTCTCTATCCAGAATTGGGGATCTGTCGCCATCTTGTGGATATACTTGGTATTTACAGCTGATAGACACTAACCGTGAGAGATGATGAAACAGTCATACTTTCAGGGGTATCGCACCAGCGATGTCCACTCTGACATAGTTTTTAGTCAATTGATGGTCTTTATACAGTCGACTAGGCCCAGTTGTTCAGGTCTCTAGGTGTATTCTGAGTGCATTTGAAAGCAGAAATCATGTCCTGGATTCTTTATCAGCAGCTTCAGAGAGGGGTGGGGACTTCACATGAGCAATCAATTTGAAAGATGGTAAGGTAAGTGATTAGCTGAAGAGTGGCTTTCCACCAGCAGATAATTTAAAAATAGCTGTGTTAGTTGAGACAGACTGACCTAGGGTTCCAAGAATAGACTTCAGTGAATGTCCATGGGATTCTCCACTAAGGAGATTAAATTCCAGCTGAGTCTGAAGTGGTTTCAGCAAGATGAACTGTGACTTACCTTGTCACACTTGTATGAGGAGACCGGCCTTTTTGTCCACACACACCTACCACCATTGAATTGTGAACCAAGACAGATTGATAGCAAGAGAACTCAGTGGTCATCAACTGATACTCAGGATAAATTAAGCATTCCTTCCTTTTAGTTGATTTTTCTGTCTTGGGAACTTAGGTGATTTGCTCATGTATTTCTTTCAGCATGGTATAAGAATATGCACATGCATATAAACAGATCCCCACACACTTAGTGTTCTGAAGGCATTCATAATCTTTCAATGGCATGTAGCTTATTCTTTGGTTTTGATTTTTTTTTAAGTTTACACAGCCTTCTCACTAGTGGAAAGTGTGCTTTATAGCACAAATCTTTTAATATATACCAACAACTATCAGGCTTTTACTAAAAGTTAGCAAAGTAAATCAAAACTTCCATTCAAAACCAAATATATTCTTGTATAATTTATAGACTTCAAAACTGTCACTATTTCTACTGAGTAAATGCAGTCTGCATTAGGAACATATCTCAAAGCTTAAATTATTTGAGTGGTTTTTTTCATTTAAATCATAAATGCAAAATTTATTCTAGCTTCAGGAACCATGTGTACCCCATAGAGACTCTTGACTCATAGAATCACTACAGTGTGTTCAATGATATTAAATACAGAATAAGTTTAAAACAGATTTCAGTATTTGAAATAAAATAATTTCTGAAGTGTCATTTTATCAACTTTGAAGATTCACTCATTCTAAGTTATTTGACTATTTGGTTTAAATTTACTTATCAATATTCTCAAAATAGGTTATATCTTACTGATGATGTTCATTGATTTTGTTCTATAAAATTGTATTGTGGAGGACCTTCTGTGAAATTCATTAGTACATAAAATATTGATGAGTTTTGATGTTAATAAGAACATAGGAACATTATTTAATTCAAATATTTAAAGAATACTCTTGTTTGAGAATATTTCCCTACATATTTACCGATTGCCTCTGTTAGGTTTTTCTAATGAAATCTATTTTTCTTTTAATGATGTATTTTGTTAACATTATTTATTATCATTCACGGACTATGTAACCTTCATGAGGCAATTACCATACAAAATGGAGCTTCACACTGCAAGGCAGCAAGAAATGAACAAAGGCTTTAAAAAGGTATTTATTGTGAATTGAGACAAAAGAGAGATTGATTTGAAGCTTAAAACAATCTATAATGTTCACTCTTCAAAAAGATAAAATACTTGGCAAGACAATAATTGTTACATAAGTCATAATCATTTCACATAAAAGACAGTGCTATGTTCCACAGAAATACAAATGACAATAATGTAGCAGTTTTGACTTTGACAGGTGATAAATGATCATTTCTTGGCATGAATGCTTATGTCTCAAATTAAGATTCCTATAGTGCTTTTTATCTTGAATAATTTTTTATAATTAGTGGATATTTTGAGAGTTCTATGAAAACGTTATTACATGCATAGCTCATTTTTTGAAGACTCCTTAATGAATATAGATCCATTTATGCTTAAACATAATTACAAACTTGTAGGCTTAGATTTTGCAAAATGTATTTTAATAAGGGTTTTCAACCTTTCTTCAACACCCCCTACACCCACACCAGCCCATCATCCAAGGTAGGAAAGAAAAGATGCTAAATAGGACAAGGGGATGTGGACCTGTTTAGAAGTAGTTATTTGGGATGATTCCAATCTCTGTTCTTGGGACACCAGCAGTCCAATTTAGTGGTGTCAGGATACCACACATGAATCAGCAGTGGTGATGTGATCCAGCAGCAACAGCCAGGCCTCCACTGAGTTGACATGAGTCAGTGGGAGTGACCAGAACCAACTGGGACACCAGGATAAGCTCTCTGTTGTGCCCCTGTCTGCCAGAGACCAGCTTCAGAGTTCTGGTTCTCTCTTGAATGTAGCTGAAGGGAAAGCGTGTTGGTGGGGGTAAGACTCAATCTTTTGAAAAATTAGGGTTGCTTCTTATTATAATAACATTTAATTATTCTGATTCTATGTTACTTTGCAGTGGTAGCTGGCTTGCCTGTTTGAGCTCCTCTGAGGCTAGAAATTGCAGCGTCTCTAGCACTTAGCATCCCATCATAAAACATTAAGAAAAGGATTAATTGCTAGGGCTTTTTTTCTCTATTGCCCAGTAGCCTCACCTCTCCTATGTTAGATGGGAGGAAGGTTTGGAGCAATAAACATTTATTGAACCTGGAGAAGAGAGTCACTTGCGGAAAAAAAAAAAACTTTTACACAACAAATACGCATATATCCACATACATTTACACAGAATCCATGCACACATATTCATAAATCTTTATGCATTTTAGTTGAACTTGGCTCTGTATTTGTCTCATAATTTCATACTTAGACACATACATCCATTCTTACATATGCAAATAGAGCAAAAGACCAAGCACCAGTGCAGAAAGAACTCACTCACTCTGGGTGAAAAATGAGCTCCAATCTTTATTGCATAGAGAAAGAAAAAGCTTCTACCCCTTTATTGCTGAATGAAATAATACCAAGTCTGTAAGAAGAAAGCTTTGGCCTCTTTAGTAAGACGAAGAAGCTTAACTTGCTGTTAAGAAAAGACTGGTTCCATCCCATGGCAAGGAGAAGCCTGTCTGTATTTCCTACCGACTCTCTGCAGCTTCTTCTTTGTCCCACATTCTCTCTGCATTTTGCCTAGTACCCTCTTAATTTCTAAGTTCCCTTTTCATTTCTATGTTACTCTACTCTGTTGTTCCTTTCTTCCTCCTCCTAATGTTACTCTCTCCTCCCATTCTGATATAATAATTCTATGCAATGTAATCGTTTTTAGTTTTTTTGTACCCTTTCTAGGAATTATCTAAGCATTCTTTTTTTTAAAAACAAAAGTTCAAACATCAATTTAAATCTTAAATTGAATAAGAAACTTACAACAGAGACATTTACATATGTTTCCAATTAAGACAAATTATCTAGCTAACATCCATTATCTGTCAATAGCTCTACAGGTCCATTGAGAGTTAAAACTCATAATTCTTGTGACTAAGTAACTTAGTATAACTTTTGTATAGATAAACCCAGTCGATATTTTATCTACTGTCTTTGCATCTACAATAAGTCACTAGGTCTTTGTTTAACTGTTTTACAACCTCTCAGAGTATGTTCTGAGTTGTATATGTCTGTTTTCTATCTCAGAAGCAAATAACTTGTAATACTTAAATTCTGGCAGAGATCTCCTTGCAGTTTAGGGCTTTAATAGCAGTCCTATTATAAAGGGCTTAATAATTACTAGTATAACTTTAGGAATTCTTTAAAAATCAACATCACTACAAGATAGTACATCTTCATTGATCTGCAGAAATCTTCCCAAAAAATGGGCTAACACCTAGTGATTATCGTACATATTTAAAAATAACAGGAAAGGCATATCATCTTTAAGAAACAATCAAGGGATAAAGTCTCTTCTGGACCTGATCTCATAGAGCTCACGTACCATAAGCCATGGTCCACCTCCAGGAATGCCACTTGCTAGCCTTTGGCTAACCGATATGACTTCTGATATCTATCAATAAGGTGAAAATGTCACACTGATGAAGTGTTGGAAGGCTGGCTGTGCAAGCTCTCCATCACTGTCCACCAAGTCTACTTATACTCTCCCCAAACATCATGAGTTCTCTCACTGGTCTTGTGTCTGCAAAACATCCCATGAGCCTGCATCACCTGACACAACCAGAAACTTTCATTTTACAAATTCATACCAAGTGTATGGTTACCTAGTGTGGCATTTCTGATATTTTACAATGACTAACTAATGGTCAATGTCTCTGTATAGTCTTCATATTTAAAAGACACTTTGCATAAATTTAAGGATAGGAAATTAACTTTGATATTTATTAAAGGATTTTGTCACATTTTGCTTGCATGATTTTCTGACGTCTACTACGATGAAAGTTTGTGGTGATGTCTTTCCTACATTCTTTATATTTGTAACATTTTTCTCATGTATGGGTTCTGTGATGAACTTTAAAACTAGAGATATAGGTAAAAGCCTCGCCACATTCTTTACATTTATAAGGATTTTTCTCTCCAGTGTTGAATTTGTGATGAGTTTTAAGATTTGAGATATTGTAGAATACTTTTCACATTCTTTGATTTGCAGTGTTTTCATCTTGTATGAATTCTGTGATGAGTTTATGGGTAAAAGACTTGTCATATTCTTTAAATTTTTAACTTTTATCTCCAGTATGGATTTTGTAGTGAGATTTAAGATTAGAGATATTTGTGAGGATTTCTCCCATTCTTTACTATCATAAGGTTTCTCTACAGTATAGATACTCTGGTGAACTTGAAGTTATGAGCCCTTTATAAAGGATTTCCCACATTCTTTACATTTGCAAGATTGTCTTCTGTGTTAATTTTGTGCTGCTCTTTAAGAGTTGATCAATGGCTAAAGGAGTCTCTGCTCACTTTATATATACAAGGTTTCTCTCCAGTAGTGAATTTTTGATGGTATTTAAGAATTGAACCACATACATAGATCTACCCCAGTCTTTATATTTGTAAGATTTGTGTATAGTATGAAGGCTCAGATAAATTTGAAGAGTTGAGGTTTTGGGAAAGTACTGTCCACATTCTTTCCATATATAGAGTTTTTCTTTAATATAGATTCTAGAATGCTTTTTAAGGTTTGATAATCTGGAAAAGATTGCCATATTATGTATAGATTTGCTTATATCTAGTTAGGTATAGGCATTTACTGCAACATTTCCTACATCAATGACATCTGTTAATTTTTTTCCTGTCAATAATCTTGGATTAACAAAAGGATTGAAAGCATGCACAAAACATTTTCTACTTGCTTTGAAATTTCTCGTGTTTCTCTTCAGTGTGGCTTGGATCATGTTGAGTGGTGTTTGAATGAACATAGAAGATTTTATCACATTCTTTAGTGTCCAAAAATTTGTTTCATTATCCTTTATACTATTCCTTTCTAGGTGTGATGATGCAACTGAGACTTTTCTGTACTCTTAGCACTTGTTTATATTGGAGTTTCCTATGATGTTAATCTGAAAACAATCTGAGACTTCATTCAAGACTTAGTAAGGTTGTTTGTGTAAAGCTCCCTTTGTTTATTGTCAGGCTGATAAAAATAGGAGCATATGCTTTGGTAAAATCACATTCTGACATAAATTTTGGTAAATCATTTGGTAAAGCATATGATTTTGGTAAAATCACATATAGCAGTTTGGGAATGGTTCTTTTGAAAATGAGTACTTACATGAGAATTGTTAGGAATTATGTCATCGTTAGAATAATCCCATGGGTAGTTGCTTTTGTAAGTTATTCCAAGATGATCATTCTCATAATTATTTGGTATATAGCTCTTCATTAGGATTTCATTAACTGATTTCATGTGAAGAAACATTTAAAGTATCAATTTATCCATAAAAATCATCATTTTGGTCTAAATTAC
Organism: Rattus norvegicus; assembly: GCF_021556685.1. Classification (NCBI taxonomy): domain Eukaryota; kingdom Metazoa; phylum Chordata; class Mammalia; order Rodentia; family Muridae; genus Rattus; species Rattus norvegicus. The sequence goes on along the minus strand of NC_141534.1, from coordinate 69,365,066 downwards.
ATAACCTATATCACAATGAGATTAACGAAGTGTTGCGCTGACTTTTAATGGGAGGCTACACCATACTTATGGCATTTAGCATAGTTTTTCTATCATTGTACCATTCCTTTCTTCAGATTACACTGAAGTACCATTTAATCCCACTCTACACAAAAGGGGTTGCCAAAAGTCAAATATGTATCACTTTGTAAAGTTTCCAAACACATTTTAGAACATAGCTAGCAAGCCCTCCATATTTGATGTGAACACTTCCTCACACAATTCTCTGAGTATAGACAGGTGACTGACAAAGAGTGTGCTCGGTGTGGAAAAGTAAAGAGACTTGATATTCATCAGGAGTGCAATAACTAGTTTTTCTAAAAAAATTGCATCATAACACAATTCATGTTCTTCATCATCACCACAATATTACCTGAATTTCATCATGTGTAGCAGGTCACTATATGATTTTTAAATTTCCCCAATGTATCTTTCTGTATCCTTCTGTGGGAACAGCTCTTGGATTTGATTGTGTGATAGACTTTGAATAAATACAAACAAAAACAAAAACAAAACTTTGGTTACTTAGCTGAAAATAGTATGAGAAAATGTTATACAAAATGACTTCAATTGTGGGATCTAATCAAGATAACATAATGGAAAGGTTTAGAAGAAGTTTTTTTTTTTTGTAAGGAACCAAATGTGTTGTGAATGAATGGATATAAGATGCTTTTCCTATCATATAATTTTTATTTAGTGGTATTTATGTAGAATAACAGACAATTTTAGATAAGATTGTTTGAATAAAAGTTAAAACTAGCTCATACTTTGATCCTGACATAGGATTCCATGTTTTGCCTGTTATTTGGTGCCGCTTTCTGCATAACACCAGAGTTAAGGTGTCCAAACTTGAATTGTTAACTTCACTACCCTTGAGCAATGCCTAGATTTCACTTATCTCTAGCTTGGCAACCTGGACTCTTCCTCAACTCCATTCCATTCACCAAGACTGAGTGAACCTTCTCAAATATACACTAGATAATTTTCAGTCAAGTATACCATCCATTGTATTATAGGAGTGTTCATGACTAGTGAAAGGTACTAAAATCATACCATCATTTCTTTTCACCCTTATGACCTACCTTAGGAACATGTGCTCACTTTTATCAGGGGGTAACATTCGTCAGACCTTTTTATGTTAGTGCGTATAGGTCTTTCCAGACACATGAAGATCCCTTGTCTGCTTTCATCCATAGGGATGGCACATAGATGTCTATCCATTTCTATTCTATGTAACCCAATAATCTCTATCTATTCTAGTCAGATCACATAAATCTTTTTTCTTTATTTTTTATTTTAATATTTATTTATTTGATTTTTTCCCTTATTTACTTTATATCTCATTCACTGCCCCCTTCTGGTTACCCCTCCCACAATCCTCTCATTCCCCATTCCCTTCACCTCTGATGTCGCCCTCTGGGTAACCCCCTACCTTGTAACTTCAAGTCTCCGTGAAGCTAGGTGCTTAGTGCTTTCCCACTAAGGTTAGACAAGGCAACCCAGATAGAAGAACATGTTCCAAATACAGCCAAATGCTTTTGAGATAACCCCCATTCCAGTTGTTTGGAACCCACATGGAGAACAAGCTGTGCATCTGCTACAAATATGAGGGGAGTCCTAGGTTCATCCTCTTTATGTTCGTTGGCTGGTGGTTTAGTCTTTGAGAGCTCCAAGGGTCCAGGTTTGTTGACTCTGTTGGTCATTCTGTGGAGTTCCTATCCCCTTAGGGAGTGCAATCCTCATCCTATTCTTCCATAAGAATCCTCAAGTTCCATCCAATCTTTGGCGGTTTCATCTGCCTAAGTCAATTGGTGGATGGAAACTCTCAGAGAACAGCCATGATAGACTCTAGAAACATAACAGAGTAGCATTAATAGTGTCAGGGATCAGTGTGTGTCCATGGGATGAGCTGGTTATTGGTTGGCCATTTCCTCAGTCTCTGCCCCATCTCTAATTCCTGCATTTCTTATGGACAGAAAATGTTTTGGGTTGAAAGATTTGAGATCATATAAATCTAATAATTAGACTGAGACTCGTGATCAATCCATGGTTCCCTTAAATCCCTAGCTTTATCCTGATCCCTCATACTGTGCTCCAGCCTAGTATGGTTGGCACACCCCAGAATACCCCCTCCCTTTTGCTTACTCCAGGAGACACATCATGTAAAACCTGGCTTACTATGTGTCCACTTGACTTTATCTCATGCCATGTTAAATGTTTAAGAGTTATGCTTCCTTCACATACTATGCTCTGTCATTACATGTTGTTTCTATATCAGATAAAGAAATAACAAAATTGGGGTTGGGGATTTACCTCAGCAGTAGAGCGCTTGCCTAGCGAGCACAAGGCCCTGGGTTCAGTCCCCAGCTCCAAAAAAAAAAAAAAGAAAAAAAAAAGAAGTTGAAAAAAAAAAGAAATAACAAAATTTCCACATGCACAAGTCACAACAAAAATGAAAATTCATTATGTTTTCTGGGATAAATCACAATCTCCGTGTGAGGCACATATATGTGAGAACTTGTACTAAATGTAGTAATTTGCCACCAGCCATTTAGGATAAGCTAAAAACTACCATGTGATCTTCCTGAGATGGTTTTACCATGGACTGTAAAGCCATGATGGATTTAATCTTCTAGGTAAGGCTGAAGAGACTACATTTAAGAAAAGATTCTCTTTATTAATAGGGTTTTGCTGTTAATATATATATATGTATATATATATATATATGAATTGCTAAGTATTAGCCCACACTTATAAGCACATTTCCGCAGAACAATAAAAAATCCTATCTTTTAGTGATGCTATATAAACAAATAGATAATTTTTATCATTTTAGTGATGATTATATAAGAATTCTAAAATTATATTAGTCATTATTAAACCCTTTAATAATATGCATGTTCATTTTTTATTTCTTTTTTAATTGGGTTTTTTTAACTTACATTTCAAATGGTATCCCCTTTTCTGGTTTCCTGTCCATAAACCCCCTATCCCATCCTCTCCTCCTTCTTCTATGAGGGTATTCCCATACCCATCCACCCACCCCTTCCTGCCTCCCTGCCCTGACATTCCCCTACACTGGGAAGTAGAGCCTTGATAGCACCAAGGGCTTCCCCTCCCATTGGTGTGCAACAAGAACATCCTTTACTACAGATGCAGCTGGAGCTATAGGCCTATTCATGTGTACTCTTTGGATGGTGGTTTAGTCCCTGGGAGCACTACTTGCTTGATATTGTTGTTCTTATGGGGTTGCAACCTCTTCAGCTCTTTCAATCCTTTCTCTAACTCCTCCAATGGGGACCCCATTCTCAAATCAATGGTTGGCTGTGAGTGTCCACCCCTGTGTTTGTCATGCTCTGGCAGAGCCTCTCAGAAAACAGCCATATCAGGCTCCTGTCAGCATGCACTTCTTTTTTTTTTAATTTTTTATTATATATTTCTTTACTTACATCTCAAAGGTTATTCCCCTTCTCGGTTTCCTGTGCATAAGCCCCCATTCCCTCCCTTCCTCCTCCCCCATATGGGTATTCCCCCTATACTTCCCCCTTATTGCCCTCCCCCATATTCCCCTGCACTAGGCACTTCTTAGCATCAGCAATATTGTCTGGGTTTCATGGCTGGATGTATATTGCTAATCCCTAGGGGCAGTCTCTAAATGGTCTTTCCTTCAGTCTCTGCTCCATACTCTGTATCTCCTCCTATGAATATTTTTGTCCTCCTTTCTAAGAAGGAATGAAGCATACATATTTTGGTCTTCATTCTTCTTGGGCTTCATATGATCTGTGAGCCTTTTCTTAGGTATTCCAAGCTTTTGGGCTAATATCCACTTACTAGTGAGTGAATACCATGTGTGTTCTATTGTGACTAGGTTACCTCATTCAGCATGATACATTCTAGTTCCATCCATTTGCCTAAGAATTTCAGGTAGTCATTTTTTTCATCTTTATTAACTTGGGTGTTTCTTATATAAATTTCAATTGTTATTCCCTTTCCCAGTTTCTGGGCCAATATCCCCCTAAACCCTTCCTCTCCCCTTCTCTACGAGTGTTCCCCTCCCCATCCTCCCCCCATGACCACCCTCCCACCAACAATCACATTTACTGGGGGTTCAGTCTTGGCAGGACCAAGGGCTTCCCCTTCCACTGGTGCTCTTACTAGGCTATTCATTGCTACCTATGAGGTCAGAGTCCAGGGTCAGTCCATGTATAGTCTTTGGGTAGTGGCTTAGTCCCTGGAAGCTCTGGTTGGTTGACATTGTTGTTCAAACGGGGTCTCAAACCCCTTCAAGCTCTTCCAGTTCTTTCTCTGATTCCTTCAACGGGGGTCCCGTTCTCAGTTCAGTGGTTTGCTGCTGGTATTCACCTATGTGTTTGCCATATTCTGGCTGTGTCTCTCAGGAGAGATCTACATCCGGTTCCTGTCAGCCTGCACTTTTTTTTGTCATCTGATTTAATCAGGTCATTTATAGGGACATATATCTTTAGAGAGAATACTCAACCATCCTTCCATTGTTGAATACATTACAATGAAGTTGTGATGCAAACTATTACAATAGAAATGTTATTTTTAATAAAAGTCATCAACATTTATGTCAAAACGACCTGGGTCTTTATGTTGTCTGTGGGATTTTGTGGTCCTCAACAAATTTTGTTACTACATACAGTGGTTCATCCAAGTAACTTTTTGCTTTCATAAGGTGTCTGAAATACTGCATTTTTAACAGAAGCTTGACTTCTAACTACATGTATTTTCCTTTTACTACACTTGTTGTGTAGAGTTAGTTTTATTCCCTGAAGAATGCTGAGTAGGAGCAGCAATGTTCATATCCCGGGTAGCCATGTGATAACAAAAGGAAACACCACCCCCAATAGTGTGCTATTCTTTTAAAACTACTTACTATATATTAGAAATATAAAATCGGTATTCATGACTACTAGCCACCAATCCACTACAGGGTTTCAGATGAATATTTGAGAAGAGCCTTGGATTCATCATTGGCTCTTCCTATCTTCTGTTACTTGTAACAGAAAAACATGTCAATAAAGACTCATGTGACTCAAAAAAAAAACTACTTACTATAATCAACAATTTGTTTTACTAGGCATTTGTATTAATTGCCTTGGTATGATTGTTACTATTAAAAAGTTCTTCATTGTAATCTCATCCTATGATGGGAAGTATGTAGAGAAATAATACACTTTACACTTTTATTTTCCTTTTACTTTTTACACTTCAATTTTTATTTCCATCCAGGTCCACCCTCCAACTGTTCCACATCCCACATGTCCTCCCTACACTGCTGTCTCCACAAGGAGGTCCCCACTCTGCCCACCCAAGCAGATCTCTAAACTCCCTGGGGCCTCCAGTCTCTTGAGGGTTAGATGAATGACTGAAGCCACACCTGGCAATCTTCATATATATATATATATATATATATATATATATATATATATATATATATATATATGTTGGGGGGCTAATATTAGCTTTTGCATGCTGCCTGGTTGGCTATCCAATGTCTAAGTGATTTCGAGGGTCCAAGTTAATTGAGACTGCTGGTCCTCCTACAGGGTTGTCCTCCTCCTTAGCTTCTTCCAGCTTTTCTCCAATTCAACGACAGGAGTAGCAGCTTCTGTCCAATGGTTGGGTGCAAATACCTGCATCTGACTCTTTCATCTGCTTGTTAGGGCTGTTAGAGGTCAGACATGATAAGTCCTTTGATGAGCTCTCCATAGCCTCATTAATAGGGTCAAGCATTTGGGCCTTCCCTTGATCTGGTTCCCACTTTGCAGCCTGCACTTTTTTTGCTTCATCCATCTGATATAATTGGGGGGGGGGCTGTATATGTATGGGCCACATGTGGGGCAGGCTCTGAATGGGTGTTCCTTCTGCCTCTGTTCTAAATTTTGCCTCCCTATTTCCTCCCAAGGGTATTCTTGTTCCCCTTTTAAAGAAGGAGTGAAGTATTCACATTTTGGTCATCCTTCTTGAGTATCATGTATTCTGTGCATCTAGGGTAATTCGAGCATTTGGCCTAATATCCACTTAGCAATGAGTGCATACCATGTGTGTTTTTCTGTGATTGGGTTACCTCACTCAGGATGATATTTTCCAGTTCCATTCATTTGCCTATGAATTTCATAAAGTCATTGTTTTTGATTGCTGAGTAATATTCCATTGTGTAGATGTACCACATTATTGTATCCATTCCCCTGTTGAAGGGCATCTAAGCTATTTCCAGCTTCTGGCTATTATAAATAAGGCTGCTATGAACACAGTGGAGCACGTGTCTTTTTTATATGTTGGGGCATCTTTTGGATATATTCCCAAAAGAGGTATAGCTGGGTCCTCAGCGCAATGTCCAATATTCTGAGGAATCTCCAGACTGATTTCCAGAATGGTTGTACCAGTCTGCAATCCCACCAAAAATGGAGGAGTGTTCCTCTTTCTCCACATCCTCACCAGCACTTGCTGTCACCTGAATTTTTGATATTAGACATTCTGACTGGTGTGAGGTGGAATCTCAGGGTTGTTTTGATTTGCATTTCCCTTATGACTAAAGAGGTTGAACATTTCTTTAGGTGTTTCTCAGCCATTCGGCATTCCTCAGCTGTGAATTCTTTGTTTAGCTCTGAACCCCATTTATTAAAAGGGTTATTTGCCTCCCTGCAGTCTAACTTCGTGAGTTCTTTGTGTATTTTGGATATAAGCCCTCTATTAGTTGTAGGATTAGTAAAGATCTTTTCCCAATCTGTTGGCTGCCATTTTCTCCTAACAACAATGTCCTTTTCCTTACAGAAGCTTTGCAGTTTTACGAGATCCCATTTGTCGATTCTTGATCTTAGAACATAAGCCATTGGTGTTTTGTTCAGGAAATTTTCTCCAGTGCCCATGTGTTCCAGATGCTTCCCCACTTTCTCTTCTATTAGTTTGAGTATATCTGGTTTGATGTGGAGATCCTTGATCCACTTGATCCTTGATCCAGCTTTGTACAGGGTGATAAGAATGTATTGATCTGCATTCTTCTACATGCTGACCTCCAGTTGAACCAGCACAATTTGCTGAAAATGCTATCTTTTTTCCATTGGATGATTTTGGCTCCTTTGTCAAAAATCAAGTGAACATAGGTGTGTGGGTTCATTTCTGGGTCTTCGATTCTATTCCATTGGTCTATCTGTCTGTCTCTGTACAAATACCATGCAGTTTTTATCACTATTGCACTGTAATACTGCTTGAGTTCTGGGATAGTGATTCCCCCAGAAGCCCTTTTATTTTTGAAGATAGTTTTAGGTATCCTGGATTTTTTGTTATTCCAGATGAATTTGTATATTGTTCTGACTAACTCTATGAAAAAATGGGTTGGGATTTTGATGGGGATTGCATTGAATCTGTAGATTGCTTTTGGGAAAATGGCCATTTTTACTATATTAATCCTGCCAATCCATGAGCATGGGCTTCTGAGTTCTTCAATTTCTTTCTTCAGAGGCTTGAAGTTCTTTTTTTTTTCTTTTTTAGCCATGTGACAGCCACTTTAATACAAAAAGTGATCAACATTCAGATACAAGAGTTAGAAAGGCATAACAACCATCGAGTTTCCATTTTATTACAAGTTTCAAAATCTGGGACCATTTTTTTTTAGAAGCATATGCTAACCAACCCAGGGTTAATGATTTACAGCCAAACTAAAAACCATCACGAGGTACACCAATGTAACAATGGAGATCAGCAAACCCAAGTCACAAATGTAAGAGGCTAATCATGAGGGGCTGCACCTGAATTTGGGGGGAAAGGCCTCCTACTCCAAGAGCAGAGGAGAGACAGTAACAGTTCTGCTTCAAGAAATTTGCATAGAAATAGAAAACACAGGAGCCTTTGCCACAGGGGGATCAAAAAGCCTCAACAACTTAAATTTGAGGACTTTTGGCGTCCAGGCCTCGAGTGTGGCCACCGGCTGTGAGGGAGCCCTTAAAGCATTTCATACTATGGTTAAAAAGCAAGCAGATGCTTTTGCACAACCTCTGACCAGAGGAGCACCCTATGTGTTGGGAACTCTTTCAAGGTAACCCTTGATAAAACCCCACAGTGCCTCCATGCTCAGGACCCTTCAGGTTCACACAGCTTAGACTGATTCCTCCAGTGATGGGGATTAAACCTGGAGCACATCAGGCAGGAGTTCTACCACTGGGCTGCAGCCCCGGACTACTTCTGTCCAAGTCCAGTTGTGACAGCACACCCTCCTTCATCAGTACTGGTGTTCCCTCCTGGGAAGCCTCCTGAACCTTGGGCATGGAAGGGCTCCCCCTACTGGGAACATGTGGAAGCTGTCCTCGCCCTCTGCTGGAGGCTAGACAAACAGCTCCTGGCAAAGATTTGCACAAGTCCTTGTCCTGACTCACAGATACCATACAGAGAGCCACCTAAACGCGTAAATGCTCAGCGTACTTACGGATTCTTTAATAATAGGCAGAATATGCAGCAGTAATACTGAAAGACCCCCTCTTATTTCAATAGGAAGGAAGAAGGTTAGTACACACAATTGTGAGCAACTTGTGTTCCAACCTGGAGACCCTGAAACCTGTCTTACTGGCTGCCATTTTCCTAGGGGGCAAAAAAATCAAATAAAAAAAAATCACCTGTTTGCTTCTGAGGAGCACCACACTGTATCCCAAACCTTCCTTTATGACAGGCACCAGATATAACCAACCACCAGGTTCTTTAAGACTCAGGCTGGTCAGAGTTCACAACCGTCCCTCTAGTCTACTTGCTCAGTGTCAGATGCAGCCCCTGAGCCTGGCTCTTCTATTCGGGCATTACGACTGGAGAACTGACATTTCTTTTTTTTTTTTTTTTTTTTTGGTTCTTTTTTTCCGGAGCTGGGGACCGAACCCAGGGCCTTGCGCTTCCTAGGTAAGCGCTCTACCACTGAGCTAAATCCCCAGCCCCGAGAACTGACATTTCTGAGCAGAGAAAAAGTGTCTATGTACAAGCGAGCAGCGGTCCAATTAAACCACAGTCCTGTCATTCCCAACCCTGTCCAACCCACACTGCAGAAATGCAAGGATAAACCACCGGGTTTTGTTCCTAAATTTTATTTATGAATTAATACAAAACATGGCAGACAGATGTGTCTTAATCCTCCTCCTCCTCCTCCTCCTCCTCCTCCTCCTCCTCCTCCTCCTCCTCCTCCTCCTCCTCCTCCTCCTCCTCCTCGTCCTGATTGATCTGGAAGTAGCACACACAGTTCGTAGCTCTCCTTGCTGTTGGCGACGACGCACAACCAGTCTCAGAGGTTGTTCTTCTTCAAATATTTTTTTGGTGAGATATTTCAAATACCTTTTGGAGAAAGGCATCTCGGAAGTGACAATGATCTTGCTCTTGCTCCGCTCGATGGTCACAACCCCTCCACCAAGGTTACCAGCTTTCCCGTTCACATTGATCCTCTCCTGGAGGAACTGCTCAAAATTGGCAGCGTCCGCAGCGTCCATGAATCCATCTTCTACAGGGTGAGTGCAGTCAAGGGTGAATTTCAAAACCTGCTTCATTTTTTCACCCCCCTTCACCACAAGCTTTTCCACAGGCCCCATGGCGGCAGAGGAGGCAGAAAGGGAGGCTTGAAGTTCTTATCATACAGATATTTCACTTGCTTGGTTAAAGTCACACCGAGGTATTTTATATCATTTGGGACTATTATGAGGGGTATGGTTTCCCTAATTTCTTTCTCGGCTTGTTTCTCTTTTGTGTACAGGAAGGCTACTGATTTATTTGAGTTAATTTTATACCCAACCACTTTGCTGAAGCTGCTTATCAGGTTTAGTAATTCTCTGATGGAGCTTTTGGGATCATTTAAATAAACTATCATATCATCTGCAAATAGTGATATTTTGATTTCTTCCTTTCCATTCTATATCCCTTTGATCTCCTTTTGTTGTTTGATTGCTCTGGCTAGAACTTTGAGAACTATATTGAATAAGTAGGGAGAGAGTGGGCAGCCTTGTCTAGTCCTTCATTTTAGTGGGATTGCTTCAAGTTTCTCTCCATTTAGTTTAATGTTAGCTACTAGTTTGCTGTATACGGCTTTTACTATGTTTAGGTATGTGCCTTAAATTCCTATTCTTTCCAGGGCTTTGATAATGCGGGGGTGTTGAATTTTGTCAAATGCTTTCTCAGCATCTAATGAAATGATCATGTGGTTCTGTTCTTTCAGTTTGTTTATATAATGGATCACGTTGATGGTTTTCCGTATATTAAACCATCCCTGCATCCCTGGGATGAAGCCTACTTGATCATGATGGATGATTGTTTTGATGTGCTCTCAGATTCGGTTTGCCAGAATTTTATTGAGTATTTTTGCGTCGATATTCATAAGGGAAATTGGTCTGAAGTTCTCTTTCTTTGTTGGGTCTTTGTGTGGTTTAGGTATAAGAGTAATTGTGGCTTCATAGAAGGAATTCGGTAGGGCTCCATCTGTTTCAGTTTAGTGGAATAGTTTGGATAGTATTGGTATGAGGTCTTCTATGAAGGTCTGATATAATTCTGCACTAAACCCGTCTGGACCTGGGCTCCTTTCGGTTGGGAGACTTTTAATGGGTGCTTCTATTTCGTTAGGAGTTATGGGGTTGTTTAAATGGTTTATCTGTTCCTGATTTAACTTTGGTACCTGGTATGTCTAGGAAATTGTCCATTTCCTCCAGATTTTCAAGTTTTGTTGAATATAGGCTTTTGGAGTAGGATCTGATGGTTTTTTTAGTTTCCTCTGGCTCTGTTGTTATGTCTCCCTTTTCATTTCTGATTTTGTTAATTTGGACACCCTCTCTGTGTCCTCTCATTAGTCTGGCTAAGGGTTTATCTATCTTGATTTTCTCAAAGAACCAGCTTTTGGTTGTGTTGATTCTTTGTATAGTCCTATTTGTTTCTATTTGGTTGATTTCAGCTTTGAGTTTGATTATTTCCTGTCATCTACTCCTCCTGGGTGTATTTGATTCTTTTTGTTCTAGAGCTTTTAGGTGTGCTGTCAAACTGGTGACATATGCTCTCTCCTGTTTCTTTCTGCAGGCACTCAGAGCTATGAGTTTTCCTATTAGCACAGCTTTCATTGTGTCCCATAAGTTTGGGTATGTTGTACCTTCATTTTCATTAAATTCTAAGAAGTCCTTAATTTCTTTCTTTCTTTCTTCCTTGACCAGGTTATCATTGAGTAGAGCATTATTCAATTTCCATGAATATGTGGGCGTTCTTCCCTTATTGTTATTGAATACAAGCTTTAGCCCCTGGTGGTCTGATAGGACAAATGGGATTATTTCTATCTTTCTGTATCGCTGAGGCCTATTTTATGACCGATTATATGGTCAATTTTGGAGAAAGTACCATGAGGTGATGAGAAGAAGGTATATCCTTTTGTTTTAGGATAGAATGTTCTATAAATATCAGTTAAGTCCATTTGGTTCATGACTTCTCATAGTCTGTCTATGTCTCTTTTTAATTTCTGTTTCCATGATCTGTCCATTGATGAGAGTGGAGTATTGAAATCTCCTACTATTATTGTGTGAGTTCCAATGTGTGCTTTGAGCTTTAGTAAGGTTTCTTTCATGTATGTAGGTGCCCTTTTATTTGAAGCATAGATATTTAGGATTGAGAGTTCATCTTGATAGATTTTTCCTTTGATGAATATGAAGTGTTCTTCCTTATCTTTTTTGATGACTTTTGGTTGAAGATCGATTTTATTCGATATTAGAATGACTACTCCAGCTTGCTTCTTCAGACCATTTTCTTGGAAAGTTGTTTTCTAGCCTTTTACCCTGAGATAGTGTCTGTCTTTGTCTCTGAGTTGTGTTTCCTGTAGGCAGCAGGATGTTGGGTCCTCATTGCAAATCCAGTTTGTTAATCTGTGTCTTTTTATTGGGGAATTGAGTCCATTGATCTTGAGAGGTATTAAGGAATAGTGACTATTGCTTCCTGATATATTCATGTTTGGATGAGAGATTATGTTTGTGCTTGTCTTTTCTTTGTTTTGTTGCAAAATGTTTAGTTTCTTGCTTTTTCTAGGGTGTAGCTTGCCTCCTTATGTTGGACTTTACCATTTATTATCCTTTGTAGGGCTAGATTTGTAGAAAGATATTGTGTAAATTTGGTTTTGTCATGGAATATCTTTGTTTCTCCATCTATGTTCTTTGAGAGTTTTGCTGGATACAGTAACCTGGGCTGGAATTTGTGTTCTCTTAGGGTCTGTATGACATCTGTCCAGGATCTTCTGCCTTTCATATTCTCTGGTGAGAAGTCTGGTGTAATTCTGATAGGTCTGCCTTTATATGTTACTTCACTTTTTCCCTTACTGCTTTTAATATTCTTTCTTCATTTTGTGCATTTGGTGTTTTAACTATTATGTGACAGGAGGAGTTTCTTTTCTGGTCCAATCTATTTGGAGTTCTGTAGCCTTCTTGTACATTTATGGGCATCTCTTTCTTTAGGTTAGGGAAGTTTTCTTCTATGATTTTGTTGAAGATATTTACTGGTCCTTTGAGCTGGGAGTCTTCACTCTCTTCTATACCTATTATCCTTAGGTTTGATCTTCTCATTGTGTCCTGGTTTTCCTGCATGTTTTGGACCAGTAGCTTTTTCCGCTTTACATTATCTTTGACAGTTGTTTCGATGATTTCTATGGAACCTTCTGCTCCTGAGATTCTCTCTTCTATCTCTTGTATTCTGTTGGTGATGCTTGTATCTATGGCTCCTTGTCTCTTCCTTTGGTTTTCTATATCCAGGGTTGTCTCCCTTTGTGCTTTTTTTATTGCTTCTATTTCCATTTTTAATTCCTTCACCTGTTTGATTGTGTTTTGCTGGAATTCTTTCAGGGATTTTTGTGATTCCTCTCTATAGGCTTCTACTTGTTTGTTTATGTTTTCCTTTGTTTCTCTAAGGGAGTTCTTTATGTCTTTCTTGAAGTCCTCCATCATCATGATCAAATGTGATTTAAAAATCTAGATCTTGCTTTTCTGGAGTGTTTGGATATTCAGTGTTTGCTTTGGTGAGATAATTTGGCTCCGATGATGCCATGTAGTCTTGGTTTCTGTTGCTTGGGTTCCTGTGCTGGCCTCTCGCCATCAGGTTGTCTCTCGTGTTACCTTGTTCTGCTATTTCTGACAGTGGCTAGACTGTCCTATAGGCCTGTGTGTCAGGAGTGCTGTAGACCTGTTTTCCTGTTTTCTTTCAATCAGTTATGGGAACAGAGTATTCTGTTTTCAGGCGTGTAGTCTTTCCTCTACTGGTCTTCAGCTGTTCCTGTGGGCCTGTGTCCTGTTTCCACCAGGCAGGTCACTTGGAACAGAAAAGTTGTTCTTACCTGTGGTCCCGCGGCTCAAGTTGCTCGTGGCGGGCTGCTTTTGAGCTCTCGGTGAGGGCAGCAACCAGGAGGGCCTGTGCCGCCATTTCCCTGAGCCCCCGTGCACCAGGGTCCCAGATGGTGTTAGGTGTTTTCCTCTGGAGTCAGAAATGTGGGCAGAGTGTAGTCTCTTCTGGCTTCCCAGGGTTGTCTGCCCCTCTGAAGGTTTAGCTGTCCCTCCCATGGAATTTGGGTGGAGGGAGCTGTTTGACCGGGTCCCTTCAGATCCGGGCAGTGTCTGCAAGCTTTATTTACTATTATTTAAATATTATTTGTAATGTTAATAAATTAGTTAACTAATATATTGTCCTATACCATTTTCAGATACCCTTTGTGCCATTTTCTCATACCTTTTCTCTTCTGAATTTCTGTCCTGTTCTTGACCGCCAAAACTCTCAAGCTATTTTTCCCACACTTCCTCTTCAGATCAACAATATTCTACTATTGTCCATTCTATTGCTCCAATAATTTCCCTGTATAATTTTTAATAATAGTAATAATAATAATAATAATAATAAAGATAGGAATATATTTTTACTGATTTATTTATTTTTTTTACATTTCAAATATTATTCCTTTTCCTGTTTTCACATCCAAAAGCCCCCTCTTCCATACTCCTCCTCCCTCTTCTATAAGGGTGTTTCCCCTCCCCAACCACCCATACATCCCACCTGCTGCCCTGACTTTCCCCTACACTGGGGAGGTCCAGCTGTGGCAGTACCAAGGGCTTCTCCTCCCACTGGTGCCCAACCTGGCCATCCTCTTTGACATATGCAGCTGGAGCCATGGGTCTGTCCATGTGTACTCTTTGGTTAGTGCTTTAGTTCCTGAGAGCTCTGGTTATTTGGTATTGTTGTACTTATGGGGTTGCAAGCCCCTTCAGCTCCTTCAATCCTTTCTGTAGCTCCCCCAATGGGGACCCGATTCTCAGTTCAATGGTTTGCTGCTAGCATTCCCCTCTTTATTTGTCATACTCTGGCTTAGCTTCTGAGAAGACAGTTGTATCAGGCTCCTGTCACCAATCATGTCTTGGCTTCATTAATATTGTCTAGGTTGGGTGGCTGTATACACACACACACACACACACACACACACACACACACACACACACACACACACACACACATATATATATATATATATATATATATATATATATATATATATATATATATGGGCTGGATCCCCAGGTTGGGCAGGCTCTGAATGGTTATTCCTTAAGTCTCTCCTCCAAAGTTTGTCTTCACATCTCCTCCTATAAATATTTTTGTTCCCCCTTTTAAGAAGGACTGAAACATCCACACTTTGGTTGTCCTTCTACTTGAGCTTCATGTGGTCAGTGGGTAGTATCAAGTTTTGGGACTAATATGCACTTATCAGTGACTGCATATTATGTGTGGTTTTTGTGATTGGGTTACCTCACTCAGGATGATATTTTCTAGTTCCATCCACTTGGCTATGAATTTTATGAAGTCATTGTTTTTCTTGGTGGGTGGTACTCCATTGTGTAGATGTACCACATTTTCTGTATTTATTCCTCTGTTGAAGGGCATCTGGGTTTTTTACAGCTTCTGACCATTATAAATATGACTGCTATGAGCATAGTGGAGGATGTGCCTTTGTTGTATGTTGGAGGATCATTTGGGTATATGCCTAGGAGTGGTATAGGTTTCAGAGAAATTGTAAAACTGCAATCACAACAGCAATGGAGGAGTGTTCCTCTTTCTCTTCATCTTTGCCAGCATCTGTTGTCACCTGAGTTTTTAATCTTAGCCATTCTTACTGGTGTGAGGTAGAATCTCAGTGTTGTTTTCAATTGCATTTCCCTGAAGACTAAGGATGTTGAACATTTCTTTTTTTTTTTTCATCTTTATTAACTTGAGTATTTTTTATTTACATCTCCATTGTTATTCCCCTTCCCAGATTCTGGACCAACATCCCTCTAACCCCTCCCCCTCAGTGGCTAGACTGTCCTATAGGCCTGTGTGTCAGGAGTGTTGTAGACCTGTTTTCCTGTTTTCTTTCAGCCAGTTATGGGGACAGAGTGTTCTGCTTTCAGGCGTGTAGTCTTTCCTGTCTACTGGTCTTCAGCTGTTCCTGTGGGCCTGTGTCCTGAGTCTACCAGACAGGTCGCTTGGAGCAGAAAAGTTGGTATTGCTGTGGTCCTGTGGCTCAAGTTGCTCATGGGGGGCTGCTTTTGAGCTCTCGGTGAGGGCAGCAACCAGGAGGGCCTGTGCCGCCTTTTCCCTGAGCCCCCGTGCACCAGGGTCCCAGATAGCGTTAGGTGTTTTCCTCTGGAGTCAGAAATGTGGGCAGAGTGTAGTCTCTTCTGGCTTCCCAGGTGTGTCTGCCCCTGTGAAGGTTTAGCTCTCCCTACCACAGGATTTGGGTGCTGAGAACTGTTGACCAGTTTGCTTCAGGTCCGGGCGGTGTCTTTTGATGGATTTCTAAGAGAGAATGTCAACCTATACTCTTTCAGTTCCCTTTCAGTTTTAATTTCTATTTAAGAGCAGGAAATATGGGAGAAATACAAAAGTTTCATTGGGATTTGATGTTTGAGTTTTACCTTGTTATGTTTGATATATTTTACAATATAATAAAAAGAACCATTGACACTGCTGGTCTGGACGGCAATAGATTTTCACATTAGGAGACATAAAGATACATAGCATAGAATTTGAGCACTGAAGATGCACTGACACCTACTGGTAATAAATCCATGAAGAATAAGAGATGCAGAATATAATATTGTGGTACTAATAGAGTGATATGTCTACTATACTTTCCATTATAAATGACAGTTTTTATGATTTACATATCCTGTTCATAACTGATTGAACGCAATGGTAGCACTTGGTTACTGAGAAACACTTTCAATCCTTTTCCCAAATGCATACAAACATAAGAGAAACTAGAAGTGACATTAATTAAAACACAACAGCAAATATTGAGTGAACACTTAAATTTAATTAGAAGTAGCAGTATTCTACTAAATAGTTCACCAAAGTCACAAAAAAAGAAGTTTAGTGATATAAAGGAAATAATGTTTAATTGGACATTTGAATAGCTGAGTATGGAATCTGAACTTCACTGAATCTCAGAGTGAAGATTTGTTCATCTTACACAGGCAGCAGGTGCAGGGAAGAACTTAAATATGGTCTCTGGGCTTCGGAATTCAGCAGATTGTTGACATACTGTCACCAGGAGAAATAAGTTTATACATTCATTTTTTTAAAACTAGTCATCACTTTTACTAGTTATATGACTAAAGACTGATTGGCAAGCATAAGCAATTATGGGTGGCAATAGTAAAATGAGACTTCAAACAGTCAGCATATATCGTCTTGTACACTCAAAAAAGTCACTCACATTCAACCAAAAAGCATGTTAATGTAACTGAAAAATAAAGCTCAGTAGCAAAAAATCTTAATTTTATACTGGAACTTAGGACCCAGAAAATTAGTATGACGCTATTCATCATGAACACCATTGGTAAAAATGCACAAAAATCATTTTTAAGTTACTGTAGACTATGGTAGTCTTGACACTATGATAGCCTCAAACAAAGACAAGAAAATACTGCTTTCGGCATTACAGACACCACCCAGATCTGAAGGGATCCAGTCAAACAACTCCCTGCACCAAAATCCTGTGGGAGGGAGAGCTAGACCTTCAGAGGGGCACACAGGCCTGGGAAGCCAGAGGAGACTACTCTCTGCCCACATTTCTGACTCTAGAGGAAACCACCTAGCGCCATCTGGCCCCCTGTGCACAGGGTTCCAAGCAAAGGTGGGGCAGGCCCTTCTGGTTGCTGCCCTCACTGAGAGCTGAAACCCAGATCTGAGAAGTGACTTCAGGCCTGAACCAGAGGTAAGACCAACTTTTCTGCCCCAAGTGACCTGCGTGGTGGACTCAGGAATCACAAAGGCAAAATTTCCCTGGGACCAGGCGCTTCCAGTTTCTAGCTGGGGCCCAAATCTCGCTGATCCCGGCCCACAACTCCCTAATCCCAAACCCTGTGGGAGAGACAGCTCACCACCAAGACAGGTAGGCATTCCTGAGACTGCAGGGCAGGAGAGACCTCCAGTACTGCCCACCCCTGCCCACATCCCTGGCCCAAGAGGAACCTGTATAGGGTCTCTGGGAAGAGGAAGATAAGGGCACTCAACACTGCAGTCCAGACACAGCCCAGATCTGAAGGGACCAGGTCAAACAGCTCCCTGCACCCTAATCCCATGGAAGGGAAAGCTAGACCTTCAGAGGGGCAGACGTGGCTGGGAAGCCAGAGGAGACTACTCTCTGCCCACATTTCTGAGTTGAGAGGAAAACGTCTAGCACCATCTGGAGCCCCTGTGCACAGGGTCCCGAGGGAAGACAGGGAAGTCCCTCTGGTTGCTGCCCTCATGGAGAACAGAAACCCAGCTCTGAGAAGGGACTCCAGGCCTGAGACCAGAGGTAGATCAACTTTTCTGCTCCAAGTGACCTGCCTGGTGGACTCAGAACACATGCCCACAGCAACACCTGAAGACCAGTAGACAGGAAAGACTACATGCCTGAAAGTAGAATACTCTGTTCCCATAACTGGTTGAAAGAGAACAGGAAAACAGGTCTACAAAACTAATGACACACAGGCCTAGAAGATGGTGTAACCACTTTCAGAAATAGCAAAATAAGGTAACACCAGAGACAACGTGATGGCAAGAGGCAAGCGCAGGAACCCAAGCAACAGAAACCCAGACTACATGACATCATCAGAGCCCAATTCTCCCACCGAAGCAAACGCTGGATATCAAAACATACCAAAAAAGCAAGATCTAGATTTTTAAATCACATTTGATCATGATGACGGAGGGCTTCAAGAAAGACATAAAAATGGAAATAGAAGCAATAAAAAAAGCACAAAGGGAGACAACCCTGGATATAGAAAACCAAAGGAAGAGACAAGTAGCCGTAGATATGAGCATCACCAACAGAATACAAGAGATAGAAGAGAGAATCTCAGGAGCAGAAGATTCCATAAAAATCATCGAAACAACTGTCAAAGATAATGTAAAATGGAAAAAGCTACTGGTCCAAAACATACAGGAAATCCAGGACTCAATGAGAAGATCAAACCTAAGGATAATAGGTATAGAAGAGAGTGAAGACTCCCAGCTCAAAGGACCAGTAAATCATAGAAGAAAACTTCCCTAACCTAAAGAAAGAGAGGCCCATAAACATACAAGAAGCCTACAGAACTCCAAATAGATTGGACCAGAAAAGAAACTCCTCCTGTCACATAATAGTCAAAACATCAAGCAAACACAAAGCAAAGAAAGAATATTAAAAGCAGTAAGGGAAAAAGTGAAGTAACATATAAAGGCAGACCTATCAGAATTACACCAGACTTCTCACCAGAGAATATGAAAGGCAGAAGATCCTGGACAGATGTCATACAGACCCTAAGAGAACACTAATGCCAGCCCAGGTTACTGTATCCAGTAAAACTCTCAATTAACATAGATGGAGAAACCAAGATACTCCATGACAAAACCAAATTTATACAATATCTTTCTACAAATCCAGCGCTACAAAGGATAATAAATCATAAAGCCCGTCTCTGCTCCCAGACGCCGTGAGAGAGAGACCCAACAGCCTGGTCAGGTGGGCACTCCTGAGGCTGCAGAGCGGAAGAGACCACCAACATTGCTCACCCCTGCCCACATCCCTGGCCCAAGAGGAAACTGTATAAGGCCTCTGGGCTCCCGTGGGGGAGGGCCCAGGAGCGGCAGGACCCCTGCCTGAGACACCACCAGAACCTGAACGAAACAGACCGGATAAACAGTTCTCTGCACCCAAATCCCGTGGGAGGGAGAGCTAAACCTTCAGAGAGGCAGACAAGCCTGGGAAACCAGAAGAGACTGCTCCCTGCACACACATCTCGGACGCCAGAGGAAAAAGCCAAAGACGATCTGGAACCCTGGTGCACTGAAGCTCCCGGAAGGGGCGGCACAGGTCTTCCTGGTTGCTGCCGCTGCAGAGAGCCCCTGGGCAGCACCCCACGAGCGAACCTGAGCCTCGGGACCACAGGTAAGACCAAACTTTCTGCTGCAAGAAAGCTGCCTGGTGAGCTTGGGACACACGGAAGCAGAATTTCTCTAGGACCTGGAACGTTCTGTGTTTACCTGAAGTCCCACACCCGCGGATCCCGGCCCGCAGCAGCTCTCTGCTCCCAGACCCGGTGAGAGAGAGACCCAACCGCCTGGTCAGGTGGGCACTCCTGAGGCTGCAGAGCGGAAGAGACCACCAACACTGCTCACCCCTGCCCACATCCCTGGCCCAAGAGGAAACTGTATAAGGCCTCTGGGCTCCCATGGGGGAGGGCCCAGGAGCGCCAGGACCCCTGCCTGAGACACCACCAGAACCTGAACGAAACAGACCGCATAAACAGTTCTCTGCACCCAAATCCCGTGGGAGGGAGAGCTAAACCTTCAGAGAGGCAGACAAGCCTGGGAAACCAGAAGAGACTGCTCCCTGCACACACATCTCGGATGCCAGAGGAAAAAGCCAAAGACCATCTGGAACGCTGGTGCACTGAAGCTCCCGGAAGGGGCGGCACAGGTCTTCCTGGTTGCTGCCGCTGCAGAGAGCCCCTGGGCAGCACCCCAAGAGCGAACTTGAGCCTCGGGATCACAGGTAAGACCAAATTTTCTGCTGCAAGAAAGCTGCCTGGTGAACTCAAAACACAGGCCCACAGGAACAGCTGAAGACCTGTAGAGAGGAAAAACTACACGCCCGAAAGCAGAACACTCTGTCCCCATAACTGACTGAAAGAGAGGAAAACAGGTCTACAGCACTCCTGACACACAGGCTTATAGGACAGTCTAGCCACTGTCAGAAATAGCAGAACAAAGTAACACTAGAGATAATCTGATGGCGAGAGGCAAGCGCAGGAACCCAAGCAACAGAAACCAAGACTACATGGCACCATCGGAGCCCAATTCTCCCATCAAAACAAACATGGAATATCCAAACACACCAGAAAAGCAAGATCTAGTTCCAAAATCATTTTTGATCATGATGCTGGAGGACTTCAAGAAAGACATGAAGAACTCCCTTAGAGAACAAGTAGAAGCCTACAGAGAGGAATCGCAAAAATGCCTGAAAGAATCACAAAAATCCCTGAAAGAATTCCAGGAAAACACAATCAAACAGTTGAAGGAATTAAAAATGGAAATAGAAGCAATCAAGAAAGAACACATGGAAACAACCCTGGATATAGAAAACCAAAAGAAGAGACAAGGAGCTGTAGATACAAGCTTCACCAACAGAATACAAGAGATGGAAGAGAGAATCTCAGGAGCAGAAGATTCCATAGAAATCATTGACTCAACTGTCAAAGATAATGTAAAGCGGAAAAAGCTACTGGTCCAAAACATACAGGAAATCCAGGACTCAATGAGAAGATCAAACCTAAGGATAATAGGCATAGAAGAGAATGAAGACTCACAGCTCAAAGGACCAGTAAATATCTTCAACAAAATCATAGAAGAAAACTTCCCTAACCTAAAAAAAGAGATACCCATAGACATACAAGAAGCCTACAGAACTCCAAATAGATTGGACCAGAAAAGAAACACCTCCCGTCACATAATTGTCAAAACACCAAACGCACAAAATAAAGAAAGAATATTAAAAGCAGTAAGGGAAAAAGGTCAAGTAACATATAAAGGGAGACCTATCAGAATCACACCAGACTTCTCGCCAAAAACTATGAAGGCCAGAAGATCCTGGACTGATGTCATACAGACCCTAAGAGAACACAAATGCCAGCCCAGGTTACTGTATCCAGCAAAACTCTCAATTAACATTGATGGAGAAACCAAGATATTCCATGACAAAACCAAATTTACACAATATCTTTCTACAAATCCAGCACTACAAAGGATGATAAATGGTAAAGCCCAACATAAGGAGGCAAGCTATACCCTAGAAGAAGCAAGAAACTAATCATCTTGGCAACAAAACAAAGAGAATGAAAGCACACAAACATAACCTCACATCCAAATATGAATATAAAGGGAAAAAATAATCACTATTCCTTAATATCTCTCAATATCAATGGCCTCAACTCCCCAATAAAAAGACATAGATTAACAAACTGGATACGCAACGAGGACCCTGCATTCTGCTGCCTACAGGAAACACACCTCAGAGACAAAGACAGACACTACCTCAGAGTGAAAGGCTGGAAAACAACTTTCCAAGCAAATGGTCAGAAGAAGCAAGCTGGAGTAGCCATTCTAATATCAAATAAAATCAATTTCCAACTAAAAGTCATCAAAAAAGATAAGGAAGGACACTTCATATTCATCAAAGGAAAAATCCACCAAGATGAACTCTCCATCCTAAATATCTATGCCCCAAATACAAGGGCACCTACATATGTAAAAGAAACCTTACTAAAGCTCAAAACACACATTGCACCTCACACAATAATAGTGGGAGATGTCAACACACCACTCTCATCAATGGACAGATCATGGAAACAGAAATTAAACAGTGATGTCGACAGACTAAGAGAAGTCATGAGCCAAATGGTCTTAACGGATATTTATAGAACATTCTATCCTAAAGCAAAAGGATATACCTTCTTCTCAGCTCCTCATGGTACTTTCTCCAAAATTGACCATATAATTGGTCAAAAAAGGGGCCTCAACAGGTACAGAAAGATAGAAATAATCCCATGCGTGCTATCGGACCACCACGGCCTAAAACTGGTCTTCAATAACAGTAAGGGAAGAATGCCCACATATACGTGGAAATTGAACAATGCTCTACTCAATGATAACCTGGTCAAGGAAGAAATAAAGAAAGAAATTAAAAACATTTTACAATTTAATGAAAATGAAGATACAACATACCCAAATTTATGGGACACAATGAAAGCTGTGCTAAGAGGAAAACTCATAGCGCTGAGTGCCTGCAGAAAGAAACAGGAAAGAGCATATGTCAGCAGCTTGACAGCACACCTAAAAGCTCTAGAACAAAAAGAAGCAAATACACCCAGGAGGAGTAGAAGGCAGGAAATAATCAAACTCAGAGCTGAAATCAACCAAGTAGAAACAAAAAGGACCATAGAAAGAATCAACAGAACCAAAAGTTGGTTCTTTGAGAAAATCAACAAGATAGATAAACCATTAGCCAGACTAACGAGAGGACACAGAGAGTGCGTCCAAATTAACAAAATCAGAAATGAAAAGGGAGACATAACCACAGATTCAGAGGAAATTCAAAAAATCATTAGATCTTACTATAAAAACCTATATTCAACAAAATTTGAAAATCTTCAGGAAATGGACAATTTCCTAGACAGATACCAGGTATCGAAGTTAAATCAGGAACAGATAAACCAGTTAAACAACCCCATAACTCCTAAGGAAATAGAAGCAGTCATTAAAGGTCTCCCAACCAAAAAGAGCCCAGGTCCAGACGGGTTTAGTGCAGAATTCTATCAAACCTTCATAGAAGACCTCATACCAATATTACCCAAACTATTCCACAAAATTGAAACAGATGGAGCCCTACCGAATTCCTTCTATGAAGCCACAATTACTCTTATACCTAAACCACACAAAGACACAACAAAGAAAGAGAACTTAAGACCAATTTCCCTTATGAATATCGACGCAAAAATACTCAATAAAATTCTGGCAAACCGAATTCAAGAGCACATCAAAACAATCATCCACCATGATCAAGTAGGCTTCATCCCAGGCATGCAGGGATGGTTTAATATACGGAAAACCATCAACGTGATCCATTATATAAACAAACTGAAAGAACAGAACCACATGATCATTTCATTAGACGCTGAGAAAGCATTTGACAAAATTCAACACCCCTTCATGATAAAAGTCCTGGAAAGAATAGGAATTCAAGGCCCATACCTAAACATAGTAAAAGCCATATACAGCAAACCAGTTGCTAACATTAAACTAAATGGAGAGAAACTTGAAGCAATCCCACTAAAATCAGGGACTAGACAAGGCTGCCCACTCACTCCCTACTTATTCAATATAGTTCTTGAAGTTCTAGCCAAAGCAATCAGACAACAAAAGGAGATCAAGGGGATACAGATCGGAAAAGAAGAGGTCAAAATATCACTATTTGCAGATGACATGATAGTATATTTAAGTGATCCCAAAAGTTCCACCAGAGAACTACTAAAGCTGATAAACAACTTCAGCAAAGTGGCTGGGTATAAAATTAACTCAAATAAATCAGTTGCCTTCCTCTATACAAAAGAGAAACAAGCCGAGAAAGAAATTAGGGAAACAACACCCTTCATAATAGACCCAAATAATATAAAGTACCTCGGTGTGACTTTAACCAAGCAAGTAAAAGATCTGTACAATAAGAACTTCAAGACACTGAGGAAAGAAATTGAAGAAGACCTCAGAAGATGGAAAGATCTCCCATGCTCATGGATAGGCAGGATTAATATAGTAAAAATGGCCATTTTACCAAAAGCAATCTACAGATTCAATGCAATCCCCATCAAAATACCAATCCAATTCTTCAAAGAGTTAGACAGAACAATTTGCAAATTCATCTGGAATAACAAAAAACCCAGGATAGCTAAAACTATCCTCAACAATAAAAGGACTTCAGGGGGAATCACTATCCCTGAACTCAAGCAGTATTACAGAGCAATAGTGATAAAAACTGCATGGTATTGGTACAGAGACAGACAGATAGACCAATGGAATAGAATTGAAGACCCAGAAATGAACCCACACACCTATGTTCACTTGATTTTTGACAAAGGAGCCAAAACCATCCAATGGAAAAAAGATAGTATTTTCAGCAAATGGTGCTGGTTCAACTGGAGGGCAACATGTAGAAGAATGCAGATCGATCCATGCTTATCACCCTGTACAAAGCTTAAGTCCAAGTGGATCAAGGACCTCCACATCAAACCAGACACACTCAAACTAATAGAAGAAAAACTAGGGAAGCATCTGGAACACATAGGCACTGGAAAAAATTTCCTGAACAAAACACCAATGGCTTATGCTCTAAGATCAAGAATCGACAAATGGGATCTCATAAAACTGCAAAGCTTCTGTAAGGCAAAGGACACTGTGGTTAGGACAAAACGGCAACCAACAGATTGGGAAAAGATCTTTACCAATCCTACAACAGATAGAGGCCTTATATCCAAATAATACAAAGAACTCAAGAAGTTAGACCGCAGGGAAACAAATAACCCTATTAAAAAATGGGGTTCAGAGCTAAACAAAGAATTCACAGCTGAGGAATGCCGAATGGCTGAGAAACACCTAAAGAAATGTTCAACATCTTTAGTCATAAGGGAAATGCAAATCAAAACAACCCTGAGATTTCACCTCACACCAGTGACAATGGCTAAGATCAAAAACTCAGGTGACAGCAGATGCTGATGAGGATGTGGAGAAAGAGGAACACTCCTCCATTGTTGGTGGGATTGCAGACTGGTACAACCATTCTGGAAATCAGTCTGGAGGTTCCTCAGAAAATTGGACATTGAACTGCCTGAGGATCCAGCTATACCTCTCTTGGGCATATACCCAAAAGATGCTTCAACATATAAAAGAGACACGTGCTCCACTATGTTCATCGCAGCCTTATTTATAATAGCCAGAAAATGGAAAGAACCCAGATGCCCTTCAACAGAGGAATGGATACAGAAAATGTGGTACATCTACACAATGGAATATTACTCAGCTATCAAAAACAACGAGTTTATGAAATTCGTAGGCAAATGGTTGGAACTGTAAAATATCATCCTGAGTGAGCTAACCCAATCACAGAAAGACATACATGGTATGCACTCATTGATAAGTGGCTATTAGCCCAAATGCTTGAATTACCCTAGATCCCTAGAACAAATGAAACTCAAGACGGATGATCAAAATGTGAATGCTTCACTCCTTCTTTAAATGAGGAAAAAGAATACCCTTGGCAGGGAAGGGAGAGGCAAAGATTAAAACAGAGACTGAAGGAACACCCATTCAGAGCCTGCCCCACATGTGGCCCATACATATACAGCCACCCAATTAGACAAGATGGATGAAGCAAAGAAGTGCAGACCGACAGGAGCCGGATGTAGATCTCTCCTGAGAGACACAGCCAGAATACAGCAAATACAGAGGCGAATGCCAGCAGCAAACCCCTGAACTGAGAATAGGTCCCCTGTTGAAGGAATCAGAGAAAGAACTGGAAGAGCTTAAAGGGGCTCGAGACCCCAAAAGTACAACAATGCCAAGCAACCAGAGCTTCCAGGGACTAAGCCACTACCTAAAGACTATACATGGACTGACCCTGGACTCTGACCCCATATGTAGCAATGAATATCCTAGTAAGAGCACCAGTGGAAGGGGAAGCCCTGGGTCCTGCTAAGAGTGAACCCCCAGTGAACTAGTCTATGGGGGGAGGGCGGCAATGGGGGTAGGGTTGGGAGGGGAACACCCATAAGGAAGGGGAGGGGGGAGGGGGATGTTTGCCCGGAAACCGGGAAAGGGAATAACATTCGAAATGTATATAAGAAATACTCAAGTTAATAAAAAAAAAAATAAAGCTACTAAACTATCAAAAAAAAATCATAAAGCCCAACACAAGGAGGCAAGCTACACCATAGAACAGGCAAGAAACTAATAATTTTGCAACAAAACAAAGAGAAGACAAGCACAAACATAATCTCACATCCAAACACGAATATAACAGGAAGCAACAATAACTATTACTTAATACCTCTCAAGATCAATGGACTCAATTCCCCAATAAAAAGACACAGATTTAGAGTGAAAGGACTGAAAGAGCTTGAAGGGGCTTGAGACCCCATATCTACAACAGTGCCAACCAACCAGAGCTTCCAGGGACTAAGCCACTACCCAAATACTATGCATGGACTGACCCTGGTCTCCAACCTGATAGGTAGCAATGAATAGCCTAGTAAGAGCACCAGTGGAAGGGGAAGCCCTTGGTCCTGCCAAGACTGAACCCCCAGTGAACATGATTCTTGGGGAGAGGGCGGTAATGGGGGGAGGATGGGGAGGGGAACACCCATAGAGAAGGAGAGCAGGAGGTTTTGCGGGATATTGGCCCAGAAACCAGGAAAGGGAATTACAATTGAAGTGTAAATAAGAAATACCCAAGTTAGTAAAGATGGAGAAAAAAATAAAGTCCAAAAAAAAAAAAAGAAATAAAATACTGCTTTTATGGTTGAAATATGGCAGGAATTACTCTATTCTGCTTCCACATAATATACTCTACCTCTTATTATGCTTAGTTGTGTATTTTCTTCTCTACGAAGATTGTGAGTCACCAGAGTTCAGATCATGTTATTTTTCTCTGTTTTCAGAAATGTAAAAAACATTGTCTTCAAAATGGTGTTTCTCAATAAAGGCTCATTGATAGCAACAAAATTAATTTTGTACATCATGTACAAAATTAGGCATCAGGTACACACGTGTCCCCTGTGCCTGCAATTCAAGAATGTCTAGAAAGGAATGGAATGTTACCAGCAGGGTTTAATTCCTATGTATGTGTTGCCCCACAAATGCCCAATAATTCTGTGTGATAGGCAATAACATTATGTTATCACCATGGACCCTAGCTGTAAAAGCATCATTTCACCAAAGGTAGTTCAAATAGAAAATGACATCCTCAAGATGCACATTTTAGTGTGTCTTCTTGAGCTAACCTCTGAATTCTTTGCTGCTGGTGATGTTTTTCTTACACCACTTTTGAGACTGTAAAAACAAATGAAAAATCTTGTATTTCTGAGGAACCTCCAGTTTATTAAGTTTTGCTGTGTTATCTAACTGTAATCAACAAATGACTTTGAAAAGTCACTTGGGCAAGTATCAGATTTCTAATACAGGTATTGTTACTCAAACTAAGAGAGGTTGTGGAAGGGACCGACCAGATAAACAGTTCTTTGCACACAAATCCTGTAGGAGGGAGAGCTAAACCTTCAGAGAGGCAGACATGCCTGGGAAACCAGAAGAGACTGCACTCTGCACACATTACTGATTCCAGAGGAAAACACCAAACGCCATCTGGAACCCTGGTGCATGGAAGCTCCCGGAAAAGGCGGCGCAGATCTTCCTGGTTGCTGCGGCCGCGGAGAGCTCATAAGCAACACCCCATGAGCAAACTTGAGCCTCGGGACCACAGGTAAGAACAACTTTTCTGTTCCAAGTGACCTGCCTGGTGAACTCAAGACACAGGCCCACAGGAACAGCTGAAGACCTGTAGATAGGAAAAACTACATGCCCGAAAGCAGAACACTCTGTCCCCATAACTGGCTGAAAGGAAACAGGAAAACAGGTCTACAGAGCTCCTGAAACACAGGCTTATAGGACAGTCTAGCAACTGTCAGAAATAGCAGAACAAAGTAACACTAGAGATAATCTGATGGCGAGAGGCAAGTGCAGGAACCCAAGCAACAGAAACCAAGACTACATGGCATCATCAGAGCCCAGATCTCCCACCAAAGCAAACACGGAATATCCAAACATACCAGAAAAGCAAGATCTAGTTTCAAAATCATATTTGATCATGATGCTGGAGGACTTCAAGAAAGACGTGAAGAACTCCCTTAGAGAACAAGTAGAAGCCTACAGAAAGGAATCGCAAAAATCCCTAAAAGAATTCCAGGAAAACATAAATAAACAAGTAGAAGTCCATAGAGAGGAGTCACAAAAATCCCTGAAAGAATTCCAGGAAAACACAATCAAACAGTTGAAGGAATTAGAAATGGAAATAGAAGCAATCAAGAAAGAACACATGGAAACAACCCTGGATATAGAAAACCAAAAGAAGAGACAAGGAGCTGTAGATACGAGCTTCACCAACCGAATACAGGAGATGGAAGAGAGAATCTCAGGAGCAGAAGATTCCATAGAAATCATTGACTCAACTGTCAAAGACAATGTAAAGCAGAAAAAGCTACTGGTCCAAAACATACAGGAAATCCAGGACTCAATGAGAAGATCAAACCTAAGGATAATAGGTATAGAAGAAAGTGAAGACTCCCAGCTCAAAGGACCAGTAAATATCTTCAACAAAATCATAGAAGAAAACTTCCCTAACCTAAAAAAAGAGATACCCAAAGGCATACAAGAAGCCTACAGAACTCCAAATAGATTGGACCAGAAAAGAAACTCCTCCTGTCACATAATAGTCAAAACATCAAACAAACACAAAGCAAAGAAAGAATATTAAAAGCAGTAAGGGAAAAAGTGAAGTAACATATAAAGGCAGACCTATCAGAATTACACCAGACTTTTCGCCAGAAACTATGAGGGCCAGAAGATCCTGGACAGATGTCATACAGACCCTAAGAGAACACAAATGCCAGCCCAGGTTACTGTATCCTGCAAAACTCTCAATTAACATAGATGGAGACAACAAGATATTCCAAAACAAAACCAAATTTACACAATATCTTTCTACAAGTCCAGCACTAAAAAGGATAATAAATGGTAAAGCCCAACATAAGGAGGCAAGCTATACCCTAGAAGAAGCAAGAAACTAATCATCTTGGCAACAAAACAAAGAGAAGAAAAGCACACAAACATAACCTCACATCCAAATATGAATATAACAGGAAGCAATAATTACTATTTCTTAATATCTCTCAACATCAATGGTCTCAACTCCCCAATAAAAAGACATAGATTAACAAACTGGATACACAACGAGGACCCTGCATTCTGCTGCCTACAGGAAACACACCTCAGAGACAAAGACAGACACTACCTCAGAGTGAAAGGCTGGAAAACAACTTTCCAAGCAAATAGTCTGAAGAAGCAAGCTGGAGTAATCATTCTAACATCAAATAAAATCAATTTTCAACTAAAATTCATCAAAAAAGATAATGAAGGACACTTCATATTCATCAAAGGAAAAATCCACCAAGATGAACTCTCAATCCTTAATATCTGTGCCCCAAATACAAGGGCACCTACATACGTAAAAGAAACCTTACTAAAGCTCAAAACACACATTGCACCTCACACAATAATAGTGGGAGATTTCAACACCCCACTCTCATCAATGGACAGATCATGGAAACAGAAATTAAACAGAGACGTAGACAGACTAAGAGAAGTCATGAGCCAAATGGACTTAACAGATATTTATAGAACATTCTATCCTAAAGCAAAAGGATATACCTTCTTCTCAGCTCCTCATGGTACTTTCTCCAAAATTGACCATATAATTGGTCAAAAAAGGGGCCTCAACAGGTACAGAAAGAAAGAAATAATCCCATGCGTGCTATCAGACCACCACGGCCTAAAGCTGGTCTTCAATAACAATAAGGGAAGAATGCCCACATATACATGGAAATTGAACAATGCTCTACTCAATGATAACCTGGTCAAGGAAGAAATAAAGAAAGAAATTAAAGACTTTTTAGAATTTAATGAAAATGAAGGTACAACATACCCAAACTTATGGGACACAATGAAAGCTGTGCTAAGAGGAAAACTCATAGCGCTGAGTGCCTGCAGAAAGAAACAGGAAAGAGCATATGTCAGCAGCTTGACAGCACACCTAAAAGCTCTAGAACAAAAAGAAGCAAATACACCCAGGAGGAGTAGAAGGCAGAAAATAATCAAACTCAGAGCTGAAATCAACCAAGTAGAAACAAAAAGGACCATAGAAAGAATCAACAGAAGCAAAAATTGTTTCTTTGAGAAAATCAACAAGATAGATAAACCATTAGCCAGACTAACGAGAGCACACAGTGTGTCCAAATTAACAAAATCAGAAATGAAAAGGGAGACATAACTACACATTCAGAGGAAATTCAAAAAATCATCAGATCTTACTATAAAAGCCTATATTCAACAAAACTTGAAAATCTGCAGGAAATGGACAATTTCTTAGACAGATACCAGGTACCAAAGTTAAATCAGAAACAAGTAAACCAGTTAAACGACCCCATAACTTCTAAGGAAATAGAAGCAGTCATTAAAGGTCTCCCAACCAAAAAGAGCCCAGGTCCAGACGGGTTTAGTGCAGAATTCTATCAGACCTTCATAGAAGACCTCATACCAATATTATCCAAACTATTCCACAAAATTGAAACAGTTGGAGCACTACCGAATTCCTTCTATGAAGCCACAATTACTCTTATACCTAAACCACACAAAGACCCAACAAAGAAAGAGAACTTCAGACCAATTTCCCTTATGAATATCGACGGAAAAATACTCAATAAAATTCTGGCAAACCGAATCCAAGAGCACATCAAAACAATCATCCACCATGATCAAGTAGGCTTCATCCCAGGCATGCAGGGATGGTTTAATATACAGAAAACCATCAACGTGAACCATTATATAAACAAACTGAAAGAACAGAACCACATGATCATTTCATTAGATGCTGAGAAAGCATTTGACAAAATTCAACACCCATTCATTATCAAAGCCCTGGAAGGAATAGGAATTCAAGGCACATACCTGAACATAGTAAAAGCCATATACTGCAAACCAGTTCCTAACATTAAACTAAATGGAGAGAAACTTGAAGCAATCCCACTAAAATCAGGGACTAGACAAGGCTGCCCACTCTCTCCCTACTTATTCAATATAGTTCTTGAAGTTCTAGCCAGAGCAATCAGACAACAAAAGGAGGTCAAGGGGATACAGATCGGAAAAGAAGAAGTCAAAATATCACTATTTGCAGATGATATGATAGTTTATTTAAGTGATCCCAAAAGTTCCACCAGAGAACTACTAAAGCTGATAAACAACTTCAGCAAAGTGGCTGGGTATAAAATTAACTCAAATAAATCAGTAGCCTTCCTCTACACAAAAGAGAAACAAGCCGAGAAAGAAATTAGGGAAACGACACCCTTCATAACAGACCCAAGTAATATAAAGTACCTTTTATACTATTTTTAACCAAGCAAGTAAAAGATAAGAACAATAAGAACTTCAAGCCTCTGAAGAAAGAAATTGAAGAAGACCTCAGAAGATGAAAAGATCTCCCATGCTCATGGATTGGCAGGATTAATATAGTAAAAATGGCCATTCTACCAAAAGCGATCTACAGATTCAATGCAACCCCCATCAAAATACCAATCCAATTCTTCAAAGAGTTAGACAGAACAATTTGCAAATTCATCTGGAATAACAAAAAACCCAGGATAGCTAAAACTATCCTCAACAATAAAAGGACCTCAGGGGGAATCACTATCCCTGAACTCAAGCAGTATTACAGAGCAATAGTGATAAAAACTGCATGGTATTGGTACAGAGACAGACAGATAGACCGATGGAATAGAACTGAGGACCCAGAAATGAACCCACACACATATGGCCACTTGATTTTTGACAAAGGAGCCAAAACCATCCAATGGAAAAAAGATAGCATTTTCAGCAAATGGTGCTGGTTCAACTGGAGGGCAACATGTAGAAGAATGCAGATCGATCCATGCTTATCACCCTGTACAAAGCTTAAGTCTAAGTGGATCAAGGACCTCCACATCAAACCAGATACACTCAATCTAATAGAAGAAAAACTAGGGAAGCATCTGGAACACATTGGCACTGGAAAAAAATTTCCTGAACAAACACCAATGGGTTATGCTCTGAGATCAAGAATCGACAAATGGGATCTCATAAAACTGCAAAGCTGTAAGGCAAAGGACACTGTGGTTAGGACAAAACGGCAACCAACAGATTGGGAAAAGATCTTTACCAATCCTACAACAGATAGAGGCCTTATATCCAAAATATACAAAGAACTCAAGAAGTTAGACCACAGGGAGACAAATAACCCTATTAAAAAATGGGGTTCAGAGCTAAACAAAGAATTCACAGCTGAGGAATGCCGAATTGCTGAGAAACGCCTAAAGAAATGTTCAACACCTTTAGTCATAAGGGAAATGCAAATCAAAACAACCCTGAGATTTCACCTCACACCAGTGACAATGGCTAAGATCAAAAACTCAGGTGACAGCAAATGCTGGCGAGGATGCGGAGAGAGAGGAACACTCCTCCATTGTTGGTGGGATTGCAGACTGGTACAACCATTCTGGAAATCAGTCTGGAGGTTCCACAGAAAATTGGACATTGAACTGCCTGAGGATCCAGCTATACCTCTCTTGGGCATATACCCAAAAGATGCCCCAACATATAAAAAAGACACGTGCTCCACTATGTTCATTGCAGCCTTATTTATAATAGCCAGAAGCTGGAAAGAACCCAGATGCCCTTCAACAGAGGAATGGATACAGAAAATGTGGTACATCTACACAATGGAATATTACTCAGCTATCAAAAACAACGAGTTTATGAAATTCGTAGGCAAATGGTTGGAACTGGAAAATATCATCCTGAGTGAGGTAACCCAGTCACAGAAAAACACACATGGTATGCACTCATTGATAAGTGGCTATTAGCCCAAATGCTTGAATTACCCTAGATGCCTAGAACAAATGAAACTCAAGACGGATGGTCAAAATGTGAATGCTTCACTCCTTCTTTAAAAGGGGAACAAGAATACCCTTGGCAGGGAATAGAGAGGCAAAAATTAAAACAGAGACTGAAGGAACACCCATTCAGAGCCTGTCCCACATGTGGCCCATACATATACAGCCATCCAATTAGACAAGATGGATGAAGCAAAGAAGTGCAGACCGACAGGAGCCGGATGTAGATCGCTCCTGAGAGACACAGCCAGAATACAGCAAATATAGAGGCGAATGCCAGCAGCAAACCACTGAACTGAGAATAGGACCCCTATTGAAGGAATCAGAGAAAGAACTGGAAGAGCTTGAAGGAGCTCAAGACCCCTTATGAACAACAATGCCAAGCAACCAGAGCTTCCAGGGACTAAGCCACTACCTAAAGACTATACATGGACTGACCCTGGACTCTGACCTCATAGGTAGCAATGAATATTCTTGTAAGAGCACCAGTGGAAGGGGAAGCACTTGGTCCTGCTAAGACTGAACCCCCAGTGAAAGTGATTGTTGGGGGGAGGGCGGCAATGGGGGGAGAATTGGGAGGGGAACACCCATAAAGAAGGGGAGGGGGAGGGATTAGGGGGATCTTTGCCCGGAAACCGGGAAAGGGAGTAACACTCGAAATGTAAATAAGAAATACTCAAGTTAATTAAAGAGAGAGAGAGAGAGAGAGAGAGAGAGAGAGAGAGAGAGAGGGAGGGAGAGAGAGATTGTAATTTTCCCAGAGCCACAGAGATCACATAACTGGAAATATTTGTATTATATTAGAGCTTCCATGATTACAGCTCAATGCAGACTCCTCACTTGTGATATGGAATTATTAATAATTCCTGGCTGTATCATGTAAGTAACCAAAGTAATGCACCTTGCTATAAAATATACATTGAATATATCTTATGTGTTGTTAGTTTATATTTAACAATGACTAATAATGATGACATAACTACAAAATCAAAAAGAAAAAGAAAAATTCTCTGAATATTTAGCTTGGTTTCTTTTGGTCTGTTCTTCCTTCCCTGCTGCCCTTCTTGATATCTCCGTTACTCTCTCCTGCCCCTCTGTCCTTTATTTCTTGCTTGCTTGCTTGCTTCCTTCCTTCCTCCCTTCTTTCCTTCTTTTCTGTCTGTCAGTCTGTCTGTCTTTTTTATCACTGTGATCTTGCTACCATTTTTATTTTTTAAATTTGTTTACTTTAATAAATGTGAGTACACTGTAACCATCATCAGACACACCAGAAAAAGTCATTGGATCTCATTACAGATGGTCATGAGTCACAATGTGGTTGCTGGGAATTGAACTTAGGACC